>NC_140297.1:68711840-69311840 GCF_964211825.1 Aythya ferina
GCAATGATTCATGTGGTAATCACTTTTGTTCCATAGAAGTGGGGTTTGAATCCCCTCTAGCTGGGTATGAACAAACACGCACTTGCCAGGTGACACACCCTGGCTACATCTGCTAGCATCACCAGCTTTTAAAATAAAGCAAAGAAGTGGCATTTTGTATTGAGAATGGCCCTATGGGCATCTATACAGCCTACACAGATACGAGGATTAGGAATTTCGATGCTTTGATGCGTGGGCATTCAAACTTGCCAGGAGAAAGCAGCTGTTAGTTTAGGTCGGTCTGAGCTATGCTGAAATGAGTAACGTGAATAAAACAAAGTAACAAAACAAAGAGGACATATTCACTGAATATATATTTTCATAACCTAGATAGTTGTAGGTTATGTTGTAAGTTAGAGAATCATATTTCTGATATAGACAGCATCAAATTAGTATATGCGGTGTACAGAAGCTATGCCTCAGCCAGAGGTCACAACAACAGCACAAGAAAAATAATCTGGGGGTGGGGAGAGCTTCAGCATTTTAAAAAGCTTTGCATAATACTGTGACAAGAACTACAGCAAATAAAATACACAGATCAAGCATCCAGAGGCGCACACACAGCATTCAGATCAGAGCATGGGTGTTCAGCAGGGACAAAAGCTGCTGATCAAAGCACAACATCTTCCCACCAGTGAACAGCAGCCTTCCCTTGCTAAAAGCCCTTTACCACAACACAAGACAACAGAAAGCATGCACTTTGAGCAGGAGCAAACTTTGAAGAAGATAGACACACAGAAAAGCACCACATATTGGAGCAATTAATATTGAGAAACAAATTTTATACCTTGCTCATCCTTTCATGCCATCAAACAGGCAGCCCACAGAGGACAAGTCAAAAACACTGTGAAAGGTCTCAGGGAATGATTACGAACAGGCCAAAAAGCAAGACAACTTTAAATTTTTTTACATAACATAGATCTACACCTTCTCCAAACCAGTCCCAACTGCTGATATATTTTTCATCAGTCTTGCAGTAGAGCCCATCACTAGTGACAGTCAGTGCTTTTCCTGACTGGCATGAGGGATGCTCAGAATCAGAATTTTTCCACTCCTAGGGGCCATAACAGGGCATACATCTTCACACACATACAGATAATGCACCTTCCCGTTTTGAGCTAATGCAATATCCTTTCAGTACCAACCAGATTTTGCTAATGAATGTTTTAGCATTCTCAGTTTTCATGTACCATTAATGATAAAAATTACATTTATGGCATTTTATATTTTAGGAGCTTTCAGTTAATTAATAAATGAATTGATCCTTAACAATATAAGTAGGTTGCTATTTAGATTACCATTTTTAAGTGGATAACCTGAGGCAGATCAAGGTTAAGAACCTTGCCTATGATATGATAGCAGAGGAAGTAAAGGAGTCCAGGCTAAAACAAAATTAAGTGCTGTTTTTTAAAAGATTAAAGGATACCAACAGATGTGTTGGAGGAGCTTCTTTTTAGGGGAGCTCAAGTTCCACAGGGAAGTTTTCCAGGGAGGGGTGGGGTGGGATGTAAACACAGATACTTTTAAACCCTATTTTCTGCAGTGAATTAAGGTTATGCTGAATTTGGCTTAAATAATACAGGCAGGAATCCTCCCTGAATACCATGAGAAGCCACCAAAGAAATACTGAAAAGTCGGTCAGGATTAATTTGTTCTACAACTTCTGAAAACATGATTTAAAACATCCACAGACAGTCATACGCCTTTGGGAGACTAAGAGGCAAGATAAGTTTGCTTCAGCCTATTTAAAAGCTTTTGGAAAGAAGCAGAAGCTTTGCAATGCTCCATGAAGACATAAAACTTGCAAAAATACATGCAAGTCAGAAAGTTTCCCAGAAAAATACTTAAATATCCAGGCCAACATGATTTCAGGCAACAGATACGCTTACAACACACAAGGTCTCCTCACACAAAAATAATCACATGGCACATGAAAAGTCATTTTGAAAACTATTGTGTCTGTCTAACAAACAGGGTCTTAAAGATTTCCATGTGGAAACTTATTAAGACGCCACATCCCTTCCGGTGTTTTCCAAGAAGTGAAGCAATTCCTTATTCATTCTGATGGAAAAAAGGAACCCCTCTGTCCACCCTATATATATATATATATATATTTATTTATTTTTTAAATAAAATATACAAAATGTGGGATCCCCAGCTGCAGTGGAAGCCACACAGCGCTGCCTTCCAGGGTACCATTAGACATTCATCGATGCTGCTTACCAGGGGCTAATTCTGCAGTTGCATATGTTTCCAAAACTGGTTTACACCAGCTCATTATCGGATTGTGTATTTAAATCTCAATTAAAGATGTGTTTTGTGGACTCATACAAACAGCCATTTGAGCTCATCCAGAACTAATGAGAATTGCTGCAGACAAGTAATGCTAGGCTCTGGCACTGTAGTTGGGGAAGTTTCTGTCTCACATATTTTCACTCTGTGAATCTCCATCAGATACCGTAACTCCATTTCTCTGAATTCTAAGGCCTACAGTCACTTAGATGCTTTGCATGGAAAAGTAATTAAAAGTTGTCATCTGCTTCACGTTGCATTCCTTATGAAAGTAATACTTTTATTTTCAGGCCGTATTCAGTAGATGTATGGAATATTTTCAGGGTCCAATAAGCATGTTTGTTTACAGACATGGAAGAAAAAACTGAAAATAAAATTAAAAATTAAATTAGGGGCCATGTTCATATTCTTGCCAAGTTACCCCCTTAATGGGAAACTTCAGTAAAATCAGTTGTTAACTTGCCTGAACCGGTAAACCATCCCAACCCCAACCCCTCCAAAAAAAAAAAAAAAAAAAAAAAAAAAAAAAAAAAAAAAAAACAGAGAGAGAGAGAGAGAGATTCCTGAATGTGTTCAAGACCGGGCTGGATGGGGTTTTGGGCAACCTGTTCTAATGGAAGGTGTCCCTGCCCATGGAAGGGGGTGTGGTGTAAATTCCTGAAGTAACTAGGAAAATAAAACTAACATTCACATTTTTAGGAAAAGGTACAGCATTGAAGAGGCTTTCAGGGTAGGGCATAACTGCATTATCTGAGCGTTCCCTAGGCTCCCAACCTTAGATGCTATCGCACTGGGGAAACTTGGTGTGCTAGCTCTAAGGAACAACACAGAGCGTAGAGTGGAGTGGAAACACCACGGCTAGGCTCTGTAATCAGATGGGGCCTCGATTGTTCTTGTGCACAAAGCTGCACTTTTTGCCACCCTAAGCCAAAGACCTGTCATGTTTTGACAAATGCTGTACCCTAGTGTACTTTTTGCTCATTATAATATCATTATAATACCAAAACACACCTCCATCCCAAAAGCTACCCGCCTCCAAGGTGCGACCACCCCTCATTGAGCATGCGCTCTGAATTTCTCGGAGCCTATTACTTTAAACGGAGACGGGAAAACTTTACACCAATCATAACTAAGATATGCTTGACTAGAGCCACTCAAGCTCCACCTAAAAGACAGAAAATAATATAAATTGGCCCAAGAGAGAGGGGATGTTAGGGAAGATACCACCATCAGGGGAGATACCATCCCGAGGACAACATCCTTAGGACCTCCTGACTCCTGGGATCAGTCGACGGGCTGAGCCTCTCTTCCCCCCCCATTGGGACGCCTTTGGGTGAGATCTGAATACTTGCTTATAAATCTCTATAGAGTCTTTGATCCTTTTAACGCGTTTATTTCTAGGCTGCACACCTGTGACACCTGTAACACCTGTAAACACCTATAACATCTATAACATCTGTAACATCTGTAACACCTGCAACACCTATAACATCTAAAACATCTGTAACATCTATAAACACCTGTAACATCTATAAACACCTGTAACATCTGTAACACCTACAACACCTATAACACCTGTAACACCTATAACACCTGTGTATTTTATGCATACTAGCTTGCTTTTGCAGACAGTCACTATCGCCGGCAATCCAAAAGAACCTGATTATCTGTTGCTGTAATAAACCATACTTGATTGCATTGTGATAACTCTCATTGAGTGCAACGAGGGTGAGGGTGGTTATCCTTGATAGTTCAGTGTTCTGAATCTAACCAGACCCCCAGGCGGTTAATGTATTTTTGGTGAATGTCCGAACGGACCCCCGGATGGTTAATGCGTTTTTGGTGAATGTCTGAACGGACCCCCAGACCGTTAATGCGTTGATGGTGAATGTCTGACTGGACCCCCAGACGGTTAATGTGTTTTTGGTGAATGTCCGACTGGTTCAGTACCCTGAATCTGACCGGGCCCGTAACGGTTAATCAGCTACACCCCTTAACGCGACAGGGGGTTTGGAACTAGATGGTCTCTAAGGTACCTTCCAACCCAACCCATTCTGTGATTCTAATAAAAATTAAGATGAGGAACTGCTTTTGAAACAGATTCTCTGCAGGAAAGCTGTTTCAAAGTGTTACAGTAAGGAACATTATGTTTGAACCGATCACCTCCATGTTGGTAACATAAATCAGCACAACTTAACACAGGTGTCTCACTGCGTGTCTACCTTTGCATACTCTGTTTTAAAAACTGTAATTCCAGGCAGAGGAGAGACAAGGTTAAGCAAATAAATCAGCACAGTCTTTCACATAATTTAAACTACAGAAATTAAATCACAGTGAAGTTCATGGCTTCTAAAGTAGCTGCTAGAAGAAGAGATTCCCTCTTCTTGCATTGTGCTCATGGTAAAAAGAAAAAGAAAGAAAAAAAAAATAAAGTAGTCCAGTATTCTATTAAAAGTAATGGGAGTTTTAGTTGGGCAGTGATAAAATTTAGCTCGGTATCTTGTTACACTACACCCTATTTATGATTTCCCTCCAATCAGTTCCTATGGCGAAACACAATGGAGAGCTGCACCCCTTGCTTAGCATATTTCCCATTGCCATCCAAGGTAAAAAGTCACTAATGCACAGGAATTTTAGACTCTAGTTAGACATTCACCTAACAACATGTGAGTTACCATGCAAATGTTATCCTTTACCTGAAGGCAAATTCCTGCCTCTTAATATTTAAATCCCATCTAGTTTTCACCAATTTCTAAACACCGCATCTCTGAGATGTTCTTAAGAACACATTGAAGGACAAAACATCTCCCTCTCTTTCCCTTTTCCTGTCAAATAATATAACTTTTTTCTTGTGTTTTACCAAAGCAAAATGTTCTTCTCAATTCAGACAGTAAGGAAATCTCAGTTGAGCTGTTAGAGAAAATGTAGAGTCAATGAAAACAAGATCCCTTCTTGGGAAAAGAAGTTCACACTAAAGAGAGAACTGAAGACAGCCACTATCATATCTCACTTTTGGAGACCTCACCCATACTGGCAGGTCTTACCTAGTACATGCTGCATCTGAGACAGGACAGCACAGCTTGCAGGTGTGCTGGAGAGCGTGCATGGTTCCCTGGCTGGAAAGGGTACAGAGGACAGGTGAACAGCCAGCATGTGTGCCATGCCATGCTTGCACGCTTTGTTCCAAGCTTGCTCCAATGGCTAGTGCTGCTCATTCCTGCCCTCTCCATGTTTCTGACTGCATTTTGCTTGGTTGTGCTGGTTTCCTGATGCTCTGACTGGCTTCCAGTTATGCAGCCTTTACTTTTATGTTTCAGCTGCCTCCAACTCTGTCTCAATTCAATTTATAAGCCAGTTTTTGTATAGCACCTGTGAAATTTCAGAAGTGCATTTACTTGTGATTGTTGGTTTGTACTTCAAGCAAGAGAAGCAAATTAATGTTGGATGTCATTGCAATGACTCAGAGGTACATGAAAGCAAAACTTGAGCTAAGGCTCAAGTTCAAGCTTAATCACTTGAAAGAGCCATGAATGACTGAACAAATTAGTATCATAAACTTTAGGAAAGAAGGCTCTTTCCTCCCAAAATAATTTTCTGAATAGTAGACAGTGATAAAGAAGAGTATTTATGCTGGTGTTCTACACATTTATTTATTTTTATAATTTTAACAGAAAATTACTGACAAAGGCAGCTGTGATGCATAGATAACTACCACTAAAATTTGTTCTCAACTATTAGAATCAATGTGTGCCATCACCTGGATGTGAGAAAATAATTTATTTTCCTATTGCTTCTGACTGAAATGTCTTGGAAAAATACAGAAAATAAGGAACTTCCCACTTTTACCCCTTTTAGAGCATTTTGCATTTACTAGTCATAATCGCTTTGGTTGAAGACCAAGAAAAACTCACATTGGTCACGCAGGAACATATAAAGCACATTAGCTGTTTTACCAGCTCCTATGCTCCCCCTGCATCAGAGTTGCAGGGCAGCTGGAAAAAGAAACAAGACAGTGAACAAAAACAACTGGCTGAGAACTGGAAGCTAGAATAACCCAGAGATACAAACACTCAAGGAAAAAGTCTTATCAGGTTTTAAAACAGAGAGAATATTAACCAAAAGTCTCGAAAGGAATACAATATTCCTTAGCATGAGAAGTGACAATTCACCAAACTAACCTGACAGAATATTGTAATACTTTTGTCTCAGGTGCAGGGAGAAGAAGAATTAATTTAAAGTATGCCAAATAATTCACCACGATATTAAGTTATGCCAGCCGGAAATGGGATATAAAACTCTGGGATTTCTCTCAAGATCAGATTTATAGAAAGAATTTCATATTTTGATAGGCCATTTAAAAGCAAACATCTTACAGCTGACCCCAGATGCTTTATCTTTTTTGTATCAAATGCTTATTCAAGTTCCCCATCCTAAATATATTTTTGTTTTTCTATCTTTTTATTTCCAAGGGCAAACACAGATGGTGCAGAGCAGCATAGCACAAGAGATACTCAGGCAAACTGAGAATGAGCAGCATGGCACAGGGCTGTCCCACACAGAGGTACAGCTCAGGTCCTGTAGGCTATAAGACTTCTGCCTCCATGCAGCACTGCCTTTGCTAGTAAGCCCACTATCCTGTTGACACACTCATGTGGCAGGCACTGCACTTGTTTGGCAGTTCTTCCTCAAAGTCCAACACAAACCCAATGGATACAAGTTGCATCAACAAAAATTTTTGTTAGATATAAGGAAAAAAAAATCTTCACTGTGGGCCAGCACTGAAACCAAGGCCCAGAAAGGTTGTGTACTATCCGTCCTTGGAGGTTTTTAAAACTCAATTAGACAAGAATTCTAATAACCTGGTTTAGCTTTGAACTTCGCCCTCATCTGAGTAGGAGGTTGGATGAGAGGGCCTAGAGGTCCCTTCCAAACTAAATTATTCAGGAATGCTAAATGGCACTAGATGTACTGATGCAGAGCACTGTGAAAAGACAGGCAGGTAAGATTTGCAAAATCTGTCAATCTCTGGATATCAAACCTACACTTGCAGGCCAAACCAATGCACAGAAATAAGTTTATCAGCCTTCCCTTGCACCAGCAGAATGACAGGCATCACACCGAGCACGTCTCTCCATATCCTCCAACTCACCTGTAGCATGCTATGACAGTACTCCCACAGGTCTGAAACAAGGAAATCCCTTCCCCTTTATGCTTTCCCCACTCTTTCCCCCCAGTACCTCCAAGAATTTTACAAACCTTCTCCACTCCTAAGTTTTCACATTTCCATTGCATTTACTTTGGCTCCAAACATCTAACAAGAAGTGTAGAAGCATCTAGCAATCTTGACAGGTGTTAAAACCCTGCACATAATTTTTATCTGGTGTAACAAGAAACCATAAGGGATTACGCAGCTGACCCAATTTGAGGCATTTAACATAACAGAGTTTTACAAAGCACTTCTGTTATAATCTACAGAGGACTGATTCTGTCCCCAGTGAAAATCAATAACCCTGTTACTGGAGGCAGAACCAGACCAAATACGTCAGCACCGCCCATCCATATTCTAAATAAGTTGTACAAGGAAACATATTAGTTTCTAATCTTGGTTCTTCAGCATCTAAATGAGCTTCATCACCATAGCAACAGATGGCTTCACAATCTTTAATGCCTTTATTTTCACAAGTCCTCTGAGAAATAGAGGAGGACAGCTGTCCCCGTTTCACAACTGCGTAACTGCGATGCAGAGAGGCAAAGTGATCTGCCCCAAATCCTGCAAGATACCTACTGAGAGCAGGATGTCAGGCATCGAGTCTCCCAAGCTTCCTCCTAGTGCTCCATCCTACCTCACTCTTGCTTCTAAAAGTACTCCCCATGTCTATGGCTAAATGAGCATAACCTTTAAAAATCTGGCTTTTATAGTTAAATGCTCAAGTCTTCTAAAAGTTTGGCCTACCCTTTCATAAACTGGGCTGTATTTTTTTTTAATTATTATTTTTATTTCTGCAGAGGTTTGAACTATGGATTAGGTCCAAAAGCCATTGGAAAACAGATTTGGCCAATTCATTAAGCCAGAAAGCATTGGTGCTTTTCTATGTAAATCTCTCAAGTTTCATAACATTTTAAGAGGCTGCAAAGGAATCTAATTTTGTACTTCCTTTCTGTTGTATTTGCTGGCTTTTGCTCTGTCCATAGGGTGCATTCTAGGGAACACGTACGGTAGGGAAGCCAGCAAAAATAAAAACTTGTCTAGTTCTCCTAGCTGTGTCAGACAACAGTGAGTTATCCCAGGCAGGCATAAGCTCTGCAGAAAGCTGTTTCAGCACGATTTGTTAGCAGGTCAGGACTGGTTTCTAAATCCATTTTACAGTGCTGTTTTCCCTCAAAGTTCAGATATTTTCTTGATTCCCTTTTATTTATAATGGTTTATAGGTAAAACACATTTAACTCGTGATTTGTTTCTTTATTTTATGAGAACAAATAATACGGCAAAATTCATTTCTCCATATAATCTTTTTAGTTTACAATTAGCATCAGAGTTGTATGCAAAATATCTCAACCTTAAAATGTCTCTACTTATCACAGCAGTCTACACTGTTTATATTTATGAGGCAATTTGCACAAATGTCTTTAGATTGATGCACTGATCACATTTATTTCATTTTTCTACATCTCATATGTTGTGTTCCTCTTCTCTTTATATTACCTTTTTCCAGGAACCTGCTCCATTCATCTCTTCGGAAGAACGGCTTTAAGAGAGGCAGATGGCAGCACCTAAAAAGTGAAATACTGAAACTGTCTCTACATGACATAAGTGTCCTCCTGAGTACTGGTGAATATTATATGTATTAAAAGGCATGTCTTACTTCAGAAGTAGAAGCTATTACTTTTAATTGTACTTCTCAGCATGAAAAACTTAGAAAAAAACATGTTTTTTTCTCTTCAAAGTCAGGTCTGTATATTAAAAAGGGAAACACTCCAATACACACTAAAAAACAGGCCACAGTTGTCCTAGAAATACACAGCAGCACTGCTAAACACGACTGTGTAAAGAAGATATGTTAAGTGTAAAGTTGCCTTAGGTTTATCTTGGCTGTCTTAACTCTGATGAGATTAGAGCTGCAGAATCAAATGCAAATGCAGTTCACTGTTTCACTGCAATAAACCTGGTGCTTCTTTAAGCTACCAAAACATGTCAATGCTTCATGGTATCACCCTGTTTTGAATGCTAGCACTTGGTTCTTATGCAGAAGGGGTTAAAATACAGAACAGATGCTTTAATCTAAAGACAAATCACAGAGCTGTACCACCCAAGAGAACTGATGTTATGCAGCTCAGCTCAGGCAATGCGATTGACCTCTGAGGTCCAAACATGCCTCGGTGAGCCCTACCAGCCAATCTGGCAGCTGCCAGAAAAAGATTGTCAACAGAGCACCAAGTGAAGCAGATGACATTTTATTTGGGGCTGTCTAGTTGTCTCCCTTTAGAGGTGAAGATGACCTCTTTGGAATGCAGCATTGCTGGATGCAAGTGATCCAGCAGAAGGGAGGACACAGAAGGATGTAAAGCAGCAGAAGGACTTGTGCCTGAAGCAGAAGTCCAAATGAAAAATATGAGGATGCCATAGTGAAAACACACATGGGAAATCAAAGAAATTCAAGAAAGGACTTACGTCTGTGGCACAGGCCTGTTACACAAAATTGACTTCTCAGTGAATACCCCAACAATAGGGATTAGTGTTGCTTTTGCATCACAATTTGAATGTCCACACGTTTATACAAAGAAAGTGTAAAAAGTCCTTTACTAAGTTACCCAGAACTAACCAGTAACTGCTTATTGTGGTGTCACACTTCTTCCCACTAAGAAAAGGAAAGCAATTCCAAACATATGAGGAGCACAGAGATGTGGTGACCAGGCGTGTATTCAGCAGCCTTTGCCTGCAGTGGAACGAAATGGGTTTTGTGGGTCAGTTTTCATTAAAAAAAAAAAAAAAAAAAAAAAAAGTATTC
Organism: Aythya ferina; assembly: GCF_964211825.1. Taxonomy (NCBI): domain Eukaryota; kingdom Metazoa; phylum Chordata; class Aves; order Anseriformes; family Anatidae; genus Aythya; species Aythya ferina. The sequence goes on from NC_140297.1 coordinate 68,722,178, forward strand.
TTAATAACACATGGATATCCATTTCAATAGCTGCTGGCAAAGATTTACTCTGTAAATTACTTCCTGTGTGAGGTGAGCATGGCTGGAATAGCATATTTCCAACCTCAATTCATTCTGCATAGAAAAGCAAACTTCCCTTAGATTGTTACTTGCATTCCCTTGACATAGTCTCACTAGAAAATAGTAGAATTAAATTAAAAACTGCTTATATCAAATCAATATTTCTTGCATATTCTACTTGTCCAGAGATATGTCTGAGTCTGGGCTAGAGTTCAATGGACATAAATTTAAAGAGTGTCTAGTGACAAGCAAACACTAACCTATATTATCCTTAATTTAAAGAGGTATTGGAAAATGGTATCAAAGTGCTTATTTGAAAGACATTGGAATCAGCTTCATATTCATATTTTGTACTATTTAATTAAGGAACAATACTGCTGAATTGTGGGTTGTCACCCTCTGACACAGTGCTCAACAGAAAATTGAAAACCAGAATGCCTGCCCACACTGTTAAAACCTGATGTCAAACACATTAGAGATATGTTGATATATAAAGTAACAGATAAAGAAAAACAACAAATAAAATAATACAATTGGGAGCCCTGGGAACTGCCCTACTTCATGAAAATAGCACTGTGCATTTCAATGAAGAGAAACAATAGTTGTAAATAGCAATAGTGTCTCAGGAGGTTGCCCTTAATTATACGAGGCTGCCATTGCAGACATATTTTATGAAGGAACAAGCAACAGATTCTCAAAAACACACAGGAAAAAGATATAAAGGGCACTGAATCTGCCCTCTTGCCTGAAACGGACAGGGGGAACACAGCTGGAGCAGGCTGAGATTGTGAACATGGCACAGCCAAAACAGATGGGTTTGCCATCTCCCGATAGCAAAAGTGCCACTGGTGGAGGATATCTCATGTGTTGGAAGGAACAAAGCAGGGCATCTCAAAAGTTGACCAAATACTGTGAGCAGAGCTAACTATCAGTTTAACTAATACCTTTGGTTAATAGATGGCAATGAGCAGCACATTGCCAAACTCCTTGGTACATCTACCTTCTCACCAGAGATATGTATCTCAAAAGACCAGTGTGTATGGCAATGTGGACAACAAGAACAGCCAGTTTTTTCCTTTATCACGTTCCTCACATCAAAAGGCAACCCTGACAACTTCTGACCAAAACAAAATGAAGGTTTTGCAATTAATATTCCCTTCACACTAATGCACATATGCACACAACATGCCCTCTGCTCTCTCCATCGTTCATGTAGTCACACTTTGCATGCTATTAAGCAGGTGATGCAATAACATCTGAATGCCAGTAATACCTTGAGTCCAACTTACTGGACTTGCCTGCAAAGCTAAACAACACGCATCCCTACTTACAGCAGATGGACAGAACTATTTCCACTGAGCTCCATGGAGAGGGCTCCCTTGGCCAAGATAAGGCTGAAGGAGATTTCTTAATGGGCTTTATTGGTGACTTTGCTCTTGCTATCAGACAGTTTTCCTGGCTGCTTTCCTCATTAAGCCAGCAATGGGATACCTCAGCAAATGCTCAGACACCTGAGATTTTAAGAATTCTGCAAACATCTATGAAGATTACAGACATATCGAAGATATACTGGGAAGATACTACAGAGGATAAGCTTCATTACTAGTTCAGTGGTTGAGAAGAAGCAGGTAATAAAATATCTCTAACAAGGTAACCTGTTTTCTTGGTATTTCATAGGAACAGACATAACTGATTTTAGAGATGGGCTGAAAGATTCACATAACTGAGCACACTTACAGTAAAATTAATACATATATTTCAACCTTATTACAGCTGCTGCTTAGCAGTCAAAGTGGTAAAAATCCATGCTTCTATGGCTCCAGAGTGACTTCACATGCTGGACTGCCTCCAGTCCTGACTAGTAGATCACAGCGTTTGCTTCATGTCAATTAAATTTACAAAGACAAGTGAGATACACTATGTGAAGAGACTATAAAGACAATTAAAAGAACCAATTGTCCATAAGTTTTTCAAGCCATGATGAAAAAGAGGTATCGACAGCCTGGAAATAACAAAAACAGAAAGAACACACTTAATACGCTCCAGAGGAGCGTACTAGAATGAACTTGTGGCTCCTGTTTTGGAATCAGCCCAGTTTTGCCAGTATTAATTAGCTATCAGTCACTGTCTTCCAGTTAATCAAAATATTTTACCAATGAGGATGAATTTTCATATATTTTGTTGAGAAATCATTTTAGATAAAATAAATTCAACAGCGATGCAGTAAACCTTTCCCCTGTGATGAGAAGCTTCCTGTGAACCCAAGCAGCACAAAACTCAGACCAGGCTTCTCTGTATTGATGGATCAGCTTGAGCTCAGTACAGGATGACTTCATACACTGCTGCATCAGGCCTCTTAGAAACAGTAGGCTTGATATCTCAAGTATTTCTTCATAGTGATTCATTTTTATTAGGCAGTGGAATATACTCCTGAGAAAAGATATGGCGGCCTTCTTGTTGAGAGAATATAAAACCAGGAGAGCACAATACTAGAAACTGTCCTCCAGAGAATAAAACTTGTAACAGCCTTGTTGACAACTGAATAAGGCTTTTCCATCTTTAATATCTTCGGCAATGCATACACCCTTAGGAAAGCTGAAAAGATTCATACCTAACAAATCACAATATTATTTCAGATTTGGGACAAAACAAACAAACAAACAAACAAAAAATAAAAAAATAAAAACACCTTTTGGCTATCCTAAAGGACAAAGTGAGGTCTCTCAGAGGTAACTGTTAGCACCATCATTATGAACTTAAGTCATCATGCAGCACTTGCAGGGGAAGCAGGCGATCAGGCCCAGTCAGCATGGCTTTATGAAAGCCAGGTCATGCCTGACGAACCTGATCTCCTTCTATGACAGAGTGACGCGCTGGGTGGACGAGGGAAAGGCTGTGGATGTGGTCTACCTTGACTTCAGCAAGGCTTTTGACACCGTCTCCCACAGCATTCTCCTCAAGAAACTGGCTGCTCTTGGCTTGGACTGGCGCACGCTTCGTTGGGTTAGAAACTGGCTGGATAGCCGGGCCCAAAGAGTCGTGGTGAATGGAGCCAAGTCCAGTTGGAGGCCAGTCACTAGTGGCGTCCCCCAGGGCTCGGTGCTGGGGCCGGTCCTCTTTAATATCTTCATCGATGATCTGGACGAGGGCATCGAGTGCACCCTCAGTAAGTTTGCAGATGACACCAAGTTAGGTGCGTGTGTCGATCTGCTTGAGGGTAGGAAAGCTCTGCAGGAGGATCTGGATAGGCTGCACCGATGGGCTGAGGTCAACTGCATGAAGTTCAACAAGGCCAAGTGCCGGGTCCTGCACCTGGGGCGCAATAACCCCAAGCAGAGCTACAGGCTGGGAGAGGAATGGTTGGAGAGCTGCCAGGCAGAGAAGGACCTGGGAGTGATGGTGGATAGTCGGCTGATTATGAGCCAGCAGTGTGCTCAGGTGGCCAAGAAGGCCAACGGCATCCTGGCTTGTATCAGGAACGGTGTGACCAGCAGGGCTAGGGAGGTGATCGTCCCCCTGTACTCAGCTCTGGTGAGGCCGCACCTCGAGTACTGTGTTCAGTTTTGGGCCCCTCGCTACAAGAAGGACATGGAGGTGCTTGAGCGGGTGCAGAGAAGGGCGACAAAGCTGGTGAGGGGCCTGGAGAACAAGTCCTACGAGGAGTGGCTGAGGGAGCTGGGCTTGTTCAGCCTGCAGAAGAGGAGGCTCAGGGGCGACCTTATCGCTCTTTATAGGTACCTCAAGGGAGGCTGTAGCGAGGTGGGGGTTGGCCTGTTCTCCCACGTGCCTGGTGACAGGACGAGGGGGAATGGGCTTAAGTTGAGCCAGGGGAGTTTTAGGTCAGATGTTAGGAAGAACTTCTTCACTGAAAGGGTTGTGAGGCACTGGAACAGGCTGCCCAGGGAAGTGGTGGAGTCACCATCCCTGGAGGTCTTTAAAAGACGTTTAGATGTAGAGCTTAGGGAAATGGTTTAGTGGGGACTGTTAGCGTTAGGTCAGAGGTTGGACTCGATGACCTTGAGGTCTCTTCCAACCTAGAAATTCTGTGATTCTGTGATTCTGTGATTCTAATCAGGCGTGCTGCTCTCTTTTAATATAAAATATAAACAAAACTACAGAATGCTAGATTTTCCTAAACTAATACCTGTCATATTTTTCCTTCCTTTATTCACATTTCTCCTCTTTTCCACTGTAAACAGTGGACTCAAGGAAATACTGTTACATTACCTATATTCCCAGTTTAATTCACAGCAGTTATCCCTCTCAGGAATTGTCGAGTTCTGAATAATAAGATCTTGGTGAACTTTCAGCAATAAACCAGAGAACAAGGTGTTCCTCTAAAGCAACAGCAGAAGAGATTTCTTTACAATTTTCAGAAACAACTGGAAAGAAAGATTTATGAAGTACAGCACTGTAAGCCACAATCAGTCACTCTCCAGCATGAAAGGCTTGAAGAAAGAAGGTGCTGATCTAGGACTCCAAGGGTCTTATTGACATTTAGGTTTCACAAAAGATAAAGCTGTTCTAGAATTCAGGCTGTCCAAAGCTTTGAGAAAGAAACAGACAAAGACTGTTAAATAACATGACCAACCCAATATTCAGAAATAAAAAGAGATGCCAAGAACCCCATCTGTCCTTCTCAGAAAATGAGCCAAACATTGTTCTCTACTTTTCTGAATTCCCCCTTCTATGAGCTTGTGTTTAAAAAAAGGGGGGGTGGGGGTGGGGGGTAAAGGAATGGTTTAATACAAATGCACAGAATTTGCAAGGAAATGGTTTAATCTAAAGAAATGCAGTGCTCAAAAAGACCAGGAACATTTCAATTTCTTCTTTAGAAAAGTATCATAAACAATTCAAGTAACTCCCACAGCATTTAACTTCAAGTAAAAAGCACATGAAGAAAAAAAATCTGTGAATGATTATTAAGATTCCTAACAGAAACAGCTGGTGGTTTTACACCAAGGCTAGGCCCTCCATCTCCATCCACCAGACAGTGTGAGACAAGACCAAGACATGTAGACCATGCCCAGAAAAGAACATCTAAATACAAGTGTGAAATAACTGCGGACTTCGCCATTAACCTCCCGACTTTAATCCTTTACCAACTTCTGATTAAAAAAAAAAAAAAGTAGTAGTAAGAACAGCATAGGAATGAGCATGCTAGCTTGACCCCTCTCTTCCCAGGTAAATTGAATGCTACCAATGCAGGACATTCCCCACAAACTTAGCCACATCCACACTTAGCCACAGCCACAAGGCACAAGAGTGGCAACAGGTTTTCCTAAAGCCACAGATGAATTGGAGTGCATTGTACATAAAACTGTCATTAAATTGAGTCAGAATCTGTGAAATACTCCCTAGATAAGTGACTTGAGAGGCAAATGATGATGTAGGACCAAGGCAACACTCCTTTCTTTTTCTTTCCCCCCAAAAAACTCCTTCCTCATGGCCATCGGTTCAACATGAGTTCCTTGTGTTCATCTCCTTAGCTGTTTTTTTTTCTTTTGAAGCTCTGCCCATTCACTTATTATAATAATGAATAATTTACTAAAAAGAAAAATCAAAGAAAACTTAAATCTGCCTTAATATTGGCATGTCAAATGATGTTTAACGGTTGCCTAGCACCACAGATTTCAATAGAGAATTTCTTCATCCCCATCAGAGTAAGTTAGAGAAGCAGCAGCAACACAATGAAACATTTGCAGAATTTTCTGAGTGGCTTACTTCTTCTAAGAGCTACAGTACTTAACTATAATAGGAATGATTATATATGGATTTAGCTCAATTAAGCATCACCTTGGTAATGCTTTCTTTTGTTATCCAAACATTTTTGCATATGTTCATGAGGATGACTGAAGTTTACCCAGGAAGCCAAGTCTATTTTCTGGCTTTATAGTGGAGACAAGTTTCAAGAAATATTTTTAAAAACTGAAAGAGACTTAATTTAATATCTATTTGTATACTAATGAAAATAAAAGATATTACAAGTACTTATTGGCAAAAGAAGAATACAGAATGGGGCCTCTATACTTTGGGCACTCATCTATAAGATGCACATGGGACAAGTGGTTCAGGGTTGTTCTGCCCGATCCATAGCCGGGCTAGATACTTGCTCTCTCTCCAGACATATTTACAGCCATAGATAACAGCTGTAAAGAAACCACCAAGTCATTTCAGATTTGATAAAAACTAACTACCAAAAACTTTTAGACAGCTGTATCCTACCAGTTCCTTCAAGTGCCGCATGAGTCACCAGGAAGACTTATCTCCTCAACTGGATATTGAATTAAGCTCATATAAGCAGGAACAAAAGAGGAAACTATAACCATATGAGACCTGCAATACTTAGCCTCTTGGTCTCTGAAAAGACAGGTCCCATCTATCAACAGAAGCCACTTGCATTACCTAGAACAAACCCTGGTCAGAGGGATTATTTGTAGGCATGAATCCACGCAGCAATAATCAGTTTAAAATACTTCAATGGTGTGGTTATAAGACCTTCAACAATTTTTATTTCCCTGGCCTTTTCTTAGAAAGTTTCTGGGAGATGTACCTCTCTGGAATACAAATAAAGGAACAAAAACTGCAGGTTTGTACAAGTACACTGTGGGTATTATCCATACAAACTAGAAAGGGAAACAAGTACTGTTTAAGGGTAAAAACAATATTATGGTTAATCAAACAGAAAAAAAAAAAAAGTTTCTTCTTCAAGAAGAGACACAGATTTGCCATAAATTGGACCATAAACCCATTCGTGCATAATTTGTATTGTAAATTCTTCACATAAACCAAATTAACAGAATAACCCCCATTTTGCAATCACAAAGATGAACTTGATGCACTAAAATGAAAAGCAAACAAAGCCAGCAGCAGCCAAAGCTAGGAAGCATGGTTTCTAGGAAATTTTAACTCAAAGTACAGCTTTTCACTCTCTGTTCATTTTCCAACAATTTTTGCTTCAAGGGGGCATGCATAAGACCCACCTTCTCCAACCAGCTACTTATTCTCACAGAACTATTAAGAACTCATTATTTTTGAATATTCTACCTCTTCATCAAATGTCCTCAAAATTAATTGAGTCACAAGGTAGTTGGGAAGAAATTGAAATATAAGACATAGCAGCAGACAGCACAGTCATGCAGCTTTCAGTTAGTTTTCAGTAGTTTTTTTAAGGAATTAAATGAAAAATTGCAAGCACTATACTTATTTACCAAACCACAGAAAACTGAGGGACTATGGCTTGAGTTAACATTGTTCATTCAATACACCAGGTTCACTTAAGAAAGGTAGAGAAAAGTCTCCTGTTCACAGTCTCATACTGCAAATAGTAAACAGCTGAGCCCACACGATTACCTTCACTCCTTTCTTGTCTTTCAGATCAATCACAGAATATCATCTCCCATTCCTGCACAACTGGCTAGGTTCTCCTGCTGGCTTTGTGCAGCAGCAGCTCTAGCAGACAAAGAAAATCGTCCCTCCTAACAACACAGGACCAGAGAAAATCGTGGTTTTCCCTTGCTCATGAAACACCTGAGATCCAATCAGCAAAGCAGAGAAGGGGAAATCTCAGGGAGCTGGCTGTTGGGGTTGTCACTAAGGGAAAATACAGCCTCTTCTAATTCATGGGATCTGGCTAGGTATCCAGAAGTTTCATTTACTAATATTGGTGATCCCATACCTGGTTCTTTTACCCTTGCACCTCTTCTGCAGACCACTGGATTTTGCTGCTTCCCTTTTACTTTTTCTTTTATTACAGTTATGTTCAACATGTCTGCTTTAAAGAGCAGAGATTTGAAACAATTTGTGCTATGTCCTGCTTATTAGTGTCTTTTAATTCATACAATATGAACAGTGAGCTTAATTATAAGACAATGACAGGAAATTTATTTTTTTCCAAAAAGCAATAAATGTTAAAAATAAAAATGTGATGTTTAAATGGCAAATTGAATTTTTTAAAAAATGTGAATTATTAACTGAAAAGTCACTCAATTTACAATAGTCTAAAGGATAATGACTGTATTATTTTTTTACAATTCCATTTACTATTAGTCTTGCATCAGCTAATAAAGTAAAATAAACAGCAAGCATCTCATAACCATTAACAACCCTTCCTTAAGGAAAGAAGTGCACAGACAAGGAAGATTAACACTAGTGTATAGGAATAGGCACACTGAGCAGACAACCATGCTTGAAAGACCCTCTGACCTGTATGAACAGCCCACCTCAGAGAAGCTGGTCAGGCCAATATACCTCAAATGGAAAATGGACCATAACAGAAGGTGTAAAGGGCACCTTAGCACCAGTCGAGGATATGAGAGATTTCACTGCACGTAACAGCAATGTTGTTGCTCAGTAGATCACTTCTGTCAAAACTCAGAGTGCAAAAGAAATTCTGCTACTAACAGTAAAAAATAAAATAAAATAAAATAAAATAAAATAAAATAAAATAAAATAAAATAAAATAAAATAAAATAAAATAAAATAAAAAAGATAAAATAAGATAAAATGGAAAAAAAAATAAAAAGAGAGAGAGAGATAAGTTTGTTTGTTTTCAGGAAAAAATGTCTGGGGAGTCCTTGTTCCCAGAGCTGAACATCTTGGCTTCCTTCCCTGAGCTCCACAAGAAAAAGATTTATTACGAGGACGCCTTTGCAGGGACAGTCACAAATTCATTACAAGAAGTTTGCAAGAAATACCTCTATCATAGCACTGTCTGTAAACTAATGGTACAAGGCAACAGTCGTGTTGAAAAGAAAGATGACAAACCAAGAAAACGCTAAAATAGCTTCAAAAAACAGAAACAAAAATCCTGTACTGCCTCTCTGCAACAGAAATTCCTCCAAGTCTGATAAGGCACTGAAAATCTGACCATTACTGTCCTCACAAAAGAGAAGTTTGACAAAACTCCTGATGCACTTTGCCCCTTGTCAGGTCTCACAGAGAGACGGACAAAACTGCTGTTCTGCTCATGTCGAGGCAGCTCAGAGCTCAGTGAGCAGATCTCTGATAAAAAAAAATAATAAAAAAAAAAATTTAAATACATAATCTGTGCTTGGTTACTGAAGTCAGCCAGACTGCATCCTTAAAAAAATAAATAAATAAATAAATAAAGGTATGCAGCTGGCCACAACAAAATAACTTCCTATTTTATTAAAATTATTAAAAGAGAAGAGAAAGTACTCCTCAAGATAATGTTATCTATAAGCTCTTCAAACAGTAATAACACAGTTCAAGGAATATGACTTTTACTATCTTCCCCTTGGATAAAGCCAACGTAGATCTTATTGCTTACTCTGTTCTTAATAAAGAAAAGTTGGTAAACGTCTCAGCATCATCAAATAGGTTTCAGACACGCAATTCTGTCCAAGATTATCTAGATTTTCTCAGGGGAAAGCACTGAAAGTGTCTGCACCAATACTGGCAGGGTCTGATTTTAATAAATTAGATATTTCTCCTTTGTGTGTGCTCTTACTCTAATAAAACAGATATGGAAAATAATGAAAATATTCAGAGAAACAAAATTTTCTTTGATGATGATTCATTGAAAGCAAAATCAAATCTGTTATTAGCTATTTGAATCTAAATGCTATGATGAATGCCTGGGATTTCCACAGTACTTTGCATCTTCAGAGTACTGTAATTAATTATTCTTATGCTGTGTGGCATTGTTTTCACACAACGCTCTTCCAAAGTCCAACTAGATGTTAATTCTAATGGCTCCTTTCCTCAGCTGCCATAATATGACAAAACTCTCTGGGCATATACTTAACATACATAAAGTACAGTGTTTTACTGAACCCTGCAATGACATAAACAGTACTTTTATTTTAGTTGCTTGGTACTTTTGATTAAAACCTTTTAAAATACTTTAAAGGTTTTTTGGTGTGTTTTTGTCTTTTTTTTTTTTTTTTTAATAAAAGAAAGCTCCAGAGGGAGCCCATGCACAAAGAATATATATAAAATAGCTTCCAGACTAATAGTAAAGCTGTGTGCAGAAACTTCTTTAAACCTACTTTTGATGTTTCAAAACTATAGGTAACTATAAATTTCAACAGAGAATAATCCTCCGAAGAATGTTTACATAGCAGGGCTTATGTTGTTTTATTCGGTTTACACATCAATAAATACAAAGCCTGTTGTAATGGAAACAATCTCCAATTAATATCAAAGATATTAAAGTTTTGTCTCAGATTAAGAAGAGCTCAGGATACCTGTGGTTATTTATCCACAGGAGACAAGAGACACACAAAGGAAATATTAAAATAACAGTAAGACAGAGGGGGCTAAAGAGGAATGGGTACATTGTGACATCCCAGGTCAAGTATTCAGAAAGCCATGCAAAACCAGCCTGCTAAAGAACACATCAAGGTAAATCGGGTGCATGATAGATTTCTTTTCCATTTCTTCTCTGAAGAGAGTTGTTGCATGAAATATACTTCATATCCCATTCTTATTTACATGTGACTCTGCTGTTTTCACTGGAGCTCACCTTATTTCTCTTGCCCCTTCTGACACTGCAAATCAGGCCCTCTCCTAAAAGCTCTTCCACTCCAGCTTTTATCCCTCATTTGGAATTAAATAACCAACCTCTCTACTGGGATTTCACTTCAAGTCTTCCCCTCCACAGCATGCAGAGAATTTGAGCCAGTTTTGTGACTTAATAAAAAGACTAACCCAAAAGGGAAAGGGAGAAAATAGAAAAACAGTGAAAAGTGCCAGAGATTTCAACTAAACCCAAAATCACACTCCTCTAAGTGTGATTAGAGGTGGTGAGAGGGAACTTGAGACAGGCAGAGGCATATGGTGACCTCCCATCAGGGCTTTGCTTTCCTTCTGGATGGCACCAACAATTTGAGCCCTGGCAAAAGGGATGTCCAGATCTCTGTTGTTGTCAGCTGCTTGTCTTCATAGGTTTATTACTTTAATATTGGATTGATAAACTATTTGCAGACCGTTTTCAGATCCTCCAGGACCGCAAAACCTTAGGCATCTTCTACAGTCCACAAAAGCCCCTCTCATTTTCTCTATACAATTTGTCTCTTGCAGTTATTTTTTTATTCTTAAACATCATTGCCATCCCCAAATGGCTGGCTCACAGATTTCCATTAAAGCCACCAGTGGGAGCCCCTTTCCAGGCTCTGCCACAGAATATGGTTCATCCCCCAAAGAGGGAGGTTTGGCACATTGACTTCCCTTGGCAGCAAGGAAGCTTGCCACTACTTCTACTGTCCCTGGCACCAAGGAGACTGAAGTGCGGAGCACTGAGAGTTTTACTTGATAATATCCTCCACTGACATTTCACAACCATCCCTTCTCCATTCCCTTCTTCACCAGCATTCATCTTCTGTTCACATGAGTAGTTTACCTTATTGTATACTGGCAAAAGAAATAAAGTACTGTAAAACTGTGACAAGTCTACCAACCCTACAGAGAACAGGCTCCTAATACAAATCCTGACATAAATCAGAAAAAGAAAATGCTAAAAGAGAAAACTTGCTTTATATTCGTTTTAAATCTTAAACAAATAAACAAAAAACACTTGCATAACATTCCTTATTGCAAGCATCATCATCTTCATTCTACAGACTAGAAAACCAAAGCAAGAGCTGAAGTAGATGACTTGCCCCAGACTAGAACATACCTCAGGGAACAGATCAGGAGAACTTCAGAGTTCCTGCCTCCAGCCCCCAGTCTGACCACTGCTGATCCTACTCAGATTTTGGCTTCCTCCACTTCAGATTGCCCACTATTGTTTTGCTTTGGCTAGAAACTGCAAATCCCCCAGCAACTGGACTCTCTCTATATATACATATATGTATATATATATACACACATATATACAAACACAATTCTCTGTATAGGTTCCTTTCCTGCTATTAAATATTCTTCCAGCCTTAAACACTTCAGTTTTAGAGGTATTATGGAATATCACATAGTTAGGGCAAAAGCAACAGTTTCCCAAAAAGACTTGGAATTTTAAATGCTGTGCTTTTTGCTAAGAGCAGAGATGCACAAACATACAAATGAAGTAAAATAATCCTATTGCTCTGGTTTGTCTCAAAAAGCTATGGAGAAAAAAAAAAAAAAAAAAAAAAAGAAAATATCTGAATGAAGAATGGAAATATTCACTGTGTTTGTCAGAGGAAGCACGATTAAAATGCGCTGAAGCTGAAATAACAACTGAACGCTATCAAGACTAACTCTCACTAACTCATACCACAAGTGTTACATTTGTAATGCAGGTAAGAGTATATAAAAACCACGTTGTCTCAAGGCATATCTTATAAAGTGTGGCCATTATCATTAAGAAGATATCCCCTGGAATGTCTCACAAGACTAGGAGAGGCAGAAGAACATACCAATGTATCTCCAGTAATCAGAAGAAATTTAGTCCTGCCAGCAGAGGTGCTCCAAGATAACCATCACTTCTCTGTTTACTTGCACATTACTCCCTTGATACACCCTCCTTACACACACTCAATCTTTTTTCCAGCAAAATAGTTTTCCATGGGAAGGTACTAAAAAGTGAGCTGTTTATGGGACTGTGGCAATTGCAGAGAATTCCAATTTTTCCTTGACCTCCAGTGAAGCTTTCTTGGGTTTCCTGGATTCTTGGCTGAACAATTAAGGACCTCTATGAAGTCAAGGAGTCAGCGCTTGTATGAAAAAGGACCCTACCAGGACACTGTCTCAGAGACAGGGATCCCAAGTCCTCAGGTGCCCTGGGGTCCAAGGAAGTTAATACTTGTGAGGAAACAACTGTGCTCCAACAAAAGGTGCATCACCACACATCTGAATCAAGGGACACATCAGCCAGGCTGAGAATGCTTCTCTTGCTCTAATAGTTGCAGTCATTAAAAAAAAAAATAAAAATAATAATGTATAAAGAAAGAATTAAAACAGAAAATGATTTAAAATGTAGGCTATTTTTTAAGTAATGGCAAATTAGAAATTTATTTTTAAGATTTATTTTTAAGTGCTCCTTTTCTTGTGTTTATTATTTCACGAGACATTTCACTTCAGTGCTTTACTTTGATTTAGAATAAAATGTTGTGTTTTACTGGAGAGTTTCCTACAGGACAAGCATTCATCCAGCTGCATTTTTCAGAGTCAGTGGGAATCCTAAGATGCCACCTTAGTTCAGCACTCACTACATTGTTTTACAAATGAACATGGCAACGGTAATTAGCATTGGCAATTGCAAAATGGCAGTAGTAATTAAACCAGCAAAAGTGTAGGCTGCATATCAGGAAATATTTTTCAACAAGGAAGTCTATTATATTTCAAAATTTGCCTCCCAAGACAAGGAACAAAACCCCCTCCACTGGAATCAATTAAGTGAGTCAAAGCACTTGAAAATACACCATGGGGAACAATCCCGTGCCAGACAAAAGGATAGGCAGGATGAGATTCCTCACATCTCAGATGTGGGAGCATTCCATCCTCGAGGACTCCCATTAGCTAGGAGAGCAGCCCACCAAGCGTGCCCAGAGATATACCCAGGCCAGAGATATACCCAGGCAGCAGCAGCAGCTCATGTGGCCACCAGCCCTCTCTCATTGCAATGCAGGAAGCAAAAGAGGCTGCAAGGCTCTCCCCAACACTAAGGAAAGGTTTCCCCAACAGCTATACCATGACTAGGAACTCAGGCAGCTTCTTCAGCAGCTGCCTGAGTCTGGCTATCGATATGGATATATGGATATTGTGAGGGAAACATTCCTTAAAGAGTTTTGCAGCCAGGTGTAGCCTGGGTCTCTCGCCTGTGCCTGTTCAACAGAAGATGAGAGTATTGCCCTGTATTTTAAGCCTGAAGGGCTCTCAGCATCTTTCTCCCAGGTTTCAGCAACACACTGCAGAACACAAATTTCAAGACCTCGTCCTGCATCGTGTTCTTGCGGCCCCTGTTAGAGGGGCAGCGAGCAGCAGCAGAGACAAGTCCAGGCCTCCTGGGAGCATTTCAGCTCCCCGTATTTCAGTGCAGCGCCTACTGCACTATCCGCATGCCTCTCGAGGTGCCAGCATGAACATCAAACAGGTCTGGTACAGCTTTTTGATTAAACTTTCAGGCTAGAATCAGTTAACCTCCTCCCAGCAACAGACTGCTCTCCCAAGTTTGCATCAAGGAGAAGAAACACTCTGCAATTTGATACTCCCCCAATCAATGACATTTACATGCCTTTATTCACAGACTCCTTCTGATTATTTTTTTTTTTTTTATAGCTTGCACTAGTCTCCATAAAACCCCCAGCCAAATGCTGGTCTTCATTTATCTTCCACTCCGTGCTTCCAAACGCCACAGGAAATTTCTCAGTCAAAAGATAACCTGCGTCTCCTTTATTTTTTTTTCCACCCCCTTCATTTCTACATGGTTTCCGAACACCTGCTCTTTATGTTGTACTGCAAAACACTAGGCAATTAAAAACTTAGAGAACAAGTAAAAACAAAGCTTATCTGTGTGCAGGGAATTATACATTAGACAGTAATAGCTACACTGCAGCCATGAGTAAGCTGTTAATTTATGTGTGTGTTCAGTGCTAAACTACAAAAGCCAAAGATTACTGGGATTTTTATGTTTAGACTTTAAATTCAAAAGTGAATAAATTTGAAAGTGAAGTACCCATGGCAACCTTAATTCTATTCATCTTGCCCTCTGATGCAGCACTTGCTCAGTGATTACATATTCCTGAGTAAAGCTACATCCCTCAGATGACATAAAGCAAGGTTAAAGTATTCTTAAAATTAATAAAGTCCTTCAGTATACTTGTAACATTTACAGCTAGAGATGTTCAAAACAGATTTTGAAAAAAAAAAATGAACTTCCTTAGGTTTGGGTAGGAAAAAAAATGTAAACTGCCAGCAAATAATTTTCAACTCTTTTTTTACCCTTTTTAACATTTGCTTTTTCACATTGCTCTCAGTCTCTCGATGTGAGAAATTAGTAACACGCTAGTCATTTCAGTTGGGGATGTTGAGTTTCTGCATCTCTGCTTATGCTCCAGTGAGAGCTGAAAAATACCATTTATCATGACTATTTGGTTTTGTGTTTTGCTGTTTTTTTGTGTTTGTTTTTTTTTCTCCCCTATTTTTCCCCACTGAATGTTTTTACAATGATTTGTATAGACAAGTATCATATCATATGATGATGTTTAAGATAAGGAGAACTACACTGTAAGTTTCCAGGCATTTTACTATTTATTTTTAACCTAGTTTTCTAATAGGATTCTTATATATTCATGCTGCCTGTCCAGTGAATGTGTGAATTTGCAAGTCCTCCCCCACCTTTTGAGTTCAATAGCTAATTTCACCCAAACTTGAAAAAGGAGGGTATAGTCTCCAGCACAACTGAGTTCCTACAGGTTTAATGGAAAAACAGGCAGACTAGAGGAGACAGACACGAATTAACATGGCTGGTGACACCCCAGAAGAAAGGGGAGCAGAGCAGAGCCATCTCCCTTTCTGCTTTACAGCAGCCAGATGGCATTAATATACCAGCAATGCCAAGCTGCAGGTTGGCCAGGGGGTTGCTGTTGGTGTGGACAGGAGGGACAAATTGCATATTTTGCCACTGGCAGTGCTGTCTAGTGCTCCTGATAAGCAAAGTTTGTCAACTGGACCTCAACACCATTTCTTCAGAAAACTCCAGTAACTCTGAGGACAGAGAGTAACAGCCTGGAAACATACAACTTAGGGGCACCATACTCTATGGGGAGGATTCAAGTAGTCTTGGAGTGAAGGGCAGCAGAATGAGACTTCAAAAGCGGCCAGCTAATGTACTTTGAAAAAGGGCTGCAGGGGAACAGACTGCAGAGCTACTGCAGTGTTCATCCCAGCTGACACACATGGCAATGGGAGAACTGCTCACAGCACTTTCTGCTAAAGCTGAACTAAGAGCCACATTACTCCAAAAAAAGCACATTACCTTTCACAGTGACTCACTTCTTTACAATGTAAAGGTGACATGGCAGCACCTTGCAAACACAGAAAAGTCCAACTACTGGTTTTGCTGAGCTACAAAAAGCACTGACAAGCTTCTCAGTTCTGTCCACACTGCCCCAGCCAGAAGGCACCAGGTGAGCTCTAAGCCACAGATAGCCTAAGGCATCTCTTACAGGTAGCCTGTCCCAGCACCCTGAAGAGGGGGACCTGAGGTACTTCTGTAGATTCATGTTGTTGCAGAAGGAGCACTAGCAGTTTCTGAAGTAAGAAGGAACAGTCATCTTGCTTCAAAAACACAGGGAAAATGAAAAGAACCTGACCCAAAACACCCAGAATTTCTGAGATCACAGCATGTTTTCTGTAGTTGCTCTGTAGAGGTGATGCACAGGCACATCCTAACCTGAAATAATGGAGAACCATAACCAAATGCTATTCACTCTCTTTCAACCTCACCTTCTCTCAAAATAAAACCCAAAAGCACCCACAGCACCACCAAAAAGCATCATCTCTTCCTATATATCACAAATTAAACTGGATAACAAACAGAATAACAAGATTCCACCTTCTTCCTTCCTACTCAAAAAAAAAAATATATATATATATAGCATTAACTTTGACAGTGATAAAATGTATTAATAGTAAAAATACTCCTCACCGAAACTGTGGTTACAGTCTGGGAAGCTGGAACTGAGAACTACTCCTTGACCACCCAGTACTCCACAAGACTCTGATCACAGTTTGGGGCACGTGGTGGCATTGACCAGGAGTCTCAAAGAGCACTTCGATGGATCCATTCCTTGGAAAAGACTATCTGATACTGGAAAGTTTCTGGGAAGGACCTTACACAGTTAAAGAAATTATAGTTCTACAGTATCTAGATAGGTCACATATGAGTTTACACTTTCCTGCTTCTGTCCTCTCCAATCAAAGCTATGAGCTCTTCCTGCGTTGCAGGACACTATGCACACACCTTACCCTACACCAGACAGCAAATGAGACTGTGGAGTACACAGAGAATTCCATCCCCTTCTTTCAGGTCAGTGTCATTCAGTGACTCCGAGTTTGTGTGAAGCCACAGTATCTTCCAAGAGAAGTACAGGTAGAAAACAGTGCAAATGAAGTTCTGTTTATGCAGTCACATTTCTCTCTTAAAAACAAATATATGGGGCTAAGGATGATTTCCCCTTCTATTTTTGTCATTCTCAGAGCTCTAGGCAAAGAATGAGGAACAGTTGATTGCTCACTATCTGCTACAGGTTCACACCAGCAGTCCTATATATAGGCGATAAACAGGCTCACAGGCTTCCCCCCAGCACATGCTGCTCATTCCCCCAACCATATTGTCCTTCCCAGACCGTCTCCCCATCCCCCAGCTTCTTCTACACTTCACAGGTGTGCAGATGCAGAGGCTTCAAAGCAGTGCTTCAGAGGCACTTTACTTCCTTGGAAAAGAAAAAAATAAATAAATAAAAATAAAATAAAGCCTGTAACAGCTTCATTTTGTGCTGTTAAAGGGAGCTTAGAAACCATTCCTGAAGAGGGGCAGGAAGAGGTGAGAAGCAGAACCATAAACAGCCCTAATCTTGATGCTGGGCTCCCACCTAGTGGGACCACGCTGCACTACTTTATGTGCTGGTGCAACCCCAGCACCTGGGCAGGCCGTGTTCCTCCCAGATGAGAGAGGCATTTTACATCCCCCTCAGTTTTTCCCCTGCTCCCACCCTGCCTTCAGCATCAGTTAAATGCTGCTGAAAAAGGACCTGCTGGGGGGCTGCAGATGGGGGCAGGAGGCTGCTCAAGGAGTCACTTGCCTTTAAAAGCCGCACGGAGCCTGGAGACTGCTCCCAGCCTCAAAAAGAGAGTTGTGTGGGCTGTGTCACTGAAACAGTCAAGGAGAGCAGGAGGGACCTGGTGCTGGATAGTAAACCAAGATGACCCTGTTGAAGGTGAGAAGAGGAGCATCTGTCCAGGTCTTTCAGCAAGACAGGACCATGGGGCAGGGCATGCGGCAGAGGAGGGTGGGAGGCAACAGAGTTTTGTGATTTCTTGCTGGTTTTTTTTGTTTGTTTGTTTAGCAACTCCAGAGCCAAACAGAATTTCAGTTTCAGCCCTCCTTTCCCTTTGTGGATTCCTCTGTCCATCAGCTGTGCACTGTCTCTGGTTAGAGACCCCAAATGTTCTCTGGGCATACAAGAAAACTTGTTTCTCCCACAAAAGGATAATTCCCCAGAAAATGCATAGCATTCAGCAAATGCCCATTCAGCTCTGTCTGCTAGCAGGTTTCTCAGGCTCTGCTCTCACAGCAGCAGCACCATTCACACAAGCACCAGTGCCTATCTTCTGAGACATTTTGCTCTCATTTAGAAAGGGCAATGCTGCGGGCTGCTCTAAGAGGAGCAAGGCATTGAGCTCTGCGTGCATCACACCTGCCTTTCTGAAGCAGCAGCACTTCCCCCAACAGCCTCTGAGAGGGAAGCTCATGCATCTTCCCTGCTACCTCCTAGCTGTTAGTGGAGTTGCAGCCCATTCCTCTAAAGTTCGAGTAAAACAAGCATTGCATGTTGAGAGAGATATCCTGCAGATGAGGCAGCGCTGAAGGGGGCCGCCTTGATTAAACTAGGTTGTTCTGCTGAGAAGTCCTCAATGCACTCTCTTGGTTATGGCTGTTAGAGCTGCAGCAGGGTGACATGAATTGCCTTTTATCTAATTGGAAAACTCCCACAGAGTTTAGAAGTACTTATTTAGACAGGCAAATCAATAAAGGAAATGGTAAGCATGAGAATATAGTGGGACTATAGAGGCTGTGTGGGTTCTGTATGCTTCTGCCTAATAAAGATTAACTCTAGCCACTTTCCTGCAATGCCTGGTCAGTAGCAAAACACGTAGATTCTCCTCAAGACATCAAGGAGTAGCTTGCCCTTATGTATTTATCTAAAGGCAGGAGAGTACTCCTTCTGTTAAAGACCACAAATTCAGAAGGAACCATAGAGGTTTAGAAGACGTTGCAGAGAAGGAAGAGTAAAAAACTTATCTTCAGTGTAACAGCTCTGAAGCTGGCAACCTGATCAGAAAGGAAGAGGGAACAAAATAGCAAGGGCTGCAGCTGTATTTCCACAGAGTTTTGCTGTTACAAGGAATGTTGTGATGAAGGAAATGAGCAGGGATCTCAGCTTTCCCACTTGCAACTTTCTGTGTCCTTGTACATCCACCCTCACCAGTGGCTTTGCAAATCCCCACCCATGCAGCCACTCCAAGACCTCAGAACTATTAAGAACAGTTTTTCAGTTGCTAAAAAACTCCAAGTTTCAAGAAAAAAAAAAAAAAAAAAAACACCTAAAAAAGCCCACAATTCTTACAGTTGCTTAGTTTAGGATTAGTTTTGTTTTTCTTATTTCTCTCTGGCATTCCTTCTCCTAAATCTCCACTCACTTTCACAACAGGCTTATGCTGAGTAGCTTCAGGCAGCCGAGAAAAAAAATCCTGTTTAGCAACATAAGTATCCCTTCTTCCACTGATGCTAATAGGAGTTTTGTGCATAAATCACATAATGCACTGATGGGAGAACAGATCCCCAAGCCTACAACTGTGTTTATCCACTGCAGCAAGGGTTTGCTTTTCTCCTCATTTATACCTATATATGGGCCTCAGGGGATACACTTCTGACATGCGTCAGCGTAAGTCAGAGAAGAATCAGGCCCATGGGATGAGAGCAGAGACCTCGACATCTTATTCTGGTGGCAAAAATCAGAAAGAGAGTTCAGAGTAATGCAGGTTGACTCATGATGGCTTCTCAAAAGATGACAGCACTAGGCAGGCTGGGACTCAACGCTTCAACCTCCCCATCCTTACCTCGCCATCTCTCTCCTCTGTCAGAGGAGAGTTTCAAAGGTTTCAAGGGGTTTCAGCAATTCCACAGGTACTTCCCAGACATACAGGAAACCTGGTGTTTCCTCACTGGGGGACAGCCATTTAGAACTAGGTCTTGGAGCGAGGACCTCATGCTGGTAAAGCCTCTCCTTATGAACCACTGCATGGGCATGAGTCCACTAATCCCATTGCATCTTTTGCAGTAAGAGTACTACTAAAACAGGGTATCTTTTACCTTCTTCTTGCTTTTCTTTAGAAATATCTAGAGAGTGTTCATGAAGTGACCTCTCCAAGCTATCCCCAGTTCTAGAGAAGGTGAGCACACAAAATAAAGGTGACCCTGACCGTTTTTATTTGGGAAGGCTGTTTGATGCCTCTGGACTGCCATACAGACCTCTTCTAACATTGTCTGGCCTTCATGATGCCCTCCAAAACATCTGGTGAGTTTGGGATATTCCAAAGCAGGTCAGAAGGTGGTAGCCTCTGCCAGGCACATCAAGGTTTGCAGCACAGGTCACTGGGGCTATGGTTTCTTTACCCTGGTGTGGGTGACCAGAGGCAGAACAACTGTTAGGAGCCCTGCAAAGTCTTGAGAGAGAAATATAATGACTAAGGGAGCCTAATGGAGTGTAAATACATCAGGGGTGACCCAGAATTTCCTAAGAAGAATATAAATGCATAAAGCTATCTTCTCTGGGGTCTTTTTCTATGATCATTGAGCTATGTAGATCTAATGTTATGAGAAAGCACTTCTATGTTTCAAAGAAAAATTACTATCAGGACTTTATATAAGTTTTTTTCTATATGACAATTCTTTATCTCAGTTTTCTTTAAAGATGAGGTTTTATCAATCAACATTAAAAAGTAAAAAATAAATAGCCCCTTTAAAAAATACTTTTCATTTGCATTATACTCAGTTGGAGAGGGAAACGCATAATAAAATTAATGGATTTTTAAGTAAGTTCATTTTCTTCTTATTGACAAAGTGTGTGTTTTAATAAGGACTGTTTCTCCCCTTGCATGATCCTGCTCTAAAGTCATGATCCCATACTTTGGACATCAGTTTGTTGCCATGGAAATGGTAGTAATATCACCCAAAAAATGCAGTATTATGACTTCACTGCAGGATCAAGGACAGAGAAAAAGGCTGCAAGGGATCAGGTCCTTAAGCAGCAATAGCCTTAGTTACTAACAAAAAGAAAAAGAACAATAATGAAAGATACATTCAATGCAAATTAATTAATGTCTTACAATGTTCAAATAATATTTTTTCCTAGAAGGCAAATACTTTTTAAAGCACTAAACGCTCAATTTCTGTTCTTCTGATCTGCAGTCCCACCCTCCACTTGAAATGCATCTTTTCTGCGAATGAACCCTAGTCATTTCTCCTTTTATTCCTCCCCAGTGCCCATCCCAGGATCACCCTGCAGAGTTTGTTGTCCCAGACTATTAGTTAAAGGGCTGATATTTAATTCAAAGAAAGAGATGCATTTGAAAACAGTTATTTAAACAGTCATATAGTTCAGGGGATGTGTGTGATGGGAAGAGGTGGCGTGTGCCAGATTTTACCTTGAAATGGAAATAGTACGTGGCTAGCATAACATTCAGATGTGGTAAGTTCTGTCTAAACCTCCAAGCACATACTTTAGACACTGAGTATCCCCAATACCATAATTTACACCTCTACAGAGGTAAGATGAATTTCCTTGTTCATTATCACAATCTGCCATAGCACTTGCCCGTGCTTGTTGAGAACAATTTTGGTTCTTTTCTCGGAAATTCAGGGATCCTACCTTAAGAGATGGCCAGGCCACTTTCAAATGTCACACACATTCAAAGGTCCGAATTTTGAGGCCTTCACTTCCACCAAGCATTTGGTTAAACCTGAAACATCAAGACCACTACAAGTCCTGCATGGATGAATTCAAACCTGGGAATAAGTTTCCAAAATCTCAAATTATAGTAGCTCACAATGGGACTTGCAGGAATGTGGGTCCTACTGGACCTTGCTGATGTAACTCCTGACAGGAACAGCAATTGCAAGTGCAGTGGGCACACTTTGAAAGACTCCAGAAGAGAGCTGTGACCCTAACAAATTGCTTTCAGGTCTTATCTGTTCTCAGGAGCTCTGTTTCAGTGGCCATTTTGAAGGATTGACAACAGCCAGAGAAGAGAAGAGATACTGCTACAGAATTCAACTTTAGACTTTGAGCTTTAACAAGCATGACTTTCTCCCAGAATCTGCCAGCCTTGGCAGCTCCCTAAGAGCTCCTTTCCACATAACCCACATCAAACGGTTTCCCCTTGCAACCCTATCTCGGGAAGAAAATAGGATTTGCAGTGGTCACACACAATACAAAAGGTGTTGGAAAAAAGATTAGGGTGAAAGAAGAAGAAAGAAGTGGTCAAGATAAGAGTGTTCTCCTTCATGGGTTCTCTCATTTTCTTTGAGATGAAAAGTAACTTTCTTCTAAACACCAACATACAGATGCTGTAAACTTGTGAATGCTTATGAATTTACATGTATACAGCTCAAATTTCTCAACATTATCAACTCTTCCAAGTGAGAAAGCCTAAAGCATCTGTAGTACATACCGAAAGACTATTCATTCTCATTAAGAATTTACTGATTTTTTGCCTCCAGATGTGTTTTAAGCTACTGGGATGCCTCAGAATTGAGCAGATTAATGTGTTTTAAATGTCATTTGAAAAAGGGCACCGCTGCCAATGGTTCATTCACACTGCACAGATTTAATTACCTAAATGAAGTACACTCCAAAAAATGCATGTTGGGCTTCTTCCCCCCACCTTTTTTTTTTTTTTTTTCGGTTATGTTTTGTCATTGGTTTGCTGTTGTCTTAAAAAAATCCACTTCATTTTGTATGTTTTCCTTTCTAATTGAAATTATTTTCCCTATTTTTTTTTTATTTTTGAAAACACCTGGAATAGGGCTATTACTTCAAAGAGGTAATTATGAAATTAGAAAGATAACTATGATACTTATTTCTTTACTTACGGATATAACTAGGGACTATAACGCAGAAATTGCTTACAGACATCTTTCTGGATTGTGCTGGAAGAAAACTGCAGAATCTGCTGCTCATCTAATTCCGAGGAGATATAAACCATGATAAAATGAAGTGGTTGCTAAATCTACTGCCGGTTTTGTCTGAAACTTCGACGAGACCCTCCCCTATCATAGCCCTGTTTGTGCAACCAGAGCAAAAATGGTTAGTTTGGGGTTTTGTGTTTTAACAGTTTCCTTGGGTTTTAGTACATCACTGAAATCAGATAGTGCCTTCAGGCTTACTGCAGGAAGCAGGACTTCCCTGATCCTTAAAGAAGTACAGCAAGATAAAAGCACATTAGCAGCTCATTTCTTTTGCCAAAAGTCTTAGCCACTTGTGGTTTTTTTTGAGCTGGAAGAGTTAATTTATGTTGAAATGCCTACAGACAGAATAGTAGCAGCTCCAGTTGCTACACAAAAGCGAGTGCATTAAGGGAAGGTGACAGGGAAGGTTTTTAAGAACAGACGGGCTAAGCTTATCTCAGGCATAAAATGGCTGCAGTCAATGTCAGGTCGCATTCGGTCTCCTGGGGCCTCTCCCAGCCCCTCGGCACTAGCAAAGGACAGAGCCTGCACATTTCAGAACCCAGGCCAGCAAGAGCCTGGCACAAGACCGAGAAATGGTATCAACAGCATCAACAATCAGAGCAAAATGCCATTATTCACCAACCCTGTTCAAAGCCCTGTGTTATTTTAGATGGCCACGGTGACAGCTATAATTAGGCACTCTTAACACAGTGCGATGCTTTTCAGAAATCAAGGCCATTTCCTCCCCCGCAAGAGTCATGCCAAGGGGCAGCTTCCACGACTGCTGCCTGCTGACCTCTCTCTGACACAACCTGATCATTTACTGTTATTGATCTCGACCCTTTTTTCCTGTCCACTGCTCCCAAGCCACCTGCCAGGTAATAAAAATCTGCATCAAAATGCACAGCACACGGAATGCTGTAAGCCAGAAGTGACGTTTGTCTTACAGACCTGGGAAACTAATGGTGTTGACAGGGGGTAGTTATTGCAGTGTTGTTTGATCTTTCTGCTGAGGTTGTAAGTAACTTCCATCAGCATCCGAAAGGGACTGGATCTGCCGCATTAACTATAAAAGCAAAGTGCTGCTGTGCCAGTTGCAGAAGACACTGTTAAGCAACACAAACAGCACTTGCCATCTACAGATCTCTAAAGACTCCCTGAGTTTCAAAGGGAATGTTTAGGATGCTGCATTTTTCTTGCACCGTCATTAAGTGTTTCTTTTACTTCTCATTCTTTGTTGTTAAGATCTGTGTTTGCATTCATGCCCAACATAGGCTGCTAAAAATGGGTTAACAGAGCCCAACCAGGATATGTGACATTTCATGCCCAGTCCCACCCAAATGGGAAAATTCTGGATTCCTTTGCTCTCCAAAGCATCTCCATATGTTAGCAGAAGCAAATGGACCCACTGCTTGAGATAACAGTATCTGGGGGCTACAGAGATCTGCCTTTTTTTCTACTCCCTTTTTCCTCCACAGTGTGCAACCCCAGAATATGACATGCATGGCTACAGAAGATATATCTGAATTACACACTGCTTTCAAAAAGCCCATTGTGCCAATTTTACACTGAAAAGTCAGTGTGGTAACCCAGCATAATACCACAACAACGGCAATGAGGAGCTAGAGCTAGTGCCATGTGCCCTGCCAGAGAGGCAAGCTTACAGAACTGATTCTGGCTCACTGCTTTTCCCACTTCAGGTGTCTCACACTGAATGAGGAGTAAAAGAAAACCACGAGAGAAAAAAAAAAATGGAGAAAGGAAAAAAAGAAAAAAAAAATGGAGGGGAAAGGGCTGGAAGTAAAGGCAAACTGACAACAGCTGTTCTCCAGTGTGGCACACACACTTAAGCAGGTCTTAAGTGTGGAAGCTAAAGCAAAATAAAACAGAGTCATGCTTCCAGAGAAAAACTAATTATGCTGGGTCCATGACAGACAAACTGGACCAAGCAATTTCCAAGCAAAAATCAACCTCTGAATGCATTATGCCATTACTCAGACCTTTAAAGTTCTTTCCCCCAATTGTGCCTGTGTCATCACTTGGTGTTTATTAAACACTGTTCATTGAACAATCTATTTGGTGTGAGGATGAAATTTTCTGAATTTAATGGTGTTTTGTGAGTTTACAAGAAGCACCAACTCAATTGCTGCTTGTACTACAGACTAAGAGAGGCATCAGGACATCTCTGATGCCATTTTCCTACCTGGGAAGGGGATGAATTCATCATTTTCCGTGAATCAACAGTAAGTCCAAAGCTAGAATGATTTCTGTAGTCTCCATTTTCAGATGCATTGCAATTAAGCCTAGAATATGATCACATTTTTACATCAAGTTCATTGGCTGGCTTTTGGAATTGATAATGCAGATATCAGGCTTTAATTTCACCTCAATTTCTTGTACAGATAGTGATCAGTAGTGATTAGAGTCTGTCATGATGAAAGAGAGTTTTGAAGGCACACATGAAGTGATTCAGTGATTTCACTTGAGTTTTTGGAAAACAGCAGTCCTTTCCAAATTGGGGGGTGGGGGGGTGGGGGGGGGGGTTATGTAATCTCTTATTTAATCTCCATGAAGGATGATCCCCTCACAATTACCATTGAAGTACCTCTAATTGAGCAGCCAGTGAAATTGCCCGGGCTGTGGACTTTTGCCTTGTTAATAAATTCCTACAGGATTTTTTTTCCTGTTGTCACAATCCAACGCCTTTCATAAACACTAGAAATGTCTGCTTAAAAGTAATCTTTGTTTCATACCAGGCTTCATACCAGGAGACTTTTTACTCATCCTCTTCCCTCAGGTATGTATGTATGTATGTGATGCATAGACAGATGGTCATATATTTAAGGAAAATTTATGTTAATTTTTCACTTCTTTTTTAATAGACGGAACAAAATAGATGGCATTTTTAAATTAAAAAAAAAAAAAAAAAAAAAAAAAAAAAAAAAAAACTTTGGAAGAAAAATAGAAGCTGACACACTGAGAAAAATCCAGCCTGCTGTTTTACTAAATCACAGAATAATTTGACATAGGTTAGGAATTTCTTCTAATTATTTGTCTATGCCATCCTTCAATCTTAATGCAGCACAAAGATTACCTTCCAAAACTTATGTCTCCACACCACTTAAGCCTTTCTAAGTTTTTCCCTTTCTTTCAAAATGATTACAGTACAGGTATAAGCAGATTTGCAGCACTGGAGCTACGGACCTGTTTCTTCTCTCCTTTATACAAAAGTAAAATGAGGAATAATTCCAATAAGAACACATCTCTAAAATCAACTAAATTGTACCAAATGTTCCTAGTCTTGAGGCAACATTTTTCTATTGCAAAACAATACAAAAAAAATAATCTAACAATTTCAAATGGATAGTTTATGAGATCTGGCACTTTTGAGGCCAGAGGAAATATTATTTTAATGAATTGAATTTATGAAAGTACTTAGATTGCATCGTTACTCTCATAGCTATAATGCTTAACTTGGAATAGTGACTTGAAGCTAAATTTGCTCCTAAAAGCAGGATTTTCTGTGGAATCTGCAAAGTTACAACCCAAAAGACTTGGCTCAATAGCAATCTTTCCTTGGAAGAACTTGAACTCCTTACACACTTTTCTTTTTAACTGGCAATTGTCACATGTCTCAAGTTATTCTGAGTCTGCCCAGGATGGCCACAGCAGCACCCAGCTTGGCCCAATGCAAAGCCAGACTGTAGGGAGCACTGCTAAGAAAGAAAGGCTGCATCCCTGGCTCTCTGTTCCAGTGCCCCACTTTAGAGAGGAGGATTCAAAAATGCTTTTCCCAAATGAGTGCTCTAACCACCTGCTTCAGGAGAGGGCACTCACTGCTCTGCCTGTTGAAGCTGTGACACTATGCAAGAAGGAGTTCAACGGGGAGGACGAAGAGAGGCAGACAGAGCACAGCTCTGAAACACAGCGGTGAGGACACTCCTCTGGGCAAGACATCCAGGGCTCATGTACCTGCCCTGTCCTACACAACAGCAAAGAGGGGTGTTTTTTCTGTATTCTGTGACAGTAGCATCCAAAGCTACACCTGTATCTGTCAAGCACCCTCTCTCTTTTAGTCCCAGTAGAACATGGGTGGAAACCTTTCCATCTTGTGCCAAGGATCAGCAAAGGTAAAGAACCGCCTCACCTTCTCTTCTAGACTTGTTCATGTGTAGCAAAGGAGTTTTCTTGAATCTGCAATCTAATGCAGCATTAAGTGATGCAACAAGCTTCCATAAGAATAAAATCCTAGCAGTGAGGATTTTAGGAACATGGACTAAAATAGTATGCAAATGAACCAAAGCGATTTGTAATTTTAATTCCATTTTTTCCTCATGATCTGGCCAATACAGCAAATTACCATGATCTTCTAAAATAAGTTTAATGAATTAGCATAGGCCATTCCAGTGTTAAACAAGAACTATAACTTGCCACATAAGGTCTAATGTATACATTATGTATATAAGGTCTACAAATTCCTCAAACCTAGACTGGTTTCAGTAACTGCATCTTCAAAATCCCAGACAATACACGTACTACACCCCACCACATTACTGTTTTACTGGAAGCCCTTCTGTTGGATGACATCTACCACTCACTGTATTTGAAATTATTTTATAGCATTACTGATGCTGAATAGCACAAATTCTTTGAGTTCCCATCATTTTTTTCCTTCTGAACTGCTTTGATAGCTCATATTATTAAGGTTTATTATTAACACAAATATGATGCTACACCATTGTCACTTGCATTCAAATTTGACCCCTAAAGAATTCAGTTACCACTTCACACACAGCTACAGAGACTGACACAGCTCTTCTCCTGCAGTCACTTCACTAAAGTTGTATTGCTTCCAGCTGACCCTCACAGCCAAGACAATATCAGCAGAAGACTCACTTGCAATCATTTACTTGTATATGGACACATATGCATGCAGACACAGAATGCTTCCAGACTTTCTAAAAACAAATTTCAATTCTTTTTACCAGCATTTTTATAAAACCACTGAGCACTCTTTCTTACAGTGACATTTCTGACACAAGAACACAATGAAACTGAAGTTAAAGCTGTTGTTCTACCCTTTATCTGCTGCATTGTGACTGCGGTGATGCATTGGTCACATACCTGCATCTGTAGGTTTGCCATGTGCCTTGCAGGTTTAGACAAAAAGCAAGGACCTTTAGGCACAAAGGCCAAACAGGTATAGCTGTGCAGTACCAACCAGCACTGTTGGCATCACTGCCTGACTCCCAGCCTGATGGCATTTGTGCAACCTGTGAAATTTCCCAGTTTGTGACAAAGCCTCCAAGTTTATTACTTTTTTTTTGTTTGTTCACTTTTCAAAGCCCATTCTAACACTGTTTCGTAATGAAAACCAAAGGGACAATGTTTCTTTTGTATAATTTGGTTCCCTTATATTTGCTAATTCTGCTGAATTCTTCCAGTAACTGCCTCGCTATTTACCACACAGCAGAGGTCTGATACCTTCCCTACTGCGACAAGCAGTTTTGCCTTCTCCTTTGGGCTCTCTGTACTCTTCCAAATTATTCTGATTGATATAGACCTTGATCCATGCTAATTATGCAGAGCTTCCTTTATAAAGTGTGGTTCCCATGGCAACAGCATTGGGTGAACAGGTGCGTGGAAAGCTGTGATATATTAAATG
Source organism: Aythya ferina (assembly GCF_964211825.1). Taxonomy (NCBI): domain Eukaryota; kingdom Metazoa; phylum Chordata; class Aves; order Anseriformes; family Anatidae; genus Aythya; species Aythya ferina. The sequence continues at coordinate 68,750,800 of NC_140297.1, forward strand.
ACAGCTACCCTCTGCCTCTGCGATGCAGATTGCCATTCTCAGGTTTTATTTATAGCAGGTAGTAATTAATCCATGTGAATCTCATTTCATTGAGAAGGAAAAAATAAAAATGTACAGAATCATTAGCAATAGTCCTAATTATCCCCATACCTTTGATTCTGAAAATTTTGTTGCCATCAGACAACTCTAACACGGAATTGTTGAATTATCATTTGCACAGAGTTGTCATTATGAGAAACACTAAGCTGTCATCTGTAACAAATACCTGCCATGCTGAAACTTGTGTCAGTGGTGCTGCACTAGAGGTGGAACAACAAAATATAGCCACTGCACTGTAAAAATTTAAAAATTAAGAAGTAGATATAAGTTTTAGTTGGCTTTTCTTGGGGGGCCGTAACTCTGGACTGGGAATCAAATGTACACCACAGGTCTTCAAAATATGACAGGAATAACAGAAAACAGATTTTAGCCCTGATACCGACTCCTTCCATGGCTCAAAGCAAGTCCCTGAACCTCTCCGTCTCAGACAACTTCCATAACACCACTTTCTCCAAGGTGTTAGGACTACATGCAAATGGTCTAAAAGTACTCTGAAGATGGAAAATTACTTATAATGATGCAAAGGGCAACAGGCATTGTACTTTAAACAACTGCACATAGTGGATTGATCCAGAGTGCTCTCTGCCTAGCTCAGCTTTACCTTAGTTTTAGATAAGCCAAAACTAAATTACAACATTTTTTGTGGCTGGTGAAAATCATTATTCATATTGTGATGCAATACTAGTACCAGATGGAATTCTTGGGTCTTGGCTATGTCTCAGTTTTCATTTCCTTTTTTTTTTTTTTTAATGACTATGTGAATGATCATAGTTGGCAGAAAAAGCCCACCAAAAAATAGAGATGATAGAAAATGATTACAAGATCAAAAATTCAATACACATCTTGGATGAAAGTGTTCAATTTGGAGCAGAAGGTTGAGAAGGTAAAGAGAAGATCCCCAGTTGCCGCTATAGATGCATTGGGAATATCTTTACAAGCAATTATTACAATCACAATTACTGCAAAAAATACATCTTTTTCTGCTGCTGTGTTGGGGGGGGGAGAGGGGGGCATACAACTGGAAAAATTTAAACAACCAGCAGATGTGTTCCAGATCATGCACAGGCAGCATAGCCATGTTGCTCTCAGCCTCAGGGCCTCCTGAAACCATCAGATAAACAGGGTTACCAGATGACAACAATTAATAGTGTAAGGACTGAAACTGCTTTTCTCAGCCCTCCAACCTTAAGTGAAAACTTTGGGACTACAACGGCTGGGAAATGTTAGAGCCTGAAGAGCAAAGAAGTGCTGTAGAAAGGCAGTAGCATGGGGCTGTGGCTGAAAGTCCCTTGCAGGGGACTTGCCAGGGCCACTTCCTCCTCAAGGACTGCATGCCAGAACAGTGTAGTTTTACCTGAGCTGTGGGGCCTGACTTGGCCAGACTTTGGAGAAACTTTCGTCAACTTGGAAGGAGTCAGAAGCTACTCTCTCTTGATGGTAAGCAGCTGTGGTGTTGGAAACACTGCAGATTACTGCAGAAATCATGCAAAGTGATCCAAGTCAAGATTCAGCGCCAGTCCAAGGTAGCATCTTGTTCTTGTTTTAACAGGTTCAGATTAGAACTTTGCATGCAATAGCTAAACTAGCAATTTTAAGAGAAAGCAAAAATCACAATGGTGTAGCAATTACTCATTTCCTAAATAGACCTAGTTAAATCAGAGCATGAAAAATGAAGGCTGCACAGGTATGCACCTACCCTGCTGGGAAATCCTCCCATGATAAAATCCTTTTTGAGAATATAAATATTTCATAGAAATGGGTTACACATGGTTTGAACCCTCATATAAATCACTGCCTACTCAGACCCCGACCTAGATTTCACGCTAAGCATTACTTACAGGAGGCCCTACCAAGCTTAGTTAGGGTGCTGGCTAGTATAGAGCAGTAGAGAGAATATAACCTCGGCATTTGAGAGACTTGATCCCCTTTTACTGAGTCTCATAATAGATCCACCTGTAGTTGACCTCATTCTGGCAAATCTGGTGTATGTTCAATGAAATTCATTAGCAGTGCTTCCATTTTATTCTGGAAGATGATGCCTCTGAACAATGCAGGTGCATCAACGTTCTTGCAGAACAGTTTGTTTCCACAGCAAGGTCTGCACATTACGGCTTTCTGACTGGCCAGGGAGACCTGTGCCACTCAGCCTCAGGACTGCTTGTAGCAACAACTGCCCTTCAAGACCAGAGGTAGCTGTTGAACAGCATACCATTAAGCGTAGCTGCTGTTTGCATCCATGATGAGTCAGGGATATAGAGCATGGCACAGACACAATTTGTATGTGCTTTGTGCTAGTTAAAATTCTTTTAAACTGGACAAATCCAGCTGGACAAACCCAAGCAGATTTCAGTCCTTCTTTAGCACCTGAGCAGGAGAGAGAGGCTCAAGCATCTTTGTCAGCTAAAGGTTTGCACTAACATCAAACCTGAACCTCTCAGATCTTCTCATTGCTCAAAACCCCAGTTCAGACTGACTTTTCTATGTGTACTTTGCCTCCTTAAAGAGCCTAACCTAGGCCCCAGGTCTGGACTGCCATTATTTTGCCAGATCTTTCATTTTTCAGAGGTCTGTGGCAGGACATAGAGGCCACCTTGGCACTGTGAGCCCCCATCTACTGAACATTGACATGTAATGTCACAAGCTACACCAGTTCCTTCAAAATCACCTTGTTATATATGGAGAGGTAATTCGTGTTGAGAACATGGTTGATATTAATAAAGAAGGGGGAGATTTGGGAGTGTGGCCATGGGGGTTGGAAAGCCCCGTGGTTGAGATAACATTAGACTCTTAATGATGAGGCCACCAGGAATATAAGAGTTTAGAGGGAACAAAGAAGGGTGATTCAGGAGACTCCATGCAGTCTCCAGTTTCTTGTTCTCCAGCTGGTTTCTTGTTCTCCAGCCATTAAGGCATGGAAGTTTCTGGGTGTTTGCTGTTGTTGTTATATTCAAAGTTGTTTGACCAATGAAAAGTTGTTTTAAAAAGAACTGCTGTGGGGAGAAGGGTATAAGAGGGGACCCGGTCCTACAAAAAAAAAAAAAAAAAAAAAAAAAACAAGAAAACAAAAAGGCAACACGATTTAATGAAGTTATGTCATCAACAAAGAAGCAGAAAGAAGGAATGAAAAGGAACAGGCTAGCAGAACAGAGACCAGAACGGGAACAGGCACATTGATTGCCTCATGAAGAAAGGTTCAGCCAAACTCAGCAAACCGCTCAGAGCAGCTCGTACAGAAAGTTGCTGGAAATAGGCACACTGGAACTGGAGAGAAGCTGGAGTTGAGAGAAGTGGACCTGTGCACACAACTGCCCCTCACTGGTAAGCAGTTGCACATTATTTGAAGGGCAGAGGAGTCCAGGAAGGCTGGGCGCTCTTCAAGAGGGAAGTCTTAATGGCGCAGGAACGGTCTGTCCCCACGTGCCCAAAGACGAGCTGGCGGGGAAGAAGAATGAGCCTGGCTCAACAGAGAATTGTGGCTTGATCTTAGGAGGAAAAAGAGGGTTTATAAGCTTTGGAAAAGTGGGCAGGCCACTAAGGAGGACTTTAAAGAAGTAGCGAGGCTGTGCAGGGACAAAATTAGGAAGGCCAAAGCTCATCTGGAGCTCAATCTGGCTACTGCCGTTAAAGATAACAAAAAACGTTTCTATAAATACATCAACACAAAAAGGAGGACTAAGGAGAATCTCCATCCTTTACTGGATGCGGGGGGAAACTTAGTTACAAGAGATGAGGAAAAGGCGGAGGTGCTCAATGCCTTCTTTGCCTCAGTCTTTAGCGGCAATACCGGTTGTTCTCTGGATACTCAGTACCCTGAGCTGGTGGAAGGGGATGGGGAGCAGGATGTGGCCCTCACTATCCATGAAGAACTGGTTGGTGACCTGCTACGGCACTTAGATGTGCACAAGTCGATGGGGCCGGATGGGATCCACCCAAGGGTACTGAGGGAACTGGCAGAGGAGCTGGCCAAGCCACTGTCCATCATTTATCAGCAGTCCTGGCTATCGGGGGAGGTCCCAGTTGACTGGCGGCTAGCAAACGTGACACCCATCTACAAGAAGGGCCGGAGGGCAGACCCGGGAAACTACAGGCCTGTCAGTTTGACCTCAGTGCCAGGAAAGCTCATGGAGCAGATCCTCCTGAGAGTCATCATGCAGCACTTGCAGGGGAAGCAGGCGATCAGGCCCAGTCAGCATGGCTTTATGAAAGGCAGGTCATGCCTGACGAACCTGATCTCCTTCTATGACAGAGTGACGCGCTGGGTGGACGAGGGAAAGGCTGTGGATGTGGTCTACCTTGACTTCAGCAAGGCTTTTGACACCGTCTCCCACAGCATTCTCCTCAAGAAACTGGCTGCTCTTGGCTTGGACTGGCGCACGCTTCGTTGGGTTAGAAACTGGCTGGATAGCCGGGCCCAAAGAGTCGTGGTGAATGGAGCCAAGTCCAGTTGGAGGCCAGTCACTAGTGGCGTCCCCCAGGGCTCGGTGCTGGGGCCGGTCCTCTTTAATATCTTCATCGATGATCTGGATGAGGGCATCGAGTGCACCCTCAGTAAGTTCGCAGATGACACCAAGTTAGGTGCGTGTGTCAATCTGCTTGAGGGTAGGAAAGCTCTGCAGGAGGATCTGGATAGGCTGCACCGATGGGCTGAGGTCAACTGCATGAAGTTCAACAAGGCCAAGTGCCAGGTCCTGCACCTGGGGCGCAATAACCCCAAGCAGAGCTACAGGCTGGGAGAGGAATGGTTGGAGAGCTGCCAGGCAGAGAAGGACCTGGGAGTGATGGTGGATAGTCGGCTGAATATGAGCCAGCAGTGCGCTCAGGTGGCCAAGAAGGCCAACGGCATCCTGGCTTGTATCAGGAACGGTGTGACCAGCAGGGCTAGGGAGGTGATCGTCCCCCTGTACTTAGCTCTGGTGAGGCCGCACCTCGAGTACTGTGTTCAGTTTTGGGCCCCTCGCTACAAGAAGGACATGGAGGTGCTTGAGCGGGTGCAGAGAAGGGCAACGAAGCTGGTGAGGGGCCTGGAGAACAAGTCCTACGAGGAGCGGCTGAGGGAGCTGGGCTTGTTCAGCCTGGAGAAGAGGAGGCTCAGGGGCGACCTTATCGCTCTTTATAGGTACCTCAAGGGAGGCTGTAGCGAGGTGGGGGTTGGCCTGTTCTCCCACGTGCCTGGTGACAGGACGAGGGGGAATGGGCTTAAGTTGAGCCAGGGGAGTTTTAGGTCAGATGTTAGGAAGAACTTCTTCACTGAAAGGGTTGTGAGGCACTGGAACAGGCTGCCCAGGGAAGTGGTGGAGTCACCATCCCTGGAAGTCTTCAAAAGACGTTTAGATGTAGAGCTTAGGGAAATGGTTTAGTGGGGACTGCTAGTGTTAGGTCAGAGGTTGGACTCGATCTTGAGGTCTCTTCCAACCTAGAAAATTCTGTGATTCTGTGATTATGGGTGTTATAAATGAAGTCTCAACTCAATCTGAATCTTGTAATATTTATACTTATAAAAGGTATAAAAGGCATAAAAGGTATAAAAGGTAAGTAAACAACACTGGGTGTGTGGGGAGTCTATGCTTCACCAACATGCACAAATGAACATCAAACATTCTAAACATGTAGAACATCGTTTGTACATACTAAACCCGAGTGTGCCTATACATATGTACAATCAGGAAAGGTAACAAACAATCCTTTAAGTTCCATGAGTCAACAGTCTCCATTTTCCATTCCTTTTCTTGACTACAAACTAGTCTCCATTTTCCATTCCTTTTGAACAATATGTCTCGCTTAAGTTGTCGAGCAACTTGGTCTTCGGGCCTTATGTTCTTCCCGGATAGAAGAAAAGCATATCCATCTGCTTTTCAAGGCCAATGAGGCCTGGGTCAAAAGGCACATTCAGGTCAACAGGGGGCGAAAAAGCAAAGGCCTTCAATGGCTGTATCAGCAGAGGGTCCCATGGCGTAGCAGTCGGATCAGTAAAGGAGCCCACAGCTCCCTCACTGTCTGGCAAACCACACGTTTGTGATTATGGCTCCACAGGGCTCTTTAATGCCTCGGAGATTGCTCGCCAGGTGCCGAGCAATCCCACTGTAACCTTGTTGTTTTTAGTTGCAGAGTCCCACACCTTGACATCAATTTGGTCCCATGTTTCAGGCTCATAAACTGTCCAATTGTTAATAAGGAGAATAAGCTGCAAGGTTACCAGGACAGTGTCCTAAGGACGTATGATTCCCCATAATGCACAACTGCTTACCAGCGAGGGGCAGTTGTGTGAGCAGGTCCACTTCTCTCAGCTTGAGCTTCTTCCCAGCTCCGGTGCGCCTATTTCCAGCAACTTTCTGTACGAGCTGCTCTGAGCAGTTTGCTGAGTTTGGCTGAACCTTTCTTCATGAGGCAATCAATGTGCCTGTTCTTGTCATGGTCTCCATTCCGCTAGCCTGTTCCTTCTCGTTCCTTCTTTCTGCTTCTTTATTGAAAACATAACTTCATCACATGGCGTTGCCTTTTTTTCTCTTGAGGGCAGGGTCCCCTCTTATACCCTTCTCTCCACAACAGTTCTTTTCAAACACTTTTCAGTGGTCAAACAACTTTGCAAATAACAACGGCAAACACCCAGTAACCTCCATGCCTTAACTAACAGCTGGAGAACAAGAAACTGGAGACTGCATGGAGTCTCCTGAATCACCCTTCTTTGTTCCCTCTAAACTCTTTTATATTCCTGATGGCCTCATCATTAAGAGTCTAATGTTATCTCAACCACGGGGCTTTCCAACCCCCATGGCCACACTCCCAAATCTCCCCCTTCTTTATTAATATCAACCATGTTCTCAACACGAATTACCACTCCATATATAACATGGGGAATCATACGTCCTTAGGAACAAAGACTGTCCTGGTAACCTTACAGCTTATTCTCCTTATTAACAATCAGACAGTTTATGAGCCTGAAACATGGGACCAAATTGATGTCAACGTGTGGGACTCTGCAATTAAAAATGACAAGGTTGCAGTGGGATAGCTCGGCACCTGGCGAGCAATCTCTGAGGCCTTAAGGAACCCTGTGGAGCCACAGTCAGAAATGTGTGGTTTGCCAGACAGTGAGGGAGCTGTGGGCTCGTTTACTGATCTGACTGCTACGCCATCAGCCCTGCCACCACTACTGCCATCGAAGGCTTTTTCTGTTTTGCCTCCTGGTGACCCTACATGCCTTTTGACCCAGGCCCTATTGGCCTTGAAAAGGAGATGGCCTTGCTTTTCTTCGATTTGGGAAGAACAGGATACATAATGCCCAAAGACCGAGCTGCTTGACAACTTAAAACAAGACGTATTGTTCAAAAGGAATGGAAAATGGAGACTGTTAAGTCATGGAACTTAAAGGATTGTTTGTTACCTTTTCTGATTGTATAGGTATACTCGGGTTTAGTATGTAAAAGCCATGATCTGTATATTTAGAATGTTTGATGTTCCTGTGTGCGTGTTGGTGGAGAGTAGACTCCCTGCTGACTCGCGGAAAGCTGACTCCACAATCACTATGATCGTAAAGTAGGTATGTTTATTCAGCGCTGGGCAGCACGGGGGTAGTCCCACCAAAGTCCTGCGCACCTGACACGGCAGTTTGCCATGGTTATATGCAGTAAAGAATTACATATGCATGAGGTTTCCCAATACGCCTATACATATGCATGACCTGTCCCTACTTAGTATTAAAATTAGCTACAAGAAGTCATTTCCATAAATTCCTCTTGTCTGTGCTTGCTCAGTGCCTTGTGGTGGTGGGTGTTGAGGGTCGTGGGGATGAAGTAAGATGTCTTCATCAGGATTGAGCTTTTCACCTCATCTCTTTGCACATGCTCTCTGAGGCCTTGGTCACAATCTGGGCCATAAGGTTGGTTTGATCTGGTTCTTGGGGTCTGAGGGGCTCCTGTTATCTTGAGGCCTTGTATGTTTAACATTCCTTATCTTGTCCCTTTGTAAGCAGTCCTCCGTATCTCTGACCCCTTGGTTAAAGTCTGAACCATGAGGGGCTCCTGTTATCTGGAGGCCTAAGTGCATCACAGGCACAAATATACCACCTATTCATTCTTAATCAATCGCTCTCTAATTTCTAATCCCAATGATTCACCGCACACCCAGCACTGTTTACTTGCCTTTTATACCTTTTATAAATATTCTTTTATAAATATTACTAAATTCAGATTGAGTTGAGACTTCATTTATAACAACCTCATAACTTTTACCATCAATTCCTTAAATAACTGCCAGCAAGGAGGAGGGGCTTCTGGCAGCTTCTGAAGTTTACTCCAGTGCATAGCTGATGTTTAAAACCAACTACACAGAGAGCTGACCTATGTAAACCTACTTTTTCCATAATCTCTCCCTGGTGCTCATTCCACTTTGCTTGTTACATTTTGCCATGGAGTCTGGTTCTCAATCAGACTGCAGCCTCCCACAACAGGACCTTCACCTTATCTTTATATTGCACAACTACAGTACAAGTAACAGTTAACAATAAGGGACGTAATGGAGTTGTGGAGATCCAAGGACACAGGCAAGGCAAGGTTTGAACCAATACAGAAAGTCTTCCCCCCACACACACACAACCTTCCCCACCCCAGACTGACTAAGAGAGCTGGAAAAAGCAGACACATGTTTGTATGCCCAAGAGCTCATCTACTTTTTCCAGCTTTACCAGTTAGCTTAATAAAAGACAGCACTTGCTTTGCCTAATAATTATTAGGTCTAATGTCAAGAGAGTTAAGGTCTCAGTTAAACTCTATTTAATCGGGATTTTAAATTTAAGCATGCCAACTTAGCACTCTACAGTGAGAGATCCTTTGTGTATATAAAAGAAGGTGGACTGCATGGGTCACTGCTAGAACTCATTTAGAAGTAGCCACTTGGATTTTTTTTCCTCTACCCTAGCAAAGCTGTAAATATTAAAATGCCATGCATGGCTTCCACTAAGTCATCCTTTTTTACATGAGGCATATTAAGTTCTCCATTTTGAATATCTCTTGAGAGTCTCCACTGTGTGGAGTCATTCGTCATTCTATACTAAGGAGCATGTAACCCCATTCAGCAAATTCACATCCTGCTCATGATTTCTGTGATGCTCTTTCTACTGCCATCATGTTTCTGCAATCAGAGGACAACAGGAAAACTTTCTCTTTTCCATGTATGCCAGTTCTGACTGCTTACAGAAATGATCTCTCTTAAAAGTAATGCTAAATCAAAAATTATCAACGACTGTGTGATTTACTGATATGAAAATTGTTAGTAAAGAAAAAAAGGGACCCACTATAATAACCTGCCTTCTAGATGCTAGTGCACGGCTGTAAAAATTCAGCTTGAATGACATTCAACAAAACTCTTAGCTCTACACAATCTGTAAAAAGTTTATAATAATCATCAGGGGCTGGGTCCAGCAAACCTCTGGAGAGGTAACAAAACACTGTGAGTCCTTCTTTTGTCAATAGCATTAACATCACACAGGAAATGGTCTTTATGAAGAAATCCACAGTCCGTCTATACATCTGTCTACACAATTCATTGTCTAAGCTCACTTCATGCCAGCTTTGTCATTCAGCCCAGCCTTCAAAGAGTTTATCTCCACCTCTCCCCAGTGTATAACATTTACAAGAAAGATTCATGCCCTTTCTGGCCCTCCCCCAAGTCCCAGAAGGAAACTTCTCCTTTCTTCAGTGAGCACACTACTCTTTCATGTTGCTTTGATAATTCCCACTTGATGACCTTTGTCAAAACTGTCATCTTTTCATTTGTGGAAAACCTTACCAGGACGTATCTGGGGCATGGCATCAGTGACACTTTGGTGACCACAGAGTTTGCTGTTGAATGAGACCAGCCTGTTGACCCTCAGATTCAAAGTCTGGTACCATAGCAGGACTCTGCTAGAGCTTAAAAGCAAGGAGCAACACAACAAAACATTTGGTAGGGAAAGAAGAGGCATCACAGAATAACTTTATATATATGCTGAAACAAGAGGAAAGATGTCAATTTCAAATATTTTGTAGGTTAGGTTTATTTCCTTATCAACTTCACCTTTCTCCTGCTTTCCAAATTACTGCAACACCCAGCTGCAGTTATTCCAGGGCTCCTGAGGTCTGAAGGCAGCTCTTACTGAAAAGAATGGACATTTCTCACACATTCCTCCTGAACCAACTAGTTTAGACCATGCTGGTTTAGACAAAGAAAAAGTAAAGAAAAGATCAATTCAAATTTCAACAGAATATTTGAAGCCACTAAGGACTGCTGGTCCCACAGATATCAAGCCTAAAAGAAACAACCAGCAGCAAAACAAAGGGCACAAGTATCACAGGAGATATAATTATTACAAGGCAGAAGAGTAAAGCACCCTAAAAATTTATGAAGTGAGAAACTTTTAAAAATGTTGACATACCAAGTACTCAAAGATGAGAATTCTTGTATGATGTAGACCCATCACATTAATTATAATTGGTCTGTCAAAGATTTTAAAATGCCTAAGTGTTAGGCTTTAAAATGACATCAACAGAAGGGCACTAAGTTTAGTTCTGCAAAGCTGAGGAAATAAATTCTAATAAAAGAGAACCTGTTTACTCTATAAAATCAGTTTCAGTCCCTGGAGTTCTCGCTTGAACTCAGCAATGTATGCAAGAGTGGGAGGCAATAGGACTGATTGAAAAATATTTCCAGTTTATCCAGCACTTTCCCTAACAAATGTCAGAAAACAGAGTTGTACCTTTTCTCCATTATTCAAATAATTTTACCTAACAGAAGACTTTTTTTAAATATGCACAGTTTTGAATACATTCAAACTCCAGTATCAGCTCTCTTCCATCTATATTTTAGACGAAACCCACATTAATCTGGGATCACAGCTGTATAGTGAAGGCAAAAACATTATAGGAATATTGTAATAATCCCTCAAACAAGAATCAAAACTAAAGAAATTCCAATTTAAGTTTAAATTGAAAAAAAAAAAAAGAAAGAAAAAAAAAAAAAGCCAAGTGAAATGTGATGCATGGAAATGCATTAAGTCACAAAATATTTTTTTCTATTTGAAAGGTATAATAATGATACCATTCAGAGTGCTGTATAAGAATATTTGTGGCCCTGCTAGTTTTCCAAAACAACTGAGACCTGAAGGTGCTGTTTGTTTTGGAGGATTTTAAGTGAAACAAGGGATGTTTGGGTTTTCTATTTTATTGCTTACACTACTGCTTGAAGCTAAAGCTTCAAGAATTTCTTAGCAGTGTATTTCTAGGCTTTTGACTATTTGAGCCCGTTCTGCGCTTGCCTGCTTTTGGACTTTCTGCATTTACGTGTTCAATTCTGGATATTATAGTATCCTAAACTCTCTTGTTGGCATACAACCCCAAAACTAGCAGCTGGTTAATTACGTTTACAAAATAAGGCTTTATTGTAAAATTTCCCTTCCCTGCCTCAAACAAGAGCAGCCTGCAGTTTCCCTTCCCTTTCAGAAGAGCATGAGAGGACATCTTTCTGTACAAAAGCCACTCTTCCCACAGCCTGGAGCAGCAAGGTATCATCAGCTAGACTCCAGCAACAACCTCAGGGGGACAGAGCGCAATGGTCCTAGAAGTACCCTATGATGCCTGAGCACAGAAGGAAAGGGGCAGACACCAGACACTATGGCACCAGGAGCCTGGATAAAGTAAATCCCAAAGATCCACCAGGAGACTGCAAACTGGACAGCTAAGGAAAACAATAAGCAGTGGGCAGTAAATACAACACGGTGCTCAAACCAACACAGCCAAGCCTGGCAGACTGTGTTAGGAGACCTCTTATCCCACCAACATAACAGGGGCTCACAAAGTGCATATATGTGAGTGAGAGCATAAACAGGAGCATAGTACAATATCAAGCATGTGCTAATAAAGAAACCAATGACTTACACCTTGCCTGCCTTACATCTCTGTTGCCAGTGCCACCCACCATGCAGTGGAGTGCAGAACTGCTGTGAGCACGTGGAGCAGAGCCATCAGCTGCCACAAGGAACTGACTGTCTACAGCAACCCATTTTCTGCTCATGTTAGCTCATGAGCCAATAGATTGATTGACTCCTGCACTCCCTGAAAACCCAATTCTGCAGCACTCAAATGACATTCTGGGGAATACCTTTTGCAACTTTCTGGTCACGACACAGAGCAGTTCAAAATCCAGCCTCAGCAGAGGACTGGCTGCTGTCTCTTCTCAGTGCAAAGAAAATCCACCTGAACGCCTTTCAAAGCTGACCTTCTCAAGCTGGTGTTCATGACCTGCTCCCCCCTTGGTTCTGACTTCACCCAAAATAGCTTGCCTCACCCACAGCGCATTCACTTTACCCTGTTTGCCTGGATATATTTTACAGGCTGCTGCACAGTCTCTTCTTCCATCCACAACCCTGCCCTCACCACCCTCCTTTTTTTTTCTTTCTTTTATAATGCACAGGCAAGTTGCCAGCATTTGTGAAGTATTTTGGATATGGAATAGATTCATACACTGGCCTGTTTCAAGACAAAACTACCAGAGCTGCTCTCTTCAGGGAAATCAGATTCCTTACTCCCCACTCATCTGCCAGTTCCTCCTCAGGAAACAATCCTGCGAGGAGCAGCCAGGGCTGGGCACTGTGCCCCCACTGGGGACAGGAGAATAACTGCCTCAAATATTGCCCTCAGATCTGTGGCACATTCACTCACTAAGAAATAATATTAAAAGTAAGTAAGTAAACCATCAGCGGGGTAAATCTATCATCACCCCACTCTATTTTTGGGACCTCCATTCAAATAGCCCAGAATCACATGTACAAACTCCTTAAGTGTAGATCTCCATTCAATCTACATCGAAGCTTTTCCAGATAAATCCCCTGTAGAGAATGAACTTGGAGAATATACATTTCCATTTCTTTCCTCACTTCATTAATTAATATGGGAGCATTGGCAGACTCCCATATCCAGATCTGCTGCTGAGCTGGTTTCTCCAAGCCATTCTGCACATTGAAGCTATTCTCACACATTACCATATGCTTCCTTCTTGTCTGGATTCAAGTGCAAAATTCACACCTCTCTTTTTCTCTGTTTGCTGACTGAGGGGAAGGTATCCTAAATTGACCCTTTCCCTAATTACTGTCTTTGATACCATTACTCATCTAAGAAGTCCACCCCTACACAGCCCAAATAGATGTACCCCTGTAAGAGTAGCAAAAGTAGTAAGTTTTCCTAAAAATGTGGTTTGCCTTATCCCATTTTTTTTTCTAAATTCAAAAACCTAAACATTTTTGTGGTACCAGTCTATTTTCTCAAATTAAAAAATGGAGAAAAAATTAAAAAATCTCATACTCTGTATAAATGGGGATCACACCACCAGGAGGAAGAATCCTCCACCCTGGGGCAGCCACAGGACACACTCAGGTCAAGATCTGTGCAGAAACTTTGTGCATTGTGTGGCATCACAATGCCAAAAAAGGTCACAGAAAGAGTCAAAGAAAGAAATTAGTTTGGGGGAACAGGAGAGATTTGATCTTTTTCAGCCAGGTCATCTCAAGAGTCAGTTGTCCAGCCCAGACTTGCAAAGTACTTGAACCCCTTAGGCCAGCTTCACCCATGAGGAACATGAATTGCAAAGCTAAACCACCTCCTGATTGCTCGTGGAAGAGCAGCTAAGCTAGTCCAATGGAAGTAGAAAAGAGACAAGCCCAACAAGTAAGCCAACCCAACCCTAGAGGTGAAGTCAAATCCACAGAAAAAAAAAGTCCTCTGTTTTGGGTTTTCTGACTTGTATGTTTGGTTGGTTAGTTTTTAGTTTGTTTTCTTTGGTGTTTTCTTTTTTTTGGGAGGGTGGGGACAGGGTTGGGTTTTTACTTTTTTAAAAAATGTATTTAGTGTTCTTACTTAAAATAATTTAGCTCATGTTACAATGGAAATTGTAACATTTTACAAGGAAACACACCATATTAATCAATGTAACCCCATATTCCTAATAAGCAGAACTAACAGTTCAGACCATTGTTCTGTCTCACACTGCAATGGAGAGGTATTATATCAGCAATGAAGAGCATTATATCAACAATGGACCAGCTGGAACAACAGGCAGCCAGGGCTTTGGAGCATCAGAATGGATAGCAGTTTGCAGACTCTACATGGTTTGGGGGGGAGTGAAATTTTAATAACAGCATCTATCTTCCCAGACACTTGATGTGAGTTGAACCATGACTTTATGATATTGGTACTTACTGTTTTACTAGAGCCAAGTGGGCCTAAACAATGTCTATTTGGTTACTACTGAAAAGAAATAAGCAAATTAATAAGCCTATTTTCAATAAAGTTCAGAACTGGAAAAAGAATCAACTCATGTTGCATAAATCTCCAGCTAGATCTTAAAATACCAGGACTTGGTTTAATTACATTTTGAATGCAATCCCCAATAGGACTTGCTAACCTTTAGGGTTTAATAACCTCAGCTCATTTAATGTCCTTTCATTACATTAGCGTAACAATCCAAGAGCAAGGTCTGAGAACTAAAACTATGTGCTTCCTCCTGGGCTTTCCTATATGTTCACCATCTTTAGCTTAGACTCCCAGGATACTCATGCCAAGTCTTATAAAACATTCTTAGCAGAATAGAAAAACATCTTCTTTCACTCTAATTCATATATTTGTTCTTTAGAGAAACAGGGGGGATGGGAAAGCCTGGTGCTGCAAAACAATACCCTGCTGACTATCTACACAATATCTTGATTCATATCAGGGAGAAAAAATATTTTTTTAAAGAAAAGCTAAAAGACCAGTAGGTCAGAAAGCATGATACGGTCCCCACCTGAGACTGACAGTTGTGATCTGGATAGCTGTTCAAACACAGACTGCCTGATTCCAAATCTGCCACTAAATAATAATGAATTAAGAAGACATTTTGGCTGAAGAGTCATAGAATCAACCAGACTGGAAGAGGCCTTTGGAGGTCACATAATCCAACCTTTCTCAAAAAAGGGCTGACTTGCTCTAGGCATAACAGAAAAAGGCCCATTTGCCCATTTGACAAAATAAACAAATAAACCTTTCATTTTTATGTCTGTGAACTCTAATGTCAAGGCAAAAATGTATGGGCTTGCAGACAAGCCCAACCCTTAGAAACCCAGTAGGTGGGAGGGACCCCGACTGGAAGAACAACTGTGCACTGACACAACAGGTGGGACGCACATCACCGAACTTCAGTGTCTACGGGGTTGATGATGGTAACACAGCCACCTACTCTCCCTCTATAATAAGTGGGAAGAAATGAACCTCTCCGGCATGATTAATCTGACCTATTTAAATGCTGCTTTAGGATAGCAGGAATTTCACTCCAGAATCTATTGACTGTCCTGATTTGATCTCCATCAACTGTAAAGGAAGCTCAGTTCTAAGCAGATGAATCCTACCCTGTGACTGCTTTTACTCACAGCACACTTTAAACTAGAAATAATGTGAGCAAAACGGGGTCAGATTGTGCCTTTCAAAGTCAGTACCACTGCAGGGAGGTTGTAAAGGGATTTGGGCAGCTATAGTGTTTCTTTTTACAGATAATATATACAAACCTTTATAAAAGACTATCTAACAAAGCCAATGTTTCTCAGAGCTTCATCAAACTACAATTTCTGCATCTCCAAGAAACTTGCCCCCTCCCCACCACCACCAATTATGGAAATGGTCATGAGTTTTCCTTAATTCTTCTTCTAAAATCTG
The DNA here is from genome assembly GCF_964211825.1 of Aythya ferina. NCBI lineage: Eukaryota > Metazoa > Chordata > Aves > Anseriformes > Anatidae > Aythya > Aythya ferina. The sequence continues at coordinate 68,766,609 of NC_140297.1, forward strand.
TTTAAAATAAACTGATCCCCATCGGCCAGGAATATTATGGATGGGAGGACTCTCCCTCTATGTAGTAGCACCACCAGGGCTCTAAACCCCAGTGCCACAACATGGTTATGCTCACACAGATGCGTAGCCTTTTTCTTCATTTCCACCTATGGAGAGATCAGGACATGACTTAATTTCTAGACTGTTCTAAATCCAGAACTGCTAAAACCAAAAAGGACTAAGATTCTTCTGACTCCCACCTACTAAATATTAGAAAACACTGCCAAATTATCAAAACAGCCCAGAAAATTATTACAATGCACTGTGTGCTAATGCGCTGCTGCTGTGGGCTGATGTGATTGTTTTCTGATCATCTTTTTATTTGTTCCCATAAAAGCAGCCATAAGGAAATGGAGCTCTTCAAAGTTCAAGTCCTGAAAAGGCGCTGCAGTGATGAACTGCTCCACTATGAAATCAGAAATACACATGGGATATTTCTGTCCTGTTGGGATCTTCAGTGCTAAGAGGAGGTCAACTAATTGAAGTGTGGAGGGTATTTCCTAGCCTTTTGCTACACAGAAACTGTTGCTATTGCTGATAAGGCTATGGACAGAGAAAACTGTTAAGCCCAGGTATTATCCACATACAGAGCACTCATACTTAACCGTATAAAATAGCCACACTATATCACAAAACACAAGGCAAGGTTACAACAGAAGTCTAGTGACAAACACCCTCCAAACATTAGACATGTAAATGGGTATTTAAGCCTGATCCATACTCTGTAATAAAATGAAAGTGAAAAGCTCCAGGTCCAGTCCCCTCTGATCTGATGTAGGTTTAATCAAAATTGGAATTTAACATCGCAGACCTATGTTTAATTTAACAAAATTATAGGTGAAATTATAGAACTATAGAACAGCTCAGGTTGGAAGGGAACTTAAAGATCACCCAGTTCCAACCCCCTGCCATGAATAGGGACACCTCACACCAGACCAGATTGCCCAAAGCTCCATCCAGCCTGGCCTTGAACACCTCCAGGGATGGGGCATCCACAGCTTCTCCGGGCAACCTGTTCCAGGGCCTCACCACCCTTCTACAGTGAAGAATTTCCTCCTAAATACATCTATGAACCTACCAAAGGAAGTTTGAGCTTGAAATTACCCTGCCCCATGCCTAACACAGGCCAAAAAAGACAAAGATCTGATGACAGAGAACCCCAGAGAACAAATGTTCTTGGGTGCTTTGTATAGTCCACAGCACCAATTCAGGAACCTGCTCAAATACACCGAACTATTGCCAAATCTTGAAAGAAAGGAATTCCTCAGATGTGCAAAAATGAGCTACCACCTGGGCTAGCAAATGAACATTTGTATATGCAGCAATAACGTCTGATTGATGTCACTGTCAAGTTCCCTTTAGTTTAGGTGAATTTGATAACCTCATCAGATAATGCTGCTGTGAGGAGAATCCTTATTTGTTAATTCAAATGGCATCTGCTACTGGGGAAAAAAATTAGACACACCACTCCTCAAAGATACAGTTCATATATTCCCTAACAGACATGATTTCAAGTAGTCTGAAGTTTAAAGAGGAGCTGTTTTGTGCTTCAATTAAGAAACAATTTGAGCCAATCAATTCACTTGCTCCAGAGGAATTAGATTCTCAGCACATATTTTTATGTTTACACAAATCAGATTTGGTGGATTCCATTAAGCTGCTATGCATATATAGCAGGTAGCCAGCCACATACCAAGCTGCCCTGTGCCTGCATACTCACTTGTGGAGGACAGCATGCAAGTAAATGCTCCTACAAAGAGTATTGATGCTTATATGCAAGTAACGAGTCATCATGGCTTATATTATCTTGTTTTTTCATTCTGAGGTCTTTCCCTCACCTATTAATGTATGCTTAAGGGACAGCAGTTCTGGCGTTATTGTTTTCAAGTAGATAATAAATTAATCTGTTTACGACTCCCCACAGATCCTTTTTTGCACCCAAGCTATTAAGAGTAGAAACTATCCTCTTCAATTCTGCTAAAAGAGCAGATTGATTCAAGGGTGAGAACAGGGGTAAGAGATGAGTATGCCAAAGTCCATATTTAATCAGACATCAACTATATTACAGTACCATTTACATTTAGACCTCTCTACTTATTGGCTCATAAAGTAAGCAAAGAGAAGCCAGACATGACTTAGAAGTTACATCAACCATTTAAAAGCCTGTCTAAAGAGTTTTAATTTCTATAACATATACAAGAGTATTTAAAATGGAAGAAGCATGTGATTCCTGATACAAGTATATTAAGGTTTAATTCAATACAAAGCAGGCAACGTAATTGTCATTAGTGAAGCAGCAGGAGCTAATAACCTTATAGGACAACAACATTTTAAGTGTCTTTAAACTGGTAAAAAGATGTTTCACCATTAAGGGCCCATATAAGACTTCAACAATGCTTGTGGTCTTGCTTTTTTGTCTTTTTGTTGTTGTTGTTTCTGTTTGGTTTGGAGTTGTTTGTTTGAAGGTAACTTCATGTTTCATCACACTGCTTTTATGTTACTAACAGTGAGTAAAACACAGTTTAAGATGTACAGTTTAAAATGGTCAAGAAATAAAGTCAAAGTTATTAAAAATAAATTACTGTTCTCAGAAAGCAATCTTCAATATCTGTTGTTCATCTTATTAAGGCAAAATCTATAGTGAGCTATTACAATTCACTTATGGAGAATTTTAATATAACAACAATACTGAGTATAAGTCTTCTATCCTAGCACCACATGCAACAACACTGTTTCTTTTAAATTAAAAGAAAAAGAAAAAAAAAGAAAAAAAAAAAAAAAAAAAAAAAAAAAGCTTATCTGGCTTATCTGTGTCTCTAACTTCAGCTAATCACCATGCACAACTCTGCAGCTGATGTGCTGAGGAACCCACAGACGGGTTTATCACTTGTGTGGTGACAACAGCACTCCCTTACAATTCCAAACACTTCAGCATCCCAGAAGAAGGAAAAACTAACACAAAGGACTGCTCCCCAAGGAAACATTGAGCATGCAAAATACCTGACCCAGAGCCCAGGTGCAGACATGAGAGGCATGCAAAAGCTTTCCCTTCAGAAGTGCACATAAAAAGGCAATTTCAGTTTCATAAAAATATGATGGCCAGAATGATCAGAAGTGGAAGTGATTGCAGTGATCTTCATCCTTACTAGAACAGTACAAGGATCCTTACAAACCTATAAAATCTTTCGTTCCCAAATGAATCCCTCAATCACATGTCAATGGCTCCAAGTTTCTATGGCACAAAAAGACTGGAACAAAGAACTGGCAAATCTGTACACATGATTTGAGGACATAGTGTCTACATGAAGCAGACCCCTCCTTGATTGTCCATCACCCAGAGACACCAAGTCAGTTGATCCAAGTCCTGGCATCAGCCAGATGCTCTGTGGGGTCATGAGGGTGCCATGAATTCTGCAGGCTTCATTAAAGGCAGTGAGTGACCAAAACATTCAAAAGATGCTCACAAGTGTGGAAGTTTGGAAGGTCAGTTGTTTCCCAACAACTCAGAATAGTTCTATACATTCTGAGCATTAAGAACCAGTATTTTGCATTTCCCTCTGACCTGCTTATAATGGAAATTTATTAGGACAATTTAAACTGGCACTAAACAAATGAGTTAAGAAGCTTGTGGTTTTAGTGGTTCCTAGAGCACCACCCTCACGAGACTGGGCATTTGACTGAAGTTACTTAAATCAGACCCATGAAAAAGGGCTTAGCTGGACATATTTTGTTCTATAGCATCTGTGCAGATTAGAAAACTTGAGAATTTTTTATTTTTTATTTTTTTTACTTGAGAAATTAAAAAGCCTGAGGTTAAATAGGATTTTATGTCATTGTCTTTAGATTCTGCCCATACCTCATTATAGCGAGATTACCAGGGTGTTGGTGAAGAGCTATGCTGCTTTCCCAAGACAACTTTAGAGATCCTGGTCTCTCCCTACTTCCTCTTCACAGCAGCATTGTCAAGTTTAATTTCACAGAATCACAGAACTGTAGGGTTGGAAGGGACCTCGAAAGATCATTGGGTCCAACCCCCCTGCCAAAGCAGGTTCCTCAGAGCAGGCTGTCCAGGTAGGTGTCCAGACAGGCCTTGAACATTTCCAGAGGAGGAGACTCCACAACCTCCCTGGGCAGCCTGTTCCAATGCTCCATCATACTCACCATGAAGAAGTTCTCTCGCATGTCAGTGTGGAACTTCTGTGCTTTAACTTGCAGCCATTACCCCTTGTCCTGTCCCCGCAAACCACTGAGAAGAGGTTGGCTACATCCTTCTGTCCCCCACCCCTCAGATATTTATATACACTGAGGAGATCCCCTCTCAGCCTTCTCTTCTCCAGGCTGAACAGACCCAGGTCTCTCAGCCTTTCTTCATAGGGAAGATGCTCCAGGCCCCGTATCATCTTTGTGGCCCTCCGATGGACTCTTTACAGGAGATCCCTGTCTTTCTTGTACCGGGGAGCCCAGAACTGGACACAGTACTCCAGATGAGGCCTGACCCAATTTAATCCACTTCAAAACCAGAAATACTATTTTACCAAAGCATAACAAATTTGTCACTTTCAAGAACCACATTAGGCATCATAGTTCAATCTTCAATGAGAGATTAAAAGATATGTGCTGAAGATTACACAGAATAAAGTTTTTCATTAAGAGTAGTCAAATGAAATTCTGAGGAGTTTTAGAAGCAAATTTTTGACTTGTCTGAAATACACAAACAAAAATTACAAGTTTGTTATTACTGCTTGGTCAAATGAAAGAGCCTATTAAGAACATTTATCCTGATTGCACATGAATCTCCTCTTACCTGAAGAATTAGTCTGGATTACAGTAAAACAAATCAAAGGCTGCTCTGTGGACAGCACAATAGTAAGTCGTAAAGCACAAATGGCATTCTTCCCCAGCAGCTGCACTTGAAGAAACTTTTTTTTTTCTATCCCTAAAGGCTGCATCTCTTTCGATACATCTGAGTGATAATGCAGTATACTCTACACAAAGAAATTCAATGAACAGGGAGAAAAGAAATAGAAAGGGGGGGAGGAGGGAGGGAACACCACTCTCCTTCTGCAATACAGCCTCACAACAAATAGCCCAAAGATCCTGGAAATCCTGAACTTCTGTCACCTGTCAATGATTCCAAAGCACGCAACACTTGTTCTTGACACAGTAGAGTTCAACAAACCTTTTCTCCTGCTTTGACACAATTTTATTGTATTTGATTTCCTTTACCATGCAATGGGGCTTCATAAATAAATAGTCATTATCAGATTGAAATGAAGCACAGCTGAAGAAGGTGGGAATATGCACACAGACTAAAATAGGCCTGACCCAGGAAGAAAGTTTCAGGAATTTGAGTACTGAATTTGGAACTCACAACCGGTGTTCAGCACTGAAATTCCTGGTGCAGCACAATGACCAGGGCTACACAAGGGGGTTCCCTGGGGCTAGCACTCCAGGAAGGGAAAGAATATCTACTTCAGTCAGTAGCAAACACCTAGAAGACAAACATATCTGAAATTTCTTAAGTTTACTTACCTCCTTAAAGTCATAAGCATCTAAGATGTCCACAGCCCCAAAGCTCCCCTGAAATTTCTTCCCTCATCTGTTTGTGTATGGACAACAAACCCACTCCTTCCTGAAGATGGTGGAAACGATGCAGGTGATGAAACAATTTATGTCTTCGTATTGCACACCTCCCCAGGAAACTGGTAAATCTGGATTTAATGACCTTAGCTTACTGATGCTCACAACCACTTCTTCCAGTTTTCATACTCTTTTTAAGTAAGACCAGGAAGGAGCCTGTAGAACTACCAATGGCTAAGAGAACAGTTGAGGGTACTCTATTCATGGGGAGTGAAATAGAGACCAACTTATTACCCACTACACTTTGTAAAATACTCTTCAAATTAATTTGGGGGTATTTTAGAGTGTTTCCTACCACAAAAGAGTAGCCTTCTAACTTGTGTCCTATTTTTCACAGGCTATTAGTTTGATTATATTACACGCTTCACTCACCAGAAGGTGAATTCTAGTTCAAGTTTCTTTTGATTCAAGTTTAATTAGCATCCTATCCGAGGAAAATTGCCCTGTGTAAACACTGATATGTCAGTGTGCCACATACTTCTTGATCATCTTTTGAAAAAGAAGAAAATACATTTTTATGGTATTTCAAAGGAGGAGCAACACATCCACATAAAAAGAAAAAAAAAAAAAACACACATACACACACACAAAAAAAAAAAAAAAAAACATAAAACACAAGAGAACTTCACATTTTTGTCTGGTTATGCAGTGAAGTTAGATTCAATACATCTTCATTTTTAAATGAATAATGGTCATACACAAATTTCATATTTGGCCTTTGAAACTGTTTACCAGGAAAAACAAAGGTGTGCTGTAAAGGTTTTTTTCGGCATGATTTATCTTGCTGTCATTTAGGACTAGAGGCAATGGCCTCAAGTTGCACCAGGGTAGATTCAGGTTGGAAATTAGGATAACTTTCTTCTCAGAAAGAGCAGTCAGGCATTGGGACGGATTGCCCAGGGGGTGGTGGAGTTACCATCGCTGGGGGTGTTCAAGGAAAGTTTGGATGTGGCACGTAGGGACATGGTTTAGTGGATGAAATTGGTGATAGGGGGATGGTGAGACCAAATGATCTTGGAGGTCTTTTCCAACCCTTATGAATCTGTGATAAAAGTAAAAACCATTCCAATTCCTCTCTGCCTTCATTATACTCCAGTTTTCAAAGCAACCCAAAGTGCTTATCAAACCTCTGCATGCAATTCTCCTATCTTGTCCCTTACATCATCATTTACACTTGGTGCTGACTAGCTGCAGTGTTAATCAGTCACAGTGTACTCCATCTACTTTATCCTTGTTCTAATCTGCTAATCTTGGACTCCTCATTCTATATATATAGGACTCCTCATTCTAATGACTTGAGATTTAAATAACTTTTGTTTGTTTGGTTGGTTGGTTTTAATTATTTTTATTTATAGAAACTGGCTTTCTCTACTAGCTGGCCACCTACTACTAGTGTCATGTTATGTACCATCCAAAGCCACTACTAAATTGTGAAAAAAGTACCTAATAAGTGTCCCCCGTGCTTTGGTTAGGACATTGACTGCCCTACTACCGGACTGTAAATATGATTTGAACATCATGCAGTAGAAAAGCCTTAATCACAAAAAGTAGATAAACTCAATTTTGAGTGAAAAAATCTGAGTCTTTATGATTTGTTTTACAGTAGATTCACCTCTCTTAGAACCTGTATCACACCATCATCAGGAAGTAAACAAGTGTGAGCACAGAGTGAGATCAGATTTTGTCACTTACCAAGTAGGCACAAACATGCAGAGTCTCACAAAGAAACATTTACAAACAAAAAAGCAAAGGGCAAAGACCGAAGATTTCAAAACAGAGTTTATGTGATTGGTATGTCCTCTCTGTGAACTATGTGCAGTGGTGGGTGTGCACGTGGAGGTTTTCAAGGGCACGGGATAGGATGTGTTAGTCAGAGCAAGGTCATAAGCCCAAATGCTGACGACTACATTGCATATAGAGTGCAGAGCACAGACATGGAGATCCGAACTCACCCTCTGGTATAAACGACCCAACAATCCTACCACCAGCAACTACCAGGAGCCTGTCAGAATGAAGTTACTCAGCATAGGTGCAGCCTGGAAAACAAATCATGTATTGACATCCACGTTCAGCACATTGTCCAAAAATTTCTTCCCATGTAAGGGGCATGTCACCTGATTTCCACATCATCTCTGTTTTTTTCAGATGAGAGCCTGGGATACTCAAATCTCCATTTCTATTCTTCTTTAGTGCCATTTTAAGTTTCATTAGTTAATGCTTCCTTCCTCACATTAAATATCAGTTAAATTCAGCCACTGTCCATCCAGCTGTTGTACCAGAGTTCACAACAGATGTCCTATGAGGCTTCAAAAAGGCCAGAATCAGTCTTTGAACAGGAGCAATATATCCTGTGAAAAAGGAGACATTCTGAACCATTTCCTCTGGAAACAGTTGCAAGGCTGGCCTGATCCCTTCAGTTAACCATAAAAAAAAAAAAAAAAAAAAAAAAAAAAAAGGTCAGGAAAAGGCTGAAATTTTATTATTATGTTCTGGCAGCCTCTGCTTAGCAGGAAGAAGGAGTCTGCTTTCAATTAGTATGGGTTCCTGTTGAATGGTTAGGAGGCCTCTACTCATGCAAAAGCTGTAGCTTTTTCTTCCTCACAAGCAAGCCTTGATAGTGAGCTCTTCTCTCAGGGCTTTAAGTTACTATTCAGCTCTTACATGCACACATCAACCTCTTTTTCTACTTTTACAGGTCACCCTCAGCTGTTCTCCTGCAATCCTGATTAAAGCAAGTAGGTGCTGCCAATCTGTAAAACTTTTCCAGACTCCAGGCTTCTACTTTTTTCCAATTTTAGAAATGCTGATGCACATGTTTTTGTACTGCCAACAAACATAGTCAATTGGGCAATCCTAGGTCACCTGTTTAACATTTTGTACAGAGCGATGGAGTTACTGTTCTAACACAGCAATGCGTCAATTCCGTGGGGCAGCCATGAAGTGCTTGTTTGAGTTCTCTGTGGTGCCAACACATTGCCTGTCTCTTAGCTAACTTAAGTGCTGATGCTTGTTGTAAATTCCACAACTACACCACACGGTCTGGGGAAAGTCACAGAGCTGTAGGCACCATTTCACTGTGAGACAGCGAAAAGAAGCTTTGCTCGTGGACTCTCACTGAGATTTCACCCCCATGAAAAACAGTTCATTCACAGCCAGGCTGTACCTGATCTGAGGCTTTGCAAACACCTGTTAAATGGCAGGCAGCTGCTTGGCTCAAGCGTGGATAATCCCAATTGTCCCAGTGCATACTGGTGCTGACTATACATGGAATTCTGGTAGCAGAGCTTTTCCATCAGCAAACCCAAACAGGGTCACCTTAAGGGAACTATTTTTAGTCACTGTCATGTCCAGGGTGTAGGATTAAGCACCAGAAATTTCTGATACTCTCACTTTTTTTTGCTTCAACGTGAGTTGCAGGATTCTGCTTTAAGTATTTCTACCTTAGATTTAACCCACCACTGACTTGTTTTCCGTGCTTCTCTTCTGGTTTTCTCCACAAAGCAAACATAAGTTTTTCCTAACTGCAGCCAAGCTCTTCCAGCTCCAGATGTAGGTTCAGATGTATTCGACTAGGGGAGGCTCTGAATCATTCCCAGGTGCCAGCTAAAACAAGTCCTCAAGTAACAGGTTTGTCTTTGTGCCCCTGTGGTTGCCTGCTTTCTGAACATCAGAGACCACTAGATTGTCCTGGTACAGGTAGTATTTTACGACTGACGTATAGTATTTTATGAAGAAGCATAACGAATACTACCTTTACATCCCTCTGTGCAGGTTTCTATAACATCACAGAGCAGAAGTGCAAATCAACATACTTTGTATTCAGCAGAGATTAGTGCTTCAGGACAAGCAACTATGAATACTGTTAGGGGACAGCCAGACGTGACACGACAGAAGACACTTGCCTGAGAAATCCAGTCTTTGCACCAGGCTTGTGCGCTCTGTGCCTTCGAGGCATAACATTTCCAGGTTAGATTGATTTGGAAAGCATAATGGTTACACACCTTGCATTTCTACACAGACTTGGCCTTAAATATTGTTTTAATTAGTGTTGCTGGTCCTTTCTTGATCATTACATTTTTTCCTGAGACTGAAGAAGTATAAGTGAAAGGCAGATTCTGAAAAACAGAACTCAATATCCATATGGAAATTAGGTTTCTGGTTGTTATTAACGCACCTTTCAATCATAAATAATAAAACTGGTAAGTTATACCTGTGGGAATAGAAATGTTGTTTTTGCAGAGTTACATTGTTTAGAAGGAGGGAATGTGGTACTGAGATATGCTTACAGTGATAAGAAAGTTTAGCAGGCGACCTTGTAAAATGCAGACAATCAGACTCCTTAGGACAATTAGGTGAAAATCATGGTGTCAAGTCAAGTCAGATAAGTGAAGAAACATTACCACTTCAAGCAGTAAAAATGTCGAAAGAAATTTGAAATTTAACAGGCCGGCGACTGAAGGCCATGCATTGTTTGTGACGCATCAGATAGATTGTGAATCTGGATTACCTACTCAGTGGGGAAACAGGGGAGGGTCCTGCCATCAAAAGGTATATAAACTGTGTTTTGGAACTAGTAGATGCGCTCTCTCCTGCTTGTGGGGCGCCCGCCATTGCAATCGCGAATAAATTACTACTTCACTGAGATCCTCGCCTGAGCCTAAGTTATTGGCTACGGAGTGTTTCTCACATACCCTTTTTCAGGCAAGTTAGACAGAGTTATCATCCAGAGTATACAAAACAGGTCTTCAAAAAATCTATTCTGCAATATAATAAAAGTGATGCTGAATGATGGATGGAAATCAGTTAAACTGATTTCTGGGACACATTATGCATTAATAAATCAGAGACTGTTCAGTGAAAGAAGTGTAGGAGGCACTTTTATGAGAGTAAAGAAAAAAAGTTTAACATATTTCAAAGGAACCTACAGGAGGATTAGCACTAAGATCTTCTTATGAACACTAATACTGAGCATTTACATGACGATCAAGAAAACAGTCAACTCCACAAGAGCTCCTGAAGGTTGTTTTTTAGAAGAAACTGCTGCTTTTCACTGCACTTAACAGCCACTTCCAATTTCTGAAGCTCTCTTCCCCAGCCCACAGCAAAGGTATTAGTTCCAATATTGATCACTAATTATAACACTGCAAAAAAAATCTCCCCGCTTAGCAAAAAACACAGTCCCAGAAACCAAGAGAACTTCTACACTGAAAATCAAACACAAACCTCAACCACAGGTCCTGAGAGATGCTCACTTTCAACGTGAGCAGACAGAGGTCTGCAATTCCTCAGGACTTGCTCTTTCAGGTCACATCAGTGCTATCTCTACCTTTCAAGTGGCTGGATGAACTCTATTTAAAAAGCTGGGAGGGAAGACTCCCAACCTGAAAAAAAAAAAAAAAAAAAAAAAACCCTTAAAACCTTGCAGCTCCCAGGGACAGGGGACTTGTGTAGGCAGAGGAACTTCCCCAAGCTGCACTTTTTCCTCGCGGTCTTGACTACAGGTGTAGGAATCTAGGAAGATTCCTACTACCATATTGTAAAAACTCAACACACTTTGGGGATTGCTCTATTGAGGCAAAGGCTCTTTATGCTGCAGAAATTGTTTGTTTCTACCCCTTAAACAACAACAAAAAGAAATGTTTCTTCAGATTCATTTACAGAGCAACCCTGTTGCTACTAACATGTTGAAGGCACTGTTGATGTTACAATGCAAAACAATTGAGACAGCCATAGAACAGCTATATGCTGGGAAGCAACATTCCAGCTGATAATACAAAACAGTGAAATCTGCAAACGCAGAACCACCATTCTGTCAATAAACCCCTACCCTCTTTTCCTCCTTTGTTCCAGTTCAATCACAAACTCTCAGAATGGATGTATCATGGAAGAGTGGGCTTATATATCAGCAAGTTAAGGTAACCAGGCTCAGACTCTGCCATAAAAAACTCCACGTTTTCATTAAATTGGAAAAAAGTTAAGTGAAGACAAAACATGTCCTGCATTTTCTGTCATTTTAGTGTACAATGCAAACTTCATTTAGGCTGTTCCAGGTACTAGGTCACTTGCATCAATGGACAGGTTATATATAGCACAAACTCATATTAATTGAGAGCAGTCCTGCTTCAAAAGCCTAACATTGCTATGGTCTCCACATTTTAATAAAATGGTTTGTATTGTACATCCATTCTACAGCTTGTAAGAGATGCATTTTCTAGAAAGCTAGAAGTTAGGCAGCATTCCTAAGATGAAGGGCATGCAATTACATGAATACATAGTCACATAAAAACATAATTTGGGACAACTAAACAAGAAATTAAGAATATCTTGTAAGGCTTATAAATAATAGAAAAGAGAATGTTCCAAAGTTTTGATGTGCCATAAAAGCTCAGTTTAGAAGGCGATGAAATTATTTCAATTAAACAGAACAAATGTCAGCCATGAATGCCTAGGCATTTTAATGAATTCATCTGTAAGACTATGGTGCATGCTGAGGCACAGAGCCAGTAGGTATATACACATACAGGCGAGTTATTTGTGAATATAATTTCAACCGTGTAAGAAATACCTACTCAGACTGGAGAAGAGTTCCTTGAAACAAAATCTGCAAGGGCTCCAGAAATTTCTCTAGAACCATAGCCTGACTGTAAAATTATCATACACAAAGATGAGGCTGCAAATGGGACCAGAACTACTGAACCAGCTTGGTCCAAGCAGCTGAAGAAACTCTTTTACCTTGATCCTAATGCATATAAGGCAGTTTTGCAACAGAACAGTTCCACAATTTTAAAATGCAGTACTTCCCACCCTGTAAAGGAATCAAGAACCAGGCTTCCCTCCTGTAAAGTGATGTATTAGAAAAGTCTAGGTTCCTATTCAGCCGGAAGACAACATTCCTCTCCAGCAAAAATATGAACAAGGCAAAGAAGCTACATACACAGTAAGTAAAATGGGCAAATAGAGCTGGTACTCGAATTATTTCCCCTCAGGATAAAGTGACTGGAAACAAGAAAATAACCAAAAGGCAACAAGTTTTAAAGTAAGCAAAAACAACCTGCTGCCTGTGCCTTTCAGAGACCATCACTGCTAGGAACCCCAAAAATACTGTCAGAGCTCCAGAATACAACTCATCACCCACTGACTCTCTTTTACTGGTCCTGAAGCCATTTCTTATCCCATCTCTTTCAATGAGCCTGATTTCCTCAACCCTACCCAACCACATCACTCAACTCAATACTGGATTTATCCTATTTGCTAAGTAGCAGGCTTATGTTACACTTTGGTGGCTAAACAACCTGTGGTGGTGCACAGCATTCCAGCTCTTTGAATCCAGAGAGCCTAAGCTATAGGCTGTATCATATGCATGTAATCAGTATGCTGCATACTATATTGTGTGTCATCTTGATTATGATACATTTTCTGTTTAGTTCACATTTACATTTACACATTTAGTTTCACATTTTTCATACCTTCAACTATAATCTACAAATAAAGCTTAAATTGGTGCATAATTGATCTGCAAAAATCACCCATAGTGTTTCATGTCAACATTAAAACAAAGGACGGTGGAAAAGTGTACACATTAACTATTTCAAAGTCTCAGAGATGTGGTCTTTCCATGTTTCAGGATGTGAACCAAACCACAGCACTGCAGGAAACAGCTTACAGTCAACTTTGTGTTCTTGCATGTTCTCCTGCAAACAGAGCAGACAAGATGAATCATGCTTCTGGCTTTTTATGGCAACTACTGAACCCCTAAGAGCATAAAACAGGTTTGAGTTATAGCAATCAAACTGACAAAAAGTTATATAAGCTTGAAGCACTAAAAGAAGAACTTTTAGCATTACTATTCAGATTCTCCCAATATCATCCAGGCATTTTGTCAAACCAAAATTAAAGCTTCCAGATCATTAAGGCAAAGCCTGACTCTTCTGCCCCACAAAAATAGTAATAATTACACTGGACCATGAGGACATATCTTTTATAGAACTCACTCCCGTCCTCAAAAACAGACTTTTGCATGACTACCTGCTGCTAACAAACTGCTTTCATGGGAAAGCCCAGTTATATTCCTCTGCCCTTTTAAGGCACAGCAGGAGAAATGCCTCCAGGTAACAGCTTCGTATTGCTCTTTTGGCAAGTGAGCAATCTAGTCAGGTACATACACCTCAGGTACAGGGAAAGAATTCCTTCTAGGGGGACTCTCAGATGGGTTAGAGTGATGAAGACATGGAAATGGACATTTGGTAGGTAAGACTGGATCTGTTAGAGACTTCACATGGGACAAATGGAATATCAAAGGCTTGTAGAAGTGAGAAAACTGACCTCAGGGAACAGAGAACAGACTACAGGAATGACCAATACGCAATGGCAGCAGCTGCTATGAAATTGGCAGAAACAGAAAGAAGGCAAAACACTCTGCAGGTATTCAGCAATTTGTAAGAAACTGCAGCTTCTGAGAGAACATGAGCTATGTAGACAAAGAATAAGTATGGATCTGCCAGGCTGCAAATCAAATTCATTTCCAAGATTCAAGTGGAGAACAAGTCAAACGTTTGAGAAGAACACTAGAAGGTCTCATCATTGTGCAGAGAGGAAAAAAAATCGATATTTAAAAACAAGAAGCCATGAGAAGCATAGAAAACCAGGGCCCCCCCCCCCAAAAAAAAAAACAAAAAAAAAAAAAACAAACCAAACCAAAAAAAAACACCTTTCAACAGTAACACGTGTCCAAAGAATAACAAGCCAAAACAGATAAAATACATAGAAAGCTTATTGTAGATATGCAACTAGCATAGGGCTGGCTTAAACCTTCTTTTAATTTCTATTAAATTTTTATGAACAGCACAGTCATTCCTTTATATGATGATAAATGGTTACACAAAGCATGAGATGATGTCACATTTAGCATCTAAATCCTAATTAATGAACAGTGTTTGAAATAAATTTTATTAATTTGTGTTAACATTAAAGTGGTGAGCTAGCAAAAGGAAAGAGCATCCTCTGACTTCTCAGTAGCTCTCCACCAAATCAAGATATTTACAGGAGTAAGGTGTCCCTAAGCACCACATCCAGATGTCTTTTCACCTCCAGGGATGGTGACTCAACTGCTTGCCTGGGCAGCCTGTTCCAATGCTTTACAACCCTTTCAGTGAAGAAATTTTTCATAATATCCTATGTAAACCTCCACTGGCACAACTTGAGATCATTTCCTTACGTCATATTGCTTGTTGCTTGGGAGAAGAGACTGACTGACATTAACCCCACTATAGTCTCCTTTTGAGGTAGGTAGCTGTAGAGAATGACAATCCACACACTCCCTAACATACAGGCCTACCCCACTGCCTCTTTCCTAGCGTATCCCTTCAGAAGAGTTTGCAGCCATCCATTGCAGCATTTCAGTCATGCAAGCCATTCCACCATTTTTTGTGATGGCAACTATGTCATAGCTTTCCTGCCTCCCAGTGGCTTCCAGCTCCTCCTGTTTCTTGTCCATACCACATGCATTGGTGTAAATGCACTTCATTTGGGCTGGTGATGCCGTCACTTTTTTTTTTTTTTTTTTTTTTTTTTGGAGGAGGAGGGTGTGGGAGAAGCCCTAATTCCTATACAACCATTCTTAGGCATTTCCATGATTTCTAACTCATCAATATCCCTTGTGACTTTGCTGTTACATGGCTCTCCATCCCCTACCTTTACTGGGATGGGGGACCAAGGGACCTTGCCAGCACACCATCCCACAGAATCTGGCATTCTGCCCCCAGGCTTATCTCTAGCAAGTCTGGTTTCATCCCTTTCCCCCTTCAATTCTAGCTTAAAGCCCTTTCAATGAGTCCTGCTAACTCCTGAGCAAAGATCCTCTTCCCCTTTAGAGACAGATGAATCCTGTCTGTTGCCAGCAGGCCTAGCATTGCATAAAATGACCTGTGATAAAAAAAAATCAAATAAAATTCTGCCAGTGACACCAGGCTCAGAGCCTGGTATTGATCTGCTGACTCTTCCTGATTCTCCCCTCATCATTCTTTGCAACTTGAAGGATAGAGAACAACACTACTTATACTTCTGATCCCTTAACCAGTTGTCCCAATGCGCTGAAGTCTCTCTTGACTGCCCTTGGACTTCTTGTTTAAACTTCATCACTGCCTACCTGAAAAATCAGTAATGGATAATAACCTGAGGGCCGCACCAGGGAAGGAAGCTTTCTTCAGGAGGGATTTCTTTACATGTCTAACCCAGGCCCCAGGGAGGTAGCAGACTTTCTATGAACTGGGTCTTGATTGCATATTGGGTCTCCCATTCCCTTCAGAAGGGAGTCTCCTATGACGACTACCTCTCTTGTTTTTTTGTTTGTTTGTTTGTTGGTTTTTGGTGGGAGCTGTCTTGATGCAAGGCATAGGCCAACTTGACCTTGGTGACACCTCCACGCCAGATGAACCATTGTCCTCAATGTTCTTCAGTTCTATTTACAGAGCCTCATAACTATTAGGGAAGGGCACCCAGAAAGGTGGGGGAATCACTAAGGAGATGTATCTGTCACAGCAGGCAGGAATTTGTCGCCATTGACCTTTATCCATTAGGTAACTGCATGCAGCTGTGTGGAGAGAGGATAGGAACCCTCCACACTGAGTGTCCCTTCTGCCTTCTGGGCCTGTATCAGGGAAGGCAGGGAGAAAATCCAGCATCTATCTCCCTCTCAGACTCCCTGATACTCCTCAGCCTAGTCACCTCTTCCCTGACACTCGGAGCAAGCACACCTGCCTCCCACAGGTGTGCTTGCTACTTCTACCCCAAGCTGGCATCAAAGCAGGGCCTAGCCTGCAGCCTGAACCTGGGTGCAGCTTGTTTCCCCACATAGCTCTGCCTGAGAGGCTGTGGCCTTCTGCTGGGCAGAAGACTGCTGCCTGATCAAAGGGGCCAAGCTGCAGCACCAACTGACCCATCCCTACTACCTGACTGCCCACCCTGGTCACGCCTTTGGACATGGTGGGGACTCCCTCAGGCAGGACCCTCCCCTGCAGGCCACAATCCCCCATTCCATTGCCTCTTGTCCTTTCACCACACACCTCTAAGGAAAGTTTAGGTCCTCCATCCCTATAGACACCCTATAGGGAATGGAAAGCCTACAATATAGGTCCCTCTCTTTCTATCTCAAGGCTAAACAATCAGAGCTCCTTCAGCCCCTCCTGTACACCTCATAGTCTATCCCCTCACTGCAGTCTGCCTCTTACACTGGAGGGCAGGGGGAAACCCCAAAACTAGATGCAGCACTCCTGTAACAACCTAGCAGTATTCCCCTCCAGGGAACAAGGCTCTTACAGAGGTGGGCTAGCAGTGGCTTCCTCTTCTCATCAACGGGGACATGTACGTAAGGGAAGCGTCCCACCCAGTAGTGTCTAGTAAATATGTATTTGACAGCCCAGTCACGCTTCTTACACAATGATCCTTTGCATGAGGATTTCATACATTACAGAGGCAATTAGTAAATCCGATACCAGCAGAAAGCACCTCCAAGCCACCTACAGATACAGCAGCCAATCACAGGGCTAGTGGTGCTCAGCTCCAAAAGGCCACAAAGCCAAAAATGAGTACCTCTTAATTTTAGGAATACACTGTATGGGAAGATACAGCATAAGAGAACAATAACTTAAATCCAAAGGAAAAGATACAAGTTTTAACAAGAGAGAAAAACACATCTATAGAAGATTTTACTAAGTTGAGTGATGCTGTTCTAACTACACTGGATAATCTTGAAGAAAAGATTTTTTTTCCGTATCACACCCTTAATGGGTTTAAAGAAAAGAAAAAAAGAAAAAAAAAAAGCCACATATTACTTTAAGAACTGAATCACTCTGACGATTAACGACACTTAGCCAGCAAAGACTTCAAAGACACAAAGCATATCCTTCCAAAATCCCATTCACTCAGCCACCCAGGAGCAAGTAGGTTGGTTCTGCTGAACAACTAGCTAGGAGGATATGGATTTCCTTGTTTATGGCAGTCACACAAGAATCTGAAGTCAGTAGACTTCCACAGAAATTCTGTGAGGCTGACATCCCAAGGAAGGCAGCAAATTGGCATCTCAACTCCATAAGGAAAAGTGAAGGGGTACTC
Organism: Aythya ferina; assembly: GCF_964211825.1. Lineage (NCBI taxonomy): Eukaryota > Metazoa > Chordata > Aves > Anseriformes > Anatidae > Aythya > Aythya ferina. The sequence goes on from NC_140297.1 coordinate 68,784,396, forward strand.
TAAGGATGATTTTCAAGAATTCCCTTGAATTCACACTCTTTCCACAGCATCCTGCCAGAGGTCAAGGAGATTTTTTTGTTTGGTTGTTTTTTTGGCCTAAGGCTGATCACCAGGAGGCTCCTCTTTCTCTCTGACTCCAGAAACCAGCTGCTGACACTTGCCTGGTTGCTCTGGATCTTTTAGAATATCAGCTCAGGGTACCGAGTCTCACAAAAGCTGCTCAGTTCCCTTTTTTTAAGGATAAGATATCCCACAGGAATAGTACAAGAGCTTTGCTAGTTGTCAGTTACCTTGATGCTACCCATAACACAAGCCAAGTAAAAAGCAAATAAATAATTGACTTACAAAAACCTAAACAACCACCCTGTTTCTGATATTGCAAAGGATAAGTGAACAGAAGTGTGATTTTTCTCTTCTATCCACTCATCCGAGCATCAGATCTAAGGGGCTTCTCACTCTTTGTTATAAAATTTTAGATGAGAACTGTGTGATGAAGGCTTCACTCTGAACAAGCCTTCAAATCTCACATCTTCCTCACAGAGAAGAGTACAGGCTGAGGGACAAGTCTGCCATAAAACTCCATCCCTCCTGAATGGCCTCCAGCTAGATTTGGATCTTGATCCTTTTCTCCTTTGGGACTACTGTTTTTATCCTTACTAAGGATGCAATTTCATCAGTCTTTCCCCACCACCATCTTCTCCCCTCTTCTATTGAGTCCTTGCTTCTTTGGAAATGCGTGAAGTACAGATGTCCCTGTGAGAAAACTATGAAATCAAAACAAATAATGAAGAAGTTAGGGCTAGATTAAAAGTACTTCTGACTTCCCAAATCAGTTTCACACGACACGCCAAAACATCCCGGTGCTCTGAGCCAGCCACCCAAAAAATAAGTTGAGCAGGAAAGAAAAGTATAATCACCAAACAGGAAAACTGTAAACACAGCCATAGGGCACCTCTCCAGCAATACAGGTTCATGCAGATAAATGCATTTCCTCAGCAGTACAAACAAGATCAATAACAATTCCTTTAGATAAATACAACAAATAAATGCCTCTGCAGGAATAAACCAAGAGATTAGAAACAGAAAGGATTATTTATGTAAGAGAGCTGCATTGTTGTTTTATTTTGTTTTGTTGTTGGTTTTTGTTTGTTTGTTTTGTTTTAATTATTATTCTTCGGTTTGTATAGCAGGTTCCTGAAGTCCTCTGAGGAATGAAGATCCATACATTTAAGGAATGCTTATTACTTCTACCACTGAAAGGCAGCAACCCCAGGACTGCTCTCTTGCTTCCACTGGCAATTGCATCTGGCATTTTTACAGGATGTTGTACTTTCCTTAAATCTGTGGCCATAGTTTTCAGATTACATGAATGTCAATTTCTATCTGTTATATCATAAGGAGAAATATGAATGGTTGCGACCCACCCCAGCACTCACTTGTTCCTGAAAAACTTTCCAGTTGCAGGACTGACAGCCACAGTGACAGCATAGGGAAACCAACAGGTACCACCTCCTCTTCAGCTGTTTCACCAAAAAACACACCGTTACCAAGTACTAACCTGCACAGTACTTGGTAACAAGTACAGGCAGGTATATCCTGAGCAGATTTATGCAAGAGCAAGTACTTCCACGGGACATAAGACACCTTCTAACTGGCTTGTAAAAAATGCCTCTGATGGAGGGGATAGTTCATCAGGGTCCCTAAAGCAGTTTTCCAGTGACAGAAAAACAGTTCTTTAAAAATAGATAAATAAAATAACACACAACACAAATGTTCCTCATGAAAGGTGCTAAGTCTCTTCAACACTGCAAGGAATGCTGTTTTATAGGATTCTGGTTTTAATTCAAACATCTCAGAACCTGCTGAATTTTAGAGAAATACTGTTTTGACACAAAAGCTTGAATTTCATACACAAGACCAGAGATGGTAATGTTGGGCCTTTAGAGAGCTTCTACTAAAGTCACAAAATTCAATGAAAAATAATACGGATTTTCCTTTTTGATAGGCACAAGGATTATCTTCCATCACTAGAAAAAGCTATAAAGTGATATTCTGTGAGAATATCTTGAAAGGATATTTCAAAGGGCTTCTTTTGAAAGAATGATTTATGGATCACAAAGACCAATGGGTCTTTTATCAAAGAAAATAGATTCCTTTTCTGAACCACAAAGAAAAGATTAATGACATCTCCACTTTTGAGAGTTGCGTACAGCCAAAAAGACAACAGATACAGCAGGTTAGTACTTCAGAACACTGCACACAACTCACTAATTACAGACAAAGTTCTCATGATGTTTTATGGAAGCCAGAAAGCAAAAGTTATAGCACATGGAAATTCATGTCATGAGTTATCTTATTCCCTCAGCACGTATTAAAGATGACAAGGGGATTTTAAGTAATAAGTGCATGTGACAAAATAGCAAAATGTATACAAATGAGCAAGTGCAGTGTTTTATTTTCTCAGCAGAACTAAGAATATGCATGTACATTAAAGAGTGCTCCATGTATGAATTTTAAGATACAGCTTGATCATATCCCTTCCTCAGCTCAGTGATCTAATTCCTATCAAATCCTTATTCGGTGTACAGCTGGAATGGACAGGCTTCACAAATTTTATTACCTTACCAGGATGGGCAGAAGATTTAATAAATAAACGCACACATCCCTTTCTTTTTAAAACTGGCTCCATTATAATTGATTTTTTTTTTTTCAAAGCAATACTTTCCTAGAGACCTGGTAACTAATATGTAAAACCACAGGTAACATTTATTCAGCCTCCAAGTATGGAATACATGTAAGTGCTTTTACATATACAGAGGAGAGGTAAAGGCAAGAAAGTGATGAAGAAATGGCAAGCAACCCACGCTGGCATTTACTGTTACATTGGCACATGCCATCCTCAGAAGACACAACAAATCTGCAAAGACCAGAAGCAAACAACCACGTGGCTTGCTGAGGAAGTAGCAGGTCAGGATTGCATGTGTCCATCTTCCACGTAGTTGTAGAAGTGATCTATTTTCACCATTTCAGGCACATCTGCTAAAGCTTTACACACAACCATATGTATGAGATTCTACCATCAGTTTCCTATGGACAGTTCCTCCATCCCTCAAATACCCAACCTTTTTCTTCGCTTGTGAGCTCACAACCCAGCTCATAAGCTTGGTGCCAGACAACTAACTGAACAAGGTTAGACTTGGCAAGCAAGAAGAGATAGTACCTTAAAATAAGATAATGCAACCTACATCACATTTTTTAATCTTTTTTTTTTTTCCTTTATTACAGTGTCTAGTTGATCCTTTGACAAATTTACCCCTTTGATTTCCAAAGTATTAAAGGATTATGCTATTTCTCAATAATTTTTATCAGTGCCTATTCTTCTAGTCCTGTATCACTCACACTGTACAATGGGTAAAGCCACAGGTAATAAGAATCCTGCTTCTCTACTTCTTCCCTTTTTCTTTTTACTCTTGTCGTTTGTGAGCTTTGTTCTTTTGGGTTAATATGGCATGCCTCCCACATAGCCTTGGAAAATAACTATAATGTGTTTTGGGTTTATTGTCATTAAACCTGATTAGCAAGAAGTGCTCGTGAAAATCCATAATTACCTCACAAGACAAAAAAAGATTTTTTTTTTATTTTTTTTTCCCAGGGAACTACAAAGAACTTCAATTTAACTATTTGGAGTACTCAAGAAAAGTCATCACATTTTTTACCCTCTGCACTTTTCTGTGCTTTGGAAATATCATAAAATACCAAAATCTGCTGAAGACATCAATCTTCTCTCAAAGCTGATTTCTTATATAAATCAAATATACAATCTTTATTTTAAAAATATATAAAATAAAAAGCCCTATACAGCATAATGCATCTTGATGGATGTGCTAGCGCTTTGGATACGAGCCGGACTCTGTGACTAAATCTATAATAGCTAAAAAAAAAAAAAAAAAAAAAAAAAAAAAAAGTTCCAGCTGGCCAAAATCAGCATGGCAAAAATACAAATAGCTGAACTGTTTTACCTCCCAGAAGAGGAATGTTCATGTTGCAGAGGACATTGTCCAGTAGTTCAGAGTTTCACCCCAGCTTCACTATGTTTTTTTTGGATTCTGTTTTTTTGGTTGTTTTTTTTGTTGTTGTTGTTTGTTTGGGGGTTTGTTTTTTGTTTGTTTGTTTTTGATTTTGTATTTGTTATTTCTTGGGAAGGGGAAGACACCACTCTAAACTTTGCAACTGAAGGCATAAGAAACCTCAGTCGAAGACCTGATTTCAGGTCTGTTTTCAGGTGCAAAGTAAGCCAAGATCAGTCTGTACCAACCATGGCTTGAAAACCTCTGTAAGAGTAAGGAAAGCAAGAGCTTTTCTCCCCATTGCATCTGGAAAAGGGCCTAGGGCAGCTCTACTGCTGCATTTCATGGGAAAGAATGTCCAAAAACCTGTCCCCAGAGCTTTGCTGAGTGCTGAAGTGTTTTTGCTTAATCTTTCCAGTATTGCCATTATCCAAGAACAAGTTTACCAGTAGCTGGCACAAGCAAAAAAAATGTTTTCCTTTGTACTATTATTTTAAGAGGTTTCCAGTCCCTGCAGTTGTGTTATATTGGAAGATTATGTGCCCACAACCCTGTTTATAAGCTAGCAGTTTTCCCAAGCTATGAATGCCACAGACAGCTTCCCATACAGCTCTTACATCTGTTTCCAGGGCTGTTCACCACAGGTTAAGTATTGCCCCAACTTCTACAAAACAAAACAAAACAAAACAAAACAAAACAAAACAAAAACAAAAACAAAAAAAAAAAAAAAAAAAAAAAAAAAACAACAACAACAAAAAAAAAGAGCTTAAAAAAAAAAAAAAAAAGGCCTTAAAGAGCTGTGTGGGGCTACAGACTGTACTGGTAATCTTACCGATTATTATTCTCTTTATTAATGTTATACGTGAAGCACTCAACTCAATCTGAATTTAGTAACATTAAATTAGTAATAATAAATAATTAGTAATAAATAATTTAGTAATAATAATAAACACTAATAATAAACTTGATTACGTCTATACATATATACAATCAGAAAAGGTGTCAAACAATGGTTTAAGTTCCTTTAAGTTCCATTACTTAACAGTATCCATTTTCCATTCCTTTTCTTGATTGCAAACACCAGAGAATTCCATGGCTAGTCATGGGAACAATAGGTCTTGCTTTAGGTTGTTAAGCAACTCAGTCTTCGGGCCTTATGTATCCCGTTCTTCCCAAATCGGAGAAAAGCATATCCATCTCCTTTTCAAGGCCAATAGGGCCTGGGTCAAAAGGCACGTCCAGGTCAACAGGGGGCGAAACAACAAAAGCCTTCGATGGCTGTAGCAGCAGAGGGGCCCATGGCGTAGCAGTCGGATCAGTAAAGGAGCCCACAGCTCCCTCACTATCTGGCAAACCACACGTTTCTGACTGTGGTCCCACACGACTCTTTAAGGCCTCAGAAACTGCTTGCCAGGTGCCGAGCAATCCCACTGCAACCTTGTCATTTCTAGTTGCAGAGTCCCACTCCTTGAACTCAATTTGGTCCCACGTTTCAGGATCATAAACCATCTGATTGCTAATAAAGAGAATAAGCTGTAAGGTTACCAGGACAGTCTTTGTTGCTAAGGACGTATGATTCACCATAATGCTATGCTTACCAGCCAGGGCCAGTTGTGTGCACGGCTCCGCTTCTCTCAACTTGAGCTTCTTCCCAGCTCCGGTGTGCCTATTTCCAGTGACTTTCTGTACAAGTTTCTTTGAGCAGTTTGCTGAGTTTGGCCGAACCTATCTTCATAAGGCAATCAATGTTCCTGTTCCTGTCCTGGTCCCTGTTCTGCTAGCCTGTCCCCATTCATTCCTTTTTTCTACTTCTTTATTGATGACATAACCTCATTATATCGTGTTACTTTTTTTTTTTTTCTTTTTCTTTTTCTTTTTTTTTTTTTTTTTTGAGGACAGGCTCCCCTCCTATACCCTTCTCCCCACAGCAATCCTTTTCAAACAACTTTTCATTGGTCAAACAACTTTGCCCAGTAACCAGCAAACACCCAGCAATTTCTATGCCTTAATGGCTGGAGAACAAGCAACCCCAGATAGCATGGCATCTCCTGAATCACCCTTCTTTGTTCCCTCTAAACTGTTTGCATTCCTGGTGGCCTCATCCTTAAGAGCCTGATGTTATCATCAACCATGGGGCCTGCTGACCCCCATGGCCACACTCCCACATCTCCCCCTTCTTTATTAACAACCATCTTCTCGGCATGAATTATTACTCCATATATCACAGAGGATTAATACTTAGGAGACAGTTTAAAGCTTCCCAGAGCTGAAACCTCTACCATCAACCCTGAAACCAAACAAGACAAAGCATTTGTGCATTTATTCACCCCCCAAACACCTTAATCTCCAGAAGTAGGATTAAAGACACCCAGAAAACAGTATGGAGGCTTATGTGTTAAGGGACCAAATCGTCAAGAACCTCCATCTATTTTCCAGTGAAGACACTGCAAAACAGGGCCCAATCAGGCACTACCTTACAATATTGAGGTGTATATTACAAACCTGAAGAGCTTTATCACACAAATTTTGTTGATGGAAACATTCTTTACAGTCGCCTCTTCCCTGTCATCTAACAGTACTAAAAACAAATGAAAAATCAACCTACTGGATTAATGATGAACACAGGCAAGGGACAATCTCTTAATTTAGTAGAAATAGAAAGTTTAAAACAACCTTCAAGTGTCATCAGCAAAGGCAGTGCAGAATTTCTCCCTCTTTCACGACACAATTCTGTCAATTAGCCAGAAACAGCAATTACCAGTTCTTTTCTTTATTATTTGTGATGAACTAAAACTTTCTGAAGATGATAGATAGCTCCTTGGAAAATACAACGTTCAGTTCTGCTAAATTTGCACTTTCCTGTTTTTTTTTTGTTTTGTTTTGTTTTGTTTTTAAACCATTCTTTCACACAGTCCATGAAGAGAAAGAAGTTGGAGCTGCTGGGGGAAACAGGAGCAACAGGACACACAGCACAGAAGAAAACGCCAAGGAATAACTTCAAGGAGACCACATAGCTTTCTCATTTAGCTTACTGACCAGGGCAAAGACGTGTTCCTACACTTTCGTTAATTAAACAGAAAAGTTAACATTGTTAGCAACATTAGGAACGAAACCTCATTTAAATTGTTCCAAAACAAAATAAAAAAGCAGTTGATATATTCAGAGGATGACCTTTGAGAATACTGGCTTCATTAACATTTCAAACAGCAAAGCACAAACTTAAGACAGGAAATAAAATTACAGTGCTATTTGACTCCAGAAATGTATATCATTAGCATGCCCATAATTAACAGGATACCAATGTTTGTCCCATTGTCTCTGTTAATAATGGTGTAACATGCAAATGAGACTTCTTCTAAGAACGTTGAAGGGAATGTTTAAATTTATTGCACATGTTAAGCACATGAGTGTTATATATGGAGTGGTAATTTGTGTCGATAAAATGGCTGATATTAATAAAGAAGAGGGAGATGTGGGAGTGTGGCCATGGGGGTCAGCAGGCCCCATGGTTGATGATAACATCAGGCTCTTAAGGATGAGGCCACCAGGAATGCAAACAGTTTAGAGGGAACAAAGAAGGGTGATTCAGGAGATGCCATGCTATCTGGGGTTGCTTGTTCTCCAGCCATTAAGGCATAGAAATTGCTGGGTGTTTGCTGGTTACTGGGCAAAGTTGTTTGACCAATGAAAAGTTGTTTGAAAAGGATTGCTGTGGGGAGAAGGGTATAGGAGGGGAGCCTGTCCTCAAAAAAAAAAAAAAAAAAGAAAAAGAAAAAGAAAAAAAAAAAAAGTAACACGATATAATGAGGTTATGTCATCAATAAAGAAGTAGAAAAAAGGAATGAATGGGGACAGGCTAGCAGAACAGGGACCAGGACAGGAACAGGAACATTGATTGCCTTATGAAGATAGGTTCGGCCAAACTCAGCAAACTGCTCAAAGAAACTTGTACAGAAAGTCACTGGAAATAGGCACACCGGAGCTGGGAAGAAGCTCAAGTTGAGAGAAGCGGAGCCGTGCACACAACTGGCCCTGGCTGGTAAGCATAGCATTATGGTGAATCATACGTCCTTAGCAACAAAGACTGTCCTGGTAACCTTACAGCTTATTCTCTTTATTAGCAATCAGATGGTTTATGATCCTGAAACGTGGGACCAAATTGAGTTCAAGGAGTGGGACTCTGCAACTAGAAATGACAAGGTTGCAGTGGGATTGCTCGGCACCTGGCAAGCAGTTTCTGAGGCCTTAAAGAGTCGTGTGGGACCACAGTCAGAAACGTGTGGTTTGCCAGATAGTGAGGGAGCTGTGGGCTCCTTTACTGATCCGACTGCTACGCCATGGGCCCCTCTGCTGCTACAGCCATCGAAGGCTTTTGTTGTTTCGCCCCCTGTTGACCTGGACGTGCCTTTTGACCCAGGCCCTATTGGCCTTGAAAAGGAGATGGATATACTTTTCTTCAATTTGGGAAGAACGGGATACATAAGGCCCGAAGACCGAGCTGCTTGACAACTTAAAGCAAGACATATTGTTCAAAAGGAATGGAAAATGGAGACTGTTGTTTGCAATCAAGAAAAGGAATGGAAAATGGATACTGTTAAGTCATGGAACTTAAACCATTGTTTGTTACCTTTCCTGATTGTATGTATGTATAGGCATATGTTTAGTATGTAAAAGCAATGTTCTGTATATTTAGAATGTTTGATGTTCGTATGTGCGTGTTGGTGGAGCGTAGACTCCCTGCATACCCAGCGCTGTTTACTTGCCTTTTATACCTAAGTATAAATATTACTAAATTCAGATTGAGTTGAGACTTCATTTATAACATGAGTAAAGCCAAACAAGCCCCTTTCTGCTCTGAAAGGAAGGGATGCCTCCACACCTACCTGTCCTCCTAGCCTCGCACAAACAATTGCAGAAGGTAGAGGCAGGTTGCACTTAAAACAGAAAGCCACCCTTCCCCATCACACCACAGCAAATTAGTTGCCTGGGGAACCACCAGCGACCTATGTAGGTGTTAGAGAAAGAAGTTCAGAGGCTAACATCACCCCTTCCACACGATGCCATGGGGGATGGCAGATCCCATTCCTCTGAAGGGGATCGTTTTCTCTAGACGTACCAGTGGTGCCTCCTCTTGGATGGATTAGTGATGATATCCACCCCCGTGAAATACACTTGGGCCCATTCCTTAGACTGCAATCAATCAACTAATGCACAAGTCACCATTTAGCAAGCTATTCCTCCTTTAAATGGCAGTATGCACATTTGTGGGTTTGTTTTTTAAAAATAAACACACCACACATAAGAGTATTTCTGCTGTTTCCTCAGATGTATTCTGCAGTCAGACCTCACTGCTGGGAAACATCGCTCTGATATTCTGTCTACTCCCAATTTCATTCTCTTTTCCCATGTTAGACCTTTTCAAACAAATCTCCCCCCTCCATAGTGTCTGTATTCCCAAGCCATGGCACCTGTAGGCCACTTGGTCATAAGCTGACAGGTTGTAGGACTTATCTCACCTATGTCAGACCAGCCTGACAATCTGCAAAGACCCATCTAATGCCTTATGATAGAGAGGCAAGGCATGGTAATGAGTTCCTAAAAGGATTCTGCCTATTCTCAGGGTACAATGAAGGGCTTAGCATGATGAAGTCATGAAGTGTCACTGCCATCCCTACAGTTCTGTGATTAAACCAAGTTAAGTATTTTCCATCTATTTCCCTTGTTATTCCTTTCCCTTGCAAGGGGGCTGAAGTAGAAAGAAATTCAGTTTACCCTCTTGTAAGGTTTGTGGGGGAGAGAGGGGGGAATTATTTACTACCTCCCTCTCCTTGTATTAAGGCATCATTTAGATTATGAGTTTGCTTACAAACTCCTTAAAAAAAAATCACAAGAATGCTTATCTGACCAGTTGTTTTGGTCACAAAATAAACATGAACCTGTCATCATCAAGCTGTTATACAATTACTGTTGTGCTCCAGATTATGGCACCAACCTCTTAAGGGTTAAGGAAATAATTATGGTGGGGCTGAGAGACTTAGTAAACAGTGGAAGATCAAGGATGAACCAGATTTGTTGATCCCAGCAGAGAACTACAATTAAGATGTAATATTTCCTTAATTTTTTATTTCTTCCCCCCCCCCCCCCCCCCTTACTGTTTATCAGTATTAAAAAGGCAATTTATATTTTGCAGTTCTCCAGATCTGCCAGTATATTTCACAGCAGGCAGGTAAGATTAAACTGTCCATCACAACAAGCTGTCCTTTCCCTGTTCTTATATTATCAAAGCCTATTGAGATTAGAGCCATAGGAAACTGGAGGAAATTTGCCTCAAGTTCATGAGATTATGAAGTTAAATTCCTATACACCTGTAGTTTTCATTAATAAGAAAGCAAAATCCCTGAGGTTCCCTCAGTGGCAGGGGAAGAGTTTAAGACTGAGAAACGTTATATGCATTTGCTGAACTTTTTCAGGACATCACAAAATGTCTTCCCAGAATGCCCTAACACAGCAGATAACTGGAAAAGAAAGCAAAATCTCTCAGAAACATGGGGCTGATCTGTTTAAAGAGGGAAACTGCTTACCCCACTCAGCAAGACCACGAGAAAGGCTTTGAGCCACTTTCCTTTCCACGGGACTCTTATCCAACCTCTTGCCTACTGCTGTGTGTGAAGGTCACTTCAAAATACTTAACTGGATCCACATACCAGCATCAACACCACTGTGACCCCTCCAAAAAAAAAAAAAAAAAAAAAAAAAAAAAAAAAAAAAAAAAAAAAAGATGATGTTTAGCACCTTTCACTAGGAGTCAATATTACAGCTTCTCTTTATCAGTTATGCATAATGAGTGACACCAATCTCAATAACACATGTACAAGGTGCTTCTAGATTTGTTATTGATTGATATGCTTCTTACCCAGATCTGAAAACCAGGACATGTCACTGTAGCCATCTCCTGCTTGCTCCCCAACCTAATATCCCTGTTCTCCGTTCACTTCATGAACACCCTTTCAGCAGCACCTACCATGCAAACTCTAAGTCATCTAGGCTCAGAGTACCTACAGGACTCCTCCCATGATGCATCACTCCTCACCCGCCAGTTGAGCTGATCTCTGTTTGGCAAAGGTCTGCGTACTTTCCCTAGAGTTTGAACCAAGGCTATGAAGCAACGGATGACCACAGATTGTCAGCTATCTCCATGTGGCTGTCACCTTCTAACTGGCAAGGCCAAGCACTCCGTATCTGACCAGAAGCAAACATAACTTGTGTTGTGGTTCAGCCTGGCTGACAGCTCAGCACCACACAGCCACTTGCTCACCCTCCCCCCTCCCTCTCTGGAATGGGGGAAAGAAGTGAGAAAAAGAAGCCTGCGGTTTGAGATAGAGACAGTTTATTAGGACAGAAAAGAAAATGATAACAATATGTACAACACAAGTGATGCACACTGCAATCACTCACCACCCGCTGACTGATGCCCAGCCTATCCCCAAGCAGCTGCCCCCCTTGACCCAGTCTAGCCACCCCTATATATTGCTTAGCATGACGTCAGATGGTATGGAATACCCCTTTGGCCAGTTTGGGTCAGCTGTCCTGGGCCTGTCCCCTCCCAGCTCCTGCTGCACCCACTGGCAGGACAGAGCAAGAAGCTGCAAAGTCCTTGCCTTAGTGTAAGCACTGCTCTGCAACAATTAAAACATCAGCATGTTATCAGCACTCTTCTCATCCTAATCCAAAACATAGCACCCTACCAGCTACTAGGAGGAAAATTAACTCTATCCTAGCTAAAACCAGGACAACTTGGCTCCAAGTGGTGCTGAATGCCTGTGGTAAATCACAAATGTTTGTGCTACGGAGCAAGCCAGCTAGTTGTTATATTTAGGGAAACCACTCAGCATGAGCTGATTCAAACTGCAAAAGCCCCGGGACATCCCAACACCATGATGATGGGAACAGCCTAAGGGACCAAGGGAAAAATGAGTAATCACACATAAAAAACTGCTACTGGGAGCAACGCATGGAGCTCTGTGTCAGAGCCCAGGTACACCCCACGGTTTTGTTTGCAGTGTAGATAAAGTCTACCTCTTTCTTTATGGACCTCCGGTCAAAACCAGAGGTCACCCTTCCAACCAGAGCAGCGTAAGGAAAGAAGGCCTTCTAGGTCACCCATACCCTTTTGTGCTGTCTCCACCAAACTCTACCTTTGGATGCTTGCTGACACAAAGCCCTATTAATTCACAGTTGAAGGAATTTAGGGAACCACATTTCTTAGAAGCCTTTACTAGATACACTTTATCATTCCTAATCTAAAGCACCTTTCTTCCCACTAAAGTCCCCTGCTACTTAAAAACCAGGACTGCCTGAGGACAGATGTGTCCCTACAAAGCACAGAACATAAACTTCCTGTCCATCCCATGACTGACGAGTCACATTATCTGGGGTGACAGTCAAACACAGAGAAATTAAGCGCTTTCACAGCTTGGAGAACAGAATGAAAAGGCAGAAATGTGAAAGAGTGAAGGGCTGAAAATATTTGCTCCTCAGAAGGATTGATTTTTAAATCCTCTGCTTCACACATATGAGGCAGCAGCAGGAAATCTTGCATACCCAGATGTATGTTTCAGCCAGCAGGAATGGGCTCAATAAATCCAGTAAACACGAAAGTGTTGAGGACAGGTAGACGTAATTCTTTTTCCAGCTCCAATCTGCTAATTGATAAAGTACACGACTGTTCGCAGTTCATTTTTCTCACCCATTTAACAAGAATTACAGCTACACATTCTTATAAAATTCCTCAGCAGCTGTAGACTACAGGAGAAGGGGACAAAGGGAAGGAAACAATGCCTTCCAGCTTCATAAACAAATTAGAGCTGGGAGAAGATGTAATTCAGTACTGGCTGTTATTTTTGCCAGCTCTTTAGACAGGATCTAAATCTGTTACAGAAGTGGATGAAACGTACATCCTTTTGCTATGCCCACCTCCCCTCAGCAGCTTCCATCCCACCCCTAGGTCTGGTAGTTCACAGCGCAGGCTCTGTTTGAGGACATCCTTGATGGGAATAAACAGATCTTGCAGCAATCACGTTTGGGTTAATTGCTGCTATTGTACTCAAGCACAACGTTGACCTGAAGTGCCCACTGTGCTTTCCTTTGAAGCTATGCCCACTTAGAATTCAAATGAGAGCATCTCCTATTGATGATTCACCAGCAGATAAGCAGAAGACCAAAGGTACTAAATGGGTTCCTCAGACATAATCACATTTTCTAAAGCGAGCACTGAGAAAGCATAAAGATGAGACTAGCTTTCAGTAACAGTACAGAAAGATGTATTTGTGTAAAATGTTTTCAAAGGATTAATTTTTCAGAACAAACAAGGATTGATACAACAGAAGGCAACTGCAATACATACATGTATAATTGTTCATGCTAAGCACAAACAGAAACAAGGAGACAAAGTCACAGAAAGACTCCAACACAAGTTTATAAGGAGCTTTTACATAGCAGGGGGATGTGTTTGAGATAAACAGTGAAGTTGATGAACAGTAAGCCACCTCTCTATACTTACAGCAATGTCAAATCTAATGCACAGAGGCAACACCACAGCAGCAATCCACAGAAAACCACAACAGCCATGGGTCCCAGCAAAGACCCCACACCTCAAGGGACACAAGGCTAAGCGTGCTCTGAAGCTTACCACTAACCCCGTTTGCCTATCCAACATTCTTCAGCAGTGGCAGTCACTGAAGTAGTCTATCTACCTGTTAAAGTACACAGACAGCAACAGGAGAACCAAAATCTGTTTCCAGGAAGATATGTTACAAAAAGAAACAAAACCAGCAGTAAAAAAATTAAAAAAAAAAATAATAAAAAAAATCCCCAATGAGCCCTGTTGAGTATCAGTCTCCCTGCATAGATGTTAACAGGCAATAACAAAGAATTTTAATTCCCACAGGCTTCATATGTTCAAACCTAATCAAATATATTTACAGCAACATAAGGAATGAGAAGGGGAAAAAAAAAAAAAAACACCCTGTGTTGTGACAGACATCCACAACACTCTCTTGGTCAGGCTAACAGCTGGATAGCTAGCAAAGAAACGAGATGGGAGGCAGCCCAGCTTGTTATCCTGCAGCAAAGCTGCTGTAATTTAGCAGGCACTGAGACAAATCAGCAAGATTTACTTGAGACACCTGAGACACCCCAGATACTTTGTGGCAAAGAAGGAAGAAAAATCCTGATTTCTTGGTGATGAATGGAAGGGGTAAGAGTGGGGCAAACACCTGCAGACATGAGCAGCTCTGCAGTCACCAGCCCTTCATACCTTTTGTGGGAGCCACAAATTAATCCACAAGGAGCTCACATGCAGGAGCAGTGGATACAACCAGAGCTCTCTAGCTCTGAAGTAAACTGTAAATGACTAATTAAAGGCCAAATAGTATTACCATTACTCATGTTGCCTGGTATGTTCTGCTGTGAGTGGTCCCTTTGGCTTCAATTAGTTGCTATCCTGATGGGTGCTGACTAAATAGCAGGTAAATGCCCAGTCTTGGCAAGTTGAGAAATACTGCCTTTTTGAGAAAGTTTTCTTACCGAATGCCTTGTTGCTTTGCAGCTCATTACCCCACCTGAGATGAGCAATTCAGGACTCTGAAAGGTCTCAGTACTACACTTCTTGTTTGAGGAGTCTGCTTTTTCCTGGAGACAAATGCTGTGAGCCACACCTGCATGAGTCCTCAGCAGGACCTAGAGGAGCAGCTGGCTTGGGCACATCCTCAACAGAGAGGCTCTGAAGTTCATGGAGTGCCATCCCTCACCTCCTGCAAGTTGCCCCCACTGCCACCAGGCTTTGGTGGTTGAATTATGGCCTGGGGGAGCACACTGGAGAAAACATTTTTGATGTTTCAATTTTAAAGAGAGACAGGGAGATGCTGCAATGTCAATTACAGCAGAGCTTGTGTGCTCAGAAACCTCCCAAAGAGGGATTTTAGAGCTGCTCTCATCTTGCATACGCCCTCCGCACAGGGCTATGTGTGTGTCAAACAGTCCAAAACAAAAATACCCCAAATATATATAACCCCCCAGCAAGAAAAAAAGTCATAAGAATCAGCTGTTATTTTTCATTTCATAGCTTTTTAGAAGCTCAGTAGAAGTTTGTGGGGTATTTGTTTTTAAATGGCTTCTTGTAGCACGTTAAAGACACCAGATGCCTTGTATTTATTACACAGCCATCCCAGCTTGCATGGGAACAAGACATTATTTTGTGTGAAGTTTTTCTTCTAATATCTCTATTTATATACAGCACTGATCTTGCTCCATAACAAGACCAGATTGACATTATGTTCTGGAAAGCTTCATGTCTTTCAATTTCAGGAAAAATAGGACCAATTTCTTATAAGTTTTTCCTCCTCCTCCACCCCCTCCTCAACAGAAAAAGAGGTTTTCCTATGAACCCTGTGAGCACAGGCTAACTGAGGGTCATCGGGAGAGCAAGCTTGGGGGCAACAACATTACAGAAAAAGTTGAAGCCTTTGATGAGAAGTTCCCTTTGTTTATCTGTAACTTTAAGCTGTATCAATTGCTCAAACTGCTTTTGTCACCTCAGCTGACTTTGCTGAGCAAAGAGGACTTGCTCAGCACCAGAGTGCCTGGAAAGATCCCAAAAGCCCCTGCAAAAGATCCAGGCAACATCTCCAACACCAGAAAAAGCAAAGTGTGCTCCCAGTAACACCTGCAAGGATCAGCATGGACCGGATGGTCATGCACAGCTTGTTGTCTTATTTCCACCTCCTCTTCTGGGCTTACCTGACAGTTAGGTAGAGGATTTATCTCCCTTGTGGTAAATAGGGAAGTTACATGGGTGCTCAAATTACAGAAGTTTTAAATATCTCATGAGCTTTTTCCAGCTTGAGTCTTAACCAGTTGTCAGCAAAGAAGCAGGTGCCTCCATTGGCAAACACAGGGGGAGAAGGAAAAGGGAAAAGCACAAAAGACAGCCCAAAAGTAGTAAAAGGAAAACAGGCTTTGCATTCCACATGCCATCTTCAGGTCTTAACTGGTTGCACCACTTGAGGCCAGGCTGGCTATGAACTGGAGACAGCAGCCCAGATCACCTTGGAGCCAGTGACTTTTTAGTTTATTTGTGTGTTTTTAATGACAGCAGTCAAAAGAGCTGCTGGTGTAGATCTAGAAGTCATGTTAGTGACACCAGCTGGGTTGAGGGAACAGCTAATATATTTGTGTGTAGGTACATCTACAAGAAATCAGCAGAAGCTGATTTTGAATGAAGGAGGGGAAATACATGAGTTATTCAAAGCATGAACCAGGCACTTCCTGAGCAGTCAGTTATGGAAATAAATCATCTTATTTTGATCCTCAGCCATTTATAATCACAAAGAAAAATGGAAGTCTTGTTACCTTTGAAGCCTGTAACCATTTCACTCCAATCACTCCAAACCTCATCATTCTACAAAAACCCAACTGACTGGCTCCTTTCCTCAGCTGGTCTTTCCCCAAACCCTGAATGTTGATCTACGCACACATGCTCAGTTCAAAGCAGTAAGGCCTGAACAACCCCAGTAACAACCAAGCATCCTCCTTACTCTCATAAGACTTCAGATGACCCAGGTAGGCTCATAAAACAAGACAAACATAAAAGAGATTTTCCTAATTAAATGAAGGCCATCAAAAGTAATCTAAGTTCTTAAAGAAATGTTACAGTGTTTATAAAGGGAAGATGATGCTGTTCAAACTGCTCCTGAAAGGACCATACAAGCAACAAGTTTTCAGCATCTAGAGTATGTTTGTCTACTAGATACTTAGCAATATATCTATGTACACTTATTAAAAGTGAAAACATACACAAACCTTGGCAGTGGAGATACCCGCTGTGGATTTAACACATACTGCTCCCAAGTCTATTTATTTTCTCACATGCCTAGAGCACTCCCAACAAAGCCCAGAAGGCTTCAAACAAAACCTTCTAGGGTGCAATACCACTGCCACAGGCAGAGGTAGAAAATAAATGACTTCAGGTGCTTTGGGAACATTAGTAGTGCTGCAGGCAGAGAAGCAGGCCATGGAAAATAAATACAGCTAAGCAGTGGGAAGTAGATTACTTTTGCTCCTTTAGGCCTCCCACAGGGGAAGTGAATGGCAAATACAAGGCTAGAAAGGACTCCCAGAGTTACCAACACCCCCATTTTCCAACGTAGGAAGTTAGACCCTCTCCTTTTAAATTCTTCAGCTGACCCTGCTAACATTATGAAAAGAAAACAGCAAGCTCCAATGAAGTCCTGCACCACTACCACCACCCATGCCTCAGCTGGCAGAGAACAGCCACCTCCAGCTTGGGACAACTTGGTCAGCAGAAGAAGATGACCTCAGGTAAAGACCCCCTTGATTTACAAAGATAACACAAAGGGTCATCTGATCCTTTGACTAACTTGTACACAGCTAGACTATGACTTGACTATGACAGCTAGACAATGACTAGCTTGAACACAGCAAGCAGGCAAACACCAGCCATGCAGTGAGTATAATGCAAACCATAATACAAGACTCACATGAAGGGGTGACACGTGATTAACTTTTGCCAGACAGGCCAGGGCTAGCACAGAGCCAGGTACACACCAAAACATATAAACACATACCTCTGTTATAAATGACAATACAACTCAATCTGAATTTAGTAATATTTATATGTATTTATATTATATATCTATATAATTATAAATACATAATATATGTATATGTATTTATAAATATATGAATGTATTTATATATTCATAAATATTCATTTAAAATTATTTTTTAGAATCTTTACTAAAACATTTCCATGCCTTAATGGCTGGAGAACAAGAAACCCCAGACGGCATGGCATCTCCTGAATCACCCTTCTTTGTTCCCTCTAAACTCTTTTACATTCCTGATGGCCTCATCTTTAAGAGTCTGATGTTATCATCAACCATGGGGCTTGTCGATGCCCATGGCCACACTCCCACATTTCCCCCTTCTTTAGTAATATCAACCATCTTCTTGACATGAGTTATTACTCCATATATCACAATCCCACCTCTTATTTTGAATCTCATTAATTCGTGTCTTGGCTTCAAATTTGGCCAAGGCCAATTGAACCATAAGAGAGACTCTGTCTTCTTGAGGACTTTCCACTGGGATTGTGGTAAACTGCATTCCTTGGATTATTATTCTCCGTACAAGGAGTGTAATACAAGAAATTAAGCATGGGATTGTTAGTAGTCCCAAAATCTTTTCCCTTTCCTCCAGCTGCAATTGCATATTGGGTTTCTTTCCTCTGCTTTAACTCACATGGATTATAAATAGTAAAGTTCACTGGATTACAGTCTCTTGAACTTTATTCCAGTCTCTTTCTTTATTTCTCCCTTATTAAGATAGGCCTTTAATCCAGTGCACAAACTAGATTCCTTCTGCCATGTACCCCAACATACACAGCTCCAGCCTCCAGGCGCACACCCACAGAAATAATGACTTTTATTGACTTCTCCACCACTACTGATACATGGAAAACACCGTGTCAACCTCGTTCTATTTTTTGGACATATATATTTTTACCTCTACCAAAGGTGGCACTCCCCCTGTGGGGTTTTGGGGTCCCCAAATACAAGTTTTAATATACATAAAGTTAGCATTCAAAGGGTAGCTATGCCTGATATACTTCAAGATCTTTTAAGGTTAACTTTCAGATCTCCAGGAGTAGACTCAACCTTCCAATTTCCAGTTATGGAACCCTTTTCTCCTGACCCATCCTGGAACCTTCAAAGAAGTTCCAAATTCCTGGAACCCTCAAAGAGGTTCTGAATCCCTGGCTGTGCCTGTGTCTAGAGGTATCTTGCAAGTGGTTAACCCACCCACGAATTCTTAGCTTCGGAACTAAGTTCTGTTTCAGTCACACCCTTACACACAGTCACACAACTGAATCCCACCCCAACTGAATGGTATACTCACAAATCCTCTTCATTTGGGTCTTCACACGCAGAATTACGGGTCACAGAGGGAGAGCTCTTGGTTCTTTACTTGCCTCTTATGTTCGAAATCGGGTTGGACTCTAGCACCACTTTCCACAAGGGTCACTATGTGGGGCACCTCCCTTTACTGGTCGCAAATCCAAAGTCCAAGAAGATCACGTCGGGGTCATCAATTTGTTATACATGAAGATACAACTCAATCTGAATTTAGTAATATTTATAAAAGGCAAGTAAACAGTGCTGGGTGCGCGGGGAATCTATGTTCTACCAACACACACACACGAACATTGAACTTTCTAAATATACAGAACATTGCTTTTACATATTAAACCTGAGTACGCCTATACATATGTACAATCAGAAAAGGTATAAATTGAAACATAAACATGGCAAAGTTTTCTGAATTCTGGCAAGCGTTTAACAAACAATCCTTTAAGTCTATTACTATTAATGTCCATGACTGGGGGAGCATAGTTAGAGTTCATAATCCCGGTTGAAGTGCTCTCCTATCTTCCATGACTTCATTAATTTCTCTCATATCATATAACAGTCTCCATTTTCCATTCCTTTTCTTGATTACAAACACCGGAGAATTCCAGGGCTAGTCATGGGAATAATAAGTCTCGCTTTAGGTTGTTAAGCAACTCGGCCTTCGGGCATTATGTATCCTATTCTTCCTGGATTGAAGGGAAACATTTCCATCTCCTTTTCAAGGCCAATAGGGCCTGGGTCAAAAGGCACGTCCAGGTCAACAGGGGGCGAAACAGCAGAGGGACCTGCAACGGCAGTAGTGGTGGTGGGGCCGCTGGTGTAGCAGAAGGATCAGTGGACAAGCCTGCAACTCCCTCACTATCTGACAAGCCACACGTGTCTGATTGTAGTCCCACATGGCTCTTTAAGGCCTCAGAGATTGCTCGCCAGGTGCCGAGCAATCCCACTGCAACCTTGTCATTTCTAGTTGCAGAGTCCCACTCCTTGAACTCAATTTGGTCCCATATTTCAGGATCATAAACCATCTGATTGCTAATAAAGAGAATAAGCTGTAAGGTTACCAGGACAGTCTTTGTTGCTAAGGATGTATGATTCACCATAATGTGCATCTGCTTACCAGCAAGGGGCAGTTGTGTGCATGGGTCCACTTCTCTCAACTTGAGCTTCTTCCTAGCTCCAGTGCGCCTATTTCCAGTGACTTTCTGTACAAGTTTCTTTGACCAGTTTGCTGAGTTTGGCCGAACCTGTCTTCATAAGGCAATCAATGTTCCTGTTCCTGTCCTGGTCCCTGTTCTGCTAGCCTGTCCCTATTCATTCCTTCTTTCTGCTTCTTTTTTGATGACATAACTTCATTAAATCGTGTTGCTTTTTTTTTTTTTTTTTTTTTTTTTTTTTTTGAGGACAGGTTCCCCTCTTATACCCTTCTCCCCACAGCAATCCTTTTCAAAAACAACTTTTCATTGGTCAAACAACTTTGCAAAGAAAAGCAACAGCAAACACCCAGCAATTTCTATGCCTTAATGGCTGGAGAGCAAGCAACCCCAGATAGCATGGCATCTCCTGAATCACCCTTCTTTGTTCCCTCTAAACTGTTTGCATTCCTGGTGGCCTCATCCTTAAGAGCCTGATGTTATCATCAACCATGAGGCTTTCCAACCCCCATGGCCGCACTCCCACATTTCCCCCTCCTTTATTAACAACAACCATCTTCTTGACATGAATTATTACTCCATATATCACACCTGCAGCAACAGAAATCAGCCACCCATAAAGGCAGGCTCTGAAAGAGCTGAAATGGAGCTGCTAGGGCATAGGCAGGGATGGGGAAAGGCCATAGGTGTGACCCCTCAGGGACATTATGGGCTGTAAAGGCCTTGTCCTCACCTGGTGCTCCTCCTCTGGTGGCCGTGATCTTCAACCAGCAAGGCCCTAAATCTAGGTTCATGGCCTTTTAAAGTTAAACATCAGAGAAACTGCAATCTTCTGATGTGTCCCTGAAAACTGCCCTGTGTGTCCCTAGAGAGGTATTTGGAGGAGCAGGAGCTATGTTGACCACAAGCGCTGTTGGGAACCATTTTGTTTCCTCCATGAAAGCTGTATCCCTACAGTCTGCTTTCCTCAGGAATTAAAATTTAAGACCCCAAAACTGGCTTGGTACTTCTAACTGCTCTGACACTTAAAATCCTGTTTGTGAAACTTTTCCACCTATTTTTATTTTAAAAATTAAAAATATCTTAATGATATTGGAAATGTTTTCATTTCTTGTATGTATGTTCTGCCAAGTATTTCCAGCTCGTTGAATGTAAGGCACTTAAGAAATGTTAAACATTCAACATCAATGTTAATCTGTGCAACTGCCCCAAATCAAAGGCTCTATGCATTTGCTAAATACCACTAAATGAAGAAAAGCTTTTGAACAACTCTAGCACTATGAAAATTCATGAAGACAAATCTTCCTGCACTGACAGCCATCCTATGTACCTGTCTGCTCATCCAGCATTGTGCAGGGCCTTAAGTCTTCCCTCTCTTAAGGTTTTTTAAGTCAGGTAATCTCACAGGAAATTTAGCTATTTAAAAAAAAAAAAAAAAAAAAAAAAAGAAAAAAAAAAAAAAAAAAGAAAAAGAGAGAGAACATTGTGCAAATATCCATCCCTCCAGGCCTTAAAAATATTCCCACATATACTTCAAAACCCAAGGAGAGGCCAAGAAGAAACAATTTATTTTTTACATCTCATGCTACAACAGCTTTTGGAGCTGGCAGCATGTTCACAACTCAGGCAACAGCTGTGTTGCAGGCAAGAGAAAGACAAAAAGAAATGAATAACCTCCCCTTAACTTCTTCCTATGCTCCTAAGATCTGTGGATCATAGAACCAGTGGCTTCTCTATTAAAGTCACATATGATTTTTAGCCTTCTTAATGGAGACATTTCTGAAAGAACACTTTAAAAAGACACAAAAGAATTTTTAAAAGTAGCAGTTTGCATTATTAATGTTATATATGGAGTAGTAATTCGTGTCGAGAACATGGTTGATAGTACTAAAGAAGGGGAAAATGTGGGAGTGTGGCCATGGGGGTTGGAAAGCCTCGTGGTTGATGATAACATTAGACTCTTAATGATGAGGCCACCAGGAATGTAAAAGAGTTTAGAGGGAACAAAGAAGGGTGATTCAGGAGACTCCATGCAGTCTGGGGTTGCTTGCTCTCCAGCCATTAAGACATGGAAGTTGCTGGGTGTTTGCTGTTGTTGTTATATTCAAAGTTGTTTGACCAATGAAAAGTTGTTTTGAAAAGAACTGCTGTGGGGAGAAGGGTGTAAGAGGGGAGCCTTATAGATAAAAAAAGCCTCAAGATAAAAAAAGGCAACATGATGAAGTTATGTCATCAATAAAGAAGCTGGAAGAAGGAATGAAAAGGAACAGGCTGGCAGAATGGAGACCAGGATGGGAACAGGCACATTGATTGCCTCATGAAGATAGAGGTTCGGCCAAACTCAGCCAAACTGCTCAAAGAAACTTGTACAGAAAGTCGCTGGAAATAGGCACACCGGAGCTGGGAAGAAGCTCAAGATGAGAGAAGTGGAGCCGTGCACACAACTGCCTCTCGCTGGTAAGCAGTTGCGCATTATGGGGAATCATAGGTCCTTAGGAACAAAGACTGTCCTGGTAACCTTACAGCTTATTCTCCTTATTAACAATCGGACAGTTTATGATTCTGAAATAATGAGACCAAATTGAGTTCAAGGTGTGGGACTGCAACTAGAAATGACAAGGTTGCAGTGGGATTGCTCGGCACCTGGTGAGCAATCTATGAGGCTTTAAAGAGCCATGTGGGACTACAATCAGACACGTGTGGCTTGCCAGACAGTGAGGGAGCTGTGGGCTCCTTTACTGATCCGACTGCTACACCATCACGCCCCCCCACTGCTACAGCCATCGAAGGCTTTTGCTGTTTCGCCCCCTGGTGACCTGCACACGCCTTTTGACCCAGGCCCTATTGGCCTTGAAAAGGAGATGGATATACTTTTCTTCAATTTGGGAAGAACAGGATACATAAGGCCCGAAGGCGGAGTTGCTTGACAACTTAAAGTGAGACATATTGTTCAAAAGGAATGGAAAATGGAGTCATGGAACTTAAAGGATTGTTTGTTACCTTTTCTGATTGCATAGGCATACTCAGGTTTAGTATGTAAAAGCCATGTTCTGTATACTTGTACCCAAATGTATACTAATATGTATTTGTATGTTTGATGTTCGTGTGTGGGTGTTGGTGGAGCGTAGACTCCACGCATACCCAGTGCTGTTTACTTGCCTTTTATACCTTTTATAAATATCCTTTTGTAAATATTACTAAATTCAGATTGAGACTTCATTTATAACATTAACATGAATGAATTTTAAACCTCACAATTTACTTTTAACTTCTTTGCTTTTTCATTATTAACTTTCCCATATGCTCTACTCAACATAGCCCTATATAGAAATATGCTGAAGTTATTTAATATGAAGATTGAAAAGGCTTGGATAGCTAAGGCAAGTTCACATCCATCTGTCTTGTCTTTCTGACAACAAGGAATGAAAAGAACACCCTGGCATCTATTCTTATCTGAAGATCTGGGAGTAATTGTGGGTCTTGCAAGACTGAAGAGGGAATCATTAGGCATAATGCTAAGTCAGAAGAGTAGAAAGCAGTACAGTCTGTACTCCCAGGAGCTGTCTGAGCCATCTTTATGCAGAATAAGGTGCATCATCCTGTGCAACAGGATGGGCCTGAAAAATGAGGCTTTGCAAAGGAAAAGTGTTCAGTATGGAAAGCTTATTTGAGGTTACTGCTCTACTGGCAGCACCCAGAGGTCACCTGTTCTTGCTCCCTTATGGGCCCTGACTCCAGCTGCCCAACACCAGTCAGAGGTGCTGGTTCAAAGGCTGGAAGGTCACACCAGCACAGAGGTACAAGCCCCAGGGTGAACCAGCTTGGGCACAATAGTATTAGTGCCCATGTCTTCCAGTTCAAAAGCTGCCCTCAGCTCTGGAGAAAATTTGGCTGCAAGCTGGGGCTTCCCACATGTGACACCACACAGCGTAGGCAGGTGTGGAGAGAGAACAGGTGGAAACTTGGCAGTGTATTGGCCTCCTGCCCAGTGGGGTCTGTGCTTCCTTCAGGTCTGATGGCCAGCTCTGTTGGAGACACCTGATGAACTGGCTTTTCATTTTGTTATGAGAAGGGGAGGAAATAGACAATTTAACAAAATTCTACTTTTAAAACTGCCTCTCCTTTGGAAGTAGAATATCTAGCAATCCAATTGATGTCTTTATTGAAATGCCAGATCATGCAGAATTCCTCTGCAGCAGCCAGAAATTGTTCGTTTCCTGCATCAGAGAAGGCTAAAAAACCTGTTATAAAAACCAAAAGTCATTTGTACTTATCAAAACAGAATTTATTAAAGCAAGTGGTCAAGCAGGCAAAACAGCACTGGGCGGCCAGGGAGTCTCTTTCTCCACCAACGGCGGGCCTTACCCCTGCCAGGGTCCCCTTTTATTGTCTAGTGGTCCCGGGTTGAGTGGCACATCCTGGTTTCTTCTGTGGTTGCGCAACCAGTTGCTACGGGGTCATCACGGGCTCTCTGGTGGTCACAGGGATGAAGGTCATAGTCTTCCTCTGCATTGCGGATTGATCATCCTTTCCTTATTTGGGCATTTCAGTTACTGCAATTGTTATCTTGCAGCAGGTAGTTATCACGATTGTCTGCTCAACAGGATGTGGCGGTTGAGATAATCAAGTTACAGAGGTTAAACAGCTTATCTGGTAACCTCCACCAGTTTGATAGACAAATTCTTTATACACTCTTTATTACAAACCCACCATATGGAAGCAGAAAGATGTTAAGGCATTTGCAGAATTAGCACAGAGGAGATATCTATGGTTCGTGATATTTCAAGGACTAACTGCAGCAGAACTGCAGCAAAAAAAGAAAGGGAAAAAAAAAAGGCATTAATATATATATATTGACAAGCTATCTAAACAGTGAAAATATATATATATTTGGGAGGACTCTCAACATTGCTAAGGTTAGAATAAATACCTAAATAAAGATTTGATACTGGGTACTATGCCAAAATACAGCAAACATGAATTAGTGGTCATTCAGAATGGTACCCTGAAGATGTTAATTAGAAAGGGCTTTCAAGTAACAGAACACATTTTGCAGGAAGATGCGTAGGAAAAAGATTAAGCCTTTGGTTTATCAAAACAGACCTGAGGTCTGAAGTCTTGAAGCTGCAACCTGACCACATTGCTTAATCCCACTACACTGGAGCTCCCTTGGAGAAAAAATGTGATCCAAGCCTTCCAAAACTGGAGAGCTTTTGAAGATCACTGTTACCAGAAATAAGATGCTATTGAGCTAAACTTGTAGCCTCAAATGAATCGCAGAGAAGAAGCATCAGCATTTTCTAGTCAGAGCAGAAGTGTTGTTTGCTTCACAAGGGGCTGACTCCAACCTGAAATACAATGCTGCCATTCTGCAAAACATGTTCCTCCCTTCAGTCCTGACATGACTGCAGCATTGTGATATTCAGATACTACAACACCTATTTTAAAAGAGAGTCCATTTGCTGGGATGTCATTTGACGAGCTGCACTCTGCTGTTGGCAAGGAATTAAAGAAAAATACATTGTAGACCTAAGTTCAGGCACTATGAAGATGCTACTGCTGTGGCAGTAATATGAAGGAAAACAGGGCAGAGGAAGAGAGCATCTCCTCTTAGGGGAAGAGCAGTCTCACTGATGAATGAGGTAAGACAATTAATAGGTAGAGGAGAGCAAAACAAAGGATGAAAACTAAAATCAAATTATTAATACAAGCAGTCCACACAGGTGACAAAAGCACAGATTATGGTATAAAGACCAAGGCAGGTAGGAAGGAAGGCAGAAAGCTAGCTTGCTTTTGGCATCACTTTAAGATGGGAGAAGAAAGAAGCCTAAATGTCTAGCTGGCATGCAGAGGGCTGCAGGAGGACTCACAAGCCATGAAGTCCAACCCAAGCATGTTGCATACAGTTAGCAGTAAGGATCCAACTTTTCACAATCTTTCCTGAGGACAAAAAACATTTGAACATCAGGAAACTCATACACATGTATGAACCATGCTGTGCCTGAGACATGGTCATCTCCCAAGGACAGGCTTTAGGAAGCTTACTGGGAAAGAACAGAAAGTGTGATTTCAAAGCTGTCAACAGACCCTACAGTGGAGGACATGAAGCACAAATGCCCTTTAAACAATAATGGTGACATGCTCTGATCTGCTAATAACAAATGTAGACCAGAGACAAGAAAAAGACATTTTTTCAACACTGCAGGGGCACAAAGCTCTATAAATGTCATCAGATCAACAATGTGGGTTACAATGAAGCATGCACCTCAGTAAAGATGAAAAACAGAGGTATCATCAAAGGATAAAAAAAGTCACATATGAAACATAAAATTCACATACAAGTTTAATAGTGCTGTTTGAGCCAGATGCAGCTGTTCATTGGCCTTGGATTTTGTACTTAAGAGACACAAAAGCTAAAGAATTGTTTTGCCAGGTAAGCATCCTCACTAAGTAACCCTGATTAAGATATCGTATTATGACAGTATTCTGAAAGGATGAGCAATGCTGCAAACTTCGTGGTTCAAGGCTTCACAGTTGAATGAAACCATCTCTTACCAGCTGTCCACAGGCTCCATCAGCTCCACAGATACTGCATCGTACAGGTTAAAAATGTGTTTCAGTTAACAAATGCCTTTTTTATCTGCACCTACAAGAGTGCCTGGAAAGTTTATGAATGAGTTAATGTGTGCTAAATGATGCCCTCGTGCACAGAGATGAATGGAGAAAGCATGGAAAATGTACCAACAGTTGGAGAAACAGAAGATTAGACTGAAAGCTCTGAAATGCAATCCAAGGTGTATGACATGGAAATCAAAATGTCTACTCAAGAGGATCAGAAAACAGAGCAACACAGCACATGGGATGGGCTTGCAGAGAAACCACCAAGAGCCATCACAGTCATTGCAGGATTTCCTCACCACTGCCAGTGCAACAGAACCATCATACAGGTTGGTGACTTGTGACTGGACATGGACACCCACTGGTGCCAGAGCAGATTTAGGAAAAATAAATAAATAAATAAATAAAAGTCAACAGGGAAAGACATGAACAGAGACAATCTAGTTGGACTGTACAGAGTTTTGAAGCTGCTGATAAAAGTCAGAAATAAAATCTGTATTGGTTTCACCTCCCCTCTAGCCTACACACAAATGTTTTTGTTTACAGCTCATTCTAACAGCATCAGGATGTTTGATTGAGCATTACTGTTTACAGCAAGGGAAGAGCATTAGCTAACAGGGAAATTGGAGGTTCTTTTTCAAACATGCTGTGACAAATTGTAGTAACCTATATTGTATTTTTTATAGAGGGAACAACATGACCCCATTATGACAATACAGATGTTTACCCATTTTGCCTCATTTGCAGACACAAAAACTGTTTTCAATGTAACAGCATTTGTCTGGGTATGTTTTAGTCCACTGAAGCCAAAGCATACCAGATTTGTCAAATTCTTTGCAATTTGTACTGAACAGCCAACAAGATATGGAGAAAAAAAAAAAGTGTATATATATATATATGTGTGTACATATATATATATGTGTGTATTCTGGTAAAGCAATGGGGCAAGTCATTAAGTTGGAAGTAACATCACAAATAAAAAGCATAAAGTAAACAGAGACAAATATCCTGTACACGAATTCTCATTTTCTGCCAGATAGTTACTGCAGACTTCTCCAAAGCACCTTTTAACAGAGGTAACTACTAATGCTAGAGATGCTGCGTATGTTGAGATACATAGAGCTAGGTATCCCAATTAGCTGTACCTCTCAGACATCCCTTTGCTGCAATAGGGAAACAATGCCAAAGGGACTCTGTTCTAGGCTCTCCTTTGCACTGGTGGTACCTGCAGTTTATCAAGGTAACGTATTGAATTTTCAGAGCAGTTCCTGGGTCCCCAGTTTTGTTCTTTTCTTGCTAGTCAGTTTACAGAGGCTGATTGCATTTACAGCTTTGATAAATTCTGTGCATTGAGGAGAGCACAAATTACATATTGCCTCAGCCCATGTGGGGATGGACAAAGCTGCTTTGGCATGTTGCTGTCTTACACCCTCTGGTTGGAGGTTCACATTTCCACCCTTCAGGTACCCTCCTTCCCAGATCATTGCATTAGAAATTCGCTTCTGGATCTATAATTACTTGCAGCCTGAATGTAATGAGAGGTATCTGCTCCAGGGGCTCTCAGACTGAACCTGTTTAGCCCACCCCAGTGACAATGGGGCAAGGTGGTACTGGTCTTATGTCAGCCCCTGCATAACCATCCTGAAGCCCACCGCAGAGAGCCTTCCATTCCCTTCTGACACCCTCTCTAAGGCAGATGAGGTCTAATTGCTGCTGTTGTGCTCCTGCAGTAGCAAAACCCTCAGGAGGGTGTCAGGCAAACAGACACCAAAGTAATGGACAGGATGTCCATAGCCTGTCAGAGGGCTATGCAAGATGCTTGGGTGGTGTCCGGAGAGAGGCAACTTGGCTGAGGAGGCAATCTTAGGAAAACAAAGCTGTGTTTTAAAAAGATTTTTAAAAGCTCTCTTAAAAAGAAGGTGAAAGATCTGAGAAGTGGCGCAAACAAGCTGTAATGAGAAGCCTAGGTAAAACAGAAAAAAAAAAAAAAAGAAAAAAAAAAAAGATATCAGGGAACAGAGAGATTGTGTGAGCTCATTGGTGGCTGGTTTTCTTACCACACATGAGGCTCGCATGTTTCGTCAGTAGAGCCCCTACCCACAAGCAAGCACAAAGCAAACTGCCATAAACCCACTGTAGTGCTACTGTGTAACCTCATCACCTGTGCTTGGGTTAGAAGAGGCTTCATTTATTAAAAAAAAAAAAAAAAAAAAAAAAGGAAGCAAAATGGTTTTGGCACAGCACACCAGTGCACTTACATGTATTGCCTGCAGCCAAAATGTCAAGCAAAGCTGTGATAGGCAACCTCTAAAATTACCTTGTTTTGAGATTTGGTTTCCTGAAAGGGACCCATGGTGCTCCGGAGGGGACAACATTTACAAGCAGTTTCGTCAGATATTTGCTAATATATATATATATATATATATATATATATATCATCTCGTGCAACTGTCACATGCATGAGATCAAAAAGGTGAGCAGCAAACTGGCATCGAGGCCACTCGATGCAGCTGAGGGAGCCACCAGGGCCTGGAAGCCCTCGCGAGAGAAGCTGAGGAGGTGTTGACAGAACCAGCAGCGTGAGCGGCGGGCCATTTAAAACGGGCGTCACCGCCATTTTGCAGCCACTCACTGAGGCGATCGGCTCCGGGGCAGACACGTTCTGCAGCAGAGTGGGGGATCGGGACAGGTGGGGCTTTTTGGAGGCAGCCGAGGGAGCCCCCAGGGCCCGGCAGCCCTCGCGAGGGAGGCTGACGAGGTGTAGGCGGAGCCAGCAGCGCCCCCTCCCCGGCCGTTCAAAGGCAGTTCTTGGCGATGAGGGCAGCGTGCAGGGCGTGCATCCCTCCCTCCCTGCTCAGAAGAACAGCTGATCTACCGACTGCTTACCTATAGCTAAACCACCATGGTCTGCACTAGGCAGAAAGCTCTTTCTAGAAAGCCTGTGGCTACCCAGACTGAGTGCCTGCTCAAAAATGTAGCAGTTCAAGTTTCTGGATGCAAGGAGTGCCTGAGCCTGTTGCCACCCTCAGACGTCAGCAGAGACACCATGTGTGTGAGGTGTGAGCAGGAATGGAAATGGGTTCCTGCTCGGCATTGCAGGCAACCCCCCTCCCTACCGGCCTCACCTCCCCAGGTGCCCTTACACAACAGGTTTGAGGCCTTGGAGCTTGAGAGATTGGTAGGTGAGGATGAGGTGGAAAGTCCACCCAGGAGGATGCCTAGGGCAAGGAAATTGACTCCATGCCTCAGGCTGCCTCCACTAAGAAAAAAAAAAAAAGAAGGAAAAAAAAAAGAGAGTGATCATAGTGATCATTGTACTGGGTCTGGCTGGGATGTTAACTTTCCCTTCAGCAGCCCATACAGTGCTGTGCTCTGCACTTGTAGCTAGAACAGCTGTGGTATCACACCAGCGTTGCTGCTGAGCAGTACTGGCACAGCATCAGGACTCTTTCTAACCCTCCTAGGGGGTGGACAAAAAAGTGAGAAAAGTAACATCACTAGGGCAGTTGACCTAAACCAACCAAAGGGATATTCCATACCATATGGTGTCACACTCAGCAATAAAAAGGTGGAAAAATGAAGAAGAGGGGAGGGGTGGGCTCTCGCTGTGAAAACATTGGTCCTCCTCCTGAACACTGCCTATATGCGATGAGGCCCTGCTTCAAGGACATGGTCAAGCATTGCTTGAATCTGTCTCAAAACAGTCTTGTGGCAGGTGGCAAGGTGTGGGGGAGGATATAGGCAGGTACCTGTCACTGGTGTCTCCTCCAATTGTTTTGAACTTCACCCCTCAACAAGTGCAAAATCCTATGAATCTCATAGAATGTTTGAGAGTCGTATGTCCTGACCCTGATAATGCCAGAGAACGACAGCTTGCAGCACTGTGCTGGGTCCTGGCTTACTCCTATCAAACACTATTTAACATCATCTAGCACCTTGAAGAGAGGGAGGAAGCCTCTGAGTCTGATGACCAGATAACACATGCTGTGGCTGACCCAGAGGACCAACCGACTATGGTATCAGTCACCCCACAGTCAAGTCAAAACAATGGAAACGGAAGTCAGTTCGTTTAGTAAGGGAAGAAGCCTCTCCTAAGAAGGAGGGAGAAGGGAAAAAGGCAGGCACCTCTAAAGCAGAACCATCGCAAAAACAGCAGGAAAAAGAGATGGAAATCATAAAAGAAACAGAAACCATCTGATCCCTATCCCTGAGTCAGTTGTGAGAAATATGAAAGGATTATGGTTGACACCCAGGTGAACACATCCTCACCTGGCTGCTTCGATGCTGGGACACTGGGGCCAATAGCCAACAATTAGAAGGCAATGAAGCCAAGCAGCTGGGATCCCTCTCTAGAGAGATGGTAATTGACAAAGGAACTGGGAGAGGGACACGGGTTCTCAGCCTCTGGAGGCAACTCCTGGCAGCTATGAAAGAAAGGTATCCCCATATGAAAGATACTGTATCTCAAATAGGCTAGTGGACCACTATGGATAAAGGTCTCCAGCATCTGCAGGAATCACCTGTGCTGGAGATGGTTTATAGTGATTTGGACAATGCCCAGACACCTCAAGATCCTGATGAAGTCCAGTGCACAACATCCATGTGGCGTAAATTGGTGCAGGGTGCACCATCATCACATGCCAGTACGTTGGCAGTAATTCAGTGGGATGAGGGGATGGGACCAACAGTGTATAATCTGTCCTGCCAGCTTCAAAAATATGAAGACAATCTCTCTGCTCCGCTATGGGCCTGTGCCTCAGCTGTGGAGAAACTGTCCGAAAGACTTCACCACCTTGTAGAACAAGCATATCCCTCCTCATTCAGACGGAGTGATATTTTAGCCACTAAGAATCAGTATTTTCCTGCTCAAAAGAGAGAGTACCCAAGACGCACACTACATGGCAGCTTGTGGTTTTATCTGCGTGACCATGGGGAAGATATGAGGAAATGGGATGGTGTACCTACTTCAACCCTAGCTGCTCAGGTACATGAACTGAAAGGAAATACAGCATCAAGAAGAGGGGCTCCTAAGAAAAACACTGCTCCAGTTTCTGTTGGGCAGTTCCCCAGAGGCAGTAGAAGAGCTGATGTTATTCTTGACCCTGATGAAAGCACCTCTGCTTCACATTTGCAAGAATTAAGTGGCAGACACTCCAACCAGAACTAGAGTGGCCCTGCCTCTGGCCAGGTAGAAGAGAGGGATAACCAGATTTATTGGACCGTGTGGATCCGATGGCCTGGCACATTGGAACCAAAAGAATACAAAGCTCTTGTGGACACTGGTGCACAGTGTACCTTAATCCTACCTTGGTAGCTTAATCAGGCTACCAAGGGACAGACCTCATCTGTATCTCTGGAGTGACAGGGGGATCCCGACAACTAACTGTATTGGAAGCTGAAGTGAGTCTAACTGGGAATGAGTGGCAAAAGCATCCCATTGTGACTGGCCCAGAGGCTCCATGCATCCTTGGCATAGACTATCTCATGAGAAGGTACTTCAAGGATCCAAAAGGGTACCAGTGGGTGAAGGGAATGAGGACACAGACTACAGGATAGTCAAGAACTGGAGACCCTTTATTGTTCCTATCCAGATATTATATACCTTCTGACACGTGCTGCACATGGCTAGCATGCATGGTTACAGGCTTCTGATTGGTGCATTCCTTTTGATCACGCATAGCCCTCCATAGGCCCATCCGAGCCTAGCAACTTCTTATTGGTTCCCACTCCATCTTACACTGCCTGGTTACCATTCTACGCCCTTCTTCTTAACCCTTAGTGCACCGCCATATCAGTCAGCTCCAGTTTATCACCAAAGGGGTCACCCATAATTCCCCCTTTTTTTTGTTTCTACAAGCCAAATCATGCACAAGAAGCGATTAATCATGTTTTGCAAACAGTGCAACAGGCATGGTATAACTATTATAACTGCAACAAACGCGATAAGCAAAATAATCACACCTCTCACCAACTCCGTTAGCCACCCAGTTATTCTTAATCCCTTTAACCAAGACTCCAATCCCAGTAAGCTGTCGTTAGCTTATGAGACAACTCACTCAGTTTTTTACTGTTGACCAAAGCTGTAAGCTCATTATCTGATAATGGAATCCCAGCCAAGCAGGTCATGAACAGACTGTCTGCGCTGGCCATCGAGAGACACATGTGGTCCTGTCCCATCATGTTGGCGAGGGTGACCCAAATGTCTTGTCTGAGCTGGATTGAGACCCATGTGGCACCAAAACTGCAGAGGTGGAGGAAGGCGGTGGTCCCAGCCAAGGCTGCACGCCACAGGCTGGCATCCATTGTGGTCTTTGTCCTGTGGAGACACAAGCGTACCCTCGTCCCCAAGTTACTAGCTGGCATGGTCCTTCCCACCCCCCGCTATCCAAGTTTCGCATCATAACCATCACCTTTCCTGTTTTAACTGATGTTAGTTCTGATTCCATTGTTTTGAAATGCTTGATAAGGGGTGGTACATCTTCATGTTGAAAAGGTAGCGTTAAATGATTAATAACATAGATTACTTTAGCTAACTTATTCTGTGGTGTCTCTCGAGTCTCCCTGTTTTTGTTTTGCTAGCAGGTCCTTTATTGTGTGGTGGATTCGTTCTACTATGGCTTGTCCTGTGGGTGACCGTGGGATGCCTGTCTTGTGCATGATACCCCAAGTGTCCAAACGCCGTTGCAGAGTGGCAGGTCCATTATCTGTTTTTATTTCTTTTGGGATGCCAAGGGCAGCAAAGGCTGCACGAAAATGTGCTTGGACATGACAGCTAGTCTCGCCTGCCATTGTCGTGGCCCAGATTGCGTGTGAAAAGGTGTCTATGGATATGTGAACATATTTTAACCTTCTGAGTTCAGGAATGTAACATCAGTTTGCCAAATCTGGAGGGAGGAGAGGCCCCTAGGTTTGATGGTAATCAGTGGACCTGTCTGCTGTTGACAACCTGGGCAGGTTTGGACTATGAGTTTTGCCTTTCCTATAGGGATGGCAAATTGTCTGGACAATACTTTCACTGCTTGGTGAAATAATCGGTGTGACAAACGAGCCTGAGATAGTGCATTTGGTACTAGGACTTGCAATGCTACGTTAGCTAGCTGGTCGGCTCAGGCATTCCCCTTACACCCGGTAAAATGGTGTGACTCCAAATATGAATTATGCAGCATGGATGGGTACGTTGCTCAACAAGGAATAGCATTTCCTTGAATGCTGCAAATAATCTTTCATTCTGAATGTTCCTAATTTGAGATTAATTCATTTTAACACTCCCACCACATGTTGTGAATCTGACACAATATTCACTGGGAGCCGATGCCATTGTTTAAATGCCAATATTAGTGCATGTAATTCTACTATTTGTGGGGAGCCTTGAATGTTTTCCATTATGTGATTCCACTGGTTCCCTTGTTCCCATGTACCTACAGCTTTTCCATTCACCCCAACCCATCAGTGAATACAGTTTTTCCATGGACAGAGTGCCATCTATATAGGGGTTTAACCTCAAGTTGTGCATTGTTATAAAAGGTGAACATTTTATGAGATGGGAGGTGTATATCTAATTGGCCATCAAAGCCCGAAAGGGCTGCTTGCAGCTCAATGCTATTCTGGAGGCACCAGTCAAGGTAGTCCTTAACTGTCAGAATAACAATGCTTTTTGATTCCTCTCCACCTACCTCTATGATACGTTCTCTGCCCTTCTTAATTAAGGCTGCAAACATTTCAATGGGAGTTGCAAAGGTCTTAGTAGGTTGATGAGGTAAGAACAGCCATTCTAGTAACAATAGCTTCAAATTTCTAGTAACAATAGGATTCGATGTGGCGGAATCCCATTGCGCGATGATAGCTAAAGGTTGCGGATTCTGGTTGCATATGTAGAACTGAATGGGTAAATTTTCCATGTGTCGTTGGCATTGTTGGGCTGAAATTTTTTCCTCAACGTTGCTTAAAGCTACTCTGGCCGCATTAATCATCTTTTGGGGTGCATTAATGTCCATGTGCCCCTTCAAAAGTTCAAACAATGGTGCTAAGATTTTATTATCAATGCCACAGAGTGTTCATATCCAATTTATATTTCCTCTAAGCTTCTGGACATCATTTGGCATGTGGATTTCTGCTGTGATGGCTACATTTTGGGGTTGAATACTCTCCTGTAATTATCTTCCAGCCTAAGTATTTCCAAAGTGCCTCCATCTGAATTTTTTCTGGCACAATTTGTAACCCTCTTTTTTGCAACTTCTGCTGTAGAACAGGCAGCACTTCTCGCGCTAAGCTCTTGGATGAGCTGGAGAACAATATATCATCCATATAGTGATAAATGTACACATGAGGGAATTGCCTTCACACAGGGTGCAAAGCATATAGTTGGGGAATTTTTCATCCCTTGGGGTAAGACAGTCCAATGACATCTGTCCATGGGTTCACTCCTTTTGATTTTCGGGACTGAAAAGGCAAATCAGGGATCGTCTTCAGAGTGAAGTGGTATAGTGAAAAAACAATCCTTCAAGTCAGTAATTAGTATATTCCAATTTTGAGGGAGCATAGTAGGTGAAGGCAATCTGGGCTGGAGAGCTCCCATGTTTTCCATGACGTTGTTTATCTGGTGCAGGTCATGAAATAGTCGCCATTTCCCACTTTTCTTTTTGATCACAAATATTGGTGAGTTCCAAGGACTAGTTGTGTGGGTGATATGTCCTAAT
This sequence comes from Aythya ferina, assembly GCF_964211825.1. Taxonomy (NCBI): domain Eukaryota; kingdom Metazoa; phylum Chordata; class Aves; order Anseriformes; family Anatidae; genus Aythya; species Aythya ferina. Next base: position 68,819,915 of record NC_140297.1, read on the forward strand.
TCCAATTGCTCTCTAATAGGTTCTTGGAGTGCAGTGACCTCTTCTGCTGAAAGCGGCCATTGATCCACCCACACTGGCTTCTCAGTTTTCCAGGTGAGTTTCATGAGTGGTCACTCGTCAACGGCCACTATCGAAAATTTTCCAGAAAGCTCAGGGTGAAATTGACCTGCCCCCTCACATCTCTTACCAGGAGGCTGACAGGTATTGGGGCAGCATATGGCCAAACGTGGTATGCTGAGCCTTTGTGAGTCTTAATGGTAAGCATATATTTTCGCTTGCTTGTTGTTTAATACTTGTAAATGATGGTTCAACTTTTCCTACTTCCAGTAATTTCAACATTGCCTGGAGAGCCAGAGATGCAGACTGCCGCAAAATGGCATCACTGAGCCTAGCCTGCAATCTCAGGTCCAGCAACGGCTCAATCCCCATTAGTTGCGGGATCCTGGCTCCCATAAAAGGGTCACCAGGCTGTCTTTCCAAATTTTGTAAGGCGGCTGTTTCTCAGCCTTCTCTCCACTTTTGTTCCCACCGCAACTTTTGTGTTGGGGTTAAAATCATTGCAGCAATCTGGCAACAGTCATAGGGCACTAACAATTGACCAGTAAGGACGTTCTCTAACAGTGTCTGAGTAAATGGTGCATGCAACCTGTATGTACTTACCATCTTTCAGAATTCTTCAATTAAATCCCATTGAAAAGCGTGATACTCATTCCGATCATTGGCACACACTTGTACCAGGAAAGCTATTCCTACTGGGTCCCCGTTCTTGAATGCTTCCTGGCATACCTGCTCCCATTGCTCCTGTGGATCAAAAACTTGAGCTCCCAGGGACGCGTTGTTAAGGGGGGGACAATGTGGGAGCCAAGGGGGCTCGCAGAGTAGGGCTTAGCAGTGTGGGTCCATGACCCTCCTCTTGATTGTCCCCCAAATCTATTACATTGTCCTGCTCTGGTGGCTTATCAGACTCCGATCCCAGAGTTGTCACGATTGCCCGGGCGGCGACGCTCTGTACCTTCTTCTCTGCCTGCCACGCTTTTAAAATCTCCACTACCAGGCACCACGTGGTCAAAACTTCAGCAGCGGTCATATCACCACTTGATGCTGCCTCCCACACTTTCTCCCCTGCTTGTTCCTAAGTCTTTACATCGAATACAGCTGAGGCCATCAAGGAGACCCTTTGATTTTGCAAAAACGTCAATAGTAGCTTTATCTTAAATGGGTTATATTTTACACCCCTTTTTATTAATAGATGCGTTAATTTTAGTATAGCCTCTTCTTCTACTGAAAGATTTGCTCCCATTGTGAATACCCAGCCGCTCACCTGTCCTTCAGGCAATGTCCCAAGGTTGAAGCTGCAGTCTGACTGCGTGCTTGATTCATTCGGCTGGGTTCCCTCCGAACACTCATGCAGCGTTGCTCTACCCCTTATCACATCAGGGTCACCATTTGAAGAGAATGAGGACACGGACTCCAGGATAGTCAAGACCTAGAGACCCTTTATTGTTCCAATCCAGATATTATATAGCTTCTGACCCAGCTACACGTGCTGCACATGGCTAGCACGCATGGTTACGGACTTCTGATTGGTGCATTCCTTTTGGTCAGGCATAGCCCTCTATAGGCCCATCCGAGCCTAGCAACTTCTTATTGGTTCCCACTCCCTCTAATTCCGCTGGTTAGGACTCTATGCCCTTCTTCTTAACCCTTAGTGCACCGCCGTATCAATCAGCTCCAGTTTATTACTGAACAGGTCATCCATAGGTGGGCTTTTGGCATAGCTCCTTTGAGCACAGAGAAGATTAGGCAGCTGTCTACCATGCCTGGCCTTTCAGAAGACCCTTCTGTTGTAGGATTGCTGAAGGTTGAAGAACAACAGGTACCAGTTGCTACCAGAACGGTGCACCAATGGCAATATCGCACCAACCAAGACTCCCTGTTCCCCATCCATGAATTGGTTCATTGGCTGGAGAGTCAAGGAGTGAATGCAAGAGTCGCTCACCCTTTAATAGTCCTATATGGCCAGTGTGAAAGTCTAATGGAGAGTGGAGGCTAACAGTGGACTATTGCAGCCTGAACGAAGTCACGCCACCACTGAGTGCTGCAGTGCTGGACATCTAGAACTTCAGTACAAACTAGAGTCAAAGGCAGCCAAGTGGTACACCACAATTGATATTGCTAATGCATTTTTCTCCATTCCTTTGGCAGCAGCATGCGGGCCGCAGTTTGCTTTCACTTGGAGAGGCATCCAATACACCTGGAATCGACTGCCCCAGGGGTGGAAACAGCCCTACCATTTGCCATGGGCTGATCCAGTCTGCACTGGAACAAGGGGGAGCTCCTGAACACCTGCAATACATTGATGACATCCTCGTGTGGGGCAACACAGTAGAAGTTTTTGAGAAAGGGAAGAAAGTAATCCAAATTCTCCTGAAAGCTGGTTTTGCCATTAAACAGAGTAAGGTCAAAGGACCTGCACAGGAAATCCAGTTCTTGGGGGTAAAATGGCAGGATGGACATCGCCATATTCTGATGGGTGTGATCAATAAAACAATGTCAATGTCTCTGCCAACCAGCAAAAAAGAAACACAAGCTTTCCTAGGAAAAGGAAAGGAGAGGAATTTTCCTAGGGAAAATTCCCACTACACACCGTGTGACTGACACTACGTGCAGTAAGTGGATAGCATTAATTACACAGTGGGCTCGAATGGGAAAACCTAATCTCCCAGGAGTCCTGGAAGAGATCATGAACTGGCTGGAAGGCAGAGATTTTGGAGTGCCGACGGAAGAGGTAACCCATGCTGAAGAGGCACCACCATATAATGAGTAGCCAGAAGACAGAAAGAAGTATGTGTTGTTCACTTTAATTAAATTATCCTTATCTCAACCCGTGAGTTGTTCTTTACTTTACTTCTTCCCCCCCTCATCTAAGGAGGGGGAGTGAGACAGCAGTTGTGGTGTTTAGCTGCCTAGCACAGTCAAACCACCACAATCATTGTAGGCGACTCACTTCTCAGAGGAACAGTGGGCCGTGTTTTTCAGCCTGACCCTACCTGTAGGGAAGTCTGCTGCCTCCCTGGGGTCAGGGACATTGCCAGAAACCTTCCTGACCTGGTTCACCCCTTTGATTACTATCCTCTATTGATAGTCAAGGCTCGCAGTGATGAAATTGCCGAGAGAAGCCTGAAGGCTATCAAACAGGACTTTAGGAGACTGGGATGATGGACAAGAAAGTCCAGGTGGTGTTTTCCTCCATCCCTACAGTGTCAGGGAGGGGTGCAGAGAGGACACAGAAAGCCCACCTGATATACACGTGGCTCAGATGTTCGTGCCAACCCAGATATTTTGCTTTTTTTGACCACGGGGCGCTTTACTTGGCACCCGGATTGATAACTGCAGATGGGTCCCACCTATCTTTAAGGGGAAAATGGATACTAGCCCAGGAGCTGGCAGGGCTTATTGAGAGGGCTCTAAACTAGGTAAGAAGGGGGACAGGGATGAAATAAGGCTCATTAGAGCTGTGCCAGGGATAACAGTGTCAGGGACGGGGAAGAAGGCAATGGTCCAACTGAAGTGCATCTACACTAATGCACACAGCATGGGCAACAAACAGGAGGAGCTGGAAGCCATCGTGCGGCAGGCAGGCTACGACTTGGTTGCCATCACGGAGACGTGATGGGACCAGTCTCATGACTGGAGTGCTGTAATGACTGGCTATAAGCTCTTCAGAAGGGACAGGCAGCATGGAAGGGGTGGTGGTGTGGCTCTCTGTATCAGAGAGAGTTTTGATGTCATGGAACTTGAGGCTGGGAATGATAAGGTTGAGTCCCTGTGGGTTAGGATCAGCAGGAAGGCCAACAAGGCAAGCATCCTGGTGGGGATCTGTTATAGACCGCCGAACCAGGATGAGGAGACTAATGAGGAGTTCTACAGGCAGCTGCAAAAGTTGCGAAATTGTCAGCGCTTGTTCTCACGGGGGACTTCAACTTCCCAGATATATCCTGGAAGCACAACACAGCCCAGAGAAAGCAGTCTAGGAGGTTTCTAGAGAGCGTGGAAGATAGCTTCCTGACTCAGCTGGTTAGTGAGCCTACCAGGGGAGGTGCCCCGCTAGACCTCCTCTTCACAAACAGGGAAGGACTGGTGGGAGATGTGGTGGTTGGGAGCTGTCTTGGGCAGAGTGACCATGAAATGGTAGAGTTCTCCATTCTTGGAGAAGCCAGGAAGGGGATCAGTAAAACCTCTGTCTAGGACTTCTGGAGGGCCGACTTTGAGCTGCTGAGGACACTGGTTGGTAGAGTCCCTTAGGAGGCAGTTCTGAAGGGCAGAGAAGTCCAAGAAGGATGGGCGCTCCTCAAGAAGGAAATCTTAAAAGCTCAGGAGCGGTCTGTCCCCACATGCCCAAAGACAAGCAGGCACGGAAGAAGACTGGCCTGGCTGAAGAGGGAGCTGTGGCTAGAGCTTAGGAAAAAAAAAAAGAGGGTTTATGACCTTTCGAAAAGAGGGCGGGCACTCAGGAAGACTATAAAGATGTTGTATAATGTTGTTTTTTGATGTATAAGGATGTGGTAAGGCTGTGCAGGGACAAAATTAGAAAGGCCAAAGCTCATCTGAAGCTCAATCTGGCTACTGCTGTTAAAGACAACAAAAAATGTTTTTATAAATACACTAACATGGAAAGGAGGACTAAGGAGAATCTCGAGCCTTTACTGGATGCGGGGGGAAACTTAGTTACAAGAGATGAGGAAAAGGCGGAGGTGCTCCATGCCTTCTTTGCCTCAGTCTTTAGTGGCAATACCAGTTGTTCTCTGGATACCCAGTACCCTGAGCTGGTGGAAGGGGATGGGGAGCAGAACGTGGCCCTCACTATCCACGAGGAAATGGTTGGTGACCTGCTACAGCACTTGGATGTGCACAAGTCGATGGGGCCAGATGGGTTCCACCCGAGGGTACTGAGAGAACTGGCAGAAGAACTGGCCAAGCCTCTTGCCATCATTTATCAGCAGTCCTGGCTATCGGGGGAGGTCCCAGTTGACTGGCGGCTAGCAAACATGACACCCATCTACAAGAAAGGCTGAAAGGCAGACCCGAGGAACTAAAGGCCTGTCAATTTGACCTCAGTGCCAGGGAAGCTCATGGAGCAGATTATCTTGAGTATCATCACATGGCACTTATAGGGCAACCAGGTGATCAGGCCCAGTCAGCAGGGGTTTATGAAAGGCAGGTCCTGCTTGATAAACCTGATCTCCTTCTATGATAAAGTGACACGCTTGGTGGATGAGGGAAAGGCTGTGGATGTGGTCTACCTTGACTTCAGCAAGGCTTTTGACACCGTCTCCCACAGCAATCTCCTCAAGAAACTGGCTGCCCTTGGCTTGGACTGGTGTACACTTCGTTGGGTTAAAAACTGGCTGGATAGCCGGGCCCAAAGAGTTGTGGTGAATGGAGTCAAATCCAGTTGGAGGCCGGTCACTAGTGGCATCCCCCAGGGCTCAGTAGTAGGGCCAGTTCTCTTTAATATCTTTATTGATGATCTGGATGAGGGGATCGAGTGCACCCTCAGTAAGTTCGCAGATGACACCAAGTTAGGTGTGTGTGTCGATCTGCTCAAGGGTAGGAAGGCTCTGCAGGAGGATCTGGATAGGCTGCACCGATGGGCTGAGGCCAACTGCATGAAGTTCAACAAGGCCAAGTGCCGGGTCCTGCACCTGGGGTGCAATAACCCCAAGCAGAGCTACAGGCTGGGAGAGGAGTGGTTGTAAAGCTGCCAGGCAGAGAAGGACCTGGGAGTATTGGTTGATAGTCGGCTGAATATGAGCCAGCAGTGTGCTCAGGTGGCCAAGAAGGCCAACAGCATCCTGGCTTGTATAAGAAACAGTGTGGCCAGCAGGGCTAGGGAAGTGATTGTCCCCCTATACTCAGCTCTGGTGAAGCCACACCTTAAGTATTGTGTTCAGTTTTGGGCCCCTCGATACATGAAGGACATCAACGTCCTCGAGCAAGTCCAGAGATAGGCAACGAAGCTGGTGAGGGGTCTGGAGAACAAGTCCTACGAGGAGCGGCTGAGGGAGCTGGGGTTGTTCAGCCTGGAGAAGAGGATGCTCAGGGGTGACCTTATTGTGCTCTACGGGTACCTTAGAGGAGGCTGTAGAGAGGTGGGGGTTGTTTTATTCTCCCACGTGCCTGGTGACAGGACGAGGGGGAATGGGCTAAAGTGGTGCCAGGGGCGTTTTAGGTTGGGTATTAGGAAGAACTTCTTTACCAAAAGGGTTGTTAGGCATTGGAACGGGCTGCCCAAGGAAGTGGTTGAGCCACCATCCCTGGAGGTCTTTAAAAGACGTTTAGATGTAGAGCTTAGGGATATGGTTTAGTGGAGGACTTGTTAGTGTTAGGTCAGAGGTTGGACTAGGTGATCTTGGACGTCTCTTCCAACCTGGATGGTTCTGTGATTCTGAAACTCAGGTGGCTATACTGAGGATTTTACTGATTTTTGCATGACTTTGTCCTACTGGAATTAGGGCTTTATTTACATTTGGAAGGAAGTGAAGAGATTGTTCTGTTTCTATGTTTCACGTAGAAGAGCCTGAAGCATACCCAGTGACAGCACATTTTACTTACTTTTAAACTCTGATTCTACCTTTGGGGACCATAAAGTTCATGCTGAGAAACAAAAACAGCAGAAGAAAAGCTTCTGAGCCAACATCAAAATATTTGAAACACCCGATGGTGAATTAGAGAGCACAGGAGCTTGCAGTGCAGTCCTCTTGTCAGGAGTCTTTCAGAGAGGGCTGGATCTAGGAAATTAACGTTACTGGGATGATAAAATTTATATCACACTGGGAAGGAAAGGGAAATAACCCAGCAGCAAAAACAGAGATGGTAAAAGATGTTAACAGTTCCTCACTGCAGTACTTTGCTTCTTGTAATGTTTTCCCCACATCTCTATGCACTTGTGTCTTTTGATCTGCGTGTCCTCCTTTGTGCCAGTTCCCAGAGGGCTGCCAGGAGACACATAGAGCTGAGCAAACCAGCTGGCTTGTATCGAGACTGGGAGGAGATGGGGATTTGGACTCCAAGGACTACTGCAATAAGAGAAAAAGTTCCCTTGTCCTTTTTCTATTGGCACCTCAATGCTGTCCACAGCACAAAAACTTTGAACCAAAGTGTTTCTACCTGCATTTCAACAATGCCCATGCTGTTGATTTGGCCTGCTTGGAAAGGGCCAAGTAGGCTGACTGGATATTTGTGCCGGTTACTGGAAGACACGCTTGCCAAATGGTAACACAGAACCTAAAATCAGTGAAACTTGAGAAAAGAGAGAGCAGCAACAACTTACCAACACTAAAAGGCCATCTGGAGTGAGGAAGGGGTGCAGTCGTGATGTTTACACTCAGTGACTACACCATGCTCAAAAACCTCTTTTCTTTTCCCTTTTCATTTCACTTTACCTATGATGGTAACAAACCTATTAAATTAAGTATTCAGCACAGCCTAACTTCACCTGTCAAGGAGCTCTGTTGCTTGTGCACTTTAACCACCAAAGTTCTCTTGAACCTGAACTCCTACCTGACAACTTGCTGGCTAAGTATTTAATAGAAGCTAGCCCAGATGGCAGCTATCATCATGTATTTGGGAAGGATGAGGAAAGCCAGAAATTAAGGTTCTTGTTCATTTCTCCCCTGATCCAGGGTGGTAGAGAGCCTCAGTTAAGGAAAGACCTTAGAAATTAAGGAGCTGATGGAAAAATTGCGTTCTCCCCTCACCTGGTGCAGACGAGGGGCTGTGCAGCAAGCACCACAGCAACTCACAGCCTGCCCAAGCCTGCTCTTCTGAGGAGTGAGCTACAGCTGCTTCTCCATGCATCAACTCTGCCTTCAGAGTTCTGCCCAACGGTGCCCTAAATGCTGCTAAAGCTGATATAACAAAGCAAAGGGGAAACTTCACATTATTCATCAGCCCCAGGTTCTCCACAAAGGGAGAAGGAAGGAGGGCTGAGTTGCTACTGTTCTCCCAGAGGAGAAAGGCTGCTGCTGCATTCACCACCACCACCACCACCCCCCCCCCCCCCCCCCCGCAGCCCAGCCCTGCAAGCCTCATCCCTTACCTCCATGCTGGAGAAGGAAGAAAAACCTTTTCCAAAATGAACTTTAAAAAAAAATGTTTTTAGGAATAAACTAGCAGCTTCTACCAAGGCATACTGAACTTCTTTGATAGTCAATAAGAAAAACATTTGAAATTTCATTGCAGCTTCGAGCATTTAACACCCTGAGGGTTAGCTCAGTGCATTCCTCTGAAGGCTTCCTGGCACAGAATTAACCGGAACATACATCATCCCTTTTACAGGCAGCATCATTTCTGATATCTTCAAAGATAACCACATGGATCAGGGGGATTATTGTGGCATTAACTGCTCTGATTACATTCCCTACAGTTTAATAATGAGCACTGAGACTGTAGGTGTATCAACAGAGTTTTAGATTTGCGAGCAAGGAAAGTTGGGGATTATTAGCAGAATGTGAGAAAAGAAAAGGTCACGCACTAAAATGTGCCTCTCAGGATGCAGATGACATTCAGTGGGGCAAGAAAAGTGATTTCTCAATATAGCGTCATGAGTTTTCTGATTAGAAGCAATAGGGATTTTGTTAGGAAAGCTGTATATCCATCTTGTCACATCCGGACTGCTTTGACTGTGAACTTAACCCATTAAGAAGTAAGAAAACCACATTTTGCAGCACCTAACATTAGCCTTTAAAAAATATTAGCTATGCTCTGTGCATGGTTTATTATGTTCCTGTTTATCTGTCAGGGTCTGCAGTGAAAGCTGCACCACCTCCTGAATTTTATTTTATTTTTTAATCAGTAAAAAGAAAATTAACTTCATGGAAACAAAAAGCCAGAAAATGGGGTCTCTGCAAAATGGTGGCTGCTAGCTGCACTATTGTTCCTCCTACCTGATGTTTTCCCCAAGGAGATATGCTGCTCTCTCCATTGGAAGTTTTTGGTTGGTACTTTATTGAGTAAAGCACAGAGGTAGCTGAAGAACCTTACAGCTAAAATTACAAGCTACCAACGAGATTAAACATTTTTCTCAGGCACATTTACTGAAGATAATGCAGAATACGTTTACAATTCTATTGTTCTATCTCTCTCTGCTTGTTAAATTGCAGAAGACAATCTGTAGTTGCTTATTTTGTATCTAAGCAACTGTCAGACTCCATATCTACTAATAAGAAAGGGTACAATTATATGCTGCTACTTTAATTAGCTGCAGATGCCTATGTTTATGAAATAAAATGTAAGATTTTCTGTGCAGAGTCTTGCTTTTATGCAAATAGCAAGAACACTTTTGTAGGTTTTTCAAGGTTTTGTTTGGCCCATGCAGCTCGCTTCGGGCAGGGCACAGGGCACATACAGACAGTTGCCAGCATGTGTTAGACCACGGGCTCGGAGCCCAGCTGCCCCAAATGCCCAACTGAGAGAGCTGATGGGCATGGATGGGGCAGTGCCTGATAGGCCTTTCCAACACCCCCAGTGCTGGAGAAAAGCAGGTGCTTACCCCTGATCCAAAGACCAATAGCTATCAGCATGCAGCCTGCTTTGGGCCACTTCTTGCAGTACCCCAGGGATGTGGCTTCAAAGTGACTAAGTTGGGGAAGAATGTTTAATGTGAATTTCTGATCTCATCAAGGTGCTTCCACAGCACATAGTGATGCAATGCAGCATTTTTCTTCAGAAGAAGTCAGAGCAGGGCTAGTGCTGAGGTTCTTTCTCTGTGTGTAAGAGCAGAAGGGAGTGCCAATAAAACAAAATTAAAATCCAGTCTCTTTCAGAAACCCACAAAAACACAGGCATCATAGTATATAGATGAGGATAACCTTGTTCAGGATAGAAAATACTTGTTAGATACTTGTCTCTAATTTCCAGTATTCAGTAGTTTTAGCCTTGTTTCCATGGAAACAGTGCTTTTGTGATGATGCTGTCCTGTAAGGCAGCAAGTAGATTCACACATGTATATGTTCATACACGTATCCTTCTCCTGGCCTCCTTCAATTTTGAACAAATTCACCAGCAAAGTTGAGGTTCCAAGGAGAATGAGATGCATGTGAGAGCATCTACATAAGGGAGAAGTGATCTTGCGGTTTCCCAGGCAAAGAGGTCTAAATAGATGGTAGAGAGCCTGCCTGAGAGGAGAAGGAGAGCCAGACCACCTCTTAACTGTTGCATCTGCAAGAGCTTCAGTGGCAAAGGTCATCCTTGCTTGGACATCAGCCACTCTGTGTCACACAGCATAGGTCCATGGGAAATTGGTTCTTGTATTTGGAAATCAAGGTTCCTGTTCAGAAACTTGTAAAATGCAAGAGTTCAGCTTGAAGGCTTAGGATGCCAACAAAATAACCAAAGTCGGTCTTCCCTGTTTATCCGTATTTTGGGGGTATATTGCCCTGCCACATGAACACTTCAGAGAAAGAAGATGAACCAGTCAACCAACTTCATCTCATTTTGAAGAAATGAGTTACCACACTGCCTCTCATGGTAATGCATGCAAGAAAAAGGACAGGTCGGATTATCAATCTAAATTAGGAAGAAACACTGAGCATCTGTCACCATGTTTCTCATTTCAGAATGATACAAAATCCTTTAGCATATCTTTATATTTAGAGATTTTATGCCCCTCTGTTACTGTTGTTATCCAACTGCAAAGTTATACAAGACTGCACCCTAGTAGGCTGCAAGGGCTTGCAAGCATATAGCCCCTGCCTTTGTCCTCTTTTACTGCACTTCCCAATCTCTAATCAGCTCTCTGCAAGGACTGGCAGCCATTTCTTTGCTTGCTGCAGCACAAACTGTCAGCAGAAATGCACACCAGATGCTTTTCCACAGAGCCCAATTTTTCTCTTGCTCTTATTGCACAGTTCTCAGTCTGAATTCAAGGTCATCCTCACAGAAAATTCTCTGTATTTGGTCTCTCTCATGCATGATGTTAAAGTACAGGATGCCAAGCAGTGCTCCCATACCAGCTACTGCTGAGTATATACAGAGGCAGAGGAACCTGGCTGAATGAGACACCTGCTGGCTGGAGCACTGGCATTTATTCAAAAGCTTCAGTGGCTAGCTTATCACATAGGATATCTGTCACAAAACCCCATCAGCCTTACCTCAAAGAGGATTGAAAAAAAATAATAATAAAAAATCTGTGCCTAAGGTTAGCCACATAAAACCACTACAACTGTATTAACTGATGTGCTACAGGTTGAAAAAAAATAAACTTTATTTGCTCCCATGGTGATTTTAGCAGAAATTCAGGATTATCCCCTTTGCAATAGCAGGTTTGTGCCTTATGATAGGTTTCACAACCTGTGCATAAATAACATTCAGTATCAGGTAAAGTCTACTGCCAGCCCATTTTTGCCACACTGATGCATGGTATGGTAGGAATATTGCCCTCTCCTGATACCAAAACAGAGCAAGTACAACTCAAGGAAATAGTATGCAAAGGCACAGGTTTCAACTTCTGTTACCCTGAACTTCCAGCTCATCTCGTCATGCTCCTCTCCACAGGGTTTGATAGACCACACGAAGTGAAGCCACAGGAGGTAAAAAGCCCAGAGTGGTACAGTCTAAGTTCACCCTGACCACATGCTCTTCCTTTGCTGTAACTGTGATGTTGAAGCTTCTCCTGGCAGCTCTGCATCACTGCACAAACCAGTACATGGCCAGTAGTATGGGCACTTGCAGCACACTTTGCTTCAGGTACTTTCCAGCATAAGTAGTTATCCAAGTGGTGGCCCTTGTCTAGAGGGGGAAAGGAGAAGATACACGTGTCCTTTATCACTTCCTCCTTAGAGATTTTGGGATTTTTTTTATATTACCCTATGCATCAAGGTTATTAACTGACAATGGAGGCCATTGCCATCAGTACATCAAACACCTTACTGCCCTTCTACCCCTTAATTGAGAATAAGGGGCATGACGTGTCCTTTCAGGGAAAACTGGGTGCCTCCATTGTTATCACCACTGGCAACTTGAGGGTCAAATACCACGTGCTTAGCATAGCCAAAAATGAGAAGAAAAAAAAAAAAAAAAAGGAAAAAAACACTCTAAATTCGGTAAACTGTCTTCTTACAGGTGCTGTTTAGCTTTCTCTGATATCTTCACAACAATCTTTTTATAGCATAACAAAACTTTTTCTTCCATAAGTCTGTATCATTTCATCTTGAGCCTTAACAATGCTGTTCAAAATTTTCCACACAAAACTGATGATTCCATCGAGAGACAAAGATTTAACAGCAGTGCAGCATGAATTGGATCATCTGATGCCTTTCCATATATTGCCACCTAGTGGTAATTATATTTGGGGATTGGAATTGCACTGCAAAATTTTGTTGACAAGAAAAAAAATATTTCAGCATGGCTATATAATGACATTGGAAAATAGCTGTGTCTTTCAACATTGGAAGATGCAGTGTCTTTGCTGGATTTACATCTGTGTTGGTGCTAAGTTACATGTTCCTTTTCTGCTTCTGGAAATCACCTTCATACCTTTCCTTGTCACTACTTCTCTCCCTGCTGAAGGAGGATCAGAAAAATTTGTTTCTTTCACGTTTAAAACTCTCACTGGAACCTCTCCCTCCCTGCACAGCTACAGCACCACCCCTTTCATTCTTCCCTGTACCACAATTGCTATGCATTTTCTTCTGTTTCAATTAATTCTGAAATCCTTTCAACCTTAACTGTTTTCCTCGCACCACCCCAAATGATGAGATTTACAACATCTTTCTGCCAAAATGCCAGGCCTTCACCTGGCTCTTGTCTGACCACCTTGACACCTTTCCTCTCCACGTTTTTCCCCCCCCCTCCCTGATGCAACATCTGCTGTTCCTGTTGTAACCACCCTGCAGTGCCAGAGCTGCTGATGCACCTTTCTCCTGCCATAACACACACTCGTTTTTTCTGCTCCCAGTCTCAGATGGGTCATGGTAAAACTCTTCAGCTACTTCACTCCAACATTCTTCCTTGCAGCAGTGATATAAGCCTTACCAGATAACACAGCACTGCATCAGGTAGGGAACACACACACCATCTTTTACGCCAGGGAGATTAAAAAAGACACTGTCCAGGTACACAGACTAAAGGTATGAAATAGAAAAAAGAAAAAAAAAGAAAAGAAAAAAATAATAATAAAAAAAAGCCATGTATCTCTTGCAAAGCAATAAGGAAGGTAAGGGTGACCATGTGATCTTGGCTATCTTTTTGCCTTCCCGGCAGTGGACCCTAAATTCAGCTTAGTGGGGTCAGGGTTCTGGACATGGGCAGTCAACATAGTTGTCTCTGCACTATGCTGGCTCTACAATTCAGGCTCTAGGTCATCAATCAAGGCTTTTTCTTGGTATCTGCATTCACTTAAAATTAGCAGTACTTCATTAAAAGCAACTCGCCTATTCTTCTACCAAAGCAAGCTTAGGAATCTCCTCTTGCCTACAGCCACACCAAGAGGAGCTGTTGGCAACATGGAGGACTTGTGTGGTAAGTGAGGGCTGGCTGCCCTCTGCTGCAGGCCTAGCACACAGCACCAAGCCCACAAACCCACCATTGTGATGTTTTCTGAGATTGCTGACACCGTGGCCTGGCCCTTCCTTACCTGAATGTTTGACCCAGGGAAGGTTTACGATGACAAACATTAAGAGGTCCAACAAGGTGTGACGAGTAGTATGTAAATCCTCAATAGGAAATACAAAACAGAGCAACAAGGGAGACTGAGCCACCTGCAGACATCTTCATGCAGATAATGCTCTTGGTAGTTCTCCAGAGAAAAAGGACCTGACATTTACATAACAGCTTCTGCTGCCAGTGTGCTATACACATCATCACATGCTGAAAAGCAGGCAGGCTGTCAGTAGATCACAATTAAGCACAATAAGCCATAAACACTGTGCTGGCCAAGATACCAGCTTCCAGTGAGCCTGCCATATATAGTCGAGGCCCATAAAACATAGCTCACATGAACAAATGGCCGTCCTCCTTTCCTCCTCCTCTGCCACTTGTTTTAGCTCCACAGGGGAGCTTGCAGCCAAAGTTGAGACCAGGGGATGCGCTCATTGCTAGAAGTGTCTGCGGTGGGACAAGGGAAGTCCCCGTTTGGCCAGGCTCAGGCTGTAACTGCGCAATAACACAGTACAGGCATGCTACATGCTGTCACTCCAAGATGTACTGAGAGGAAAATGTGCGGATTTATGAGTGCAAATTCAGTCAGTACCACCACGATGATGGCGCCATGAGATAGTTGAACTGGTTTAAGGTGAGAGAGCTGAAAGAGCTGATAGCAGTTGTCTTGTGATAATCATGGCCTGGTACTGATTTCACAACAGTAAAGTCTCTTCCCTTTCACACTTGACTGCAGAAACTTTTCCTTACAACCTAGTTTATAAACTGATGGCCAGCTTTCCCCAAGATTTAGAAACACCATTTTATTTTTAAAAAGGTACAACTGAGATAACAGTTGTTACCATCAATGGTTATTACACCCAATATAGGAGAATTAGATGCAAGGCCAAAGCAATCATTAGGAATTAACAGCAAAAACTTGCTAATGAAGGTAATAGTTCCAAATTTGAGTCCAAAACAAAAATTTTGACCATTTTTCATTATTTGTCAGAGAATAAAAGTATAAGATTAAGTATTTTGGTGAAAATAATATTCAAATAAATTCTGTGATCTAGCAGTATTTAAACTATAGTTACAAACAATGAAAACATGGTAAAAATAAAAACCCTGACCACTTTAAATAGAACTTTCAATGGTCATTACTAAATCTAAAAAGCTAGCAGGTGTCTAATGCTATCCAGAAGTGACAATAAAAAAGATATCCCAAATCCTCCCATGCTCCCCCGAATGAATACACAAGTAAGAACTTCTCAGTGTTGCTCTGCCATAACTCATTTTTCAAAAGCTAGAATTTTCAAAAAAATGTAAACAGTAAAGTTCTGAAAATTCAAATAACTTCATTTAAGAGTAATGGAACTAAAACTTAAAATTCAATTTGATGTGTTCCATCACTATTTCAGCGTTCTATTAGGATAAATACATGCCAGAGGAACAAGTGGCAAGTTGCAAGTCACTTCGGAACTATGTACATTTTAATATCCAACAAGTATATGACTCAGCTAATAGAAAAACATTTGCTTCCCAAAGAGGTATTTTTGGTTTTCTCTCCGACTTTCAGCTACCTCACAATTTGTAATGTTATTTCAGAATATCCAGGCCCAAATACCGGCCTCAGGGTACCCTGAAGTAGCAATGGACTACTTTCAATATAATTCAGGCTAAATCCCACGGATCAGCCCTGAAAGCAGTCAGAGTAATTCCTATATCCTATTCAAGACTGTAGCGAAAGAACCAGCACAAGGTGGCAACGTAGAAATCGGAGGTCAGGAATTATTTCATATGTCCTGAAAGCACATAAAAAAAAAAAAAAAAAGAGGAAAGACCTACTAAACCTCCAATAGTTTGGTATTTCACTGATGATCCATTATTAGTTTGCTTTGTAAGACTTGCTTTTCAGATGAATTGCTTTGAAAGCTTTTATACAAAACAAAATAAATGTTCAATTTCAAAATCTCTGAAGAGCACAAAGTAAACTTCTGTCTCCATACAGCAACTACAATATAGATATTATATAGTCTCTTAACAAATAAAAATGTTCTTGGAGCATTCATTTGCCCTCCCATCTGCCGGAGTAAGTTAAAGGCTTGTAAGAGTGAAGTTAACACCTTTGCCCAGTAAAAACATGCTGCTATGAATCATATCAAACCCAGCCTAATGCAAGACAATGATAACATACTTTAACCTGAAGGCAGAAGGGCATTACGATTTCCTCCTCATATAACCAAAGGGAAATATTTTCAATCAGCCTTGAAAAGTAGTATCACTACAATGATTTAAGTACAGCTGTTATTACAAAACAGCTGCTGTACTGTAAAGCACCTGCTTTACAGGTGCTGGACACAGGACACTGTTTCACACAGTAGCTGATACGCTAAGTGCATTCACCACAGCAGAAACTCACTTGGGAACCCATAATTTATTTCCATCCTTTGCAAAGTAAAGACTTGTCTGAAGCCATAGTACTCAAGAGAGAAGCCATGAAATCAGGTTTTCTAACTGATTTTTTTTTAATAAACTATAGAAGAACAAGGTAACATTTCAACTGAAGTCATGACAGCTGCATGCTTAAAAGCAGATACATACATGTCTCTGGATTTTTCTGTTCTTTTTAGAAAAAAGAAAAATGGTCATATGAAAGCTGAAAGTACTGCACAGATTTCTATACATATTCAACTAATATCAAACTAAAACAAACAGTAACAATTGGAGAAATGTTTTAACAGTGATTTTAAATCTAGGAAACCTTAAAATTTCAGTTCTAGGAACCCTTATGCTGAACAAGTTACTTTTTTATACAGCATTGAAATAAGTCCTATAAATTGAGGCACTAGAAACAAAACTTACCCAATAGCTCAAATGCATCTCATGTGCAAACAGAACAATCTACAGGCAGTAGTGTACTAGAAATGTAGAACTAAAATAGCTGAGTTAAACTTGCACTTGCTCACATCAACACAGTGATATTAGTGGAAAACTGCTATTTTTTCCAATTAAGAGTAAAATCAGATTCTGATTGTTGATTCAAAACAGTTCCCTTCCTAGCCTTTTCTCATTGTCCTTGCTTGCCTCTTAAGTATTATTATTATGAAAAACATTGGAGATGTCCCTGTGCCACCCCATTCAGCCATGGTTATAAAGAAACGCAAAGCACCTCTCTTTGCACACCGTTGCATCTATGGTGTTCAATTCACCTATTCCATCCTTCTCCCCTACATGACTGAGCTTCTACAGATCTGGTAAATCTGTTTAGAACTAGATACTCATGTTCTGAGAGATGTTTACTTTTCACTTTATGATTTACATTTTCTGTGGGGGACAGGGAGCATTAACGATGAGTAGCCTTCACGAAGTAATTCGAGTGATCACATAGCAAGAACTTGAGACAAAGAAAGAAGCTCACATGGATACGTATGTCGCTTTCTTTAAGCGGAAGAGTATTCAAGATCCAGTAAGGTTCACACCCAGATGCTACAGTAACTGGCACCCTCTAACCCCCCCTCCATTAAACTATACCTTGCTATTTTAATCAGGCACTTAAATAGAAAAACAAAAGTAGTAACATTTAACATAGGTATTGTGATAACTATTCTGTATGGCCAGAACATCTTGTATGAAGCGCTCAAGAAATTAACTGTCCTACAGAACTAAGGTCTACAGGAGGAGTGACTCCCTGACTACACATTATGTTTAAAAAATATGAAAGAAGTTTAGCAAATATTTGGTAGAAGCCATTGGCCATAAGCTTATATTCTTCACTATCTTAATGCAAAACATAATGCAAGGTAGTCCCTTAAGAAAATGGATCCAAAAGTAAATATTCAGTGTGCTTTAATTTACAAGATAATTTTTTCTACCATAAAAAAAACTCTCCACAGATAATAAGTTCCCTGAGGGAATGCATAAAGTTTGAGCTCTTTACTGGGGAAAAAATATCATATAAAAACAATTTGAAAATCTCCAACAATCAACAGTTGCCCTTTGTTAATCAATTACACATTTTTGATTAACTTCTGTGAAAAACATGGGTTAAACCAACCAACCATTGGTCCTCTAAAAGGGATCTTGATCTCTCTTCTTTCAAAACATTTTCTTGAGATGACAATAACTGTTCTTTTAAAGTGATAATGAAAATTGTTTAGTCCAAAACACTTCAAAAGGTACAGGATTCTATTCACAAGACTTCAACTACCAGTATCAAAATGGTTAGTTATAGACTTACAAAAAAATAGAGGTTCAAGGAGAAGAGGTGTAAATTCAGTTGTAAGGCTAAGCATTTGAGATGTTATTTTGGCATTACAGCCAAGTGTAAGTCAAGGGACAAATGAAAGAACCTAAAACCACACAAAATATAATTTAATGGTAATGAAAATGCCAAGTGTTTAAACCATTCTTACGTAATTTATTTTTTTACTGATGATTTACAAGGCCTTGATTATTAGACAAAATAGCTTATTTTAATTAAACTCAAAAAATACAAACCATTAAGAGTATAGAAGGAAATGCTATGTAGTTCCATAGAATATATAACACCCAGTGCAAGCACTGCTCCATTTTTCTCATCTAATCCATTTTTAATAGGATTTTTGCAAAGAAACATTTTGGTCTAGCCAACATGTAGTGTACAATTTCAGACCACTGAATTAGGTTCTAGTTCTGGTTTTACTCTACAGTCTGTACTGCTGCCACAGATCTTTGAGTGTTTCATGTAATCAAAAACTGATCTAGACACTTTTGAGCAGTTAACAATGAACAAGAGTTATAGACTGCCTACAGTTCAGTATGGTACATTAACTGAAGCTGAAGTTTTAGTATCCTTATTGCAATTTTCTCCCAAATTTTTAACAAGCAGAGCTTCTGTGCAGATCTATTGCTGAGGGTAATAAGGCTGTTGAGGAAAAGGGTATCCAGGTTGTTGAGATGCTGGATATGGTGGTTGTCCTGGGTTCTGAAAGACAGGTGATGGCACATATGGCAGATTATACTGGCCATACATGTATGGATTATAGCCTACTGGCATTGGCATCTGACAATACCTGTGTGAAGAAAAAAAAGCATGTTTTAGTTGCAAAACATTGATAACACTAGTTTGCAAGTAATTTAACTCATTGATAGACACAAAAAAAATGCAATCACAGTAAAAGCTTTCTTTTCATACTACTCTGTGCAACAGAAAGTGTGGCAACTTTTAAGGACCAAACAAAGTATAATGCATGGAACATAACTGGAGAGCGAAAGTAGAGCAAAGTAACTTGCTAAAACTAGAAGAACTGATGCAAACTGATTCTCTTATGCTTAACATCATTGTACATATATTAACATTTTCAGAGCCTGCTACTGAAAAAGATGGCAGCTGTTTCCAACTCCTTGTCCTGACTCCAAAAGAAATGAAAAAGCATCAGAATAAAGTACACTACTCAAATGCAATTTGTTCTGCGTATCTTTAGCAAGATACCAGGATTTAAAAAATGATATGCCAACATTTAGGAGATAAAAACCAACTAATTATGCAAGGGATGGCAACAGTCCACAAACCATGGTTAAGGAACTGCAGTCCTATCTCCTCCTTTTAAAAAGGGGAAATGGAAAAAAAAGGAGAAACCCTGCAACCAAAATGAACCCCCCCATAAATACTGTCAGCAAATGATTCCAACAGGAATTACACAATTAAAACTGAAAAATCACCACATCTCAAGAACACTAAACATATGTTCAGTGATAAAAAAACAATTTAAATATGTCACAAATAAGTGCTTTTAGATTATGGGTTACACAACAGCATAAGTACTCCAATAGCATACCCTGGGAAACCTGGATAAGTTGGGTAAGGAGGTCCCTGTGCTTGTGATGGTGCAGTGCTGGATGCACCGACTCCCGGAGCAGGAGCAACAGGAGGAGCTGCAGCAGGAGCCGCAGGAGCTGCAGCTGGTCCAGTTGGTGCAGATGCAGTAGAACTGCTTGCTGCGGAAATCACTGGTGGTGGTGGCCGTGCTGGTGGCTGTGGTTTAGCACCCTAACAAAAGAGGGTGAATTAAGTTGGAGCTTCTTTCAGAAAGTCATGGAATTAAAAGCTTTGGTTATGATTTACTTTTTTTTTTTTTTTTTTAAAAAAAAAAAAAAGAAGAAGAAGAAGAAGGAGAGGCATTCTATATTCCCTTTATATAGATAATAATGCATTGCATCTGGAAAACAGTGAACTTTCCATTTCAGATATACAATTATGAAAAACACTAACTCTCCATGAAGTTTTGAGACTTCTCCCTCTATTTCACTCCTACCCTTCTCTAAATACACCAATACATTAAGGAGTTATATAAACAAGATATAGATCAGACTTCCAGAGTATGAACCTTCTATTTCCAACCCACCAATTCCGGAGCATTTACTTACCACCATGGTTCTGGGTGCTGGAGTGGGAGTCGATGATGCAGCAGGCTTACCTCCTCCGGCTGGTGTGGTCTGATATGTAGGCAGAGGAATAGAGGGTGCACTAGGCTCCCTAGCAATGCTTTGCTGCAAATCTCTATTAAAAACAGACAAGCAAACATACAGCTTTATTTACAAATTGTTATACACTTCAGCAAACTATATTAAGAAAAAGTGACAAAATAAATTTAATATTTAAAGCCTAATCAGTGAGCTAGCTCAAACAATTTAGAGTGCAAATCACTTTCATTACAGAAAATCCTCCAGCCAATCTTTGATTAAATGTTACATTTATTATTCTAATAACATCTTTATGTTCCAGCTCAATACTAGGTATAGATCACTACTCTTGGATATGACTTTGGTAAGATACAAGGAGGCTTTGGTGTCATGTTTTAGCTTCCATTAAACAGTGAGCAGATTTTACAGTCAGCTTGTCATGAAAATTCTGAGGAAGCAGTTACATATTCAGATGGATAGAGTATATTATTCAATGCAAAAGATTTAATACTTGAGATTCGACAGATTCCTCCAAAACACTTCAGGAAGCAGTTAAAGTTTCAAAAAACTTCACATAAAAATATAGTATACAAGATACATAGCAACATATAACAGCTAGAACTTCATACCTGGTATTCTGAAACAGAAGACAAGGGAGACTGACAAAGGCATACAGTCTAGTTAGCAACAAACTACAGGCTTCTATTATATAGCATGCAAAGGTGAGCTCCAGAGAACAAAACTAGCAACTTTACTGGTTGAAAAAAAAAAAAAAAGAGACAAACAAGAGCTCCAAAAAAAATGCCTTTGCAAGAAAACTATCCCTGCTGTATCACTAGGAAAAAAGAATGGTGATAAAGAGCTGGAAATACTGTCTTCGTGCACCATTACATACACTGTTACATACACGTATGTCAAACTACTTGCTGCAGACAGTGGAGTAATTATCCAATGCTGTTATTATCCTGAAACTATCAAAACCAGTATCTACCATCTTAGAAAAATAACTAAGGGAAGGAGTTAGCAATTTTCTCTTAAAACTAAGCTGTAAAGATTGGTGGCTTTCAGAATGAAGTCTATTTTGGCCAACCAGCAACCAAGCACATCAAATGTAGAGCTTAAAACACTATTAAAACTGGTCATCCAATGGGCAATCATGAAACAAGGTCGCCAGTGCTACATGAGATACCAGTTCCCCAAATTCATTTTTGCTATATCAAGACAGAACCCACAGCCAGTATTTTGATTTTAATGGGGCGGAAGGGCAGGTAGGACACAGTGCACAACACAGACCATTTCAGCCAAAAAACATAGGCTGAGCATACTAAGAAATACATTTGGTAGACATACTACAAATATCCCAAATCCAATCATTTCTGCAAACCTTGAGAGTTTCATGTCAGTGAACAGTTAACACATGAGGAAGTAAAAGAGAGTATCATTGCAAGATTCAGCTGAATGTTATATCAACACTACACCTACCTCTTTAACACTGAATTCTAACATATTAGAGACATGAAATATTCAGACCTAAGCCTTGGTTCAGCAGCTTACAGCTTCCATACTTCACGTATGAAGGAAGGGAGGGGAAAAAAAAGAGGTGGAAGGGGTTGTATATGGTTGCCAAGTATTTTAAAACACAATAACCAAGTGGTAAAAAGCAATTGCAAAAAGGATGAGGTTAGACAAGGTAAAATTTGAGAGCTAAGCATTCACAACAAGGTACACGCACAGAACAGCTGCAGTTTCACCACTTATAGTTTTACTAAAAACTAGCCCTTTTTATTAAAGGCAATGCGCTTTGCTGAAGAAAGCTGAAAACTGGAAAAGGCGAGCCTTTTCAATTATCCTTTCTTCTTACACCAAGTGCACAAAAATTACATTTGAAGCATACTACACTAACTTGATCACATGCTAGGGACAAAAACAACACAACTGTTCCCTTCACAGGAAGGATAAAAACTACTTCCCTTTCTTCAGTAGCACAGGCAACTCACATAATCTAAATAATAACATAACAGACCAGATCAGACTACAGAGCAGAGACCAGTGTTTTTCCCTCCACCACACTGGGGGACACAGAAGGCAATTATATGCTGAAGCACCTAGATAACTTCTCAAACCAAGTTGACAGCAAGGGCAAGATGCAGAAATCAAAAGCTCCTCAAAAAAAAGAATAAAATACCACCAGACGCACACCAAAAAACGCAGTAGAGTAAAATCATGGTAAGATGACACATGTTCACACTATATGGGAACAGGAAAACAGACTTCTAAGTAGCATTCACTATTTATGTCTATTATTTTTGTAGATTTTCAAGGGAAGGAGAGTAGGGTTAACACACGAGGCAAAGAGGATATAGTCAACACATTCATCCTTTCTTGTGTCATCAAGTACCATAATAAACTTGTCCAAAGATTACCTTCTGATAAATACTTAATTTCTACAATGCTTAAAGTATTTAAATCTTACTTGAGCAGTTCATCTCTTTCAGTCTTGCGAGCAAAGACAATGTCACTGCATTTGTTTTGGAATTTCAGAAGGATTTCCGTCAGCTCATTGTAAAACTAGTAAAGAAAAAATTAACATGCTCAATCAATACTTTCAGACTCTATGCTAGTGTATTTCTACATACTGACCCAGTTATAGGCATTACATTACTACTTTGCCCAGAACCTGCTGTTCCAGTAAAATTTGCTAGTGCATTTGTATTCTTTTCCAAAGCAGACACTAGCCAGCTCTTGTCCTTACCTCTAATATTGTACAATTGTACATACTTATAAGATTAAAAACTACATACATAGTTCAAGACTGGAAAGACTATTTAAAAACAGAACAAAACTTGGTCACTTAGTGAGGAACTATACGGATTTTTTTTTATTTTTTTTTGTAATTATTTTACTGCCTTCAGTCAGTTCCATGCATTCAATTTTCATTGACATTTCAAAGCTTTGTTTTCTTTTTTTTTTTTTTGCTCTAGCAGACTACCAATTCAATAAATCAGTAAAAGCATTTAGTACTGAAGCAATAAGAGACACATTCCAGAAGCCCAGATCAAAAAAGCAAGTTAAATAAAGCCCTCCTCATCTTTCCTCATGTATGCACCAGCAGTATATAAAACATGGATTTGATAAACTGATTAATTATTATGGGAGAACAAATGAAAATTCTTCATATAAAATGGCTTTTCTGGGTCCTTCAGCATTAGTTACTCAGCTGTAATCAATACCTGTTCCTATTTCAATATAAATCAACACTCAAAAAAGCTTGCTTTTCAGAGAGGAACAAAGTGTTTCACAGCTGTCAAAACAAAATTCAAGCAACTCACTGTCCTCACTTCAGCAGTACAATTTTCAAAAACGTACCTCCTATCTAGCATTGACTATGACGTTTATTATGACTTTAGATTCACATCTCACTGTGTAAATAAAACATTCTTCCTGTTCTTTAAGAATTACTTTACCTTTGTGCCTTCTTTTAAATTGGCTACAAGTTCCACAAATTTGTCATTTGCCACAGCTAAGTTCTTCAAAACTTCTTCTCTTAAATTAGATTCATTGTTTGATTGTTTCATCTTTGAAAAATCTTGATGTGCATTCTTAAAAGGAAGAAGGGAAAAAAATGAGCAATGATAATAATGCAGCCTGGTTCCATGTAAGATTCTGCATCTCCTGTTCTTAATTTTACTCATGGCTTCTACCCCCTTTTCCCAATGCCTACCTTCATCACCTTCCAGCCACACAATGTACTTCTGATACTTGATAACTGCCAAGTGCAGTGGCTATTTCAGAATTAAACGTGTATTAATTGACAGGCAGGAGGTATCAACTAATCATCTGTTCTCTTTGGTTGACCTCCAGGTAATTCTTTAGTTCCTACTATAGAGATTCCTTCAGAGAATATACTAATTAGGCTCTCTGCTGTGCTATACTCCACTGATATTTATAAAATCATCTCAAAAGTTACAATTTTTTTTAGAAGCTCTACCTCAAATCTACCTCAAATCAAAACATTGGCAAGCTATTAAAAGGCCAGAGAAGAAGAAAACTGACAAGAGGCTCAGTTGCATCTCATTTCTTTAGGAAAAAAACTTAAAAGACTACTTCAGCTGCCAGAAGCAGCAATCAAACTTGTATTCCAGGACACTCAAATATCAAAGTAATATCCATCAAGATTTTAGAAGTATCTATGTTAAGAAATGTATGAATATAAGATCCCTGATAAAAGCAGTGCCCATATTGTCATCTAGAAGCAATAACTCTTCAGAAAGGGAAAAATTAAGTGCAAGTTGTAGTCAGAAGTCACAAGTAATCTTGCACACAAATAGGCCCCATCATCACTCAAACAATTGTTCTTATTTGTCTAAGCACTAGGACCGACTCTTTTGCCAGATGTTTCAGGTACCTGTCCCTAGTGTTACTGACAAATTAAGACTGAGGTAAGTCACAGTATAAGAAATTTTCAATAATTTTTACTTACAGGTCGCTTGTTATCCCACAAATAACTATCCAGATGGGATGACAGGAGGAGGAAAAAAAGATTAAACCAAACCAAAACTTCTTACGCACAGTTAAGTTTCTTCAAGGGCAAAACCATCTGCAGAATTGGGCCAAGAGAACTGACACTGGAGCTCTGGCAGAGTCTGCTAGAAATCTACATTTCTTTCCAGTGAATACTAAACCAAAACCCTGTATTTTTCCGTGATCAGAGGGATAAAGGAGTATCAATTGTTCTATGACAGTCATAAGCAAAATGGAGTAGAAAGCATATCTACAGAAAAAAAAAAAGCTGTAGATTTCTACTGTACTGGAAATGTTGAGGAATTGCTGCTATAGTTTGAGAGCAAAGACAACATACAGACAGGTGGTGGTACCTGAATGTTTTTGAGAAGTTCTTCCTGCTTTTTCAAGGACTCCTGCACTTTCTGTGTGTAACTTCCATAAATTCTGTCCAACTCAGTCACAGAGATAGCCTCCTCATTTATAGCACCATCTTGTGCAAGTGCAGCCAGGAATTTGCTCGTCATGTCAAAATTTACAGCTTTCATGTCATTTTCCAGTTGTTCTCTCTCCTTTTTAACTTCATCCAAACCAGCCAGCAAAGTTCTTAAGACATTAACGACCTACGTAATAAAATTGTCAAGTTAATGAGTTCTGAAGAATTACTGCAAAAATAAAAAATCTATTATTAGTTTCTATCTTGCACTCCTCACAGGTACCAGCAATAATGCTGCATGCACTTCTGTTTACAAATGTATTTAAGATGACGTTTTAAGGATTCATGACTAAAAACTAAATGCAACGTAACAAAGACCTTCAAGCATTCCTCAAGCTATATTCTCCTCTACAGTATCTGCTTCCACTAATAACATTGAATTACTACAAATACAATGTTTTTTTTGTTTTGTTTTCGAAAAAAGATCAGGCATCTCACAATATTGTAAACATAGGAATTGGTTTGAAGTAAATGTATTTGATTTTCATGAGAAAAGTTACAACATGAGCCAGGACTTCCTCAGAAAGCAAATTGGTGTAATTGCCTTTAAAATACTGGATTTAAAATATACTTTAAAACTTAAAAACATACTTTAAAACACAGGAAAACATTTATTTATTTATTTATTTTAAATCTAATTGCCCAAGAGCCTGAGCATTACTTTCTATCACCCTATACAAAGTATTCATCAAATACTGCTCCTTTTACAGTTGTTTGTCACCCAGTCTTGCTGTACTTAGCAACTGAACTTGCTTACATTAAGCATAACAAAATATACTCTAGCAAACTTTAAACAGAACAAGCAAGCAAGTTTTTTGGAAGTACAAGTTACCCCCCTGCATAAATTGGGATAGAAACAATAGCAATTAAGAATCAGCCTCCACACAGGTCAACTTGAGTCTATTCTGTTAGATGAGTAGCCCTTCTATCCAAAACAGAGAATAATTTCCATGCTTTACCTCACTTCCTTGTAATGTTTTTGCTGGGTTAGCAGAAGGAATAGCTGCATTGAGCTCTGCCTC
This sequence comes from Aythya ferina, assembly GCF_964211825.1. NCBI lineage: Eukaryota > Metazoa > Chordata > Aves > Anseriformes > Anatidae > Aythya > Aythya ferina. The sequence goes on from NC_140297.1 coordinate 68,846,015, forward strand.
TGGCTTACACAGAAGTGCAATTGTATCCCGGTGAGACTGATAGCATTCTCTAACTTGCCCATCTGCTTGCACAGCTTTATTCAAGATACTATGGAAATTGGCTCCCTCTGGTGGTGGACAGAGAAAACAGGCGTTAACATTTCAAAACCTGTCTCACACCAGACTGGTTTTCAATGTTCTTCAGCAAGTCTTCATACATTTTTATGGACCAGCACATTAAATGTTTGTTTTAAGTCTTAACATCATAAGTTTCCTATACAAGTACGGCTTAAGCAAAGCATCTCTATTATTCAAAGAGGCATATGACAGCGTATTAATACACACTAGTTTGAGCCACTCAGATTTTAAGGCCTGTGCTAAGGCACTTCACTAAGGCACTGGTACTAGCTATCTTCAAAACAATACATACTAAGTATACAGAAAGCCTGATATGGTGATGATTGTAAGTAATTTAACTAACCATTGCAAAAAAAGAAAAATCAATGACAAACGAACACCTTAGGAAATAACAAAAAAAAAAAAAAAAAAAGGTATTAACACACAGACACACTAAACTAAAAGACCCATGTAAGTGGTAATTGAAACCAAGTTCTTAGGAGGGCAGCTATCTTTTGTTATGTACCATCTCTGAAACTTCAGCATTCACATGCGCTCCATGGTTGCAAAAGCAACAAACTCTCCTCTACAATAACCCTCAACTCTGAGTAATAGCACAGATAACAACAAAGATATTTTACCACACCCTCTCCTAAACTGATTTGTATCTTTAAAGACAGTGTCACAATACTGAACACTACTTATATTTACACAATGAAAATGAACATTTTTAGAACATTCCTAAGATCCAAGCCAAGAAATATTAACTTTACCTGCCCTTAAAGGCTTATAGAGTTCAATGGATGGCGTTCGCTGCCAGCGTTCTTTAAATTTTGTTCGGAGTTCATTGTCTGTAGTTTCTTCTTCATCTAACAACCGTAGGGACTGCAAGAGTTAAAAGTGTTACATGCATTATAACCCCTTGTAAACATGCAATAGCTATAGTATATACCTAGAGTAGAAAACACCACCAACACAAATATCTTGTATAAATTTAATTTGGTAAATAAAAGATACAGAAGACAAATGATTAAAATCTGTACAGAATGTTTCCCTGCCTCCCCCAGCTTAATCTTAAAAAAGAAAATACTCATAAGTGAACATTCATACGTGACAGCCTGGTTTTGGCATGTGTGGACTGAACACTTAAACAGCATGTTTTTTAAGTACTATTACAAGCAGTATTTTTAGTGCTATCACAAGCACTGTGGTTTTAAAATGCTATTAAAGTTGCAAGCATTTTGTATAACCATGCACTTTTTCTATTGTCATTTAAAGAAAACAAGTTGAGCGGTAGGTAGTGTGTTGTTTTTTCCCCAAGAATGTCTTGAGTGTTAGCAGTTGATGAGCTTACTTCATCTAAGATTTCTTTGTTCCTTTGTAGCAGCTCAGGCAAATCTTTGATCAGCTGATCAACAGTCTGAATTCCTCCCTGTTCAATCACAGACTTGGACTTGTTCAAAATGGACTGAGGAACAGTATCACCAGACACATCTTCAATTGCAGCCGGAAGATTGAGGGAAGCCAACACACTGAAAAAGTCAACATGTTATACAGCAACTTGTGTGATGTGTTGGATACCTGTAATATACCCTGTTAATAATATTGCTATCCAAATAAATGATCACACAGTCCATTATCAGAATGGATGCATTGTACAACATATGTTTGGACAGAAAGATCAAACTGAATACTTGAAATTTATTCCTAGACTACACCTCTCTAAAAGCGAGTTTCAAAGCTCTTAAAAGCTAAACAAATCCTAGTCTTCTAGCTCCTACAAAAGTGACAAACATTTTCAGTAACAACTATCTGGTAAATAAATAACCAACTGCCTTGAGTTACATTCCTATCTTTCAGGTTGATAAGATTTATTATTATTAAAGAACAAAATCTTGGGGGAAAAATACCATATAGTGGATCACTGGTTCAATCAAGCTGACCACTGAAACATGAAAATCCCTGTAGATTAATGGTAGTGGAACTCTTTCTGAGCAAGTGTCAGATTCCTAAAGACTGATGAAAGGCTGAAGAAAATGAATGCATCTAAAGAACAAACTGTATTTCAAGTAGTTCCACTTAGACCACTATAGACCTCAAATTTGCCAGCCTACTACACAGGAATAAAAAACTTTACCATAATCTGCATGTTGACAGGCTGCAAGGGAACTAGTATTGAGAGGCTGTTCCATAACTCATCTTGATAAAGTTAACAAGAAGCCATACTTACCCATTTGCCAAATTTGTGGCTTCTCTCATCTGGGCTATTAGCCTGTTTACTAGATCTGCCTTTCTCTGGTTATAAACACTCACAGATTGCTGAACTTGCAATGGAACCATCTTCTCAAACAGGTCTACAAGGGAAGGAGCATAAATTACTGTAATTGCACTGTGAAAGTAAAAGGATACAAACATCTTCATGGCTCTTTAGTACAGGTTGTAATACAGAAGACCGATCTACACAGTGTAAGATAGTTCTTCTCTGCTCCCCAGGCTGTGTTAAAAATAAATCTATTTCTACAATTCTCTAGCTTAATATAGTGGATATTTCAATAGCTGTAAATATTTAGATTTCCATCTAAGGCAGAAATTGAGTTGAAGTAATTTAAAAGCGTTACATTGAGAACATCTGTATGACTACAAGTCATATCTTCCTTAAGGCTCTTTTTAAAAGGAAGGAAAGGAGAAAGACAAGAGCAGATCATTTTTCAGAACTTCCCTGTTCAGACAACAAACTGATATTTTGGAGCTTTACGAAGGCCAGCAACTAGATTAGTGAAGATTATATGATTTGATACTTATCCCCAATATTAGTGTTCTTTCTGAAGTTAAAAAGATTGGTTTAGTATCGAAGAACAGCAGCTGAGAAAAATCTGAGAATATCTTAAAGATAACATTGCAGATAATGACTTTCAACCTGTCGTTTAATCTCCTAGTATGTTGCTCATCAAGCAGTAAAACAACAACTTAGAAAAAAATGATACTTTCAAAAACTGTGGTAAACTTCATAGATTCAGAAGTAAACATTTACATTTTCATGTCACAGAGGAGCATTAGTGACCACGTGCGTTTTACAAGATAGTAATTATGACAAGCTTCGCCCACTTTGCTTACCCGTGAATTTCTGACTGAGGGGAACAACAACAGGAGTAGACTTCACAAGGCTGGCTTTTCCAATGGGCTCCAAGTCTTTCAGGTCAGGAACACGGTCATGATAAATGAAGTCATTATCTTTTTTGGCAGCTGTAAGTGCACGGTTGATTTTGTCAACCAAATCTTTAACATTTATGTATTCATCATAACGAGACGCCACTGTTTTAACCAAGTCTGCTGCATGCTAGAAAATAAAAAACACAGTTAAAATTAAAATGTTCTCTCTCTCCCTCCATTATATTTGTTTAGGAAAACAGATGAGTGTCCCAGTTAGCCAAGTGACTATACTTCCAAAGCATATGGTTGATATTCTTCTTTTCTGTAAATGATGGGGCGGATATTTTTTTGGGTATCAAAATTGAAAAAATAATTTACCAATTAGAATAGTTTAGTGGAAAAAAAAAAAAACAGTGGGCAAGTTAATATCCCACAGTAGTTTCACTATGAGTCCCCAAAACCAAAAAGAAGCAAATATGGGTTAGAGGCAGTAACACCACAAAAACCCGTTCTCAAAAAAAGTCACCATGTCATTTTCATGTTCATTTGTGAAATCAAAAGCTCATTTTTGCAGATAAGGTTCAAATCTTGCTCACATGCACAGAAGAGGCTAGAACAGAGTCCTGGTTTTCACACCTGCTACCAACACCTAATCTCAAACTCAGAAGCTGCAGAAAAATATTGCTGAAATCCTACTGCACGTTAAAATAAAATACAAGGTCCAATGTTTCTTCACTTCCATTTGCTGCATCTACATACAACCCTGATATATCTGGCTTTCCTACACCCAATTTATTTTCAGAGTGATAGAGGACAACACCATCCTTCGACTGTATCTGTTTCATCATGTACACATTTGTGTTCCAAATACATAAAAACATGTAAGAAGCAATTTTAGTCAAGATTTATGTAAACTCACACCAGTTCAAGAACTCAAGGTTCTGAGGATTGAGAAGTGGAACCTAAGAGATATTAGAAATATATTTAAAGTTTGCTGACATTTTTTCTATTTTCCATTGTGCCAAAAAGCACTCAATAGCAGTTCTGTTCTTTTCTGTCTCCTTCCCCCCCAATACTATACGTTTAATTAGCATTTGCAAGAAACAGGGTGACAGGAGAAGATACAGGAGTGTGTCATGTATACTTTAATTTGGAAGTCTACAACAACTGTTCTTACCCTACTCCCCGCCTAATCCATCTTTGATCTAGTTTGATCTACCAAAACAAAAAAAAAGTATTACTTTATTTCACCTGAATTTCTCAAAGCAGCTCATCAGGAAGGATACTAGATCTCTCATATATGTTAATTATGGAAGCAGCATTGTAGTAACTATGGAGGACAGGATTTAAGTTTTACTTTACTAAACATATTCAAATAAAAAGAGAGGACTAACTTCTCACTACATCTCATTCATGACAGTGTTAAAATAGGTAATGTCATATTTCTCTTCAGACTTCACTAAAAAAATCTTAACTACTCAGCATGAAGGGATACTTCGTGTAACAGAGCATTATGTGGGCTGAACATAAGAAGGCATTAATAGTCCATTACAGTGATATCCTAGAGAAAGAGCTTTGCTAGACAGATTTCAAAATCAAGAGTGAACAACAGGTATATATCTTCATCCATCACCCAGTAACAGTCATAGTATTTGCTATTAGAAGTTCATAATAGGCACTTAATTGTTATACAAACATGCAAAAAAAGTGAAGCTCCATCCAGAAGCAAGCTATAAATGCGTAACAGTAACTTTTAAAATGTCAACGTGATAATCCTACATCTGAAAACTTCCCTTGTGCTTTTCAAAAATAATTAAGGTTTAAATTGGGGATGCAGGAAAGGATTTAAGTACAGAGTAAGAAAATTTTCATTTATTTTAATAAAATTACTTAGGAACATTTAGTAAACATAACAGATGTGCTAATATTCTGAGATAAGCGTATGTAAATACAAAAACACAGACTTAATATGTCAAGCAGTATCAAACTGTCCAAAAATCATTGAAGTCCAGAGATATTTATCTTGGCAGCTGCTAGTAATTTGATTCATTTGATAAACATGATTTAACTTTTTCTTCTGAAAAATGTGAGAAAACAAGTATACGTTTTACACACCTGTAACCTCCCAATCTCTTCACCAAATTTCTTCTGCTGTTTCGCCAGGATAGATTGATGATATTCTGCATTGGCCTGCATAATGCAGTGCTTTGCAGCCAGAACAGGAAACACCTCCTGGAAATAAAAATACTGACCAGGGGAAAGTCCAACCACATAAACCACCACAGACAACATGGGATGCAGGAAGAAAAAGGAAGAAGAGGAAATTAGAATCACCCAATTAATGGTTTAGATAGGTTAAAATATTAGAGGTAAATGTCAGAGAACATGCAACTTAGCATGGATTGAATCCAGATTTTTTTTAAAAAAAATAACAACACGTTGCTGCAAAATTCTTAATGGCTATTATATTAGATGAACTACAATTTAAATTCAAGCCATGAAGTCGCAACATTTACTCCAAAGATTAGAAGTGCATGCACATATTAGAAAGGATAGTTACAAGAACATACCCAAACACCCCCAAGACAAAGCCAAGACAGTATTCTTAAAACAAGGGAGAAAGGGGAGGGATGAAAACAGGTATTTTTTATGTAATGAAGCAATTACACTTATAACAGCAGAAGGCTATCAAGAAAGTAACTCCAGAATCATGAAAACAAAGAACAAATAAAAGGACCACAAATATTGAGATATAAGCCATTAAAAAGTCATTTTTAGACTTCTATATAAATGCACTTATCTTCACAGGAGTACCAACCAAGACATGAAGAAAACATTATACTGCACCCCACAGCATTAGGCATGGTCTTTGATCAAGGATTTGGCCTTACTGTTTTATTTCTTAAATCAAGGAGCACTGGAAAAGCAGAGTGATGTTTTAAAGACCTCAGTACATAAAAACTGCTTCTTCACATTTGTGCAACCTCACTGCCCCCACCAGAAATGAAAAAAAGAGGACTAATTTTAAAGAAAATCAGCCAGGGAGGCTGGTTGCAACTGGAGCCTGACACATCAAATCACCTTCTATTTCACACTCCTAACTAAACATGTAACAGCTCTCAGAGCCAATGTTAACTCATAGAACCAGCAAACCTTATTATGTTATTTCAAATAATCAATTGACAAATTACTGTACAACTGGAACAGGCAGCAAATCTATTGCTTAGAGAGATTCACAAGCACAAAAGACAAAGCAGTAATTTCATTTAATCTCATCACCCCTCCGAATTCAATTACAACCACAGTACCTAAGCAAGAAATTGGCCCAATCTGTAAAATGCCAGTGAACGTACAAGAGGAAATACATGCACACACAAAAGAACCCAAAGTTGCAGCTAGGTAAAATATCTATTTAAAGTTAAATTAGGCTTTATTTTTTCCAAAAATATATGTTAAAAATATCACTAACTAGCCTACAGCAAAGGCATTTCTGTGAGATTTATTGCTTAAAAATAAAAATGCATACTGCTTTTACTTTAGTACAGTAGCACTTACAGTTTGTATAGCTATCAAGATTCTATTCTACAGTACAAGAAAAGAATAAAATGACTTGATTTTTTTCCAGAGAAAATAATTGCCGAAGTATTAAAGAGACTTATCTGGCTAAGAACATATATCAACTTGAAGGACCAGACCTTGACCTTTTTCATTTATCAATGGTCAAAATATTTCCACCAAGTTTTCTAATAGGGAAGGCATTATTTTTTTTGCTTCGTTTTAGTAAATCTAGCATATTTCACTTTTGTAACAAGACCAACCACTGCAAGCTGGAATGGTTATTTTAGAGTTCTGAAACTATCAATGAACAAGAAATAACTGAACATCAGCAGTGTGGGATGCTTTCCACAGATATTCAACCAAAAAGCACTATGTAAACCGATCTCCTACTTTGTTTGATATAACTGTCAGGAGTCAATACCAAAAAATAAAGTACATTTTATCCAAGTTTAAAGTAACTCACACTGCACAAAAGAATTTCTACTGTCTTATGATTTGAATATCATGGGTAAAGCCTTCTTCACTTGCTCATTCTTAAAATACCGGTTATTTAGTATATATTCAAAGAATGGAAAAAAATCTTCCTGTATATGCCAAAATCAAAGCCACTCACACAGTCAAGCCTAAACAGAGATAACTTACAAATACCAAAATTGTTTTGGGGTAGAAGAAGAGGAGATGGCAGGGAAGCAGACAGGGGACACACTTTCAGCCATATTTTACATTAACAGATAGGTGATCAACGATACTATATTCATCCTGTCACCAAGACAACAAATTTCAAATGAAAACTTGAACACTAGAAGCCAATTAAACCCCATTAGGAAGTGTTAGTTTGAAAAATAGGTTTAGTGTGTTAAGGCATCCCTAATTGTATCAAATATCCCAAGATCCCTTTAAACAAATGTCACAAGTAAACACATCACATTTTTTTTTTAATTGCTTAAGAAACAGTATATTTTTCTTCCTAGATTCTTCACTGTTTTTTAAGTTACAGGTTCAAATACAACATAAATGTAGCAATCACAGTCAACTTTTCTTGAGGATAACATTTTACGTGTTCTTCATCAAGCATGTTATGAACAACAGCAGATCCCATGTTATTTCTATGAGGGTTACTAACCTTGGGCAGAGTATCTTTATATTGACATTGTTTGTAAGCATCACCGTAATAATCTGCAGCTTGATTAGCTAGTTTAGCTATGATACCGTCTTTCATTTTATCTGGGGTTGGAGAAGAAAAAACAAAGAACAATTATGATTATCATCAATTTTTGAAGATGACATAATTTACCTGTTTATTTTTAAGCAGCAACTGTATTGCAAGGGTATAATTTTACAAGGGTGGAATCCCATTCTGCTTTCGATATCCAGCTGCAGCTTCCAGATTTTTTCACTTCAGTCATGAAACTGCAAGTTCAGTCAGTCCTAAGACAAAGCTTTCAGTAGCCACTAGCATTTATGCAGGATTAAGAGTGATGCCTCACCTCGTACCAAGAGCAAGCTGCCAGTAACAAGCAGAGTTCCACTCTAGCTTTGGCAGCTCCTTCTCAGACCTTTCCTTGTGCCAGCACATGCATTTGTGCAGTCACTCACAAAGAATTTAGGCAAAATATAGTCAGAAAAAATATATTCAATTTTCAGCAGGATCTGTTCCCTAATCAAACTCAATGTCAAGACTCAAAAACTTGAAGTGCAGCAGAAGAGAAGGGACTGGTCCTTTCCATAGAGGCCCACATTGAAGTCAACTTATAGGAGGCATTCTTTAACATCAGTAACTCGAGTTCCTCCAACTGGCATCCACTACTTCACAGCAGAGCCACATCCTCAGCAGCATTCCCCGCCTCTTTTTCTCACCCTGTTCCTAAAGCTAGAACTGTTAAAATGGGAACACACTATCAATTTTCATCTCCTTTCATAATTGCCTCTGGCCTACACTAGCAATTCAGCCTGCACAGACAAGGCAGGCAAACAATGCAAGTGTCAGCCATCTAAATAGCTGCTCTTACAAACAAGCATTTCCTGATTCAGGTGATTTTTGTATACTGCCAGACTGATAAGCATTAGTGGGATGTATGGGAGGTAAGAAGCCTTCAGGGCATACTTACTCACTAAAATCAAATCCCAAGTGACCTGCTCATTCCAGCCCACACACACATCTACAACACTGCAGACATGAGCTATGATGTATCTATGTTCTATGAAGTAAATGTATTTAATATATGCCAAACAGATCTTTTCACCATGAAAAAGGGTACAGACATATGGAGAGAAAGGAGTTGGCAACTAACTTTTTTGTTAGTGTTTCTTTCCAGTACACTAAATATTTAATAAAAACAAAACACCTAAATAGAACATCCTTGTAACCCCATCTGGTGTTTGTGTGTGTGTGTGTGTGTGTGTGTGCTAGTTACATATTCTTTCACAGAGCCTCAGCTTAAACAGAGAAAAAAAATATTAGTACTTTAGCCACATTAACAACAGAAACATTAGACATTCATTTGTCCATGTAAACAGTTCGGAACGGATCCGTCACCATTAGAGGCTTTTGTTTTCATTCATGTATCCTTAAAATATCAAAGCTACTATGCAAGCCTAGAGATGGACAAGCAAACATTCAGACTTTGAGACACTTAAAACGTTAAGAACCAACCATCAGAACCAACAAGCTCAGCTGGGTAAGGCTGCTAAACAGACCATCTCATGCTAGACGAAAAACAGAAAAATTGCATGTAATGCTAATCGTCAGTGCACCAAGAAGCTGCATTTGAGTTTTGAGACCAAGTCATGGACTTATATAAAAGCAATGTTCAAATATACAGAGACCAAAATACTGCTAAACAGCCTAATAAAGAACATAATCATGGTTTATCATTTAGCTGAAGGACATTAGTTTCTGGTTAAGATTCTTTTAAGATTAGGGCAGTAAGGCTATGAGGCTTTTGAGAAATCTTCCCTGTGAAGCAGCATACAAGTAAGATAAACTTCGCCTTCCTCCACTGTACTGCAAACAATACGGTGGAGAGCAGGGATAGGGGGGTGTGAACATCACATCTGACCTTTAGGTCCTTAGTTTTACTTTTGGGTACCTTTAAGTTCTAGATGTACAGTTTGTTCCAAGAGAGAGGAGCAGAAAAGCAAAACAGTCTAGTACTGAAGATGGTAGTGTTCCACAGGTAAGATCCTAGAAGCATATGTTCTTCAATAACTGCATGAAAATATGCTGCTGCTGAATGATTATTTCATAATCAGCCTTTAACAGTTATGGACCCAATTTTTGTTCTACCTGCAGAATTTCACTTTCAGAGATAAACTGGGCATTCTCAAAGTTAGACAAGGTTAGACAGTTCCATTCTTAAAAATGAAGGGCAATGGAACAATTTAATTCCACTAAACTCCTAGGAAATGTCCTTTGTTTCCCTGTACAGTCATTTTTCTAAATTCTCATGAGATCATCCCCCATGTATAGGAGGGAAGTAGTGGTAAAGCTCCTGTGCACTATTTCTAGTACTCTTGGTTCTTTTAGATGACGATTTTAGTTTTCAAGAAGGAAAAATATGTAAACCAACAAAATCCTTTGTAAACCAAAGTTAATTGTTTTGAACACAAGAAGGAAAAACAAATGGAACAAATGCACTGTCAAATGAACCTTAGACAAATTCTAAAATGACATCTGTAGTTTGTGTTTAATGACCCGCATTTGCATGTGGGCATGGTGTGGAAATCCGTAATGGGAAAAATAAAAACATTTGAAAGGCCATTTACCAGCTCTTAGTAATGTAATATGCTTTTAAATTTTTATGGAAGTTGCAATGAGCACTTAAATATTTAACCTAAGCATAAGAAGTATACCTCTTGTTGCTTTCAAAAAAAACACTTCTTGGGCTTGAGCCAACATAATAAGACTGAGAGTTCCAACTGTGTCGGGAGAGATGTCCACCGTGGGTTCTCGATTCAATGCTGACAGAACAGTGTCTTTAATGTGTTGGAAAGCACCACTTGCAAACTAAACAAAACAAAACAATATATTATCCTTCACATTCTCAAACAGATTTTTTACTTTTACAAATATAATACATAAAATAATTTCAAAAAATAGAACTTGTTCAGTATCCCATTTACTGTTTAGCTACCAAAAAAAATTCCTTGCAACTTCTTGTTCTTAAAGTTAACTTGCACTGAGACATTTATGAAGACTGACTACAAGTAAAAGCATATTGGCTATGGCTAATCACGTAAGAATGCGAAAATGTATTGCATTTTACCAAGAAGAATACAAGAGACTATCGCTATAGAACTTGTCAAGAATATTAGCCAAAGTCACTAAATCTTAAGCTGAAGGTTGTTACTTAACAACACTCTTGGGAGGTAGGGGAAGAGGGGAACTGTTATGCAATGAAATCCTTCAAAACTAGCAAATATGCACAAGAAAACACTAGGTAATTAGTCAACCTACCTTTGTAATTGAGGGAAAAAAACACATGCAGCTATAAAACTGATGTTCTAAGATCAATAACAGAATTCAAAAGCATAAGCAGGGAGTCTCTGTACCTGATAGTGTTTAGCTGCAGCTTTCAGTCCCTCATCATTATCTAGATTCTGTTCTGCTGCAATCTGGCTTGCCAGTGCTCCACAGTTGAACAAAACACAGGTCTTCTCATACCCCAAACTCGCCAGGGCTGCAATCAAGAGAGACAGTTACCCACACTTAAGAAAATAATCCTCAGTACTTTAGCATCCTGCAGAGGAAATCACAGTTTCAAATCAAAAAATAAAGCAAATCATAATGAAGTTTTAAAGTTGAAGTCCTCTTTAGTCCGAAGGCTGAACAGAGCCTTGTTTAATACTTCCACTAAATGTTTCTAAGTGAGGAACTATAAAGACCATAGTATAGAGGTCTACACAATACATTAAATAATTTGGAAATCTCTTTTGAAGTGTATTTTCAAACATCTTGTAGAGGTTACACATCATTCAAAAGACTAAAGCACAAGAAGATACGATTTCAAAGTTTCTGAAGTGCAAAAATACTTTATATCTAGAATTATTTTACACTTTGGACTACTTTTCAACTGTGATTTACTACAGTGAGAACAGCTGTTTAGCCATATTACTTTTCCTTAGACTCATCTGTTTATAGTTCTACCTATTAACTTAAACCAACATATTTCAGATTACATGGTTCAGATTCCAACCCAAACCATGGGTTTCTATGATTATCCAGAAGAACTTTCTAGAAGAGTTAAAATTAGAGCGAGGAAATTTGTGCAGCATTTGCTTATACATAGTGATGTGGTATATTGTTCTGCATATAGTTCACCCAAGCATATCTCTAGCACCTGTATTCAGAACATGGAAGTTGCATAGATTTTCAGTAGTTGCTAACAGAAAACTATATGCAAGATGGATTTTTATTTTATTATTTTTTTAAAAAAAAGAATTAATGCAACAGATTTTCCAGGCTTTGTCTACAGCTTCAAAATTGCAATGGTCATCCTTCAGCATTAACCATGATGAACACTCAGGTATAAACAGAAACAGAGAATGACAACAACTGGACAGCTTTACACTTAATTCAAAAGCATTTAGTCTTCGTTTCTGCATTGGCAAGTGTTCCAAATCCATTTTATGACCCAGAAATTGCAGGGCAGAATTGTCCCCATGCAAGTACAATGAAACAGACTCAAACTCCTTACTTTTGCAGAAAACAAATATAATTTATGTGTTTGAACACATAATTTATCTGTTTGAACACATTTTATAAAGTAACAGAAAAATCACTTCAGTGCATTGGCAGGCAGGTCCTTCTAGTAGTCTCTTGAAGAGCATGTGATGTCTAACTATGTTAATGAAGCCAGATAAACACTCTTCTTCCGTAGGGGACTTGTTTCACTTAGACATTTCACTTTTCAAAAGGATCTGACTTATAAAAAGCAATTAAGAGATGGCTTACCAAAAGCCTACCTTTGAAACTTGTCATCTTGAACCGTTTTCACTAAAGTCAGCTGGGGGTGTCCAAGGAACAGAAGTGATTTATCTCTTAGTAATGTAGCAGGACTTGTGTAAAGTTATACTGATAGTACTAGAAACACTATTAACCTTTCAGCTATAAAAAAAATATTCTCACATTTTATCATTAACACTTGCATTCTTGGTGTGATTACATACCCAGTTTGACAGAGCCTCCAAAAAGTGATCCTTTATCAAAAGCATCTTTCCAAGTAAATGTTACACAGACCTGAAAGTTGTGAAAAACATCTTTATTTCTAAAATAAACAATGAAGTCTTCAGAAAATATCCCAAATTTACATACTTATCCTTTTTTAATTCTAACAATATAAAACATTTAATTCACCAGTGACATTACAAACACTCTGGAAGTGTCAGAAAAACATCAAGAGTTACTTTAAAAAATTACTATATATTTTTTTCTTCCTGTTAGTTTTTTCAAATCTTTTTTTAAAGCAAACAAGATAAATTCTCAAAATAGACCTTCAGCTCCACTCCTCCTCTAAGTGACAGAAAAAATTACTTCCAAACTAAGATATTCCTCTCACATGAAGTCTGACAGACAGGTATGGTGTTCACAATTAAATGAAACTACCCAACCAGGCAGTTTCCATTGTTCCAAACTACTAGCATATTTGGCACTGCTTTTTGATACAATATTTATAACATGACATTAAGAGTGAATTCAATAGCACCACTGCCAGGAAATGCACTCAGGGAAGAGAAAGCAGGTAAAAAGCGTTTTATATTACACTTCTAGCATACATTCCATAGACAATGCAAATACTTCACAGAACCTGCTTTGAAGTTCCACAATTTGATTCAGCTAATCAAACTGGTTGTAGGCCACAGGTATGAACCCAGGAAAGATAACAAAATCCCTCATTTTAAAATGTCCTCGGAGAATAACCTGAGAGCACACAGTACTGTTCAGTAACAGTTTTCTCCAGCAGAAATGCCAGTTCAGGAATTTCTGGTCCCAACTGTTCATTCCTGCTTCCACTGACTACTTCAATTTGATAGAACAGTTTATTGATCTGCAAATCTTGTTCCTAAAGTTTCCCGGTTCTCCACATATCAGAGTTAGCAGAGCACCACATCAAAACTTTTACACATTAAAACCAAAGTGTAGGTTGGCTTTACTTCACAAACAAGTGAAGGCAGCTACAATGAAAACTAAAATCAGTTTGAATTGCATCAAAACCACTCCCTTGCAATCCCCTAAGTCTGAAAGAAATGTTTAAATTATAACCTTACCATACAAATATCATCTGCTAAAGAAACTGAATTTCTGTCCTACGTGTAAATGCATCCAAAGAAAATCTACATCTTTCCCTCCCAAAATATAGGAGCCTAGAGATCTATTTCAGTCTCCACTTGAGGAAAGACATTTTCTTAAGCTGAATTCATCCTCAAAACCATAAAATTCTAAAGAAATGTGTTAGGGGAAGAAAAAAAATTAACACATCTATAGAGAAACTACGTAATTTATTGATGCAGAGGCAGAAAAATAGTAAACCAGTGGGTTTACTCTGTTATAGCTATGAATGAAACATCTGTTCTACCTCAAAAAAACAAGCATCATATTCCAATCATTACTAACTAAAGCTTTTCCCATATAAATCATGTTATTTAAAAAGCATTTATAACGTAGTCTGAAATAGACTTCTTGGGAAAAGGAAAGGAGTAGAAGAGGAATATTTTGGCAAAGCACACTCTTTCTAAGTTAGAGCACGATAACCACCAGCCAACAGCAGAACTTTTCTGAATCTTTAATATGAAGGTAATCCTGGCCACTACAGGTGAAATTTCAGTATAGACTATTCGTGAGTACAGACTGAAAATAAACAGACGTTGGGAAAATAAGGCTCATAGTTTAAATGTCTTGCCTGAGAGAAGTATTGTTTAGTGGATTAGGTACAGGCTTGGCAGTCATATCCTAGTCGCCACGATCACAATTCAGTTTAATGGTTTGACACATCTTCTTACCTGATTTTCAGAGAACGGAAACTTTGGTTCAATTGAACACAGCTGATCATAATATCTACAAAAAAAAAGGAAGAGATCCATGAGCTAAATCAAATGAAGGGTTTTGTTTCTTACACTGACAAGTAAAGAAGAGAGTACAACAACCTCCCCACCATCACCCAATAAATTATGGGGTTCACTCATAGCTATAAAGGATCTGGAGGACAGACAGAAATCCTGTCTAGGGGGATCTTTTCACTTGATGAAAAAGTTAAGATGGAATGATAATGTTGGAACCCTGTCACAATCCGAAGTAGAAGAAGAGCATAACAGAATAAGCTGTCACCTGTCACCTTCTGATGAACAATAGATGAGAAAAGTGTTATGGAAAGGAGTCCCTGCATACCTAAACATAAAGGAGCACATCATCTTTGGAGCATGACTTAATGTCTAAAGTACATTTAACAATTAACAGGCTACTCTATGGTCCCTTGATCTGAATATTATAACTTAGTCTCCTACAAATTGACACCTGTTTAAATTTTAATGTGTTTGAAATAGATGACATTTGCCTTGCAACATATCAATTGAAGAGCTTAATCCTTGATAAATTTTTTCCAGTTCCAATTTTAGTTTTCATTACAGCATATTATAGCAGTCACTGAATTAAAACGAGAAGTTTCCCTGTGCCGGTATTTTGTCTCCTGGGTGGAAGATGTTTAGGAATGAGTGTCAGCAAGATGGCAAGTACATCACAGTCCCCCACGCAATCTATCCAAGCAATAATTGGCAGTTCAAAGTTCTCCCACGTTATGCACTAGACCTGCACCACTTATTAAACATGATAGGCTACATGCAGAACAGACACCCACTAAACTGCCAAATGAAAACATTTAACATATGAAGCCTGTTTCGTATATGCCTCCTGCAATTACTGCCATACATAATGTCGGCTGTATGCCCATTGGTCAAGTTCTGTTTCCTTAAAAAACATTCTGTATTCCCAATATCCAAAACAACTAGTAGCAGCAAGTTTCACAACCTGTGAAACAGTTAACCTTGTTCCTGTTTCCTCAGATTACTTTATTCGCCACTGTTGATAAACATGAAGCAGATGTACAAGGTCTATGTCCCACATGCAAGGAACGTTTGTTTAAAAATTCAGGAAGCATTTTTAATATACAATCGTGTTAGCACTTTCTTCAGTGAAGTGCATCTGCTGATGTACAGGTTTATGGCTTCAGAAGAAGCACTGCAACTTAAGGCTTTTTAAAGACACTTAGCATGGATTTTAAAGCTTGTGGCAATTTTTTTATTGTCTACACGAATCTATAAAACTGTATTCTACCTTATCACACTGCAGCAATGAGATTGCTACTACAAGGGCAGCCATTATGAAGTAAGAATTCAAATGTGCCTCACTGAGACACCTACTACTCTATAAATCAAAGGTGCTTTCCCAAAAGAACTAAAATTTATGCTATGTGATCAGGATAAAGGTAAGAACTAAGACATCACAGGCGCTGTCCCCCCCTACCGGCCCCACATTCCCAGGTGCCCTTACACAACAGGTTGGAGGCCCTGGAGCTTGAGAGACCAGTAGCTGAGGAAGAGGTAGAAAGTCTACCCAGGAGGATGCCTAGGGCAAGGAAGTTGACTCCACGCCTCAGGACTGCCTCCACCAAGACAGAAAGAAGGGTGAGTGTTGTGGGCGACTCCCTTCTCAAGGTAACTGAGGGCCCTATTTGTCAGCTTGACCCTACCCATAGGGAAGTCTGCTGCCTCCCTGGGGCCAGGGTCAGGGACATTGTCAGAAAGCTTCCCAACCTGGTTCGCCCCTCTGAGTACTATCCTCTTTTAATAGTCCAGGCGGGCAGTGATGACACTGAAGAGAGAAGCCTCAAGGCTATCAAATGGGACTTTAGGGGACTGGGACAGTTAGTGGAGGGAGCAGGACTGCAGGTGGTGTTTTCGTCCATCCCTACGGTGGCAGGGAAGGGTACAGAGAGGACACGGAAAGCCCACCTGTTAAACACGTGGCTCAGGGGCTGGCGCCAACGCAGAAATCTTGGGTTTTTCGATCGTGGGGCACCTTACTCGGCACCTGGCCTGATGGCCGCAGACAGGTCCCTATCTTTTAGGGGAAAAAGGATCCTGGGCCAGGAGCTGGCAGGGCTCATTGAGAGGGCTTTAAACTAGGTAGGAAGGGGGACAGGGATGAAATAAGGCTCATTAGAGCTGTGCCAGGGATAACAGTGTCAGGGACGGGGAAGAAGGCAATGGCCCAGCTGAAGTGCATCTACACCAATGCACGCAGCATGGGCAACAAACAGGAGGAGCTGGAAGCCATCGTGCGGCAGGCAGGCTACGACTTGGTTGCCATCACGGAGACGTGGTGGGGCCAGTCTCATGACTGGAGTGCTGTAATGACTGGCTATAAGCTCTTCAGAAGGGACAGGCAGCATGGAAGGGGTGGTGGTGTGGCTCTCTATATCAGAGAGAGTTTTGATGTCATGGAACTTGAGGCTGGGAATGATAAGGTTGAGTCCCTGTGGGTTAGGATCAGCAGGAAGGCCAACAAGGCAAGCATCCTGGTGGGGATCTGTTATAGACCGCTGAACCAGGATGAGGAGACAGATGAGGAGTTCTACAGGCAGCTGGCAGAAGTTGCGAAATTGTCAGCGCTTGTTCTCACGGGGGACTTCAACTTCCCAGATATATCCTGGAAGCACAACACAGCCCAGAGAAAGCAGTCTAGGAGGTTTCTAGAGAGCGTGGAAGATAGCTTCCTGACGCAGCTGGTTAGTGAGCCTACCAGGGGAGGTGCCCCGCTAGACCTCCTCTTCACAAACAGGGAAGGACTGGTGGGAGATATGGTGGTTGGAAGC
Source organism: Aythya ferina (assembly GCF_964211825.1). Lineage (NCBI taxonomy): Eukaryota > Metazoa > Chordata > Aves > Anseriformes > Anatidae > Aythya > Aythya ferina. The sequence continues at coordinate 68,863,684 of NC_140297.1, forward strand.
TGTCCTGGGCAGAGTGACCACGAAATGGTGGAGTTCACTATTCTTGGAGAAGCCAGGAAGGGGATCAGTAAAACCTCTGTCTAGGACTTCCAGAGGGCCGACTTTGAGCTGCTGAGGACACTGGTTGGTAGAGTCCCTTAGGAGGCAGTTCTGAAGGGCAGAGAAGTCCAGGAAGGCTGGGCGCTCTTCAAGAGGGAAATCTTAAAGGCTCAGGAGCGGTCTGTCCCCACATGCCCAAAGATGAGCCGGTGTGGAAGAACACTGGCCTGGCTGAGCAGAGAATTGCAGCTTGAGCTTAGGAGAAAAAAGAGGGTTTATGGCCTTTGGAAAAGAGGGCGGGCCACTCAGGAGGACTATAAGGATGTTGCAAGGCTGTGCAGGGACAAAATTAGAAAGGCCAAAGCTCATCTGGAGCTCAATCTGGCTACTGCTGTTAAAGATAACAAAAAATGTTTTTATAAATACATTAACACAAAAAGGAGGACGAAAGAGAATCTCCAGCCTTTACTGGATGCGGGGGGGAATTTAGTGACAAGAGATGAGGAAAAGACTGAGGTGCTTAATGCCTTCTTTGCCTCGGTCTTTAGCAGCAATACCGGTTGTTCTCTGGATACCCAGTACCCTGAGCTGGTGGAGGGGGATGGGGAGCAGGATGTGGCCCTCACTATCCATGAAGAACTGTTTGGTGACCTGGTACGGCACTTGGATGTGCACAAGTCGACGGGGCCGGATGGGATCCACCCAAGGGTACTGAGAGAACTGGCAGAGGAGCTGGCCAAGCCGCTTACCATCATTTATCAGCAGTCCTGGCTATCGGGGGAGGTCCCAGTTGACTGGCGGCTAGCAAATGTGACGCCCATCTACAAGAAGGGCCGGAGGGCAGACCCGGGAAACTACAGGCCTGTCAGTTTGACCTCAGTGCCAGGGAAGCTCATGGAGCAGATCCTCCTGAGAGTCATCACGCGGCACTTGCAGGGCAAGCAGGTGATCAGGCCCAGTCAGCATGGGTTTATGAAAGGCAGGTCCTGCTTGACAAACCTGATCTCCTTCTATGACAAAGTGACGCGCTTGGTGGATGAGGGAAAGGCTGTGGATGTGGTCTACCTTGACTTCAGCAAGGCTTTTGACACCGTCTCCCACAGCAATCTCCTCAAGAAACTGGCTGCTCTTGACTTGGACTGGCATATGCTTCATTGGGTTAAAAACTGGCTGGATAGTTGGGCCCAAAGAGTTGTGGTGAATGGAGTCAAATCCAGCTGGAGGTCGGTCACTAGTGGCGTTCCCCAGGGCTCAGTACTGGGGCCAGTCCTCTTTAATATCTTCATCGATGATCTGGATGAGGGCATTGAGTGCACCCTCAGTAAGTTTGCAGATGACACCAAGTTAGGTGCATGTGTCGATCTGCTCGAGGGAAGGAAGGCTCTGCAGGAGGATCTGGATAGGCTGCACCGATGGGCTGAGGCCAACTGAATGAAGTTCAACAAGGCCAAGTGCCGGGTCCTGCACCTGGGATGCAATAACCCCAAGCAGAGCTACAGGCTGGGAGAGGAATGGTTGGAAAGCTGCCTGGCAGAGGAGTATTGGTGGATAGTCAGCTGAATAGGAGCCAGCAGTGTGCTCAGGTAGCCAAGAAGGCCAACAGCATCCTGGCTTGCATAAGAAACAATGTGACCAGCAGGGCTAGGGAGGTGATTGTCCCCCTGTACTCGGCTCTGGTGAGGCTGCACCTCGAGTACTGTGTTCAATTTTGGGCCCCTCGCTACAAGAAGGACATCGAGGTGCTCAAGAGAGTCCAGAGAATGGCGACCAAGCTGGTGAGGGGTCTGGAGAACAAGTCCTACGAGGAGCGACTGAGGGAGCTGGGATTGTTCAGCCTGGAGAAAAAGAGGCTCAGTGGTGACCTAATTGCTCTTTATAAGTACCTTAAAGGAGGCTGTAGAGAGGTGGGGGTTGGTCTGTTCTCTACATGCCTGGTGACAGGATGTGGGGGAATGGCCTAAAGTGGTGCCAGGGGAGTTTTAGGTTGGATATTAGGAAGAACTTCTTTACCGAGAGGGTTGTGAGGCATTGGAACAGGCTGCCCAGGGAAGTGGTTGAGTCACCATCCCCTGAGGTCTATAAAAGACGTTTAGATGTTGAACTTAGTGATATGGCTTAGTGGAGGACTTGTTAGTGTGAGGTCAGAGGTTGGACTCGATCTTGATGTCTCTTCCAACCTAGACAATTCTGTGATTCTGTAATTATTTATGAAGTTAGCACATGAAAGGTACTGTTTTCAAAAACATCTGCTTATTTTCATACAAATATTTTTATTGTTGTCTGTTTTCTTCATCTTTCATTAGATGGTCATACTTTGAAAGCACATTTAACTACTGCTTCATTTTAAATACTAACAAGTACAATTTTCTTTAAGTGACCTTACACCCCAGGCCTGATATACAAAAGTCATAGAAAACAGCCTCCCTTTTGTAGGTCAAGGTCAATTTTGCATTGTTACGCTCTCCAGTTTAAGTTTGGTCTGATTTGTCACACACTCCACACACACGTAGTTCCTAATAAACTTTACTGATACAAACTAACACAAACAGTACAAACAATCACTTCAATAAATAAGAGCACAGAATACCACTTCAACTGATGTATTTGAACACCTTCATTGTCTGCTGTCTAGTCAGTCTTTTCCATTTAGTATTACACAGAAAATGGGACTTCCTATTTTATCTCCTCCTGTTACCCAACTTAATTTGCCAACCAGACGACACCAACAAAGCCAAGCTGTCCTTCCACATTCCACAATTACCCAGTCACCAACTGCCATCAGGGCAACATCAAGATGCAAAGCTTGCTAAATGGCCTTGGGAAGTCAGTGTCTTGCCAACAGACTATGCTTTGTATGGCGGCAGGACCCTGAAGAAAATAAACAGGTCTATGTTCCTACCAATGCACACTGTCTCATTTACTACCTATGAATGCGAACAACACGGAGATTTTTATTTAAAAAGAACACAGAAATTCCTAGATAACAATTTTCTTTATTATTTCAAGTATACAATGTTGTTTCTTTATACTAAAGAACCTGAAATTCTATTCAAGACTAAGATTTTTTTTTTTGGTCTAAAGAGTTTTAAAGAAATCAATTGAAGTCCTTTACTGTTCTTTAGCAGTAAGTATACATTAATATAATGGTAAACTCAGACATTAACTGTAAAAACAAAGCCAGCAAAGACAAAAATATTAAAGGCCACATCTGCTGCATGAGTCAGTAACAAAGGTGTTACTTAAAATTTACAGTAATTTCAAAGTATCAAGACACAAAGAACAGAAGTTGCTGCACAATACAACAAGCATTGTGTGTTAGACTCTGCTGATGTGGTGAACTAAAGAAAGTCACACAAACATATCAACTGCCTGAGTTCCAACTACAGCAACAAGAGAGAACAGATGACAGCAACACAGACCTGGTTCTTTAAATACAGGACTCTTTCACTAAAACAGGCATTACATGCTCCCAAATGCTGACAAAAATGAGTTACAGCAGCCAAATGAGTTGGAAGTCAAGGTCTAAACTAGAATTTATATGTTCCATGCATTAAGAGCCTGAAATCCTCTTCCTCCTTCAAAGAATCACAATGAAAAAAAAAAAATCATTCAAAAGATAAAAGAGACCAAGATCTGTCTTCACTCTCCTAGATAAGAACTGAAATCCTGAACTTGTAGCTGGAAACCAGAGCTGCGAATTTCAGCCCCGAGAATTTGACCACTCAAAATAAAGCCACACACTTCTTATTAGGCCAATTAAACTCATACCAGCGCAGCACCACTCCAGAAAAGGGAAATGGGTGTCCTGGTTATTTTCATTATTAGGGGAGGAAGCAAGAAATCCCTTGAAGCTATAATTAGGCTAAGGGAAAGAAAAAAAAAAGAGCACTGAATCAAATTTAGTATGACAGAATTTAAGGAGAAATGCGTACCAAGCTTACTTAGTCACCTTCAGAGCAGCTAAATTCTCACAAAACAAAGAAAGCTTGGAAGCAAGCAGGTTGTTTTTTTTTTCCCAAATTACATTTTCCCCCTTCTGTCAGGGTATCTCAAGTACTTCTCCAAGAAGCATTTGCACTGATCAGCCAAACAACAGCCTGTCTCACACATTCAAAGTTTTACTGCTCAATGTTTGCCTAGATAATGGAAGTGCAACTGAGTAAATTTCTTCCCTAAAAGTTCTGCAGTAATTACTTATCAAAGCAAGACTTCTAAAAGACTGCAAAAACAGTGGGCATCCCTAGACTAATTAGCAGAAGATTAAGCCCTCATTTCTTAACAGTTAAGTAGTCTACTGTGCTCCACTAGGTATTATGGTCTATAAAAAGTCAAAGTAGTAAATGTACGCAGAGGGCATCCACATTTTAAATGAACTCTTCCAACCTTACTTCACTAACAAACCAGATTTAAATACAGCAAGTGTAAAAATCCAACTTAAACACAAATCTTGCTAAAGTTGTTAGTGAAACACAAGACTTAGTACAACCCAAATAGCAACAGGAAAATACTGAAAGTTGGAAAGGGAAATTAATTTTCAGAGGAGCCACAAGGCAGTCTGAAGCTTGTGCTACTGCACTCACAAGCTCAGCTGGATACTTCTATTCAAACTTGTCAGCAGGTGCCCGCACCTTACAGAACATGAGCAAAAAACTTAGAGTATTTTTACAGAATAAGAATTTATTTTCCAACAACTGTAATTAATATAGACAGTCAGACAGGGACAAACCACAACTTTCATTAGAGAGAAATTAAAATCTGATAGTTTCCTCCCTCATTTCAGTACATTTTATACCTATTCTATTGTTCCCATGAATAATACTGAAGAAAAAAAAAAAAGATTTTTAACTGTAAAATAAGAATTAATGACTAAGTTCAGACCACTGTATCTCACTTCCACTGTAGAGGGAACAATCTCAAACTACATCAATTTAAATGCAGGTGTTTTATGCCTTCTGTGTGAAGCAGCAGCCATGGCCTTTCCCACCTGTGGCACCCGTGAGAGGCCCCATTCAACCTCTGACTACTGACAACAGCACCTGGGCAAGTTAAAGCCACCTGCAGAGAGAACAGGTCTCTGCATATGGAACTGACTTGAAAAGTGATTACTTACACCATTGCAATCAGTTTCCCTTCATTATTTAGAGAGAAAACCTATGGTGAAGTTGCATACTATAACCTGAATTAATTTAATGACCTACTGACACCAGAAGAGGGACATCCCGCGCAGCCCTGTGACTTTCAATCACACACTGTCGACCCTCTTTTGCTCCTGCTCTAATGTTGATCTGACCTCACACCGAACTCACTGATGTTAGAAAGCCACATACATCTTTTGGTTTTCAGAAATGGACTATGATGACCAGAACTGAAGAGATACTGCAGGGCTTTTTCCTTTCATCTGTATGAAGTTGTTATTGTGAGATCATATGAATTAGGTGGGCCAAACAAGGATTTCTGCTAGTAACTAATCACAAACCTGACTGTCATCAACAGGAAAGGGAGCTCAATTCCAGCATTCAAGAGAATTTAAAATTAAGCCTTCCAACTTGGCTGGCTAAATCAATCTTTCAGCTCACAGATTCTTGTTATTTCCCTGACCTTGAAAAGGCATACACAGTAATACCTTCCAAAGCATGCACAGTAATAACCAGGAATAGAACAGGAAACTACAGAGATACTGTAAAACATGATCAGCACAGTCATAGCTTTTATAGTCCAAACACCCAGCGAGGGCTTGATATGCCCTCAAAAAAACCAAAAAGGAGTAATGTGTAATACAAGTCTTTTCTTCAGTATCAACTGATTTCTTTTCTATTCCTCCTAACTTTAAAATAACTATTAATCAAATTCTTGTGGCAAACATTAAATGTGTTTGTACTTGTTCATGATAATGTTACAGAAGCGTGTCAAGTTTATGGTTGGCATTTCGCTCCACCCTAAGAAACCCATCTACTTTTATTTTTCTGGAAAAAAAAAAAAAAAAAAAACAACAACAACAACAAACAAACACAACTTAATGCCACCATGTAAAAACTCTTATTTTGGTACTACAAATCTTTGATTCCAACTTTGCAAAGTGAAGTCTGTACTGGGGGTTCATTCACTAGATTAATCACAGTGATTTCAGTGATTTGAGCTATGATGGGCTTGAAATGTTTCCTGCACAAAGAATGGGATTAACACAGTACATCGAGGATACAAACCGTTAATGTTCCAAAGATGGGATGGATAGGATGTTTTTATAGATGACGGGGCAGTTAGTCCCACAGCAGCAGCCTTGACACACTTCAACAAGGCTCAGCCTCACCTTCTGCTCACCTAACCTCTGGCAGTCCCTGCAAGAGGGAGGCACCACCCAGCCTCCCTTCACCACACTACATTTAGCGGAAAATACCGACGTGACCATGCAAAAACATCACACTGCCGGTGCATGCTGAAGGAAGGCGCGATGGCAGGGGCGGCTGAAAGAAAAGCGGCCGGCCCCTTGACTTCTACAGAGAACCAAGGGTCACCGCTGCTCTGGAGGCACTCGAAAGGGGAAGTCGGTGTGGCGGCCTCTTCTTCTTCCTCCTCCTCTTCCACCTCCACCTCTGCTTCCTCCTCCCTCCCCACCCCCCCAGCCCTCCCCCTCTCTCGGCCCTGCCCCGAGGCCGGCGGGCGGCCCCCCCGAGGCGGGCCGTGCCGTGCCGTGCCGTGCCGTACCTGAGGAGGGTGTCGAGGCAGGCATCGTGCTTGTCGAGCGGGCGGCCCAGCGCGCTCTTGCGGAGCTTACTGAGCTCCTCGGCGGCGCGGCAGTGCTCGGCCTGGGCGTCGCCGCCCGGGTAGCTCTGCTGGATGAACTTGCACAGCGGCTTGGCCAAGTCCACCTCCGAGGCCTTCTTCAGCTGCACCGAGATGAAGTTCGTCATGGCCGGGCGGCTCGGGGGGGCGGGGGGGAGCCGAGAGGAGCGGAGGGGAGCGGAGCGCGGCCCAAGGCGGCTCCAAAGCTGCTGCGCCAACCCGCACTTCCGGGATCGCCGCGCGCGCTCCCGACGCAGCGTCGGCACGCACGCACGCACGCACGCACGCACGCAGCCCTCTCCCTGCCCCCCTCCCCCCGCGTATGTTCCCCGCCCCCGCAGCACGAACCGCTGCCGGGATGAGGGGAGGGATAGGGTCCTGTGTGCAACTCGCGCTGAAAACTGTCTTTTTAAATAAATTCATACATTAGTTCTCTGTAGGGAGTGCTGGAGGCGCTCCAAAAGGGTCGTGGCATCACTCACTAAAAAAAAAAAAAAATCATCAAAGGGCGCTGGAAGCATTTGTCGAAAGGGTGGTGGAGGTGGGAAAGGGACGGGAGCACCTCTGCAGTCAGGGAGACTGAGTCAGGGAGCTGCTCTGCCTGGGTGAAAGGAGGCTCAGGGGGATATAAATACCTCCGGGGGATCTCACCAATAAAGAGTTGAAAGGAGGGTGCAAAGAGGATGGAGCCAGGCTCTTGTCAGTGGTGCCCAGTGCCAGGACAAGAGGCAGTGGGCACAAACGAACAAAGAAGGCTCCTCTGAACATCAGGAAACACTTTTTCACTGTGCAGGTGACAGAGCTTTGTCACAGGCTACCCAGAGAGATTGTGGAGCCTCCTTGAAGACCTTCAAAAGCTGCCTGGACATGGTCCTGGGCAAGCAGCTGCAGGTGTCCCTGTTTGAACAGGGAGCTTGGACATGGTGACCTCCAGAGGCCCCTTCCCACCTCAAACCATCAGCAGTTCCGTGAAATCTCTCTCCTGGTGCTAAAGGGCATTTTCACGTGTCTCTATGGCTGGGGATATGTCATGCACGTTGTGCTCACTTTCTGCTGAATCAGACCTGTGTGACTCAAATACACAAGGCAGGCAGACCGTGAGGCTTGCTCGAATGATGGCTGAAAAGGAATGTTTGATCTTTTTTCTTGTTCCTCATTTCTTGTTTCAGACAGCTAAAGTTGTGAGCCTGCTATTTTTGTACTGCTTAAGCCATGAGTGATGATACCATAAAAGGGAGTGGTAAAAGTATTTTTAAAATGGGGTTAATGGTTTTGCTCTGCATCTCACATGTTGCTACAAACTGATCACGAGTTCTGCTATAAAGTCAGTGATTGTTTCCTATTTGGAGATGAGCTAGGAAAAGGAAGGCAACCTCCTTTGTTATCTGATGAATGTCAGAGGAAGAGGGTAGAGCCTGGCAAGTCTGCCCTAGCTGCTGCTGTTGCCACTGCAATGGGTAGCTCCTCCAGCATTAGCAGCTGCTGTACACGATCCAGAGCTGCAGGTCACTGGCACAGGGAAGGAGGAGATGGAGTTATCTTCCTGCTTCTGCTTGCATGGGCCCAAGTGGTGAGCCAGGTATTTACAACCTTGCCACCTTGCTTCTGCTGCAAACCTTTACTGCATTAAAAAAATAAAAAAATAAATAAATAAAATCAATATATATGTTAACATATGTTATATCTGGTGTATTTTTATATATTTGTGTTGGTGCCCCACACAGAGTAAACGCCTCAATCAATTTCTCATAGCTGAATCCAAAACACACCTGAATCCAAAACACATAGTAGTTGACTTGATTTTACATTAAAAAAAAAATAAAATTATCATACAATGAATACAGAAAGTAAGCTGTCCCACCTTAGTCGTATCTTGGTATGTGACTTCCTCACTGCTTTTTTCCCCCAGGTTTTATTGCCCCACATGCACTTGTAAGCATTCAGTCTCTGAGCCTGTGTCAGACTTGCCCTGGTGGCATTTTCCACTCCCAGAGAGCACCTCTACCCTCACAAGCTCAGATCCTGATCAGCCTCAAGATAGAGTCAGACGGTCTGTTGCCTCCCTCTGTTTCCAGCATCAACACCTTATTAGGTATAGTTAGCCTACACACCATTACATGATGCACAGCTGCCTATACATGGGAGACAGAGGCCATTAACACTTCCCAGTATAAACAGTCAGAAACATGGGAAGGGTGTGAACAGGGAAGGGCAAAAATTGCAGCCATGAGATCATAGTTTTACTTTGGAGCCCCTGTGACCTTTACATGATGTTGCTTAACACATTCAACCACTGATATTTTGCATTCCTAAACCATCTACCAACACAACACAGAAATTTCACTTTGTTTCTAAGTTACCGGAATTCCAAACATACAGGTAATTTGCTTCTTTCCCATGGATTTCTTGTCAGTAGTCCCCTAATGCTCTTGTTCTGATTATTACAATCACTATAAGTTTTAATGACTTGTCTCCGTGTTACCTCTGACCAGTTAAGTACTATTTCCCCATTTAGTGTGAAGAAGCCACATTGTCGGTAGTTAGCAGTGCAGGGTGCATAACCTACGTCTTCTGAGTCCTGTGCTTTAAACAACAGACCATACTTCCTTTTTCAACAGATTTATGCTAGTGTCTAAAGGAACCAGTTTAAAATGTGTTTCCCCTAAAATGCTTGAAATAATGCAGCATAAACAAGTTAGCCGTATTTAAGCACTACTAAGGTCACTGATATATTTAATGTTGGTGTAGACAGATTATTAGGTGTCACCAGTTTTCCTCTTTTTTTTATTTTTTTATTTTTTTTCCTAAACAACCACTGTGTATATGTAGGCACTACAGTTTTGCAAAAAGTATTTCTAAAAGCCAAATTTGCTTTCAGTACATAACTGGCTTTTCTGCATGCTTCATATATTTTGTCTAGGATTTTTGGACAGAAAAGTTTTCACTGAATTCTGGTATCCTATTATGAGGGGAAGGAATTCGCAAGTAGCCTTGTGTTGTTTGACATGTCCCTGAACTAGAAATAATAAGGAAGTGAGTGGTGGAAACAAGAACTTGAGCAAGGTTGAGATAAATAACTTGGCTGCAGTGTTAAAGCTGAGCTTTGTGCAGTGGCCAATTGCTGACTGTCTTGAGGCGCCGTGCCTAAGGCTCTCTGACCAATTGTGTAACAGATACGGGCACATGAACAGCATATAGGGCTGTGGGGAAAGTGTATGTAGTGGAGAAAAGTTGCAATAAAGGTCTCCTGTTCAAGAGCCATCGAGAGTCCGTGTCATTAATCCCTTCACTATTACATGCTTGCTTTCTGTTAACAAATTCTGTGTACAGATATTTCACTGAGGCAAGATTTTATTCTGTAGTTTCTGATCATGCCACTTTATCATTCAGGTGCCTCCCCATTTTGATACTCATAATCTTCTGGTGACAAAAGGTAATCCTGAAAATTTTATCATCATTATCTTTTGACTATGAGTTTCAAGAGTGATGATCTTGCTAAAATGGGGGAATGCAGAAAAGATATTGTATGAAAGAAGTTCAGAAGAAGCAAAGAAGTTGTAGAAAAGGCTCTGACTGGATCCAAATAACCCATCTAGTCCTGCTGCCTGTTTAAAAGCAAATGTAAAATTCTGACAGAGTATATCAGGACCCCAAGCACGTAACAACACAAGTGTGATGCAAGAGAGGTCAGGCACCAGCTTTATTAACCATGACTGCAGGGAGAGTCGCCTGGGCAGCATCACCCTCTGCCCCTGCTCTCTGCCTGGCAGCTGCAGAGACCAGACTTACACACTGCTTGGAAGATGGGGAAGAAGTGAGGAAAACCAGGATGGTGTTAACAAAGCCAGTTGTGTGTTCTGGGGAAGAATGAGCTCCAGACAATAATTCATATGTTAACAAAGCACAACTAACCATGTACCCTCTCCTGGGAGGCATGGGCTCCTTGAGAGCCTCACTAACTGCCACGGTGATCACAGTTAGTGATCATTTTATCTTACACATTCCAAAGGTAATGAATCAGAACAAGGTTTCTGTTACATAATGTAACAAAAGCCAGCACAGACAGCTCTTTTGCAAAGTTTCGTTCAGCCAAAAAAATCGGGACGAAGAAATGGCAACAGGATTTGCCAACAACACTGCCAGAGTATTCTTCCTAAAAATGCTTGCTTTGCAATGTTCAAAGGAGAAAGGAAATCCAAGCTCAGACTGGCACAGACTTCAAAAAGTAAGATGCAAAAAATGTGGTTTAATCTATTTGATTGTTTTACTGGCTGTACATGGACATTTGTGGTGCAGGCAGGCAGCAAAATGCAGCATTAGCAGAGTGCTTGAATTGCATGGAAAAAGTGAAGGAGAGGATGGTTTAATCAAGGGCATTCTTATAGTACATGTCCTTTTCTAAATCTTTTTTTTTTTTTTTTTTTTTTTCAATAAAAGGAGATAAATGTGACTAGAGTTGCTTTTAATCATTGTAGGACAACCGCAGGACATCACGGAGTCTGACTCAGATATTAAAGGAGAGAGTTTGAGATACTGGATGAGCCAGCTTGTGCTAGGGGACTGCATTTCAGCCAACAACACCTTTGCAGAAGTTATATACATTAGGGCAGATTCTAGTCCACTAGTTGTCACATATCTGATTCATCCTGGCATGATGTATCTGGACATACCTTGATTAATACCAGCAGGTAAAATGTTACTGCAAGGAATTCATCATGCAAATTATGCTCTGCAAAACTCAGGAGATTATCCCTAGTGCTCACCTCTTGAATTCCCAGGTTTGTCTGCCTTGCATTCTCTCTGATGTTCCTGGAAGTTCTTAATGACATGTGGGCAAACAGAAACGTGTGTAATGAGTCGCTTTTAGAGGAAAAAAAAATCAATTTTCTTAACTGTAATATTTTTCTCTGTGAAATCAGATAGATATTCATCAGAATTGTGTATGCAACATTTCTTTCATTCATGCTGATTGGTATGAACTGTGATGTAGCATTCCTTTCAAACCAGCAAGCCTGGCAGCTTAACACTGTTTCCTCTACTTCCAGATACAGAGATGTGGACGTGCACAAATAAGATATTTCAAGAAATACAAGGTATTATATTCTTGCTTCAAATAGTATGTCTAAATGAGTGTTTAATTACTAGCCATTCTTCATGCAGGCATGACAGGTTTATCAGCAGCCACTTTTGCAATCAGCCAGCGTTACCTACAAGCTACTTAGCTAGGTGTTTGACAATGACTAGGCATAACTGGCATAAAATTGTCCTTGGAGTCACTCTGGGACAGCAAGTGAATTTCACAGTGTCTTAAGTAAGTATGTGCAGACTAACAGATTATTTACTGGCAGAATCCTTCACGTTTCTGTAACTACGGGTAACACCAGATATGCATGCATTTGTCTAATTTCAGGCTTGTGTTTTTGTATATTCTGTCTCCACCTCTATGTCTACATTTATTTCTAGCATCTGTGTCTTCCACTTTTAATAGAGTTCAAAGACTACACTCAGATTGGTTAGCTGAATGTGAGTCATCATAGCAGATCAGTTCATTTTCCCATGGCATGTTTTGCTTTATCTCATGACTGTCATTTTTTCCAGTTCAGTCTCACCAGTATTACCTGTTTGGCATGGTAATTTATCAGTCATTAATGAGGTACATATTTTCAGGGATGAAACAGCTGAATATTTTTTTTCTTTACTATGTAGATGATTCAATATGATTTTCATAGAACACACTTAGTGCTTATATGCTAATTATTTAAATGTTCTCTTTTATTGCCCAGAAATTTGTGCAGTGATTGAACGGTAACCATGCCTGTTTGTACAGAACTCGCATAAGGTCTAAATACATACCCATTGTGTCCAAAAAACAGCTCAGTGAGAGAGTGAAAATTTTACTTGTGATGTACTGTTTAAGAGGAAAAAAAAAAAAAAAAAAAAAACCAGAAGTGGAAGCCTTCAGGCTTCTTTTCAAAAGTGCTGCAGTTGTACCCAGCAATTTACACTCTGGAGCTAGGGCAGCACGCCAACACTGTATCTCTTCACCAGCAAATACAAAGTTTGGTCCAACTTGTTTCCCCTCTTATTTCCTCATGTACTCACACATAATAATAAATCATGTCTGAGAATAGCACATTAGCCAAATTACATGCAGAGAAACAGAGGAATTGTGAATGTTGTCACTTTAGGAAATGGCAAAGGGAATGCTGCAAAGAATGGAGGACTGTTGGGCAGTCATTGCAGGCTGAGGTAATGACTCAGAATACTTGTTGTGAAAAAGCATCACATTGAAGGTGTCCCAGTTAAGTCAACTTCAATTTTTCTCCAGCTTCTACTTGCTCAGTGAGGGACATTGAGGGTGTGGTTGTATTTCTGTAATACCTGTTATATTACTATAGGTACTTGCAGGGGTCTCTGCAAAGATTTAGGAACACTTCGTAAATGCTAGTTAAACTAGGTAATAATTGAAGCAATTACACACTAATAGACCTGTCTTAAATATAGGACAGAAGCAATTTGCTGGAAGAACTCTCATTCCAGGCCCAGGAGAAGAACCAGGGACTTCTGTTTGAGTAGATTTCATTAATATATTACGGCTGTCACTGTCTCTCCCCTTTTACTTTTCTTCACGTTCCTGAAAACACATAAACCACAAGAGGTTTTCCTAACTAATGAAATGACGAGGCTGGCAGTATTTACTAAGGACCTTTCAGTGAGTAAGCCAGCATGAAAGCAGTCTGAGGTGTGGCAAAGATGTTCTTCAGTACTTCTCATGCATAGTGCTGAAAAGGCCTATGGGAAACAGCAATTATGGTACAAGTTAGGGCAACTCTTAAGGTAGCTGGAACATTTCCGGGGACCAAACAGGCCTGTGGCAACTTCAGAATGGAGATAACTACATATTTCTTGTATCTGAGAGGATCTAACCTGCCTGACATTGTCTAAGTTTTCCTGTGTTTCTCTTACTGTGCTGCAGAGAAGACTCAGACATGGGACACAAGACTGCTGCTTGAAGTACTGTACATGCAAATTAAAAACAAAACAAAACAAAACTGTCTGAAACAACACACAGTGGCAAAGAGCCAGCAGATGAAGATAGGCAAAAAGGTCCAAGGTTACTTATCTAACACACCATGCAGATTCCTGACGTAGCCCCAAACTACTAGTTCCCAAACTAGAAACCTGTACAAGCACAGCCCCAAGCCAATTCATTTTGTATCTCAGCATAGTCTATGGAGGGTTACAGCACAGAGGTAGCTTTAATGCCACATTGTGCAATCCACAATTCTGTTACTGTCCGTGAACAAAATGTACTTTTCCCCTTCTATCTTAAAAAATCATTTATAGGAGGGAATGAAAATGTTTTTAAAGACCATTATCATGTAAATGTTGTTTCCACCCTCACCTTCAGCACTGCCTAAATAGATAGGGCATACTAATAAAAGTGACAGGAAGCTCATTTTTTTCTAGCCACAAGGTAAAGATAAAAGTAATAATATTCATGCCAGGCTTTTGATTTATTTCCTGAGAGTGGTAGTGTGTATTATGAATCTACTACCAACTGCAAATGCCATAGTGACAAAATTCACCTCAGAGTAAAGAAATTACACTGTATAAAGCTATGGTGTATTAATTTAATATCTGATTTTCTCCTTGTTGCAGGATCAAATCTGTATTTATGACTGCTGATGTGAAATAAAATGCAGTGACCAGAAGTCATTTGAAATTAAGCCAGATTTTATTGTATAATGGACTTTTATCAGTGTGGGATAAAAGTCAGTGTGGGAGAAAAACAGGACTCTTAAAAACAACTGCTAGTTAGTGGTTATGGAAAGAAAGTCAATCTGCAACTAAACTACAATGGTGGTACATTAAATAAGACTGAGTAATGGCAGTTAAACTTAATTAATTCAAGCTAGAAGATACTTAAACTATCTATAACAGTTTTATGCTGAAACCATATGTTGAGTTTTGATTTGATTACTCTCAGAAGGCCCATGGTTGTACAACTTTTCAGGCAAGACACCTACTGATATCCATACGCTGGTAAAGAGAGATTACAGACATGTTTTGAAGTCAATAAAGACAGTCTGGATTCAAGCGAGGATTACATAGCCACTGCATAGTTCTGTATGATACTGTCTGCAATATCTTTTGGTGGGGGGTGCCTCTTAATGAAAAATATTATTTGTTTACATGGAGTTCTGGAAAAAATTACATCTCAGGAAAACTTTCTGCAATAATTCTGTTCTTGGATTTTCATGCAATGAACATGTCTTGGCAGGGAAGGTGTGGAGTCTACCTGCAACTATATTTTGTGGTACAGGTTCTGTGGTCTGAGCTGCATCATGTAATCACACTGTTCACTACCAGAAGCCCTGACTCCCCACTGTTCACTGTTTCTGTACAGTCCAAGGCATTGAGAGAGAGTAACCCAGTGAAGCCAGCACATCATCCTTCTGGCAGCGCCCACCAGTATGCACAGCCAGGAGATCTAGGCCAATCTGGTCTCAAGAGCACTGCTGCTGGGACAATGTATGGCAACAGGACCATGCCACAGCCTGCACCACCAGCACATACCTTCACCCGTGATGTGCTTCTTCACATTTTCTGCCACACAGATGGGGTGTTCCCCCTCATTTGCTGTGCTGACCACACTGTCCATGAGACACAAGAGAGGACTTCATTCCACATGCCAGCTAAAGAAGGTCTAAGTGCTTGGTGACCAGTGGGTGCAGAGTCTGCCTTATGCCTATGATAACAAGCAAAAAGTCACGCTGGTGGCAGACAAGCACAACCACAGCAGCTATACCTATGCTCACACTTTGGCTTTCACCCATAGCTGCAGACCTTCCTCCAGCAATGCCAGCTGACTGACTACCAAACCCTGGGATGCCAAGCACTGCTTAGCAAGATGCTGCCGCAGAGCCTGCAGCAGTAGCACAGTGTGCCTGGGTGCTTTGTTTAATACACACATGGGTGGCCAGCTGGCTGATAGGTGCCAGATTTCTAAGTATCTGCAAGATACTCTAAAACCGGACAGTGGGAGGCATAGTTTAGGTTTTGGGTGGTTTCTGAAGAAGAACAGGGGACCAAATCAACGCAGCATTGTTCTCTAGAGCTGACTGTGATAGCCTCTGTTTGGGTATAGCTTATGTTAGTAAGGACAGCAAAAGTATTTTTTTCTTGAAAAATATTTGCTCTTGGGCCTGACCAGGAACACGGTCACAAAACCACACAAATACCATGTTTCCAGAAATGGTGGCTTGGAGGCAGCTTCTGTTTTGCATGCTCTCTCATCTTTAAATGCATGAGGTTGCATAAATACTCCAAAAATGCTTTCAAAACCCAAAGATGTGTCATCTTTTTTTGACATACCTGTAGTGTATCCACATGTGTGGACATCCCTGTAATAGTCTGGAAGCACTCTGCAGCGTGAACATGGATAGAATAACCTCGAACACAGTGTAGGTATAGCCAACATAAATGTTTCATTCTCTAGGCTCAAGTTAACGTTTTTCAAAGCAGCATCAAGATATCAATTACATTGTACCAAAGAGGGAAAATATCGCCCTTGTAGTCTGACCCACTGAAATCCAGAGAGCATGGTCCTTGTGAAACTCCTAGGATCCCAGAGAAAAAAAGGGAGTGCTGCAAAATGCCAGGAATGTTGCAGCTTCAGTAAAAGCCTTCTCAAATAGAAAGATCTCATTGGCTGAAGCATTTGCTTGAAGAAATAAAATGGATAATCCAGAAGTGGTTTCCTTTCATCATACATACTTCAGGCAAATTGGACTGGGCGAGTAACACATTCTTATCCTCTGTTGAAGAATGTCTTGATTTTTTTTCCAAAAATACATATAACTGGATGCTAATTCTGAAAATGTCATCATGCCCTAGGATTGCTTGAATAAATAAGGGGAACTGTAGCTATAGCCTAAATGTTCTTCATTCCTATTTTTGGGCATACTTCTGAAATTCATTCTTAAGGAACACTCACTGCAATCAAGGGAAGTTGTGCTTAGGTAAGGACTGACACTAAGCCTCATCACAGCAGGATTTGCTGAATTTCTGAATTTCAGTCCAAGTCTACAGCTCAAGTCATGAAGCTGCTCCTTACACTTAAAATGGTCCACAGCAAAAACAGAGAGATGAACAAAAGTGAACTGTGGGTGTAAAACTCTATGTTGAAATTTTAGATGTTGTCATTCAGGTCCATCTCAAAATTAAATGAATAGTTCGTGAGGACTGGTTCTACTGCTCTTACTCTTCCTCTACCACACAGCTCTGGGACTGAAGTGGGATACAAGTGCTTATACTTGTATCAACACCAGGAATGTAAAGCATTTAAGACAAAGCAACACTGCCATTCTTGTACACATGAAGAAGCATGTATTTTTACACTCAAGAAGAAAAAAAAAAAAAAAAAAAAAAAAAAAAAAAAAAAAAGAGAGAGAGAGAGAGAAAGTATATGTTGGGGAAATAAAATTAGCTTATTTTAATTATGGCTAAAGAACCAAAGACTCCAAATTTGCCACTAAATCCACAGGGGTCTGACTGCTGGTGCTGGAGGCCGGCACTGATGGGATGTAGCTTTGTCACCTTGGGTTAGACAGCTGCGAGGAGCCATGCTAAGGGCTTCTTCTCCTCTTCTCTTGGAAGAGGCCTTTCAGCTCCAGCTCTCACCCCCAGCTGTGCTTGCACCTGTCGTGGTTTAACCCGGCCAGCAGCTAAACACCACATAGCCGTTCGCTCTCCCTCCCCCCTCCCTCTCTGGGATGGGGCAGAGAAATGGGAAAGTGAAGCCCGTGAGTTGAGATAAAGACAGTTTAATAAGACAGGAAAATAATAATAACAATAATAATAATAATAACCATTAATAATAACAATGATGATAATAGTACTACTAATAATATGTACAAACAAGCGATGCACAATGCAATTGCTCACCACCTGCTGACCGATGCCCAGCCTAACCCCGAGCAGTCTGGCCCCCTCCCCCGGCTAGCCACCCCTATATATTGTTTAGCATGACGTCAGATGGTATGGAATACCCCTTTGGCTAGTTTGGGTCACCTGTCCTGGGTCTGTCCCCTCCCAGCTCTTACTGCACCCCCAGCCTGCCCATTGGCAGGACAGAGCAAGAAGCTGAGACATCCTTGGCTTGGTGTAAGCACTGCTCTGCAACAATTAAAACATCGGGGTGTTATCAGCACTCTTCTCATCCTAAGCCAAAACATAGCATTCTACCACCTACTAGGAAGAAAATTAACTCTGTTCTAACTGAAACCAGGACAGCGCCCCAGTTGTGTATTTGTGCCAGCCAACTGGCTTGACCTCAGCACTGCTTTGTGACTACAGACTTGTCTGGCTGTGGATGTATCTGGGTGTTGCCACGGGACCTGCTTTGCTTATACTGCTCCATCACATGGGCCTGCGTAGCTTTGCCATTGGTCAACCTAGAGGAGCATCTGCTTGGTATGAGGATGCTTGGTATGTTATTGAGACCTAAAAAAGGAGAAATAAAATTAATTAAAATCAAAATGGAGAATTAAAAGATGGTTTATTACACAAACTGGCCCCTGTCTCCAAATTGCTATTATTTTAGCTTAGGCTCTGTAGTCTTTTCCTTCCTGAAAGATTGGGCTGTAGACTGCCATATAAACTAGTTTAAAATCAGCCGATGTGTTTAAAACAAGCAGGTATCTAAACTGGGTTAAGTTTAAGTCTGGTTGTAGATGATGGTTGGCTAATCACTCCCATTTTCATACAGCCTCAATTCTTTTTGAGTGCTTGGTATGACATCAGTGAGAATGAATAGACTGGAAGGTTTAGGCATCTGCTGCATAGGTGCACATGCAGTGTGCTGGAGATAGACAGTGCTGCGTATCTGTTGACATTCTGACAACTGATACACCCATGCTCACTTATGCACTGGGCATGTGTTCTGGAAAACCCAGAGCACACAGGATACATTGGCATGCAATAATTTTTATTTCCATAGGAATTTACTTCTAAATAGTCCAGTTATTATGTTTAAACACTGGTAGTGAATACAAGAATGTTTCTGCTATGAATCATAAACTCTTAAAAAGAGAACAAAAGTTAATTTTTCATTGAGGCATCACAGACACTATGGTTACTCAATTAAAGCAGATTAAAAAGAGTCTACTTCTGCTGCCATGAATTTGTATGATATTACTTGGGATTTTACACAAAAAGTATTATCATATATTTTTCTTGATTTGTCTATAATGAAATAATTCCCCAGCCCTGGACTGACGACAAGTGACTTTTCTCATTGGAAAGATAGAGGCTTTAAAAGAGGAACAGAAATCTTATTCATAATTTGACTTTAAGAAATCTTGTTTGCTCAAAGTGCCTATGTATCAAATCTGTATCTTCATTTCTCTTATAAAGTATAGGAATGGTAAAATACCTAAACTTATTGTTAAAATACAGCTAAATTGGCATCTAAATGTTTTATGAATCTCAGAACTGCAACTTTATGGATTAAGGTAAATGAATATCAAATTCCTTATATGTGGGTGTCAAAAGGCACCTGCAAACATCAAATAAATTAGTGGCTGTAGATTTTACTGGAAAGCAAACTGAGGATCTACATAGATTTAGAAAATTTCAAAGAAAAGTCAGTTGTTATTAACAGTTGTTTGAAACAGGTTGTTTTTAAGGTAATTTGCATGTATATAAAAAATATATCATTTACGTTCTGACAATTATATTACTCTTACTCATTTTTGTTATTTCATTTAATAAATATTTGCACATACTTTTATTAAAAGGTCACATAAGTACATACCACAGCATTACTTCAACCTCTTCTAAAAAAAGATCAGAAAATAACAAACCCAAATCCTGATATTGGTCAGCACCATAGGATCTGAATCCAGCCCTAGTTTTCAAAAATTGCCTGAATCTGAGTTGTTTGTATTCAAGTATTCTGTTACCTGTTTCTGATGATATATGACTAAATACTTTATTAGGACTAAATATTTTATTGATGAAGCAAGCTATCTGTTCATCTGATCATTGCAACTCTATGAGTCCAACTATATTTAAACAGTATTTCAGAATGCACAAGACACATATACACAAAACCAATCTTACTATATTCCCCTGTAACCCACCTTACTTTTCTGACTATTTTACCTGATTCATGGCACTGTTATTTTATAGCTGCACTTTATGGCTATTACCTCATTTTAATTTTTATTCTAAAACAGTATGATTTACTTTAGCTTGGAAGATCTGGACAAGCCATCTTCAGCCTTTTAACTTCAACCACAGGAAATCAGTGCACTGGCTGTATGTTTAGAAGCAACCTCCACACTCCCTTGATGCAGAGGTACCAAAAAGTGTGACTCAGCCTCTCTCCTAGGAGACATACAGAGCTGGTTCCAGTGACTCCACCACGTTGCAAAAGAGGTTTGCAGGATTTGTTGCTGCTGCTTCAGTCCCTGACGCTGTAGATCTGCATTTTTTCACAGGTGAGGAACAAAATGTAGGGACTTGGGGGAAGGGAGGATGTTCTGAACTTATTTTTTCAAGCCATTTGTGCTCCTGTAGCGTGGGAGACAACCTGAGTTCTGAACTGTAAAGTGATTTAGTAAACACACACCCTTCTATTGCATAGATCCTTCATATCATGCATTTGGTCACAGCAAATGAACTTTTTTTTTTTCTAGAACTTCTAGTGCTTAAAATTTTTCTTATGCAGGCTCATTTACAGATATCCCCCCAAAATACCAATTTATATTTGCATCCATGCAAACCTAATAGGTTTCTATGTGAGAAGGGTGAACAGCCAATAAAAAAATATTTCTAGCAACTGCTATCGTGGCTTCTTCCCTTTTCTGCACATCATTATCAGTAACAGATAGGGTAGGTAAAGTTTCAACTGCGTGCCTCTGGACAGGAATGCTTGCTAAGAGCTACCTGGAAAATTCACCACTAGAGGGAGCTCTCCAGCAACCAGACAAGGTTCTTCAACCTACTAAAGAAAAAGCCTACTAAATTATGCGACTGCCAAAAAATTCATCTAGCTCACATTCGTTCCAAAATCTAAATGCATACAATCCATTATGGCAAACAAACAGACAAACAAGCTATATGCTTGAAACTTTAGGTATTCATCAAACTATATGTATGTAAGGAAAACTTTCTCTTACTGAGGAAGAACGCTGCAGGCTACTTGTGTAACAAAAACTCTCTTGATCAATCCTTGTAACGTAGAAATTACTCAAGTAATAAGTGATTGCTGGATCTGGTTCTGTTTACAGCAGGGCTTGCATGATGGAAAAACAAATAATGGGGGGAGTAGGGTGAGAAGAAAGCGAAAGCAGATATTTTTTTTCCCCTTTCTCTTCTAATTCCCATGCAGTGAGAAGTGGTTGCTTTGTGTAAATGTGAGTACAGTCTGCAGCCGTGTTGGTGTCACCAGGATGAGTGTCAACACACTATTTTTTTCATATTGTTTAGCACATTTGCTGTCTTGCAAGTTTCATGTAGATAATAAAAATGCCACGACTTGTTTTGCAAGAATAGAGATTTTGCCAGTCCAAGGCCAAAATATACCCAGCTACATATGTCCCTTGATACTGCTGTGCAGTACACTGTGTGCTGGCTACTTTTTACTTTTCAGGTCAGATGAATCAAGTGCTTTGGATCCCTTTCCAGTTCTTTCGTACTGCTGTTGAAACAGTAATATTTCAGTATTAAGGTAATTGCATCTATTTGAAAAAGCTCTTGTAAGTATTTTAACTAAAAGTTTAATTAATTTCTTGTTGAAGGATTTTTTGAAACAGCAAAAATCCCATGGCTTGCTGTAGCTGAGCAAACCAAGCTACCAGGGCAACTATGAGAAGTTCCCATGACAGTGTTCCCACATCACCCAATTGAGGAATTCAGAAAAATATTGTTACCAGTAGCTGGCTTCAAGGACAAGGTCTATGTGACTGCTAATCACAAGGGGGTTCTTTTCTTGCAGGTGGGGTTGTTTTCTTGTAGTTGTTCGTCTGAGTGCTTTTGACCAATAATCTTGTGTGAAACACTGTCCACCCCTGTTAAGTTCACTATAAAAGTTAGGCTATTCGGGCAATAAAATGGAGCATGATCTGACTCTACTGGTGTCTGTCATGCTTTTGGCCGTGCTTCCTGCAACAATTTCTTTAGCTTAACAAGATAGAAAATTTTATATTGATGGACCACTGTGATGAGCTATTGCATCACCTTTTTTTTTTTTTTTTTTTTTTTTTCCAGCAACTACTATAGAGCAACATTACACAAATGTATTAGACACAGCAGAGGCATGTTGACAAACAACTCTTGACAAACAACAGCTAGGTATCCCTACCACTAGAGACAAATATCTCTGCCACTGTACAGAAAGGAAATACCGGACACTAAGTTATGTAGCAGTACTTTGGGTGATTACCGAAGATGTCACAGACTGACACGATAATAGAGAAATGGCCACTTACAGGTTAACTCTGACACTATTATCTTGATCTATGTTATTATTTTTTTCATTACCTGTGTCTTTTAATTTATTCTCCCTTCTCTGTATCACACATACCTAGAAAATTAGCAAATGAATCATAAAAGATTTATCAGGTTGAATTATATAATTGCAGCATCTACGTGTTAAAACATATTTAACAAAAAAGAACAAACTAATGTCTTCGAGTAATCCAGTAATCAGGCATCAGCCTGCATGCCCTCACCTCCTATTTCTGCAATCAAATTGACTTAGGATATATAAGAAAAATACCAGACTTCTAGTTGAAACTTCTGACTCTTTCATAAACAGGCAAATGAAAATGATCTATACTAAATGTGTAATTTCAAAAACATCTGTGGCACAGGCCAAAATGTAGCAAAAGTTAGAAGGCACTGAATACAGTTTTAGCACAGATACAACTGATTTCACCATTAAGGCCTTGTGACAAAAATGGGCTTTAATACTTTAACTAGCTTGCTACAGATATGGCATCACGAGAAGAACTTTCCATAGTGCATTGATTGAATGGTATTCAGAAGATATTTATTACTTTATTATTCTGATATTCTTCATCTTGGAGGGGGGAATTCAAATGATTCTTAGAAGTAATCAACAGTGATAAATTCACCTTTAAAAGTAACACATCATCATTTTAAAATTAATGTAAGAAAAGGTGTGAAATAAATACCTGTACAACATGGACAGCAAAAAATGACATATTTGAACTTTGAAGTGCACAATATGGCACCGTTTTACCTCCTGAGAGCACTAAGACAAACCTCGATGAAATGATCTCTGACCTATACACAGGTAAAAGCATGTGGTGGCTCCAGAATACATCCACTAAGAGAAGGGAGTTTACAATGAAAGGACTCCACTCAAGACCCAATCCCAACGTCGACCTCAAGCCCCCCGGGGCTGGAACATGGTGCAGAAGCTCTGTCACAGCTGCTGACGAATCTGCCGGGAATGTAAGGACAACTTTCTCATAGACATATTCAGTGCAAACTGAGGCCACGTCAACTGTAATTTACAGGAACTTTTTCAATGACTCATATTTAAATTTACTCTATTTTTATAATTATGGCCTGCACTTCCTATTTTTGACAGAGAACTTTAAATCACAGGGATTTTCAAGGGATTTTTATGGTTCTTTCACTGATGGGATTACATCTTCCGTATAGGAATGGTTTTTCAGAAGATGTCAATGCGTGGAAGTATCTTGACTGTCAGAATGACCAACAGGCACACAAAAGGAGTTCAACAACTGGCTTGCAAGAGGTCCCGGCCTGTTGAAGCTACTGCTAGGAAAAGAAAGGGCAGAGACAGACTATGAGACACACTTTCTTATCAGCCAAAGGAATGAAGAGCACAGCGCTCTTCCTCCTCAGCCTATTTCTCTTGATAATTCTTGCCCTTTTCAGAACAGTACATTACATGCAATAATTGTGCAGCATGCTTGTATGAGGTGGGGGTGTAGAAACAGGTTTGGTGTGCAGTTCAGGTTGGAAATGTGCCTCAGTGAATTAGTGTCATTTACCTCAGCTCCCAGTGTAATTGCTCTTGTTGCTAGCCAGTCATACTCAGAAGATTGAAATAAATTTCAATTCAGCATTCAGTTACGGGGCTTAATTGCTTTACAAAATATTATGCATTGTTACAAATACACCAGAATAGTGGAGTTACCCGCACATGCTTGTATATCAAAAAGAAGATTGCGTTCCAAAAGAAGCAATCCCCTTAACTGCAAATAAGAGGCTTTAAAAGATCTTTGGCTTGAATGAAAAAATGCCTTCTTCTTGGAGCCTAGCCCACATCCCTGTGTATAAAGTCCACTAGGACTTTGTGAGAATATCAAACAACAAAACCATGTTCTTTGTCCAACGTGGAGTTCTGCTCTAGATGCAGAGTTAGAGTGCTGCTCATGCCTTGCCAAAAAAGCAAATGTGTACCAGAAGCAAAACCAGAAGTTCTATTGAAAATACAGTTTGTTTGCAGAGAAAGAAATGAACCAACATTTTTTTGTTCCCCCCACCCACCAAAAAAAAAATAATAAAAAAATCTATCCAATGTTTGGGTTTCAAAGGAAAATGTCACAATTGTACCAGAGCACCTCAGCAGTAAAAGGGCTACCATTTTTCTTGTGTTATATCAACATCTATCTAGTATCTAAAGGCATGGGTGCTGTTGATGAAATGCAGTAGTTTAATCTTCTGATTTTACAGCAAGGCTGTAAAATGGAAAAAAACAAAAGCCACATATCCCAGCATGGCTTTTTACCCTTAACATAGATGTGCGATGTTGTCTTTGGTCTGACACATTTCAAGCGTGTACCTGATTATACTTTACCCTCCCCCTCAGCTTCAGTGCCATTCACGGATTATTAGATTATCTAATAAATTTATTTGCTTTGAATCAAGAGAAGTTCAGAGAAGCTACTGCCATGAGCTTTCCACCACTTTTTTTGGTCAGGATTTTCTATCTTAAGAGACTGACATTAACTTGGACGACAAGAAAGGGTTTTTGTTTGTTTGTTTGTTTTTGGGGGGCATTTTGTTGTTTTCACTGTTTTTCTGCAAAGTTCATCTGGTGGACTGAAACTGTTTACAGCTCTTGATATTCTAAGAGGCCAGTACAATCTATTCAGTTATTTTCTGTTTAGTTAAGCTTATTAAATCGGCAGTTACTTTTGAAAATCACAGTGAGAAAGTTACTCTTTAAACTGACAATACCACAGAATCAGATTTCTAATGCACTGAAAAAAATGACAATACAGACATTTATTCTTTGCTGTTTGTTTTTATATTTCTATTTGTTTCACAGGTCACATTTTCAATAAAAGAAATTCATAAATATATGCAAACATTTTACAGCCCTTCTTAGAAAATGGCATTGCACACACAAGACAAGAACTATTCAGTTGCATCCAAAATTATAGTTCTTTATATGTGCATGGGGAAATCTAGCTGTGAAAGCAAACTGAGGGACTGATAATCTTTTGGTGTAATTACAATAGGCTCAAAGCATAACACATACATTTCTGTTTTAAATGTATCTACTATTTCAATGCCTTCGTCTTTATTATTTCAATGCCTAGGGTCCAATCAGGGAAGGGATCCCAAATGTGCTAGATCGCACCAAAATCAGCAAAGGGTTGCTTGCTTGTAGTCTTGCCTTCTGTTGTGCTTGCGGATGTAGATCTCTATTCTGTGAGGTCATGCAGATGTCAGCGCATGGGACAGAACAGATGTGCAACATTCCTGAAAATGGGATTTGTGAGATGCAAGCAAGTGGGACCACTGTAGCACCAATTTAGTTTGGTTTAAACTGCTGTGAAACTGCAGCTTGGAGATGTGGCTCCTCAGCTTGGAGGTGTGGTTGCTATAAACTTGTTTTTTACCTGTCTAAATCCTGCAGCCAAATGAAGGGAGTACCTCGTTCTCCTGCAGTCTCACCCCTCCCCAGTATTAGCACGAATGAGGCAAGCTAGACAGCCAGACTGTGTAGTCTTGAAACTAAGTTGGGCTTTCATGACACAACGACTATCATTGAAAAGGAAAATATTACTTCCCTGACCTTGTTTACGTAAGGCCAAATAAACACCAACTGGGGTGTAAAAACAAGGGAAGGACCTTATATGTGATAGTACGGGAAGAAAAGGATGGCCTATACAAACAGCAGCTTGCATTTTAGTGTAATGTGATGTCTCCAAGCACTGGAGGGATGGCACCCTTTTCTGCCACTGAAAGGAGTTGCTCTACTTCCAACCTACTGAGTCTTTTGCTTTTGCCCTCAGGACTTGTGGCCAGCCCAGCTCGCTGGCACCAATGGTCACTCAGCTTGTTAATTCAACCTGTTAATTAATCCTGTCTGTAAGCGCAGGAGCTGGCACAGGCTACAGACTGGGCCTAAGCAGAACAACACTGGTGGGACCTAGACCCTGAACTCTGCTCTGGTGAGGCTGCTCCTTGAGTACTTTGTTCACCTTTGGGCCCCTCACTACAGGAAGGACATGGAGGCCCTGGTGCATGTCCAGAGAAGGGCTGAGGCTGGTGAAGGGCGTAGAACACAAGTCCTATGAGGAGTATCTGAGGGAACTGGGGTTGTTCAGTCTGGAGGAGGCTCAGGGAAAACCTTATCGCTCTCTACAACTACCTGAAAGGAAGGTGTGGGGAGCTGGGGGTCAGCCTCTTCTCGCAGATAACTAGCAATAGGACTAGAGGGAATGGCCTCAAGTTGTGCCAGGGGAAGTTTAGGTTGGAAATCAGGAAACATTTCTTCTCAGAAAGAGCAGAGCAGTCAGGTATTGGAACAGGTTGCCCATGGGTGTCCCTGGGGGTGTCCTGGGGGTGTTCAAGGAAAGGTCGGACGTGGTGCTTAGGGACAGGGTTTAGTGCGTGACAGTGGTGGGAGGGTGATGGTTGGACTAGGCAATCTTGGAGGTCTTTTGCAAGCTTTATGGTTCTGAGGGTCTGTGATTTAAAACTGATACCAAAACAGCAATTCCAGCCGCTACGGAGCTTATGGCACCCAACCCACAGGCGTGCTCCGCGCACCCTCCCTGAGGCCCCCGCCCCCCTTGCGGCCGCCAAACCCCCTCAGAGCCCCCGGCCCCTCCCCTCAGCGCCTCGGGGACAGCGGGGCGGGCGGGCTGCGCATGCGCCTCCTCCGGCGGGCCACCACCCGCGTGGAGGCGGTGGGCGGGAGAGGGCGGGCTCGCTGAGGGGGCGGGGCTATGAGGAGCCCCCGCCCCGTGCCGGGCCCCGCCCCGTGCCGGGCCCCGCCCCGTGCCGGGCCCCGCCCCGTGCCGGGCCCCGCCCCGTGCCGGGCCCCGCCCCGTGCCGGGCCCCGCCCCGTGCCGGGCCCCGCCCCGTGCCGGGCCCCGCCCCGTGCCGGGCCCCGCCCCGTGCCGGGCCCCGCCCCGTGCCGGGCCCCGCCCCGTGCCGGGCCCCGCCCCGTGCCGGGCCCCGCCCCGTGCCGGGCCCCGCCCCGTGCCGGGCCCCGCCCCGTGCCGGGCCCCGGCCCGTGCCGGGCCCCGCCCCGTCAGTCCGGCGCCGGCCCGCGGCGGGGCCGCAAGTTGCCCGGGACGGCGGCGGCGGCTCTGCGGGGCTCGGTTCGGCCCGGCCCAGCCCGGCCCGCGGGGAGGGGGGGACGGCCGTTGGCACGGAGCTCCCCCGCGGAGGGGACCGGGGGCTGCCGGGGTCCGAGGGGATGCGAGCTGCGGGCCGGCCCCGCCGCGGCGTGGCGCGGGGGAGGTCGGGCCGGGCCCTGCGGCGCTGAGGAGCTGGAGCCCCGTCCCGTCCCGTCCCGTCCCGTCCCGTCCCGCCCCGTCCCGCCGGCCCGGAGCCGCCCGGGATGGATCATTTCTGTCAGCAGGTGCAGCAGAAGGACGTGAGCCGCAGGCTGCAGGTCGGGCAGGAGCTGCTCGAGTACCTGCGCGACCCCGCGGCGTCCCCGGACGTGGAGCAGGACCCGCAGCGTCTCGACAAAGTGATCGACGAGCTGGCGGCGTGGGTCAACTCCAGCAACTTCAAGGTGCGGGGCGGGGAGGGGCCGGGGCGCTCCTTGGCCACACGGACAGGCCGGCGTCTGGCCCGGCCTCCAGCCCTTCCTCCCCCGGAGAGTCGGGAATCTGGCCTGGCTTTGACTAACACTTCTCGCTTTCTGTTCCTTTTATCGTTGCCTGAACATGGCAGCACATTCCCTCTTGGGGGACACCCCCCCAACTGTTCCCTTAGCCTGAAATAGCATAGCTATAACATAGCTAGTAATTCTTTTTTTGCTACCCCTCCCATTCCCTTCCCGTGCTGGGCTCTCTGCTTGGTGTAACGTTTCCTGGGATTCCCAGGATTTCCTGCAGGCCCTAAAGAGTGCTGTTTCACTGTGTTGGTATTTCTCTCTGCTTAATGACTGAATTGCTTCTTCGGGTTCCAGTTGTAAATTTAAAGTTTTTCTATCGCCTTTAGGTGACTTTGTCATAGACGAGAAGTTACACGGTATTTTTATAGCTACCCGATGATGACTCATGTTTGGCTTTTTTTCCTGGTGCGCTTTTGGCTGACATACAGGAAAACAGTATTTATGGTGGACACGTGGGGGGAGTAATATTTGTCAGTTTTTCTGCTGTTGGTCAGCCGATAACGATAGACAATGTAGCTTTATTACCAAACGCGATCGCATTCGTCTTTGCGTGTTTTTTTTTTTTTCTTTTTTCTTTTTTTCCTGCTGTATGTAACTGTCGCTGGTCTGCGCTCTCGTCATCTGGTGGCAGTGTTGATCTGTACTGCTGAGCCCAGGTCTGGCAGCAGGGCAAGAGCCGCCCTTCCTGCTGCGCAGAGTCCCAGAGTTGCTGTCTTGTCTCCTAAGACAGTTGTCCTTAGGACCTCTGGACTTAGTGCACGGAGGTTATGGTATTTTTTTTTCCTATTTCTGTAATCTCTGGAGGAAAACATAGGAACACCTTGCAAAGGCAGTGTGTTCGTGAAATACTTATTTTTACTCCTTAGATTTGACAATGCTGTGTACTTGGCAGTGTCTGCACATAGCACTTTTAAGTTTGAGGCCTGAAAATGATCAGGCTCAGCTGTATTTGCATGTATCTCACTTTTTTTTTTTTTTTTTTTTTTTTTTGAGCAAATTTGTTCCTAAAGGTCAGGTTAGTTACAGGGAGTAACTAACTCCCTGTATGGGTTGGATAAAGATGATGTACTTGTTTTTGAATTCTTAATCTGAGGATAGTTGTTGGCAGTTGATAAATGTCAAAATTAGGCAAGTTATTTTAAAACACCCTTTGGTGTAAAGAGGGACTGGTTGGTTACTTACCTCAGTAGGACAACATAAAAGTTGTTTACTGCACTTCTAAACTGATGAAAGTAGGAACTAAGAAGGAAATTTCAAGGTGCTGTGGTGGTTGTTTCTTTTTATCTTTGTAAAGCAAGTCATTCTGCTCACCGTTGATGCATGGTGACAGTGATGTTGGCTGTTAGGACTGTACAACAAAGGAGGTGTGTACATTAAATAGGCCAGATAACCTTCACAAGCCTCAGTCAAAACAAGGTTATTATAAAATCTTGTTATAATATAGGAATTATAATTATTAATAACTATTATAAGCCATAGAAATCTATTTATAGGGTTATAGCCATTCTTATAATTCTTACTATATTACAGTCTCCTTTTCTGCATGTCACCTAGTGGTGGCTCTTTATACATACAAAACTGCATTTGAAAGCATATTGTATATGCAGTGTTAATGGCAACAGCATAAAGTCTTGGATGGTTTGTTTGCGATCAGTGTCCCTGTCTATGATAGTATTGGTCGGCATCTGATGTTTCCAAATAAAAATTAAGAATATTCTGGAGAACTATGGTTGGCATCTAAAATTCCTATTTCATCTGAAACAAGCATGGATGTGGGAGTATCACCATGGGGATCGACAAGCCCCGTGGTTGATGATGACATCGGATTCCTGATGATGAACCCATGAGGGATGTAAGCAAGCTAGAAGGAACAAAGAAGGGCAATACACGAGACCCTTGCTGTCTCAAACTGCTTGTTCTCCAACCCTTAAGACATGGAAGTGGCTAAATGTTTGCTGTTGCTGGACAAATTCGTTAACCAATGAATAGCTAGTGGGAAAGTACCGCTTGTCTAGCTAATGGTATAAGAAGGGAGCCTGTCCTCAATAAAAGTTACTGATCGTTAAAGAAACCCTGGTGTGTATGTGGTCATTATGCCACAAATGGCACCTGAACAGGGGCTTGAAGAGAAAACGAACTAACAGGCACAGGCTAATGGAGCAGCGGCTTGAAGAAAAAAAACGAATGAGCAGGAACAGGGACACTGATCACCTCATGAAGATACAGGTTTGGCCAAACTCAGCAAGCTGAAAGGAAGCTCAAGCTGCTGAAAGGAAGCTGAGAGAAGTAGACCCACACACAGAACTGCCTCTAAGCAGTTGAGAACTATTTTCACAAAACAAAAGTTTGGAAAAATAGATCTCTGGAGAAAAAAAAAAAAAAAAAGAAAAAAAAAAGAATTGTATTGGCAGGGGGAAAGACATGGTGATCCAAAGGGTCTTTTTATCTCTGATTACCATGACCTCAGCTGGTCATGCCCAAAAACTTCTAGGGAGGAACGTGTGTTAACACTTACATGAGGACATGGGTCCCTGGGGAGATGAACGTAAAATTGCTCCAGGAAAGATCATCTAACTAGTCAGGAATGCAGAGTTACTGTACACAGAGCCAGGATTAGTCCAGTTGGGTATTTATTGTTTTGTTTTTAAATTACCATCAGCAGTTTCCCAGTGTAATCGAGGTGATTGATATCAGCTAGTTTTATCTTCCTAATTACCAATGGACCTCACAAGTTCAGATCAACTGTTTGTTTTTTTTTTTTTTTTTTTAATTGTTTCATTACTATATAGAAGTTCATTTAGAAAGGAATTGCAATATGTTTCGGATATTCTCTTCACTGAGTATGCTTGTCCCCACTTACCTCCCCCCCCAAAAAAAAAATAAATCAATGGCTGTAGTAATAATTAGGGCAGACTGAACTCCTATTGTTAATATTACTTAAAAATCAAGTAGTATGAAAATATTTATATGCTTTCTTCTGAAAAGCTTTTAGTATAAAAATTTTTGGAAAAATATTTTGATTTTTGCTTAATTCTCAAATAATAAACATTTTTTTTTTAATATCAAAATTGTTACCAGAAGTTTTCAGCAACATTATATTTAAGCTTTTTGCTTACAGTTTTCTACTTAACAAGCACAAAGATGTCATGGCATTAAAAGCAAACTTCAACTCACATCCATTAAGTGCTTCCTGAGAGGGAAAAGGGAATTACTGACAATTTATTGTTTTATTTTCAATAATAAGAAAGTAGAACTGCTTTGTTTGAATAGTACGTTTTGGGTACCTGTCAGAGCAACCACTACCAAGTACTAAAGTGTTGATAGTTGACCTTTAGATACAGCCTTCCTATCTTAAAGAGTTTATTATTAGCATAAACCTACATGGTTAAACCAAAAACAGAGGATTAACATAGAAGTCAGCATGTGAGGATACAACCATGTCCAATTGTATGCAAACTACACTACTGCCTTTTAGTACCTGAAGCAAAGAGCTAGTAATAATATGAAAAACAGTTTAAAAGTAATGCTGGGAGCCCTCCAGTTCTTAAAACAGGGAAAGCTTTTGCAGTTTAAAAGTCTTTCCCACCCACAAAACTGGCCACCAGCATCAAGGTGCCATTTAGCTGTAAAACTTGCAGAGACAGAGGACTGAAAAAATACATAACTGAGTATGTAAGCCTCTGGCTCTTGGTATAGGCAGTGTCAGTGTTGAAGATAAATAGCTGGAAAAAAAAAATATGGTTTGGAATTTAGACATTACATAAATTTAGACAATATCTACAGCCTTTCCCTCATCCACTAAGAGTATCACCTTGTCATAGAAATTTGTTCTACTTTTTCAAGCAGGACTGTATGGTTAGTTTGGAATGACAGCTTAATGAATTCAAGATTAAAATAAATGGTTTTTTTTGTGCTAGTTATAAAAACTCTCCTGCGTGAAAAATTGCAGTTTGTACACTTTTTCTGAGGTGCTTAGGAATATAAGAGTTTTTCCTAACAGCATAACTTTCAGAGGGTCACTCCTCTATGCAGAGATGGTGTGCACCTGTTTCCAAACGTGTAATGCAGCTTTACCCATGTCCTCAATTAAAATAAAGTGCACACTGGATTAAAAGTGTTGTTCTACAGCGATCCTACAAGTGTCTTAATTAAGGTCTACACTACTACTGTTTAAGAACTGCAAGAAACCTTGACTGTTTGGCAGTGTATTTCCAAAAAGAGAGTTTTCTTCATCTCAGAAACAAATGATTTAAAAAACTAAAAATGAAAAGAGACAAAAATAAAATAATAAAAAAAAAAAAAAAAACACCACACACTGGCATTTGCCTAAACGTATGTTGGAAACAAATTATGACTTGGCACTTCACGAAGTATAAAACCAGCAAGTGCTTTGGAAGCTGGGGTTTTATGTGTTGTTTTTGTGTGTGCCACTGCATTCCTCTGTACCTGTCTTATACTGTACACATTTGGAATTTTTCTGTATTCTTTAGTTGCGGACTCGGATGAGGGGTGGAAAGGCCTTGCAGAGAGACCTGGACATATTGGAGAGCTGGGTGATCACCAACCAAATGAGGTTTAACCAGAGCAAGTGCCAGGTCCTGCACCTGGGATGGGGCAACCCTGGCTGTATGTACAGACTGGGCGATGAGACACTGGAGAGCAGCCTAGAAGAGAGGGATCTGGGGGTTGTGGTTGACAGCAAGTTGAATATGAGCCAGCAGTGTGCCCTGGCAGCCAGGAGGGCCAACCGTGTCCTGGGGTGCATCAAGCACGGCATCGCTAGTCAGTTGAGGGAGGTCTGTTTTGTGCTGGTGTGGCCTCACCTCGAGTACTGTGTGCAGGTCTGGGCACCACAGTACAAAAATGACATTAAACTGTTGGAGAGTGTCCAGAGGAGGGCGATGAAGCTGGTAAAGGGCTTAGAGAGGAAGATGTACATGTACATGTATGAGGAACGGCTGAGGGCACTGGACCTGTTCAGCCTGGAGAAGAGGAGGCTGAGGGGGGACCTCATTGTGGTCTACAGCTTCCTCATGAGAGGGAGCGGAGAGGCAGGTTACCTATTCTCTATAAACACCAGTGATAGGACCCACGGGAATGGTTTTAAGCTGAGGCAGGGGAAGTTTAGGCTGGACATCAGGAAGAGGTTCTTCATCAGGAGGGTGGTTGCACACTGGAACAGGCTCCCCAGGGACATAGTCACTGCACCAAGCCTGTCTGAATTTAGCACACAGTCCAATCGCTTTCTTAGTCACATGGTCTAAACTTTTGGGTAGACCTGTGTGGTGCCAGGAGTTGGACTTGATGATCCTTATGGGTCCCTTCCAACTTGGGATATTCTATGATTCTGTGATTTCAAAGACAGGAACAAAAACATCTCTGCTTTTCCTGAGATGACTGTCAGTATATATGTGTATGCATCACTGAAACTTTGTAGACTACAGTGCTGTTTTCCCATGCCAGACACCACTGTGCACCTTTCTGAACAGCAAGCATTTTTTCAATAGCAACTTAATGGCTACTAAGGGAAAGTAGAAAGTCAGTCTCCAAGACAGGATCCCAAAAGGACAGGAATTGAACAGTGCTGGCTAGCAATGAGACACCATGCAAATCAAGAATGCAGTGTGGTCTCCAGGGAAGTAGTTCATGTATGAGATAAACCTGCAACTAAAATATTCCTAGGCAACTGCAATAACTGCAAATAATGTGTCACATTCCTGAGGACTCAAAAGCTGCAAGAGTCCCTGCAAAGCAGTGCTCCTTTAGACATCTGTGGTCTCAAGGAATATGAAA
Organism: Aythya ferina; assembly: GCF_964211825.1. Classification (NCBI taxonomy): domain Eukaryota; kingdom Metazoa; phylum Chordata; class Aves; order Anseriformes; family Anatidae; genus Aythya; species Aythya ferina. The sequence continues at coordinate 68,897,456 of NC_140297.1, forward strand.
GATTTTTGCAAGTTTTGTTACTTCTTTCAATGTTTTGAAAATAAACCAGGCAAGTTAGGGATTTTGAGAGGGACTAACCTAACCCTAAAGAAAATGATAGCAGAAAGTAGCTGTAAGATTCTTTAACTGGTTAAAAACAAAATACGCAGAAAACATTCATGCTTTCACAGTGTATTGAAAAATAATGTAAATGACAAAATAAGGAGGTGGCAAACAAGTTGTTTTGCTGTATATTACAAATAACTACTTGTCTGGATGTAGTGTTAACCACTAGCTGCAAAGATTAAACCCATCTCTTCAAATTGGGCGTCTTACCCTTTTCATTTAGGCATTGTATTGCCTTTTGTAGATAAGTAGTCCCTTTACTGTTGCTCATAAATTGAGTACAAGACAGCCCAAGATACTTTTTTTTAATTATTATTATTATTAGCCATTGTTCAGTGACTAGTCTGTGCAAACAAACAGATCATGAAATGGCTGCAGCAAGTATTTATTTGTTGTTAATTATTTATTTGTTAATTATTTATTCTGGCTCACTGGCCAAGTACCCTGCAGGAGAGGAGGGGGAAGGAACAGGAGACCAAAACAAACCACCTTTACGAGTATGATAGACAAAATTCTAGCATTCATGTACAAAATACAGGTTGCCGCTTGAGATTTAACAGGAGAAGCACAGCCCGTAGTGCCCTTCTGGGAACTGAGGAAAGGAAGAACATTCCAGAATTCTTAATTACATTGTGCTTCTGATTGCACTTGTGTGTTGAGAGACCAGTACTAATGAGGAATTATGCCTTCACTCCAGCTTGTATTACCTTAGTAAGTATGCATATGAGACAGTGCATGCCTAGAGCAGTTTTGTACCTGTATACCTCAGCTGACTACAGTAATGAAAGAAATACATCCCATATTCTTACTTAATATTATACTCACTGTAACAAGGAAGTTACAGAATGACAGAAGAACCAGATAGGAATAGAGACCAGTGCAGGTAAATTACAGCCTTCCTGCAGTGCTGCTGCAATAGCCACAACAACCTGTGAATGACAAGACAATAGAGTGACACTTTATTAGTTAATCGAAAGTACTGAGAAGCAAGCTACTCATAAAGCTGTTCTAAAGCTTAATCAGCCTTTTAGGACCCTGTGCTGTTTACAAAAGAGCAGAGACTATGCAAGCACTGCAGAGATTTTAGAGTATTTACCGCCAGGGAAAGGAACAAAACTAACATCCAGTTCACTTTTAGCAAGGCTCTTCTACACAATGTTCTAGATGCAAATGCTATGACCTTCCAAACCCATCCTCCCAATGGTGCATGCTCTTAGGGTCTTGAGACTTACATAAACTCTCAGCCATCACTTTCATGTAACAGTACAAGCCGAGCAATCTGACCATGCCCCTATTAAATTGCATGTTTGTGAAACCGACCCTGGAAAGAAAAGTTTCCTGACAATTACGGAAGAGTAGCTGAAAAGATCAGATGATATAACCTGCTTATGATCCATCTATTATTCAGATGAAGTAACAGGGCAAACAGCGTTACAGTCACTAATACACTAATAGTTTCACAAAGGTGCAGCACCATCTCCATGGTTTTGCTTTTTTTTTTTTCCCCATGGTGCTATTATATATTCAGTCCTAAATACTTAATTTAGGTGTAGAGTTAAATCAGTAGCTTGAATCTTTATTAGCCAAGGGAGACCAATGTCAAACACTTTGAGGAAAATTTGCAGAAGCAAAGCCTGAGGAAGCCTTACACTAGGCGGCATCTTGCATAATTTTAGGTTAAAATTCCTAATAGCGACTTTACCAAACAGCAAAGATACTCTTTGAAGACTCAAATATATGTGTTCATAGTTGGATGAGGCTCACTGTTTCACTAACTCTGAGACTTCACTAGCAGAGACCATCTCCTTATCTCATGTGGACTTCCAAAGTTAGGGGCAACACTCTCTTAATGAGCTGTACTTGCATATTTTCATCTAGATTACAGTGCTGATCAGTACTGGGTTTTCAGAGGGGTCACACTGGACTGCTTGGTTTCAGAAGGAAGATGGCTATCAGTACTCATTCCTCTTGCACTTTCAGAATTAAGTCTGACTTATAGGTAAGGACTTGTTTTACAATCAGATTAAAGGTTTGTTGTTTTTCTTGAATAAGAGTTATTTATTTGAAATTCACAGCTCCACAAGTCTCAAGTTCAAAACTGGAAAGGCTTAAACACAGAAGTGTTAAAAGATTCATTGACTAAGTTAGCGTTTTGACAGCAGAAACAACAGCCCATCATGCAATTTAATAAATGTTTGCTTTACCCTTTTTGTTTAATTGCTGGAGTAATTAATCTCACCTTTACAGTTTATTTGAAGTACCTTTCAGACACACGATCCACACTACATTGTATGTGCTCAGAGGCCCCTCAAAAAGGAACACATTCAACTATTGCAGTACAAGCTTACTGAAAAGTCACCTCTCAGACTTACGGTAAAAACCAGAATATTACTGTTATTAGTAGTAAAAAATTACAACAGGGACCCACCATTTATTTTTTCAACTGGAATTTTCAACAGGGTATCTTGATGTTTACAGTTGAGATGTAGCAGATTTTTCACTACTCAAATAATTAGTTGGATGGCTTCAGTTATCAGAGGCACTCCGAAGACTGAAAAGTTAAGTTTAATCTGGTTAGAAAAAAAATAAATAAAACCAGAAAACTGGAAGTCTTTTAATACTAACCTACTTGAAATCTGTACTCAGGTGCTGACAAAGTTAAACTGTCTTACTGATTCAAAAAGGGAGTTCACATTAAATTGCTAGTGACCTCCAAAGACCTCCTTCCAACTTCCCAAAGTGATCACCCAGGCTGGAAAATATAAAGTAGTAAAATTTATCAAGTTCAAGGCATGCTGTGAACTGAATCATTTGAAATGTGTATTTCTAAGAGGACTTCTGGGAGGTAGAGTCAGGTTTGAAGTCTTAAATATGAAAACAAGCAGCTCAGCCCTGGGCATAATAATTATGTACTTGCTTAGACACAAATGCAAGTATGTTTTATAAATGCTTGCACTAGGAATTTCAGGCATTTTCCTCTTCCACTATAACTACTGATGCAGTTGAAGTTTGGAAGCTTCTCCATGGGAGATAACATCCTGCAAAAAGAGTCAACCTGCAAAATTGGTCCTGCAAACATTTCAAGGGAAATTGATAGGTTTCTCTCACCATTTACTCCAATGTTATTTTGACTGATCTGTTTGCTTGCAAGACTGATCTTCATAAGGCAGGTCAGTCAGTCAGAACCATTAGTTGATCTGGATCTTCTCTGTCAGCAAAGAAACTACCCTGACAAACACAAGGTTACTCCTTTGCACAGGTTAAAATGCAGGACCCTGTCTTGGTACTGAAGTGTTTTTTCCTCAAGTGTCTTCTATTTGAGATAGAACTCTTCTGGAGGAAGAATGAAGGAGTGAGCTACACACATTTATAACACATAAAACAAACAAACAAAAACATGTTTACTTGTTGATTTTTTTTTTCCACCAAATGGGCTATTTAACATTACACAAAATAATCACTACTTATACCTACACAGTGACTGAGAAACAGAATAACATTGAAGAGGGGGTTCTGTACCGTTATAGGATGTACTAACTAACTGACAGGTGATTAGGTTTATTCTACTTCCACATGCTATAGCTAGGGAGAGGAAAACACTTGGTACATCAGTTACTCTGGTAAACACATCTAGCCAAAGATGTCAATCTGGTCAAGTTGGCTGCAAAAGACTCAGGAATGGTGGAATTTGCCTTTTTTTGTGCATCTTCAAAGAACATTTTGACAGATGCTCAACAGGAGAAGGAAAGGGTTATAGTGGTAACTCGATAAATTTGCAGAGAACTGGCCAGTAGTATATCCACAAGACTGACGAATGAGAATTTGCAACTTGTTCACATTCTAATACCTCCAAAACCTCCGCTTCTGAAACATTTCATATTTAAAAGCAAGGGAATCTGACCAAGTAGAATGCCTAAGGGGACCTCACTTTCCAAATCACATAATGAAATTGGTCTTCTTCTCCAGACCAATTTCCATTCTTGTGTCTCCACCCTCTGCAAGAAAGGCTTGTCTTGAAAGCAACATTATCTTAAAAATAATAAAAACAACAACAAAAAGAAACACTACCTTAAGCTATAGCAACCTTTTAATACTCTCCTTAGCTCTTCAGAAGAAATTAGCTGTTGTAATGCAGTCTGTAAAAGCAGTAATTTCAGTAATTTCAATTTCTGCACAGAAAAAAAAAATTACCAGCAAACATTCTCTGATTGACTTAATATAAAGCAAATAAAACCATATCTTATTTAAGACAGGCATTACAAAGTTTACATTATAACTTGTCAAAATGGCTTCTCCAAGAAGTAGTAATTAATACACTTATAGTGAATTAAGCTTCCTTAAAAATGAAATGCATGTGACAGAAACAGGAACAAACAGCATCATTATGCTTCAGCAGGTCTACAAAATGAACTGATGCAAGTGTTTTCGCCTACGTTGACTCAGTATTTTTTTCCCAAATAGTATTAAATTGCTAGCTGACAATCTGATGAACTACAAAAAAAAAATCAATCTGCTTTTTTTTTTTTTGGTCACCACTTCTAAATTATGCATATCCACTTGCATAAACAAATCCTTATTACAGTCACAGAAGCGGGTGCTCAGATTCTGTTCTACCTAGCCTTTTACATACATTTTATTTACTCCAGCATTTTTCCCCCCGTATGCTAAAATTTAACCAGCAGATGCAGAGGCTGGAAATATTAAGACCATGGAGGAAGAGAGGAGAAATTAAAGTCTTACTCACACCGCATTATTCTTGTGCCAACACAGGTCCCACTAAGGGTTTTCTTATATCTATGAAGCATTTATGAAGCAGAACTAAGATGCTTGCAGGAACACACCATTACAGTCTACAGGAATATGCATCACTCAAGTATTAATTTTAGCTTTATTTTATGTATACATTGGTACATTTAAATTGGGTTCACAGAGTATAAAACTTTTGTTACCAGGGTGTGATGGATGTACCCAACTCCTCAACCCAACTAGTGGTTGTTTGGTTCAGTCTCTGAAGGAAGTAGAGGCCTAGACCCTGACTGGGCCATTCATTTCTTTAATTCCAACCTGTTCTTCAAAACACCCCCATAAGAAGAGGTGACATGGCATGCTTTGGATGTGCAGGAGCTCGGAAAGCAGAACATCAATCATGCAATTAACACATGGACTAACACATGGGCCCATTTTCCATGGGCTAAATGGATACTAATTTTGCCTTCTTCATTTTTAAAGATTTTCAGACTCCCATTTCTGACCCCTCCTTATTTGCGCAGCCAGATTGGGATGGTCATAACAGTGGCTGTATTCATAAAACTTACAGTTCAACTGTTGCAGTCCTTAGTATAGGTGTCAAATACTTTATCTATTTTACAATTAGAAAAAGGCTAACTATCTTAAGTGGATTCGATAAATATTTCCAAAGAATTATTTGCTCTTCTATGTATTGCCACAGTCAAAAGTTTAGTTACATAAATACCCGGTTATCCTCTGAAAACAACAAAAATGTTAAGAACTTTTGAAACTGCATTATCTGTATATAAGTTGAGCACATTTTCAATGAGTAGAAACCTTCAACCAAGTTATCAAGTTATTTTAAAAGACTTGAGATTTTTAGCTCTGATAGCTTCAACAGTATACCTTATGATGATGGATAATCTGGAAACAGATTGTACAATGGTGATATTAAGTAACTTAAAAGTTAGATTTCAAATTAAAATAAATGTCATTTTTAAAATGATCATCCATTTATTCTTTCAAAATTTCCCTTTTTCACTTGGCCTTAACACTTCCTTTCCAATTCACAAAAGGAACACAAAAGGAAGTATTATCCATTCCTTTTAACCACTAATAAATCTTAGTAGTATTCATGAAGTAACTTCATGAAGTAACTTCTAAAAGTCTTCAGTGGCTACAATGAACAACCAGAAGCATGGGGAAATAAAAAAAAAAAAAGCGTTCCTGAAAGAAAAAGCTTCTCTACATCATTTACTAGACTTCAGAGTAAAACTGTACATCACTGCAGACTTGAGACACCTTGGTCATTACATTTAAACTTAATGCACAAACTGTTTTCAAGTATAACTTCAGGCACAAGTCAGAGGAAACAGCTTGTTACCAGCACACAATCTTTCTTACTTTCAAGTATCAAACGGTATGTACTCAGATTAAAGTTTACCTTCTATGACAACTTTTTTTTTTTTTTTTTTAAATCAAAGTATGTGCAGTCAAGTACACAGTGATACCTAGCCGAAGACTTCCTTGCTGTAACAGAGTACAATACTTCTCCCTGAATTGATAGGCTACAAAAATTGACTTTTAATCCACTACATTTTTTTCAGCTGTGTTAAATTCATCTGTACACAAAGAACACTATCTTTCTGAAGCAACAGCTGAGGATTTAAACTGCTGTTTCCATTTTGGGCTGCTTCCAGTCTAGACATTAAAAAAGAAAACATTCAAGAGGTATTTTGGCTGTACGTATTTATGCATATATATGTTAAATTCTGATGACAGTTCAAATAAAGTTATGTTCTAGCCTTTTGTGTGTGTGTGCACGCATTGTATTTTTCAAATTTTTTGTTTGTTTTTGAATTTCAAATTTGAATTTTTCCAGTTGTTGATCTTGGCAGCATACCTTACAGTATGGTATATATGCTAGCAAGATCAGCAATTTTTGACAAATATTGCTGGCACAAACAGCTTACATCCTGTCCTCTGCCTATGACTTCTGGCAACATGAACTTTTAAGTCAGGAGATCTAAAAGCATGATCTAAAAATGACTCAGCTGACTCTGGTGCAGACATCAGAACTTGATAGATCAGCTTTAAAGCATACACCCTAAGCCATGACCAGCCGTAAAGAAAATGGATTTTGATAAATCTGGATTGTCGAGTTGATTTACTTAATCTGAAATGAAGCACATCTTCATAAGCCGATTATACTTAAAATGTTTATTTCTTCTAGGTAACACAATCACTTATGAGAAAGGAGTTATGAGAACGAGCCAAGATTTACTTCACCTACTTAAGTGCCTCATCATTAATTTCATCTGCCAGAGCTATGAGTCACACAAATAAAAAGACACTTCACAAAAGTAGTATGCAAGCTTATACGAAAATTTCTATCATGCTGGCTTCATGGAAGCACCGAGAATGTTTCGTGTTAGCTGTTATTTTCAGACATATCAGACTCCAACCTCTTGTGAAAGCTAGTGGAACATGCTATTTCTTTTCAACTGCTAACATACTAAGAGACATTAAACACTGAAGGAATGAGCATAGACAAAGTGAGCATCTTTTGCATGTTTTGCTTATTTACGACCACCAGCTACAGTAGTTCTTATTGCTCCAAAGATTGTCCCGCCCCCCCCCCCCAACACCCACACACACAAAAAAACCCACAAAAATAGTAAAAGTTGTTTTATTTGGAAGTTGAATTCAAAAAACTGTTTAAGATAGAAGTTCGGCATGCCCTGAATTGCTCAAAAGTGGATTTCTTACCCAGTCTCTCTCCTGCCAATTCAGTTAGCTTCTGTTTTGCACAGGCAACTAGTGATTGGTAGGGTAGAGTGGGCTACTGGCTCAGGTGTTATTTTTATTCCAGTACCCACAGGACTTCCATTCTTTTACTCCTCAAAGCTATTAGTCGCCCAAGACTAAGCAAATACACAACTGTGAACTCTGCATGCTGAATAACAAGTTTATGTGATGAACATCCCAAACCGCTTCCCAGTCCCTCTGACAAGAGGATAGAAATAACAAAGTTTACCTGGAGTCTTACATTATTTCAATGACTTTTTAAAATTTCCATGGACGCAAGTATGAACTGTATGTAAAACTCTCAAACCACCAAATTACTAAAAATAACCTATTTTACTGTTTCTCATGCTTGTGGTACCACAGGCACAAATCAAGAGAGAAGTAAAAATTAACCAAACAATTTCTGTAAAAAAATAAAAATTACTCAAAGCAGTTTACTGGTTTTCACTTGTAATAATGGATGCAGAAGAACATGGGAAAGTGCTTAATCTCTAGGAAACAATTCATTCCTCATAGTTGCATTTATTTCTCTCATATATATGTAGCATTCCATTATAATTTAAAATGAAATTCTCAATTTTGTTTATATCTCAAAGTGCTTGGTATATGGTTGCAATTTTCATCCTATTGACCAGTCTTTGCATTTTCCCCATAGCTGATATACAAACGATGAAAAGGTATATTTCCAGAAAGAGAAAAGTAACTAAAAATAATCTCACATTCACAATTGTTCTTCTAGAACCTTGTTAAGATTCATACTTCTTTTTGGTCTAAACTGGTTCATCCACACTCAATTACATCTAGGAATACTGCTGAAGAAAATTAATTTATTCCATGGAAACAGACATGTATGATTTTGAATGGACATATACAAAACCATGTGACTCAGACAATGAAAGATGAAAGAAAGGCATTATTAGCATCTGCTTAGTAAACAAAATACATAAAACAGAAAACAATGAGAACCATTCTTACAGGTATTAGAGCTTTAACTCCAGCTTCCTCTCCAATGGTATTACATATCTATCCTTCAACACAATTCAAATAGATATAAACTGTAACCAAAATAAATATCGGCATTCCTTCATCAGTATCATTTCCTTCAGAATAGTAAAAACACTGTACTTCAAAAAGAGAAAGCTACAAGTAACAAAATCAGGAGTCCTGTCTTTGGTCCACACTGATTATTCAAAACTGGTTAAGTTATTGGTTTCTTTAAGAAACTGAACTGCAAACCTCAAATTACACCATTAGTCACAGCACACAGATTACTTTCTTAAACTTGTAACTACCCATAAATAAAAAAATAGCTATTTGGAAGATTTTCTGAAAACAAGATTTTTGGTTATATCAGTAAGTCAGAATTGTGTGGAACATACAAATCTTTAACAATATCAGCTGTTAACAAAGCAACAGAAGCATTTTCACATGAAACAGCATATTCAGTATTCCTGCCTCCTCCAAAGATTTAAGCTGTGTTGATGTATTTGTTCTATACTATAAATTAATTATTAACAATGCACAGAACGTGCTTAGTGATACGATGCAGAAACATGCAGAGATATTTAAAAGATAGCTCTAAAATATTCTGGGTAGACATCTGCACAATGTTTTATTGTCCAAAGCAAAGCAGAGTACCATCCATGCCATTCACGCACAAGACACTTCTGTAGACTAGTAATGATGAAAAAACCCATAGGTTATCCTAAGCTATTTTCTTTTTCTTGGGCAAGTTATTTCTATTGTTACTTTCTGTAAAGGACAGAACACGTCTCCAAAACATAATTCATACATGTATTTATATAAATAGCATGTATACGCACGCTGTGCTTTGAATAGAGCACCTTTTACAAGTTTAACAATGCTTTTCCTAAGGATGTGGAATGAAGCCTCCAAGTTTCAGAGATGTAAGGCCACTTGCATTTATTTTCTCTACTGGAATTATTAAGTTCATGCCATGATCAAGGAACATTTCATAGACAAACTAGTCATCCTTATTTATTCCTCACAAGACACAGTTAAAAACTTTGTCTGTTACACCAGCTAGGCACTACATTAACTGCCTATTTGTTGTTGCTAGACAATGTCATATAAAGCAGAGATAAATAAGCACCTAACCACTTTAAAAGCGATTACTATGAATCTATACAATAAAAATTATTTGGAGGAAGGTTATTCAACATTATTCAACATCTGCAAAGATACCCCGTCAAAGGAGGAAGGTTAGAATGGCAAAAAAAAAATCATTGGCACTACAATTAAAATGAAGAATGAAGTTCATCAATAAAATTTTATTAGTTACATAAATTTCTTAAGTTAGCAGTGGTCTGATAAGAGTTTAAGTTAGTGAAATAAAGCAAGCCTTCGAACACTGATAGCATAAAACCCCATATAATAAGAATCAAGATGCTCAATGTAATTTGGAAACTGGGAACAAGATTCAGGGTGAGGTAAAGCCATAAGACATTTTAAATTACTGAATTCAATGCTTTGTGAGAGGGTTGTTATTGATCCATACAAGTATTTCTAAGTTGTCAAACACAAACACTTTAAAGTCAGTTATTCAATATGCTTCATCCAACAAAGTTGATTCATAATACCTGAAAAAGAACAACAATGAAGAGATAGCAACTTTTAAAAATCTTCTCCCCTAAAAATGTGTTACAAGGCACATTAGGAGAAATATCATTATTATTCCATTTGAATTAAATACCTGAAACCAGTTCTCATATTGTAAGATGATGGGGAGAAGTTTAAAATGCATTTTGACAGATGCAATAACTTACTTGCCTATTAAAGTGCTATGATTGTTATTCCAAAAAGTATCAGCAGAAAGTAAAAGCAAAATAATAAAACCGTGAAAAGTGAGTTTTGAAATCAAAGTAAGGAAAATATAGGTATTCCTATAATACAGCATTTTAAAGTGATTCAAAGCTAGAAGTGTAACACTGAGAAGATTTATAAACCTGCATTTTACATTGTTCCCTTCATAGCCTGTAGCTTTGTACACTTTCAAAAAAATGAAAATACTTTGAAAAAAATATTAGCATCCTTAGCACTTTAAAAAGAAAGAACAGTTTATGTGGAAGAAAAATAACAGCAAGCAGGTTAATTCATTATACTGTTTTGTAGCGATAAGTGATAAAGCTGGATTGTAAGTAGTATTTTAACCCTATTTTAGCTGTACAGCAGTGCCAGTGACTTCAACAGCTCTGAAACTCTTTTTGACATTTTAACAGCAAAAACTTTGGGCAATTTATTTTTGTCAGTATTAACAGTCAACTGCTGAAAAGCATTCAGTTAATGAAATATGTAAAAGATGTCTTATTCCTCATACAGAACTTTGTGCCCTTTAAGTTTTGCTCTTTGTAAATAACATTAAAATTTCTATTCACTCCAAACATTCACACTTAAGACATCTCACGTGTACAACACTACTGTTCCCTTTAAACTAGAAATGCACAAACTCTACAGAAAGCTATGTATTTGAAAGTTCCAGGTATATCTTAACCTTTCCAAGGATACAAAGTGTTCAGAAACAAGGTAGTAAATACACTAGTGCTGCCCCACTTCCAAACTTCCAAAGTAAGATAACTGTTTTATTAAGCAACCTTAATATTTTTGTTCAATAGAAGACCTGTTTGTTTGTTTTAAAAACCCTTTCCATTTTCATCATAGGTATACTTTCAAAGTCTGTATTACATTTGTCTGTTCCTTAAGAAGTATGTGTAGGGTTAATAGTCCTATCAGTACTTAAAGGGAGCTTACTTGCAGTAAGTAGCTTTTCTAAGGTTTTCAGAAGGGCCGGTAACCATCAGATTTACATCAGGATTAGTAAAATTGTAGTTCTTAAATCCCATCAACATTTGTCTACCAGTTAAGTTGGACCTAACTGTTGTTTTTAATGCTGAATAAGAATGTTCAGCATTCAAAGAGATTATGTTAGTACAAAGGTCAGTTATCTTACTACTCCCCCTGAAGTCAAATGCAGTGTATATCCACAGCGTTCTTCTGTATCTACAATTTCAATAAAGCTTACCCAACCAACAGTTAAGAACTAAACTCCAAGTTTGGCACATACAGCAATTTTCAGGAGTGTCCCTTTGTTTTTATTAAAACACTGATAAGAACAATGATCCTATCACCAAGCATTAGCCTGACTGGCAGCTACTCAAGGTGCTTTATCTCAACTTTGCACACAGGGATCGCACCTTGCCTATGACTAGGCACATAAGGCACAGTGCAGAAGTACAAGAGTTCAGACACTAGAGGACAGTCTGTTCATTCGACTGAACCTCCAGATTTGTAGTGCACGTTCAACATCGCTTCCTTTCTCTTCCACTAGCATTCGAGTTCATAAGCTGCTGAATCCACTTCAGGAAGCTTCTCTTCAGATCAGAGATTTCTTTAGGCTAGTTGGAATTCTTTTTACATAAGCCTCAGAGCGTTGCAAGAATCCTTGAAAATGAGATAATTAGTGTCAGTACTGTCTGTCCAACACCAAAGACAAGAGCTTCTAAGGGAGCCATATTCTTTCCTGCTACTCTGTAAATTCCAGCTACTGCAGCACCTAAGAATCACAGGAAAAACAACCATCAAATTACAGATGTAAACCCAAGGCTGAAATATATGACAATTTACTGTGTTTATGCATCAGCTATTTCTAGAATATTACCAAACACTGTATTACTTCATGGCATTATGCAATTATTTAGCCTTGCTTGACTTTTTCTGGTTTTATGAAAAGCCTTCAGGGATGATTTTCCTAATTGAATCAGATTAACTTTCACAACACAAGCTTGATTTGAAAAAAAGTGAATCTTGCCATTTCCCTTTAGGTGTTTTCAAATTTAGTATTTTTTTCTTCAGATTTGCCTTCTGCTAATTTGAAAAATTAGCAAAAAAAAATCATGTTTGGTTTAATTGTGCTTGCATAACCAGGGAGAAGACAACAATAAGATTGCTGGAGTCTACAAAACAACTAAAAATTTCCATCAGCTTCATTTAATATTTCAGTTAAATAACAAGTCAAACTGAGTCAGTTTAAGTTTTATTTAAACTATTAATCCGATAATAATTGTTCAGAAAATCAAGCTAAACATGAAAAACGATCAAGTCTTATATTGTCATCCACGAATGTGCATAGGAAGAAATCTCTACAGGTAATTAGATTGAGTTATACCAAATTAAGACATTTTTCTTGTAGATGTGCGCAGATTCCCATTTGTATAACATTGCATGATCAAGATAAACCAGCAACAAAATACTGCATTGTAAACAAAGCCAGTTGCTCCTCCCTCCCCACTGTCTTTTACATGCTGAATTTATCATATGCATATAAAGAGCAAAAGTCACACAGCAAGCAAATAGTTGTGCTGACTTGAAACAAATGCCTGAGAAAGGTACTCTTTGCTACCAGTCAAAAACACCAGGCTAGTGATGAAGAACATTTTCTTCTCAAATGATGTCTGAGCATAAAGACACCAAAATGTTGTATACAGCTGTCTCTGGATAAAAATTTTACATAATCCATACCTCAGAAGTTCACTTAGAATAAAGCTTTTTTTTTAAAAAAAGCTTTTTTTTAAAAAAAAAAAAAGGTTTTTTTTGTTTGTTTGGTTTTTGGAACTAGTATTTGTTGTAAAGTTGCTTGTTTCCCTTACCTAAGGGATCACTGAATTTGCCGTCCTTTGAGGTTTTGGTCTTCAGGAAAAAAAAAAAAAACAAAAACAAAAACAAAAAACAAAAAACACTTAATTCTGAAATCATTATAGAACTTTTTGTACAAAATGTCTGAGAAGCCAATTAACTACAATTAAATGCTTCTGGAAAACAGAAAGATGCTTTTGCAAGCTCTAAGAAAACTGAAAAGCCACCACAATTTTTGAAATAAATACCAAGAGTTAAAAATATGGAATTTCCTTGGTTTTGCTCAGTCATTAATATGAACAGTCTGTTGAAGTGATCAAAATCCAACTTAAAAAAAAAAAAAACAAAACAAAACAGAAACACTTCTCAAACATTGTAGGAAAAGAATTCACCAATAAGTGCTTCTTTACCAAAAAAACACCTTAAAGTGTATTTTGTCAGAAACTTCACCACAAGGCTAGCCTTACATTATTTCACTCAGCCACCTTGCATAAGCTTTTCCATTTGTTCCTCTAAGATTGACTGTCAAAAACTGAAAGAGATCCTTGAGCCTGAGCCCAGTACCGACATTAAAATTATTCAGGTGATTGAACTCTCAAACTGAATTCAAATGGCTACGATTTATTAACTAGTAGCATCAAATTATGGTATTCCAATAGACTTGTTTTGCTTAAGAAAACATTGAGATATTTTGGAAAACATCAATAATGAAAACATTAAAAGTGTTATAGCTTGATAATTATGTATTTATATTTGTTGAATAACTGTGTGTAATACAACCTGTAATGCATAACCCAGCACAATTGGTACAGAGCCAGAGTATACTACAAGAAGTTGCTATTGAGGAAATGAGAATATCACCAAAAGAGCGAGGGAGGAGGAAGAACAGACCCTTTGGGATAAGAGGCAGCTGAAATCGTTACCTCAAACTGCCTAACATATCTATTCCTGAGGTTATTTTTGACATTACTCACCACTATTCGCTCAGTTTGTTGTCTTTTCTCAAAAACCCATGAAGTTTGAAAGCTCTATCGTGAGCAAAATTGAACTTGCATCATTTAACAGCCCATATTGCATTCAACACAAATGATGCAGAGAACTGGAAATACAAATGGAAATCAGATATTTGAATTTCTTAAGTACTGGATTTGGCCTATCCAGAAGGCTAAATCCTTAAATTCCAGCTTGCAACATAATAGCTATTGAAAATACTCTTTAATATTGTGTTACCGTAAGTGGCCTTCAGAAGCTCCTCACAGAATTTCTTTTAGGATGAAAGAACCCAGTGGTGTCCAGAAACAAAAATACCTCAACGTTTTTATTTAACCCAGTTACAATGTTCTGTGCAAAACCATTGGGAAAAGTGTAATAAACTTTCACAGTGTTATTTTGTAGAAATTCCTAGGTGAAATGCATTATTTACACATAAACAGGGCTGTTTATTTGTTAAATGTTTTGACATGTAAAACTGTGTTTCTCCTCTTACGCATAGAGGAAAGACAAAGTAATTTCATTTCACAAACACTGATCCTTCCCCACCACAGAATACTATTGAAAAAGTCTTGGCTTGGATATCCAGCAATGCATTTCCTATCTTTTATTCTTCAGAAACAGTCATGCACAGTTGACCTCCTAACAGGGCCACTGCCGTTTTATACATAGGACAATTCAATGTCAGCATAACTCACAACGAAAGGTTCTCAACGGGTTCTATATATGCCTTACCTTAGAAGAAAAAAAAAAAAAAAAAAAAGTAGAACTATACTGAACTGTTGTTAAACACTGGAAATTTTAGGCTGGGAAATATACAGCAATTAAAACCACATTGAGGAAAGCCTTAAGGAAATATTTTTTCAGAAATTTTATTTAATCTTGAAAGCTAATGAGCAAGAATGACTTTCAGTATAAGAAACTTTAAAAAATAATCTCCTACAAAACACCCATGAGTGAAGCTCAAGTGTTACCGCTACTCTGATAATCTATACAAATCAAAGACAGAATGAAAGGCAACACTGTTCACCTACAGTTTAAGGCGGTATGACAGTCTCTAAATTTACAGTTCCATACCCTCAAAGGCTTAACCCTCAAAAGCATCACCCATCCCTACATCAAATAAATTGGAAATCACACCATTATAACCACACAAGACTGGGAAGGTTTTTCAAATCCATAAGTCAGATTGTTTGGTCTGTTCTCTGAGCAGCATGCATAGTTCAGATTGTTATCCAGTCACTAAAAAACAAAAAAGTTTCTTTGCTGCAAGACAGTACTTATATGGCACCTTTTCTTCCTTTAAGGGAGCAACATACTATCCAAATGCAATTTAAAAACCTCCAGCAGGCTCAAGGAAATGAGCAAGAAGTCAGTTCTGCAATCAATGGGATCAGAGCTTCATTTCCAAACAAAATGGCTGTCTTTAAGGATATTAACAGGTGATCTTGATCAAAAACTTTTGGCAAAAGGTCTGCACAAGTACGATGAGACAGGACTGCACTTTCAGGTCTCAAAAAGGTATTACCTGTCAAGCATACAGATTTGAACATCTTGGTACCCAAAGTTTACAAGATGAGAAGACTAGGACAATCGTCCACTGACAATTCTGGAATCGTTTTTATCTTTACCACAAAAGGAAGAGAAACTCAGCTGTCATTTTCATTAGAATTGCTACTTGACTAAAGCAAAATCCTTAATAAACAATCACCAAACCACTAAGACAAGGTTTATTCGTTTTAATATTGATTTAAATTTAGAGCAAATAAGTAAAAACACAAAAGACAGACTTACTGGTTATCATTGCTCCTGTTATAGAACCCAGAAATCCAATGCTGACCACAATGACAGAGATTAGTCTCCCCTGCCTATGCCTCTGCAGCATCACAAACATTAACACTCCCACAGCACCATGGACAAAGAGAGAGGAGAAGAGAGCCCAGAGGAAAACCCAGTACCACATCTCTGAAAGAAAGCAGTCAAAAGATTAATATTTTTCAGGCAATAAATTTAAGAGATTTAGAAACATTGCATATAATCAATAGTAAAAGAAAAGCAATACCCATTTCAGTCTTAAAAGGAGTCAATGTGAAAACATTGGCATATGCTCAAGACACTATCCCCTTTTAGTCTATCAAAGTAACTATTATGATCAAAAAATTGTAAAAAGAAATCTAGTACAGTTTTTGTGATAATACATCTGATTAAAGACCACCATATTTTCTTCAAAGGTTTCTTTAAAAAAAAAAAAAAAAAAAACAATATTTGTAACTTCTTACTAGGATTTTGCAAATACAGCTGCAGAACAAAAAATTATCTGAAACCAAGTGAACCAGAAAAAAGTCAAGAACTCTCTTTTATAATAAGAGACCACATCAAGCTAACATAAAAGGCAAAAAATGAGATTAAAGACTTCAGCATATCTACCCAGGAGCTGTAAATGTTCTATTGAATTAGCTTCAAAAGGAAAAAAAAAAAAAAAGAGAAAGAAATAAAAAATATTAAAATGTAGAATAAAGCAGCTTGGATGTATTACTAATTGCTTAGCACACACTTTTATAGATACAGGTAGTCACTTTTATTTAAGTCACTGAGCAAGGACAGGAGATCTTGAGAACATGCAGAGTACAAACATTTCTAAGAATGCCAGACATGATCATTACTTTCAAATAAAAGAGCAGAAAGCATCAACAAAGCTACATAAAAATCAAAGAAACTTCATTACTTGGTGATAATCTTCTAAAAGCATTTACTATAATTCAAAAAAGGGTAAGAAAAACTAAGAAAGGAAAAAAGTGAAACCCTAAATACATGTATATCCACCTTTTTTTTTTTTATTTAAAAAAAAAAAAGTCAACTACAGTGATGATCTTGTATGTTTCTATCACCACAGAATTTAGCAAACTGGGAGACATTTTCCCAGCTGTCACAATCCCAAACTTAATTAGTTTTTCCCACAGTGTACCCTAAAAAAAAGGCACAGCTTCCATACAACAGGACAATGTTTATCAGGTGAGCCTGTATTACTGTAGCTTGACACACAGTCATTCAAGTAGAAATATGACCCAATTAGCTAACTTTAAAAAAAATACACAAATAAAGCAAATTAAGCAAAGCATACTCAGAAGTATGCTGAGGAAGCATACTCAGAAGCATGCATCAAAGGATGCTCAGAAAGAATCACTGCCACACAGGAACTGCAGTCCTTTGAGTCCAAGTCTGTAGACCATACATAACCACAATACACACACAAAAAAAAAAAAAAAGTTCAAAATTTTTCATTTAGCAGTACGTGGAGTGTAGTCTCAACCCTTCCCCTTTCATGCAGGCATAAAAGGCAAATTCATGTCATAGGACTTACAACTCCTATAAATCAGGAGAATCAAAAGACCCACTTAGGAGGGCAAAAGGGAATCACAGAATTTCTAGGTTGGAAGAGACCTCAAGATCATCAAGTCCAACCTCTGACCTAACGCTAACAGTCCCCACTAAACCATTTCCCTAAGCTCTACATCTAAACGTCTTTTGAAGACTTCCAGGGATGGTGACTCCACCACTTCCCTGGGCAGCCTGTTCCAATGCCTCACAACCCTTTCAGTGAAGAAGTTCTTCCTAACATCTAACCTAAAACTCCCCTGGCTCAACTTAAGCCCATTCCCCCTCGTCCTGTCACCAGGCACGTGGGAGAACAGACCAACCCCCACCTCGCTACAGCAAGGAAGGTGAATGGTAAATATACATACAGTTAATACTAACTACTGTAGTTCAAGACACAACCTCTCTGAGTGTTTGGAAACACACACATATTGGGGGTAGCTCTAAGCAAGTCCATGGAAGTTCTCCATCCACATTATACAGATTTACAAAATACAGTAAAAGAGAGGCCTGTACAGGACAGTACGTTGACAAGATTTGTCCCAAGCTTTCATCTTTCTCAACTAAGGCAGATACAAGAGATGAAACACCTACCTAAGGAAAGCGCAATCTTGCAATATTATGAAGGTCAAGATAACCTGATACCACAGTGATGGACTCATAGTAGGTATTTCAAATTTATGGACGAAGAAAATGCTCAGTTCTTATGCAGCATTACATGACAATTGCATGCTGTAAGATTCCCAAACACTCCACAGCTATGACAGCGGTCTATTGATCAAGGTTATCCCCTGCAGTTTCCACAGGTTCTGGGAGGCACCACAATGCCTTTTAAGAAGTCAGTGGTTGTGGTCATTGTTGACCCTTGCCAGGTGGAAAAAGAAATTAATTTGCAGTCATAGGAAGACTTCTTATGATGACTGAAATCATAGAAGAAAAGGCAATATTATGAAACGACTAACTCCAAATGGAAGAGCCCAAACATATTCACAACCCCTCTACACGAAAAATAACTGCATAATAATCAACTATCTTTGTCTTATTTAGATTCCAAATATGGCTCAAGGAAAATTAGCATCATGCTGCACTTTGCATTTAGGGCAGAAGACAGCAGAACAGAACCAGCCCCAAATGTTAGCTAAAATTGAGTTCTTTCACACACACTTTCCCCTCCTGCTCCTTAAAGTGACATGCATACTGAGTACATTCAAAAGGCAATTAGAGAACATCCAGAAATATTTCTTGTTCTACATGAATGCAGCTGTAGTGTTTAAAGAACCCAGCTACAAACCATGACTTCATAAAGCCTTAAGTTTTCAGCTCAATAGTATCACAAAGTCAGCAATGCAAGAAATGCAGGTAGCGTTACATGCAACTGCAATAACCCAGTACCTTCTCATAATATATCATTCACACCTTCTGTTTTTGCCAGACTGACTGTAGATGCTAAAATCTGCAGGTGTTTACTTCAGAGCAGTTGGAGGGGAGGTGGGTGGAGGGACGAACCCCTCATATGTTCATGATGGTAGGAACCAAACATTTGTTTAGATGTGAAAAGGGCTAGGATATAGGCCTGTGAGGCTCCTAGATGCAAAAGTCAGGCAGCAGGATGAGGAACACAGCAAGCAGTTGTGAACTGGTTAACATCCTGCAAGTAGGCAAATTACTTACAGAACACCAATTTGGAGTTTGTATTTGTGTACCTCCAAGCACATGTTGCAGATTATCCACTCTCCACCAACTTGCGTGCAAATTGGTTAAGTAGCTGATTAGCAAGTTACTAGAAAGAGTTATGAGCAGAGAAACTAAATGGTTTTTCCCCCTATATGCATTCTAGCTAGAGCAACTCGAGTCTTTTTTATCCCAACAGGTTGAAAATGGAACTTAATCCACTTTTTTTTTTTTCCCCCGTGTAAGAGTTTGAGGTTCTCTGAAATCCATTATCATCCAACTCCATGATTATAATGAAAGATGGCCCTTGGAAAAATACTGTGCTAGAGCTACACTGAAGGAAGCAAAGAATGGGTTGGGGATAACACAGAGATGCCATGAGGGAATGAAGAAAGAGAATGTGAACTTCTGAACCCAAAGGGTCAAGGCTTTGCTTGACCAGAAAATAACCCAGTAGCTGAAAGATTTTTAATATCTATTATCAATTAATATCTATTATTAATTATTATTAAATGAGGCAGAAATGAGACTGTGGTGTTTAAAGAGCATGCTGATACAACAGACATTTATGTCCTATATATGAGATTCATACTCTAAGAGGTATAAACATACCCGATCAATTGCTACTACCTTGACAAGCAAAGCATGCTGTTAAAAAAGTTCATTATTTGTGTAACTACACTAAGTAACTTGCTCTTCTGATGATGAACTACACAATTGGAATACTTTGCTGGTATGATAATAATGATTTAGCTTTAGCTAGCAGAAAGCTCCAAACACAAACCTAGTCTCAGTTATTTAGTTACATCCTCACAGAGCTACCTGAAAGAACCCTGAACAAAATGACAAAATGAAATTACAAAAAAAAAAAAAAAAAAAAAAGCGCGCACTGGAAGAGATCCAGTACTTAGTGACTTACAAGCCACAACATCCAATGCATAGCACAGATCACCCTGGCTTTAGGCGGGTGGAATTTCCCTCCCACTGCCCAGAAGAGCTGCAGGGCTCAAGCACTTGAAATTCATGCTCTGTCTCTCCAGATTTAGGGTACTGCTCTGTTAATTTAGGTATTTATAGCTGTCATATATAAATTATACATATAATACCCAAATCATATTATGCTTATCTATTATACGCATAGTTTGAACATATCACTGAAGGCATATACAACCTCAAAGATTAGACTTTTGTGATTAGAAAAAAGTCTTAAAGGATGCTGAAGTTTAAAATAACATCTGTATTGACTTGGCAAATTTGAAGTTGCATTCCATTAACAGCTTTATCTTGGGCAAATAAAAAATGGAAATTCAAAGTATGTAAATGCTAACACTTTTGAATGTTATCTATATACATGAACATGTTGTCCCCCTGCCACTCAGCTTCAGTAAACACGGAGTGAGTACATAATTAGTCCTTCATCTTCAAGATTTTTCTCCCCCTCTAGTCTTTAGTTTATCTTGCCAGATGAACAGCAATTGCCTGTGACATTTCATAAACCACGACTGATTGCTCCAAAACCCAAGTATCTGCCTTGAGATTCTGATCTATGTACCTGAGCGATGTCCTCAGTAACTATCTACCACTTTCTACAGAATTAAGTCTTTGTGCAGAATTTAAGTATCTGCGCCCTGAACACAAAGATACAAATTTCAGCCAACAAGATAGCACATGCTGGAGTTTGAATTAAGAAACTACATAACATTATATTCTGGCAGATGTATGAAGTCAACACAATCACATTAAGAAATGCCTGTTAATTATACATGCAAACTTAACTCAGCTGTTTATATATTATGGTATCTTCTTCATCACTAGGTCCTTTCTTTAGTTATTGTATTAACTGGTACACTAGAAGTTATTAGGTCTATACAGTCAAATTGTTGTTTGTAGATGCTAACATTTTTGCTGTATTAACTGGAAGAGAAGAACTTGCTGAAGAGCATTTCAATCATTAGAGACTAGACCCCCTGAAGTTGCAGGACAGAGGACAACAACGTAGTCCAGAAAATCAGGGGACAAATAATTGCAGGATGAAGCTTAGGAAAAAAATAGAAGAAGGCATCAGTCTTTGGAACACGCAATTAATGAGACATAAACAAAACACCTACTTTGCTTACAGGAAGGACAGAGATATTGCTAAGTTCCCTAAACTTGAGGTAGCATATAACATATTTACTACAACTGACACTCACTCGGGGACATTTTTCAGTTCAGAATCAGTCATTAACCAACTCATTCCAGTAAAGCCTGATCTACCACTTAGTGCATAACTGGTGCATGTGAAGGGGCCACTTGGATTTGTTGGAGGAGCTAAAAAAGGGTGAGGTAGGAGACCCCTCTCCTCTCCAATAGGTTGCAGAGCCTTACCCCCCACTGTTTACAGGAACATGCCCAAGTGAAGACAGGAAGCTATGGAGCAAAAATCAGTGGGCCTGGGTTCAGCTACAGCAAACAGCGCTTGCTATCATGGAGCGTGATAGGCACATGGCAGGAATTCAGTTGTCCACAGTCTCCTGTAGTACTTTGTACTATATTATCCTACATGAAAGGCTGGATTTCCCTTTTTGTATTGAACATGAACCAGACTTATGGTATAAGAAAATACTGGTTCAACTTCTCATTAAAACACCAAAAAACAACAACAAAAACAACCACACACATAAAATAAAACACTGAGGTTTCAAAAACTTCCTGTTTTAGGCTGGAGCTCATATTTTATTTCAAAATACTGAACAGAATTAATACTTTTTTTTAATAAAGAACATAACTTTGCTGATAAAAATGTATAACTTCTTTAACAGGACAACTGATATTTCTATAGAAAGAACGCAAAAATAACTATTCAGGAAATGAGCTATATGTGGGGACACACTAATACCTCTAAGATTTATTAATTACCAGACACAGAGATACAAAATATATGCACTTCAAAAAGTTTATTGGTCAAATTAATAAAGTATAACCTATTAAAAGTTACTTTTAACTGGAAGTTAACAAGAAAGATCATAAAGCCTAAGACAATTGTTTGCAACATCTTCAGACCTCAACTCTACCTCTGCGCTACACATTTTTATATGTATCTTTCACACAGATGGGATGGGAAAAGATGACATACTTTTTCATAATATTTTAAACATACACCCTTTACTCAAGATTCTTCCAGGGAATTTACTCAGCAACACCCCTACTATCAACACAAAGCCCCTTCTAGTCCAGAGGCAGAAACTCACCATTCCCTTTATGCCTGGACAGGACAAGTAGCACACAGACACGCTTCCCTACTCTATACCTTCTAAGATAGGTTACGAAGGACTGCTCTGGAGCTTTTTTTCCTACCAAAGTTCCCCTCTCCTAGAAGGGTGTAATGACCTTTCTTGAGACCCCCTTCCACAGCTTGGCTTCACCTTTCCAGAGCAGAACCCCTGAAGCTTAC
Organism: Aythya ferina; assembly: GCF_964211825.1. Lineage (NCBI taxonomy): Eukaryota > Metazoa > Chordata > Aves > Anseriformes > Anatidae > Aythya > Aythya ferina. The sequence continues at coordinate 68,920,215 of NC_140297.1, forward strand.
AATTAGGTTTACGTGCCAGCCCCGTTAACCTGTCACCCCGTTACCTCCCTCACTGCGTAGGGTGAAAAAAATAACAGAACAGTAAAAGTCTCTGCTTCTAGCACTCATTTTTCGTTTAAACAGCTTTCCCTCAGATGTCACCCATAAAAAATAAACCCGCTGACAGCGTCGCAGGAGCCCTCGCGGCCACCCCGCTCCGAGCATCCCCACAAGGAGCACCCCAATCCCAGTCCCAGTCCTAACCGGGACCCAACCGCCCCAACGCCGACCGCCCCAACGCGCCCCCGGTTACCGGTGAGGCTGCGCAGGACGGTGCCATGCGCCCAGAGGCTCAGCACCTGCTGCACCGACAGGTTGATCGCGGACAGGTCCCCCGCCTCCACCTTCATGCTGCCGGCCCGGGGGGGCCGCCCAACGGCCGTGCGTGTCCACGTGTCCCCCCGGCCCCTCACCGGCAGGGCAGGGTCCCCCTCACCTCCCCAGCGCCAACGGCCGCCGCCGCCCCGGCCGCCGCCCCGGCCACCGCCATCACCTGCGGGGGGCAGAGCGAGGCGACGAGGCCCCGCCCACGCGCGGCCCCGCCCACTCGGCCGTGACCGTCGGGCTGCGCGCCGCCTGATTGGTCCTCGCCGCGAGGGGCGGGCGTGCGGCAGCAGCCGTTGCAGCGGTTGGGGCCGTTGTCCCCGCGCCGCTGGGGCGCTGGCTCCCCACAGCGTGCTGTGGGGGTGCTCGGCGGCGGCGCGCGGAGATGTCGCTCGGGCACGGGGCAGGGCAAGCCCTCAAAAGTTAAAAAAGATGACAAACCTTGAGTCAGTCCTAATCCTGTAACTACGCTTAAGCCCCTAGTTCCTTTCCTTACATAATAAAAGAAATACAACCATTAAGTTGAATGCTGCCTCTTTGGAAGTGCAGGATGTGTGGTGATTACTGATTTAATAGCATTTTTTTCCCTCTCTTAAATACGATGTCCTAAGCTACATTTACAGTACATTTCCTATCTAATAAATAGCGCTTGCTACAGTACTTCATAAACATCATTTTCTGTCAGCACTCTTTGATGTATGGGGTTGGGGCGGTAAAGTAATTTGCAGTTTATAGATAAAGCCATGACAGATAAATGAGTTAATATCCTGCTTGATGCCAATTACCTGATTTTTCAGATACACTATTGTGTGGTGTTTAGTTCAGAGGACTTTTGTTTGCAGCCGACAGTGCTTGGCATTTCTGCAAATAGGTATCAAGCCAGGCAATGAAAACACACAATGAATGACTCCTTAGAGGGCTCCGGGTTTGGCTGATTGAGCACAGCATCACTGCAGCAGAGAAAGAACCCGACTGCCAGGACAGATCCGTTCCAGGATGGAGGGAATGTCCTCCCTCCCTCTCCCTGCAATCTCACCAGCAGCAACCTGCTGCTGTGTGATTCAGGCAGGGTGCCCACAGATATCAGCCTACTTCACTGCACACAGAGGCGCAGTGGGAAAATAGTGTATCTTCTATGTTTAAAGGTAAAACATACAAAGGAGTGTCCAGAAAAAAAGTTATGCTGGTTTATTCTTTTTAACTTCTGCATGCTCAACTTTGAGAAAGCAAAGACTTCTCAACACACTTAAGAAAACCCAACCCTAAATCTATTTGTATTTTAGACCACTGTCTCAACACCAAGTGTGCTCCACTTCATGATGAAGGTACAGAGAGAGGTTGCACAGATCATTCTTTTCTGGAGACACGAACAGTGGAAACCTCTTGGGCTTAACGGTAGTGCCAGTTGCTACTTTTCAACTCATGTAGCACCCTTTGTCCTGTGCTTGCTTTCCATAGGTTTTTCTCTAGTGCTTCTCCAGGTAACTCAGCAAATCCCTCTCTCAGTGATTTTGTTTGTTACCTCTGTTCAGCTTCAAAAATGTTCTCCCTGGATTCTCTCTGTTCTGTCCTGCTCTTTGTCTTTCATTACCCACTGAGCATGTGATCTGGATACAAATTTGTAATGCACTTTTTGTCATCTGAAAATTGGGCTGACTGAATCATTGAGGAAAAGACCATCAAAACTACTGACACAAGTAAAAGAAGGGTGGAACATGACATTTAATGTTAGCACAACATGGGGAGGACCGTGCAGGAGGAATGAAATGCCTTGAATGCAACAGCAGAAACCATCAAGATTCCCTTTGTAGGAGCCATAACTTTACACAAGCAGGGACTTGTGGCCAGCATTTTGTCCTCAAAAGGCACCTTCACCTGGGAGACATTGCCAAGGAGGACTTGAGAGTATTAGTTTCCTGTGCTGCCATAGGGGTTATCATAAGCTCTGCAGATGTAAATAAAGCAGGAAAAAAAAAAAAAAAGAGAGAGCGAGAGAGAGAGATAGGAACATGATCTTAGTGTTTAATCAGGTAAGGTATTTCCTTTAAGTCTTAAAGACTTAAGAAAAAAGAGAAATAGCCCTTCTGCAAGGGCCTGGTGAGCCCTCCTCTGACATGCTTCATGGTACTGTGGCACCTCATATTGAAGGGAAGGAGTCAGTCAGGGTAGGCCCAGAAGACAACATTGAAAAAGATCAGAGGAGGTTGTTGTGTGAGAGAGGGCCATGGGCTTAGCTGGGCAGAAGGAAGGCTGCCAAGCTGTGTATCTATCTTGAACCTGTCAACACCCTGCAGGAGTAACCACCAGCAAAGGGAGATGATTTGTAGTGTGAATTTGGGGCAGGGGTGGAACGAGTATAAATGGGCCATTAATACAATTAGGCTAGGAATTAGGAGAAGGTTTATAACTGGAGGGAAGAGTCCTGGCCACAGTTTTCCCTAGGAAAACAACCGTGAGGGAGTAGGGAGGGAAACAACTCCCAGGATATACATTGAAATACTTGTTCATTGAGCTCAGAAGCTGCCTGCTTTCCTGCATCTTGGGAAGACAGGCAACACCTGCAATTTATTAATAAACACTGGAGATATCTGACTCTGTGCACTTGGTGAAGCTTGAGAGAGTTGGGAATGTTTTGCATGCAGCACCAACATTGCTGGCTTGTGATCATTAGGTTTTTGAGGCTCAGGTCTGTCTTTACAAGCGTGAACACACCGAATAAAAAGTCTTCAAGGTGTTGTCGACGGGAGGAAGACACAGACGCTCAATATGAGTGAACAGTGAACTTCAACTTTAATGGATAGCTCAGTCGCCTTTTATCTATTCCGAAACTCGTAAACATTCTTAAACTAAACTTAGGATTGGCTAACACTTTCCCGCGCTATGCAGTTGCTACCGTCCTGCCCCAGGGGGTCTGTCCAATCGCCTAAGGGCATCGTGTTCTTGATCCTGATTGGCTCTCAGCCACCTGCGTACGTGCCCAGATCCATGTAAACTAAGTACGGTACTTTATTAGCTTATTGCCTGCCAATTGCCCCACATTCACATGTCCCACCTCACTTAACCATTCCTCAACAATTCCCCCGTTTTTATTTTGCTCAACAAACACCTTCTGTGTGAGTTGCTCAAGTTTTTTAGTTAGGCAGTTAAAGATTACATATGCAGCAATGATAATCAATATAACTATAAGTAGAAACCGAAGTCCCTCTTTAACTAACTGAACAGAATGAGCTCTGTCCAGACTGATTAGCCCAGGTGACCCATATATTCTGCTGAGGGTCAGTTTTCCCTAAGATGGCATTACCATGTCCAGCCATTATTATAACTGATAACATAACCAAAGTCCCTTGCTTCATTAATTCAGCCATGGTCGCTGTTATCCTTTCTTGGTGACTTTTCTTCAAGGGCTGGTTTTACATCAGATGTCAAATACATAACATAACACAACTATACAACTTAACCCTAATAACACTACAATTACTGTAAGCACTCAATGGCAACACAATTAATAGTAAGCAACAACTCAATAGTAACACACCCAAACCCAATCACTTGATGGTGATTAAAGGCTGCTCTTGATAGTCATCGAGGTGCCACAGCCCACGTCACCGTCAGAATAACTATCAGGAACCTCTTCCTGGTCGTCCTCGGCGCATGCAGACTCCAAAGCTGCTTCAGTCCGCTTTGCAGTGATCCACCGGGCACCCACTTCCAGCACCACTTCAAAATCTCTATAACATTTTGTAACATTTTTGCAAGTAACTCTACAACCACATTTATCACAATACTACATGCAATGATGATTGACACCACAGCGAACAAAATCCTCAATCCCTCCTTGATCAATCCCAGTAAGCATCTATGCACTGTTTCAAACAAACCAGTGAACCATTGATGGAAAGGATTGATACCATATTGACTCTTTCTCATGTGCTCTTTCAAGAAAGTAATAGATTTGTGCATTGACTCAGTACGATCAAAAAGTTTTAAACAGTACATTCCCTTAAGTTTCTCCAAGTGGCTACTTCACACAATGACTAATTTCCTATGATTTCAGCCTGTACTATGGCAATAAATGCGCTCTCACTAACACAGTACACAGCACACTTGCACACTCAGGTCACACTTGTACACCCAGAGCACACTTGCACACCCAGAGCACACTTGCACACCCAGAGGCCTCTGGCACATCTCACTCTCAATCATACCACAACCTCAATCATACCACAAGAATATAATTTAGAATGATAAGCAAACAAACAAGTATTGCCTCTCATTGTGTTCCTCGTGAAGTGACTTGCAACACTTTGTTTTAAAACCTTACCCTTACATAAATACTTTCAACACAAAACACCTGGACATTTAAGAATAACACATCTTGAATTGTTCTTCGGGGTTGCAATGGGGGAGCTATCCATTCCAATACCACAGTTTCCACTCCCGTCTCCCCCGTTTTTATTTTTTGCTGTGTGATAGCACCCACACAGAATAGTAAGATCGAGTGGCCTGTCAGGTATGCGTCGATGTGTGACACGCGTTGTAATCAATGATGCAATTTGTTGTAATATTTCTGATTGTTTTTCTGATAATGTTACCTTTGTGGCAGGGTCGGTTCCTTTTAATAATGGCCGAAGGGAATTCAACAGTTCATTTGGAATTCCGACCACTGGCCTAATCCATTGTAAATCTCCTAGCAGTTTTTGAGCATCATTGAGGGTTTTGATGTTCGATTGGATGGTAAGTTTCTGAGGCTGGATAGTGGAATCTGTAATTTTCCACCCCAAGTACTTCCAGGGGCTTGCCTCCTGAATTTTTTCTGGTGCAATTACCAGTCCCATTTGTTTAAGAGCAGCTGCCAGAGCATTTTTCTGTTGCAGGGAAAATATCTCCTTCTGGGCTAGCAAAATATCGTCCATGTAATGGTAAATTATCGTTTTGGGCCATGCGCGGCGAATTGGTTGAAGTGCCGCATCGACATAGAGCTGACATAAAGCAGGTGAATTACGCATGCCCTGAGGTAATACAGTCCACTCAAATCTCTGACAAGGCCCTTCACAGTTTATGGCAGGGAGTGTAAAAGCAAACCTCTGTTTATCATTTTCATGTAATGCAATTGTAAAAAAGCAGTCTTTAAGATCTACAATTAACAATTTCCACCCTTCTGGTATCATAGCAGGATTAGGTAACCCAGGTTGCAGTGCTCCCATAGCACACATTTGACTATTAACTGCTCGTAAGTCGTGTAGCAAACGGTATTTCCCTGATTTTTTGGGAATCACAAAAACCGGAGTATTCCAAGGGCTTGTTGACAGTCTCAGATGCCCTTGTTGATACTGTTCCTGTACTAATTTATGAGCATGTAAAAGACTTTCCCGTTTTAGTGGCCACTGTTCAACCCACATAGGTTCATCAGTTTTCCATTTAAGTGGGATTGGGAAAGTCCGAGCAATGGCCACACCTAAAAATTTTGATGATTTGTTGTGAGAACCGCTCCCATTTGGGCAAGGATATCTCGCCCTATTAACGCTTGTACTCCCTCAGGCAGTGATAAGATGGATACACTGCAATTTACCACCTTATCACCTATTGTCCATTGCAGCACTGGTGATCAACGAGCAAGAATCATACCTCCTACTCCTGATACCGTGGCACTAGACTCAAATGTAGGCCAATGTGATGGCCAATCTTTTGTGCTAATTATCGATACATCAGCACCAGTATCCAACAATGCCTCAATTTGTATTTTTTCATCCTTTAAGCACACAGCGACCTTTTGTCGGGGTCTTTGACGCATACCAAGTGTCAATAGCACCACTTTTCCCGTGGAGCCAAATGCTCCCTGTCCTCGATACTTTCCAGATTCTGGTGCTAACGATTCAGCAAGATGAGGCAATGGGATTAATTGTGCTATTTTTGTGCCCTGCGGCACATGAATTGGAGGGAACATTGCAGAAACCATAACTTGTATTTCCCCAAGGTAGTCCTTATCAATAAGTCCAATTAATATTTGTAATCCATTCACAGTGGCAGACGATCTCCCTATTAATAGAGCTCCCACAGGTTCACCATTAATAATAATTGGTCCAAAAACTCCTGTCCTTACCCTGGTGGGTCTCGAATCCAATAAAGTCACATCGACTACTGTTGCCCAATCCAGGCCGGGGCTCCCTCTGGTGGCTGGTCGGAGAAAGAGGGAGCCGCTGCAGATGGTGCCGGTGCTGTTGCTGCCGTTGTCGCAAAAGCCGCTTTTTGTGTCGTCGCGGGGCGGCTCTTCCCGCTGCTCCGGCCGTTTCCCGACGCACCTCGTCGGCATGCCGAAGTGCTATGAGTATTTAATTGACAGTTCTGGCACCACACTGATTCTGTTTTACACTCCCGTCTGATGTGTCCCGCAATACCACACCGAAAACAACGGCGCGGCAGCGCCGATCCTCGGCCATTAGAACGTCCTCCGGGGGTTTGCAAAGGTGCAAGGGCGGCAAGCACTTTAGACTGCTCCTTCATATTGTCACCTAATTGTTTTACTGCTTTTACTAACATAGCCTGTGGACCTACAGGTACCTGAGACATTCTTTCCAATCCTTCCTCTATTGTCCAAGTACTCGGCAATGTAGCTAATATACTTCGAGTTGAAGGGTTACAATTTTGGAGTGCACATTGCTTTAATATAGTGCCTTTAAGATAATCGGGAACTCCCGCGGCTTGTATTGCATTTGCTACTCGATCGATAAACAACCCGAATGGTTCCTCCCTACCCTGTTTAATTCCCATGTAGGACGGTATTCCCCCTGGTTCTCTAATTTGTTCTAATGCCCTTCTGGCTAGATTCATGGATACCTTAGCTTTGTCCGGTCCCAAAAGTGCCTGCGCCTCTGTTCTAAAATATGGTCCCATACCCATTAATTCGTCCAATGTAACACCATACAGGGGATCTCCAGGCGCTCGTATCATCGCTACTGCCTCTTGGCAGACACTGTGCCAATGTGCATTAAACAAAAGTTGTTGATGCTGTGTTAAGATTAATTTCATTATGCTGCGAATATCTCCTGGGAGTAAAATATTTGTTCCCCAAATATAGTCTAACATTTGACGAGTAGGTTCTCCTTTTAGTCCAGACTCATTTACTGTAGATCGTAATTGTGTTAATAACTTCCAATCCAAATTAGTCAACTGAGCCTGTACATTTCCCTGTGCATCTGGAGGTGAGTACACCACCGGGAAGGCTGTTGTTATCTGTGCTGCTATCTCGATATTCCCATCCTTCATTGCCTCATGAGCTATTCTTTTCCATGCCTCCTCCCTATCCTGTAAATTGGATTTAAATGGATTTGTCGAAAATGAACTTGTTCCCGATTCCCCACCCACCCTTTCTCCTTTCTCTAATTGTGCGGGTGGGGCTGTCGGTGGCTGTGAAGGTTCTTCTTCCCCTGATACGGGTACAGACGTTTCCCAGCCACCCGAGGTCCCCTGTGGAATTATAACTGTTCTATATGATGGTGGAGAGGGGTAAGACTGTTCCTCAGCTCTTTGTTGAGTAGAGGAAGCAGCAGAAGTCCCCCCATTCTGACTGGATGATCCTAATCGCTCGGTTGCGGCAGCAGCTATTTTTTGTTCAGCTTGATGTGTTGCTAACGCATTAGTTACCGCCCTCCATGGCTTCATTAATTTTCTCGCCACCTTGTTATCACTAATCACCTCATCAAACAGTTTGTCCCCGAACTTTTTCCACTCTGCTTGTTCAAACACCATATCAGGATTTAAAAAACAACCCTTAGCTACCCCATAAGCTAATAACTCTGGCAATTCCTTTTTACAATGTATACCCTGTGTGCTCCGCTTTTCTAAAAAGCATTTGAGCAAATCATACGCCGCTTGCCTCTCCATACCTTTATATACGTCGGTACCGTTGCAGCCTTTGCAAGACCTCGGCGGCGCGTTCCGGCGGGACCCTCTATGGGCTCGTCCCGGGTGCGAGGACTCCCTTTCCGAGCTGCGGGTGCGGGGATTCGAAGTTTTCGTCCCTTTCGCCTTTCAGGCCTCGGGTGCGGGGATTCGACAATTTTTAATCCTTTTCACCTCCTGAGCTGCGTTGCAGGACCGGTCCCCGTATCCCGTCCAACCGTGGCTCGCAGGTTCAACTCCAGCCGAGTCCCTGTTCCCGTTCAGATCGGTCCCTGTTCGGGCGCCATTTGTTGTCGACGGGAGGAAGACACAGACGCTCAATATGAGTGAACAGTGAACTTCAACTTTAATGGATAGCTCAGTCGCCTTTTATCTATTCCGAAACTCGTAAACATTCTTAAACTAAACTTAGGATTGGCTAACACTTTCCCGCGCTATGCAGTTGCTACCGTCCTGCCCCAGGGGGTCTGTCCAATCGCCTAAGGGCATCGTGTTCTTGATCCTGATTGGCTCTCAGCCACCTGCGTACGTGCCCAGATCCATGTAAACTAAGTACGGTACTTTATTAGCTTATTGCCTGCCAATTGCCCCACATTCACATGTCCCACCTCACTTAACCATTCCTCAACATCAAGGAACTCCTGAAAACCTACAAATGGACCAATCTTTATTCCAGAAGACCTCACTTTCCTCCCAGCATAACTTTAGTTCCCCATATCCTCCTTCTGTAGCTGGAAGATGTGGACGATTCCTTGAGCTGCATGACTGTGAAGCATGGCAAAAAGCTGATTATAAAGCATGGGTTTGGATGAAAAAGGTTAGTTTTACAGGTGGAAAAGTAGGGTCAACGTAGTTTCTCTGCCCTTTAAAAGATTAGACTATGTCTACATACAATGTTTAGACAGTTTTTCTGTTATTACTTTCAGAAGCTGAAGAAATAATGATAAAATTGTTTGGATAGCCCTTGGATCAATCACTTTCTATTTGAAAAGGTAATGCTGTTCAAAATGAAACAATTTCTTAGGTCACGTCTCTGTAGGGAAATGAACTACACCAAGCATCCTGTATTGTCATGCTTTGAAACAAATGATTTTTGCATCATGAAATCAGCTTTCTGTAATAGTAAAAAGTCAAAATCCAAGTGACATATTTTGGTTACACTGAAGAAAAAATTTCCCCTGGAGATCTTCTAGCTAGTTAGCCATGCAGATCCACAGGCACTGCAGTTAAAGATTTGTTTGAGACAACCTGCTTTTACAGAACATAAAAGCACAGTTCAGAAATCAAGAAATTTTTTTCCACTTCAAAGGGCTTTTTTTTTTAGCTTATGATTCAAGCTGCTGACAAGACATGACCAAGTGCAGGTAGCAAATGACGTTAACCTCTGACATTAGCAATAGATTTTTGCATGCTTGCCCCCCTTTAAGACCACAGCTTCACACACAACAGTTACTGCTCAGCCAGAAGAGCTGGCAGCCATCGTTAGTTGTGGTTTGAGCACTGGGTCACTCAGGAATAACTTGGCCTTGTAACCCCAGCTCTTCAAAGGCCAAAAGGCAAGCTCAGCCCCTACACCCGATGATGGATGAAGGTGCCTCCATGGTGATGGAGGAGAGGAAGGAAGGTGATATCACCTTCCTTCCTTTGAGGAGGAATGGAAACAGGTCCCTGCTCGACATCGCAGGCGATGCTCTCCCCTTCCGGCCCCACCTTCCCAGGTGCCCTTACACAACAGGTTTGAGGCCCTAGAGATTGAGAGGCCGGTGTGTGAGGAAGAGGTAGCAAATGTTCCCAGGAGGATGCCTGGGGCGAGGAGGTCGACTCCGCGCCTCAGGACTGTCTCCACCAAGAAAGACAGGAGGGTTATTGTTGTTGGTGACTCGATTCTTAGGGGAACAGAGGGCCCTATTTGTCGGCCTGACCCTACCCGTAGGGAAGTCTGCTGTCTCCCTGGGGCCAGGGTCAGGGACGTTGCCAGGAAGCTTCCTAACCTGGTACGCCCCTCTGACTATTACCCCCTTTTGATAGTCCAGGCGGGCAGTGATAACATCGAAGAGAGAAGCCTCAAGGCTATCAAAAGGGACTTTAGGGGACTGGGTCGGTTAGTGGATGGAGCGGGAGTGCAGGTGGTGTTTTCGTCCATCCCTATGGTGGCAGGGAGGGGTTCAGAGAGGACACGGAAAGCCCACCTGTTAAACACGTGGCTACGGGGCTGGTGCCAAGGCAGAAATCTTGGGTTTTTTGATCATGGGGCACTTTACTCAGCACCTGGCCTGATGGCCGCAGACGGGTCCCTATCTTTTAGGGGAAAAAGGATCCTGGGCCAGGAACTGGCAGAGCTCATTGAGAGGGCTTTAAACTAGGTAGGAAGGGGGATGGGGCTGATGCTAGGATTGTTGGGGCTGTGCCAGGGGGAACAATGGCAAGGCCGGAGGATAAGGCAATGGCCCAGCTGAAGTGCATCTACACCAATGCACGCAGCATGGGTAACAAACAGGAGGAGCTGGAAGCCATCGTGCGGCAGGCAGGCTACGACTTGGTTGCCATCACGGAGACGTGGTGGGACCAGTCTCATGACTGGAGTGCTGCAATGCCTGGCTATAAGCTCTATAGAAGGGACAGGCAGCATAGAAGGGGTGGTGGTGTGGCTCTCTATATTAGAGAGTCTTTCGAGGTTGTAGAACTCGAGGTTGGGAATGACAAGGTCGAGTCCCTTTGGGTTAGGATCGGCAGGGACAACAAGGCTAGTGTCCTGGTCGGGGTCTGCTATAGACCGCCGAACCAGGATGAGGAGACGGATGAGGAATTCTACAGGCAGCTGACAGAGGTTGCAAAATCATCAGCTCTTGTACTCGTGGGGGACTTCAACTTCCCTGACATATCCTGGAAGCACAACACAGCCCTGAGAAAGCAGTCTAGGAGGTTTCTGGAGAGCGTGGAAGATAGCTTCCTGACGCAGCTGGTTAGTGAACCTACCAGGGGTGGTGCCCCGCTAGACCTTCTCTTCACAAACAGAGAAGGACTGGTGGAGGACGTGATCGTCGGGAGCTGTCTTGGGCAGAGTGACCACGCAATGGTGGAGTTCACTATTCTTGGCGAGGCCAGGAAGGGGACCAGTAAAACCACTGTATTGGAGTTTCGGAGGGCTGACTTTGAGCTGCTCAGGACACTAGTTGGTGGAGTCCCTTGGGAGGTGGTTCTGAAGGGCAGAGGGGTCCAGGAAGGCTGGGCGCTCTTCAAGAGGGAAGTCTTAATGGCGCAGGAACGGTCTGTACCCACGTGCCCAAAGACGAGCTGGCGGGGAAGAAGACCGGCCTGGCTCAACAGAGAATTGTGGCTTGATCTTAGGAGGAAAAAGAGGGTTTATAAGCTTTGGAAAAGTGGGCAGGCCACTAAGGAGGACTTTAAAGAAGTAGCGAGGCTGTGCAGGGATAAAATTAGGAAGGCCAAAGCTCATCTGGAGCTCAATCTGGCTACTGCCGTTAAAGATAACAAAAAACGTTTCTATAAATACATCAACACAAAAAGGAGGACTAAGGAGAATCTCCATCCTTTACTGGATGCGGGGGGAAACTTAGTTACAAGAGATGAGGAAAAGGCGGAGGTGCTCAATGCCTTCTTTGCCTCAGTCTTTAGCGGCAATACCGGATGTTCTCTGGATACCCAGTACCCTGAGCTGGTGGAAGGGGATGGGGAGCAGGATGTGGCCCTCATTATCCATGAAGAACTGGTTGGTGACCTGCTACGGCACTTAGATGTGCACAAGTCGATGGGGCCGGATGGGATCCACCCAAGGGTACTGAGGGAACTGGCAGAGGAACTGGCCAAGCCACTGTCCATCATTTATCAACAGTCCTGGCTATCGGGGGAGGTCCCAATCGACTGGCGGCTAGCAAACGTGACGCCCATCTACAAGAAGGGCCGGAGGGCAGACCCGGGAAACTACAGGCCTGTCAGTTTGACCTCAGTGCCAGGAAAGCTCATGGAGCAGATCCTCCTGAGAGTCATCATGCAGCACTTGCAGGGGAAGCAGGCGATCAGGCCCAGTCAGCATGGCTTTATGAAAGGCAGGTCATGCCTGACGAACCTGATCTCCTTCTATGACAGAGTGACGCGCTGGGTGGATGAGGGAAAGGCTGTGGATGTGGTCTACCTTGACTTCAGCAAGGCTTTTGACACCGTCTCCCACAGCATTCTCCTCGGGAAACTGGCTGCTCTTGGCTTGGACTGGCGCACGCTTCGTTGGGTTAGAAACTGGCTGGATAGCCGGGCCCAAAGAGTCGTGGTGAATGGAGCCAAGTCCAGTTGGAGGCCAGTCACTAGTGGCGTCCCCCAGGGCTCGGTGCTGGGGCCGGTCCTCTTTAATATCTTCATCGATGATCTGGACGAGGGCATCGAGTGCACCCTCAGTAAGTTCGCAGATGACACCAAGTTAGGTGCGTGTGTCGATCTGCTTGAGGGTAGGAAAGCTCTGCAGGAGGATCTGGATAGGCTGCACCGATGGGCTGAGGTCAACTGCATGAAGTTCAACAAGGCCAAGTGCCGGGTCCTGCACCTGGGGCGCAATAACCCCAAGCAGAGCTACAGGCTGGGAGAGGAATGGTTGTAAAGCTGCCAGGCAGAGAAGGACCTGGGAGTGATGGTGGACAGTCGGCTGAATATGAGCCAGCAGTGTGCTCAGGTGGCCAAGAAGGCCAACAGCATCCTGGCTTGTATCAGGAACAGCGTGACCAGCAGGGCTAGGGAGGTGATCGTCCCCCTGTACTCAGCTCTGGTGAGGCCGCACCTCGAGTACTGTGTTCAGTTTTGGGCCCCTCGCTACAAGAAGGACATCGAGGTGCTTGAGCGGGTGCAGAGAAGGGCGACGAAGCTGGTGAGGGGCCTGGAGAACAAGTCCTACGAGGAGCGGCTGAGGGAGCTGGGCTTGTTCAGCCTGGAGAAGAGGAGGCTCAGGGGTGACCTTATCGCTCTTTTTAGGTACCTCAAGGGAGGCTGTAGCGAGGTGGGGGTTGGCCTGTTCTCCCACGTGCCTGGTGACAGGACGAGGGGGAATGGGTTTAAGTTGAGCCAGGGGAGTTTTAGGTTAGATGTTAGGAAGAACTTCTTCACTGAAAGAGTTGTGAGGCACTGGAACAGGCTGCCCAGGGAAGTGGTGGAGTCACCATCCCTGGAAGTCTTCAAAAGACGTTTAGATGTAGAGCTTAGGGATATGGTTTAGTGGAGGGCTGTTAGCGTTAGGTTGGAGGTTGGACTCGATGACCTTGAGGTCTCAGAATCACAGAATCACAGAATTTTCTAGGTTGGAAGAGATAGCCAGGACTGTTGATAAATGATGGACAGTGGCTTGGCCAGCTCCTCTGCCAGTTCCCTCAGTACCCTTGGGTGGATCCCATCTGGCCCCATCGACTTGTGCACATCTAAGTGCCGTAGTAGGTCACCAACCAGTTCTTCATGGATAATGAGGGCCACATCCTGCTCCCCATCCCCTTCCACCAGCTCAGGGTACTGGGTATCCAGAGAACATCCGGTATTGCCGCTAAAGACTGAGGCAAAGAAGGCATTGAGCACCTCCGCCTTTTCCTCATCTCTTGTAACTAAGTTTCCCCCCGCATCCAGTAAAGGATGGAGATTCTCCTTAGTCCTCCTTTTTGTGTTGATGTATTTATAGAAACGTTTTTTGTTATCTTTAACGGCAGTAGCCAGATTGAGCTCCAGATGAGCTTTGGCCTTCCTAATTTTGTCCCTGAAATTTTTGTCCCTTCCTAATTTTTGTCCCTGTCTCTTCCAACCTAGAAAATTCTGTGATTTTGTGATCACGGACTAACCATCACAACTCATCCCAGCAGAAGAACAGCCTCACAAAGTTGATCTAAGCCACCAAAACTCGTTAAGCGCTGCCTTGCAAGGCGCTAGAAGGTGTTGGTGGCAAGGGCAGGAGGTGGCGCCCAAGAGCCTTCTCCCTCACGCCAGTAGATGGAGCCCAGTGTCCCCGAAGAGCTCGGCATGGCTGGCAGGCCACCGAGGGGTGGGTGAGGCTTCAGCCATTGCGGGGAGCTGTCGTGACCCTGTAATGCCACTCTTCGGGTTTTGTAGAGACGCTCAGGTGTTATTTTGCCCCACAACCTGTTGGTAGCTAAAATATCGGCAGCTAGAATGTCGTTTTTCAATTAAAGCATTAAAAGACAAAATCTGCTTAGTAGCGTCAGAATATCCCTCTGTAAAAGCCACTGGCAGTTTGTACATATCAAGAAGTTGTAAAGTCTTAAAGATTGGCCACATCGTGAAATATATATAAAAGTCCCACTGACTATTCCAACATGACTCGTGAAGTTCTGTTGTAAATAATCCTCTGCCTACACTTGGGATCTGATTTTTTTTTTTTTTTATTTTTTTTTTAGCATTTATGTCTGCTCTGCTTTAAAGAGCAAGCAATGTGCTTGTTTTAAACAAGATCACCACTCAGAAAAATGTTATTTTCTCCTACTGTCACTGGACACACACAAGTATGCACTCATTAACAGCACAGTTTTAAGTCAGGCCTGCTGTTAGTATCAACTGTGCTACTTCTTATGCAAGGCCTCATATACTCTGCGTTTATACTTTCCTTCTGAGAAAGAATATTACGAGGGTTCACCCTGAAGACTAAGTTAGCCTTTGTATTTCCATTTTTCAAGATCATTGGTAAAAAAAAGGCAATTACATGTAAAAATTGTCTTTGGAAAACGTTTGGAATAGGCTAGAGGAAACAACTGTCTTTCAAAACATGAATGAAATTAATTCCACTGTTCCCTCAGGATTTAAGAATGAAGTAGAAATGAGGAACAACCCTTGCTCCTTTGTTCTCTTCTGTGCCATGTTCAAAAACGTTTGGCTAAAATGCAAAAACCTTAAATTCTGCAAGATGTGTTTCTTTTAGAATAGTTCCCTCTTGTCCCACATACCCCCCCCCCTTTTTAATATATATATGTATATATACATATATATATGTATATATACCAAACTCAAGAGATCCATGTCAACAAATGATAGTCACATTGAGTTTCTTATATGCTTAAGTCATTAGCTTGCAGGACACTGTCAAGCTATTAGTTTTGAAATATCTTCTTTTTTAATTTCTTTGTTTTGAAGTTGCTGGAAGTTTGGTAGAGAAATCTGTTCCTTCATTAAACTAGTTTTTATTTAACCGTCACATAAGCATGTTACTCTCTAGAAAGAGTACAGGATTTTCTGCATAGTTTGTTTATACAATCCTGAGTACTGAGGCAACTGATTTGTAAAACATATTTGCAATTCTTTTCTGATTCAGAATTCAGGAAAACTCAGTTTCAAATATGTACATGTTGTTGAAATACCTGTAACTTGGACCTGCACAATCAAAGTATTTGTGTGTGTGTGTATATATATATATATACATACAGTTATGATCTGTAGCATCCTTACACTGAACTCCATCTCTTGCCTTGTTTTTTCCTCACTCAGTGCACTTTTGAGCAGGCAGGAGCTGGCACATCAGCATCATAAACCAAGACATGTCCTCAAAACTCCTACTTTTCTTCCAAGACAGCTGTTCTTGCTATGCACAAATCATTCCTGTGCTTTGCAATACCACAGTAAGTTCCTAGCAACTGATTCCACATCCATTGAAGTAAATGGAAATACCAAATTGATATCAATGAACTTCACATTCAGTTTGGAATGGCAGAATTATCTGACCTTATATCTTCATGTTATCTGTCAACTATAGGTACGTTTATTAAAACTACCTATTACAGGTGTTTCCAGTTAGTTGCATTAAAGAAGAAAATGTTACTTCCTGTCATTAAGGGCCACCTTAATGACTTCTCAATAGCGTAAGTCAGTTTTATCTACTCTTACACAGTTCTTGATTCAGCCAACATGCTTGCAGTGCTGATTTACGTAGCCCAGTCATCCATTTTATTGATACAGTCTTCTCCAGTCTTCTCAATGTTTGCGGGCATTTCCTTCCCCTTTTTAAAAACGTACAGCTGTGTTGCCATCACTCTATCATCCCTAGATCCTCCAGTTCCACCACAATCCAATGAAATCCAAAAATCTGACAGGTGTCTTGATTTTAATTTGACTGGTTAATTTGATATTTTTGACACCACCACAAGTGTATGTGAGTTTGGACCACTGTGCGGGGCCCATTTGAATTCCTGGAATTTTGAAGCTGTTTTAACAAGTCTTTGAATTCCTGTCATCCCCTGGTTTTCCTCCATTGCTGTAGATATGAGCTGTAGGTATGAACTTTTTATTTATCTATTTATTTTTCCCTATCCTAAGTCATTTTGCTCAACAAGGTAAAGCTGGATACTTCCAGAAAGCACAGTTGTATGGCATACATGTATTTCACAGAATCACAGAATTTCTAGGTTGCAAGAGACCTCAAGATCATTGAGTCCAACCTCTGACCTAACACTAGCAGTCCCCACTAAACCATATCCCCAAGCTCTAGACCTAAATGTCTTTTAAAGACCTCCAGGGATGGTGACTCCACCACTTCCCTGGGCAGCCTGTTCCAATGTCTAACAACCCTTTCAGTATAGAAGTTCTTCCTAACATCCAACCTAAAACTCCCCTGGCGCAACTTAAGCCCATTCCCCCTTGTCCTGTCACCAGGCACGTGGGAGAACAGACCAACCCCCACCTCACTACAGCCTCCTTTAAGGTATTTGTATGATTGGTTTGAACTAGGAAAATCTGAAGTCCAGTTTTTGCCTGGGGATGATACAGGTAAAGAGTTGAAGAGAATTTGGAGCTAGGAGGGTGGGAATCCCTCTTCTGTCCTCACCAGTAACATTGTGAAAAAACTCACTCAGTGACAGAAGATTCAGGATTGTTAAGCCAAACGTTAAAGACTGTGCTTTTCAAACATGTCCTGGTAGGGCTTGCCTAATCTGTCCTTCAAGACTTTCCATCGTGGATACTCCACAGTCTCCTGGAACAGTTCTATCCCAATGGTTTTCTGCCTTTTCCATTATGTGGTTGGGTTTCTGTACAACTGATTTTTTATTATTTTAACACGGACTCGCCTACACAAAAGGGAATCACTAATGTAGCATAAATTACTACATACATCACGACAATGCAGTCTCTATAACACAAGGCTATGGAAACATACCTTTTGATGCAAATGGAGCATTTTACATTGTTTTGGTGTAGTTAAGCTGACTCCCATTTAACATGAGCTAACAAGACCTGATAACATACTGAAATATGAACATCTGTGCAGTGCTTCACCTCCACTTTGCTATGAATGTTTAAAATTCAGTTTCATCAATATAACCTTCCTGAATAGATATTCCCTAAATCAGTTTCAAATGGTACAGTACGCTTTGCAGACCTCACATTTAATTATGTAAATGGTTATTGTCAATTCACAGAATAGGATCTCTCTTGTTCTGAGGAAAAGAAAATCAAAGGCATGTGAAAAAAAACAAAGGCAGGTAGTTGTGGTTGTTAAATTGGTAAGTACATTAAATCTTGTGTTCCTTTTGGATTAGGATACTTCTGAAAATTCTGTGTGTATGATCCAATAACACACTGAATTGTTTCTTCTGAGTGTTTATTTGTACTGCCAGCCTCTTTGATAACATTTCTTTTAAAGAGAGGAAGAAAAACAGCAGCTTAACTGAAGAACTTAATCAAGAATCAAGAAACTTGGCATCTTTTTTGATACTAACCCCATGTTAACAGGTGAGTCACACATTCAGACTCACGTTATACAGTACCATGCTTTGTGAGTAGCCCTCTTGTCTTCAGTGCGTCCCAGGGTGTGGATAGTACTCAAAACACAAAGGGGTCTCCAAATTCTATTTGTAACCTCTCTGGGTTTTGGTTTCTCCATTTGGAAAAGAGAGAGGGCCTTGCCTATGAGGTTTAGTTCCCTGATAGATAAAAACTCACTGAAATATTCAGGTAGATGGCAATAAGAAGTAAAAAGTCTTGCCAATGATAAACACTTTCAAGGCAGCTTTGTTATTGTTCTGGCTATCTTCCCGTAGTGCTTTGCATGCAATTTAATATCACCAGTAGCAGAAATATTTGATTTGCTAGATTTGTAAGCGCTATCTGATTATAAGAGTAATAAAAAGTGAAGTTCTCGATTGAGCCAGTATTTAATATCCTCAGAAGCACTCATTCTAGTCCATTCCAAGTGGGCTATTGTGATACTCAGAGGTCTTAAGAACAGGGAAAAGGGCAAGAACAGAAAGTGTGTTTTCCCACTCAAAGGATGGCCTTAGTCATTATATTTGTGCACTGCCTCACAAAGCTGTAAGAAGACCCTTCCTTCTTTGATAAGGGGAAAAATGCAATTTGATTGTGCAGAACACCGGTGTTGGAGATGTGATGGAGACTATAACTGAGAGGGCCATAGAGTACAACACTCTCTTGCTGTCCTGGGCCTGGAAGCAGTCAAGCCACATTTGCATTGGGCTGTGTCTGGGAGAAGCAGCTCTGCCTTCTGCATGTCATTCTCCTGCACTCCCTGTTCAAGTAGTAGAGGAGGCTGAACTGCATGAAAGTAGGCTGCACCTGCTTGCACGGAAATGCCTCAAGTCAGAGGTATTTTGCAAGCAAAATACTCGTCTTCACTGCCAGACTCCCTGTCCAAAGGCCTGATTAAATAGAAGTGCAGTCTCATGACGAACTAAGCATCTAAGGCTGCACTGACAATAGAAATGACAGTCTCATACTCTTCCCTCAGGTCCTCCACTGAGCCTGCACTGGCAAAGCTGCACACTGAGACCAGAGTAATAAGCTGAGCAATCTGAAAACTATTTTACCTGTAGGAATGGGAGGAAACTAGTAGTTAAGATTCTTTTAAGACATCTGTAGATATATCTGCACACAAGTACGTCTTAAATTCTTGCTTTGCATGGCAATAGCAAAGAAATAAATACAAAACTTATCACTGCTAGGAAAGGTAAAATCTCACCTGAAGTGAGAAAGAATGCAATGGCAATACTCCCAGTTTACATGATGTTTTTGACTGCACCCAGTTGTTATGGTCCTTCCCTAAAAATAATCCAAGTCCTGATAAGATGATAAAGACCATCTCAGAAACATTTTCCTCACCTTCTGTTTGCTTGGTAAGATCATAGAATCATTTTGACTGGAAAAGACCTTTAAGATCAGGAAGTCCAACTATTCACCTAACAGTACAAGTCCACCACTAAACCACATCTCAAAGCACCACATACACACATCTCTAAAATACCATGAGGGATGGCGACTCTGCCACCTCCCTGGGCAGCCTGTTCCAAAGCCTAACCACACCTTCCTTGAAGAAATTCTTCCTAGTATTACATCTAAAGTTCCCCTGGTGCAATTGGAGGCTGTTTCTTCATGTTCTATCACTTGTCACCTGAGAAAGGAGACCAACACTCTCCTCACTGCGACCTCCTTTCAGGTAGCTGTAAGGAGTGATGAGGTCTCCCCTCAGCCTCATCTTCTCCAAACACCAGTTCCCTCAGTTGCTTATCATAAGTCTTGTTTTCTAATACCTTCACTAGCTTCATTGCTCTTCTCTGCACACACTTCAGCAGCGCAAGATCCCTCCTATAGTGAGGGGCCCAAAACTGAACACAGTACCCAAGGTGCTGTCTCAGCTGTGCCAAGTACAGAGGTACAGTCACTTCCCTAGTCCTGTTGACTACGCTATTTCTGATGCAAGCCAGGATGCCATTAGCCTTCTTGGCACAGTGCTGGCTCACGTTCAGGAACAGAAACTGTACAGTAGAATTAGTGCATGCAGGCAGTGATCATCACAGAAATGATAAAGTGAACAAACTTCCCTAAGACATCAGAAGTTAAACACATTTGCTTGCAATGTGCGCTGAATAATAAACTCACTTTTAAACAATCCACAACTAAGGAAAAAAAAAAGAAAAAACAAAAACAAAAAATGAGAATAGTCTTACAAAAGGAAAAGGGACACAACTAATTTAATAAGCTGTTTTCCACAGAAAATTTTCCTATTCCTACGTCATCAGGAAAACAATCTGCCTGGCTTCCAGTAGACATTTGCTGTCCTGTCCTCAGATAATCTTTGAGAGCTGAGACAGTGGGACTTCATGTATACAAACACAGCACATTTGAAAAATATTAAATAAAGCTGGGAATAAACTATTCTCTAATGGAGGTCTCAGACCTGCTTAACAAAGAGGAAAGCTAAAGCATATACTTTCCAAGGGAAATGTATACAACTGGACTATTCCAGGCTTTCATGATTTGATCTTTAAAACTGGCCAAGAACAGATTAAATTTCGTTTACTTAAACAGATTACAAAAAGAAAATGTCTCACTACTCTGCTCCTTTGTCAGACAGATCGCAGAGCAGAGGATTAGCTAACAGTTTGGTCTCGCAGCATGTATACACAGACAACCTCACAGCTGAATGTGGAACTTGGTCAGTTTGCGAGACAAGGAGAAATGCAGGTTGGTCCAAGTTCTCTGTTCATGTCAGCCACTATGGTTAAAGCAGCACAGTGGGACAGAATATTAGGGAAAAGTTTTTAAGTGTTGGTTTCCACTTCTCACTACATGACATGAAAAAAGTCCCCTTTCTGTTTCTGCTTTTTAGTGTAGGAGCAAACAAATACAGCTTCCATAACAAGCATGACAGTAACGTAAGTACTAATGGTATCAGCCTTACAAATGCGTTAGTAACAAAATCCTACTGACTAGAGGCAGAACCGATGTGCCAGCATGAATGCTGGCACTGAGCCTTCCAGACAGACTGTCTGTCTGGGGAGGAAGTTGGAGTAAGTGGCTTCAACCTTCCTGCAGCCAGAGCTATCAAAGGAAACCAAGGCTGCTTAGAAACCGGAGGATGTTAGCTGAAGAAAGCCATGCCACCAGCGTGCAATGATTCAACTCCATCCACCAGCCCTCCTGCCAGAGCTGTTCTGGAGGGTGGCCCAAGACTTACAGCTGCACCACCTTCACCCATCCTCCTTTCCAGACTCTGTGACACAGTCCTGGAAACTTAATAACTGCAAGGCTTGCTCAGGCCAAGCTCTGTACTGAAGATGTATCTCAGAGTTACTGCTTGTTGTCCTTTTCGACAGATTCCGTGCTGTAGTTCTCCATAACCATGCAGAGAACCTTCTGGACTTCTCTGTTACCTTTAGGTCTTCTGCTTCTAAATGTTTAGAGGCAACCCACTCCCTCCAACTGCACCTAAAAACATGCAGAAAATGTGAAAGTCTAGAGCAACTACTACTGGGTCTTATTTAATGCAAAGTTAAAGCATCTTTTATGCTGCTTTGGCCATACTGTCTTTTTGGCTCTATTACATTTATTTTGACTTCTGCAAGTAGATTTTTTTTTTTTTTTTTTTTTTTAATGCCAGAGACTTGCTGATTGCATTATAGTTTTGATTTTGCAGTTTTGAAGGGATTTCTAAGAAGACAAATTCACTAAGTGAAGAGATCAGTGCTAGGTTAGAACATCATTCAGATTTCTAGACCAAGCTGAGATCTCATTGGTGAATAACATAGGCAAGATCAGGTATCTCACAGTGGTAAATTATATCCAATGCTCTTTTGTGAAGTAACAGAGTAGTTTTCCAGAAGAGTTTCCTGAAGAAATGTAATGGCTCTGATGGTAGCTGTGATGATCAAGAGGATGTAAACAGTTTAGATGGGAGGCAGAAGTTCAGAAATCACCTTATACAATTAAAACAAAATATTGTCAAAAGAATGCAAAAAAGAGAATTGATTCAAAGCAAGACTCAGGGTTTATTTGCAGAAGTATACCTGACTACATCATTAGTGACATTTTATGTACAAATGGAGTGCAACTGGCATACTTACCTGCTGTCCTTTATAGATAAGGGTTCTCATCAACGCATACAATTGTTCTGTTTGCATACATGGTAATTACATGTACTTGTATCCTCCCAATATCCCTGAGTGCAGCAATAAAATGCCAATGGTGCAGTTACAGAGTTGTCTGCTCTTTACTTAGTCACTACAGAGCAAAGACAACGTCTTCTTACCCTGCCTTACCATGAATTTATTAGTAAGAGGTAAGCTACCATGCATTTATAGCTGGGTAGAAACACATGTTCCTACATGTTAAATTAGAGGCTGTGAATACAATTTTTACACACCCTTCACACTAATCCTAATTGACCACAGCTAAGAAATAACTGATTTTTCACAGGTAACCAAATAATCACAAAGTCCAGATCACTTACAGTTATAGCTTTAAGTTTTGTAATTTAATTTCTAATGAGTCTGGTGAAGTCAAGGTCTCCAGAGAGCTGTCATCTTTAGCTCCAAGTGTCTTTTCCATAGCCCCTTTCCAAAAATACAGGGAGCTGAAAGTTGCTGTGATCATACTGCTCCTGTTGAGTCTGTTAAAACTCAGACATACGTGATGTCAGCTGCAAGCCCAGCAGGGCACTTTCAGGAGATCAGATTTCTTTAAATTACAAAAACATGCTCTTTACAAGGAGCAGCAGACCTTTAATGTCAATGTTTTATAATCCAGGTCATAGTTAGTTTTTTTCACCCTGTACTTAGAATAACAATATTGGCTTGGTTGAACCACCATACAGATGTCTGACTTAGAAAATTCAGCAGGAACATTAAGCAGCGTAATTAAATCACTTTCTGACTTCTTGATCAAGGCCAATATTGCCCTGTTTACATTCAGTATTTTACAGAATATATTATTGTTTTGCATTAGAACTTTTTAAAGAAATACTTGCATTCAGTCCCCCTCATACTGTTTTTCAGTGTACAGCATAGACTTCTGCCACTTTGAGCACTGGTGCTGTGATATAGCAAAAGCTATGAGTATCCAGACTCAGTAAGAATAAAATATTAGATAGATCTTAAAAGAACCAGAAAAGAGAGGCAAGCAGAGGGAATTGAACAGCTCCTCATCTGCTGCCCATTATGTTATGTTTCATCTATGACTACAGACCCAGCACTGAAAGGTGCTGGGAGATATTTTGTAGGCTCTGCTGTGCAAGATCATGTTGGTTTGGTCAGTTGATTGCAGGGGATGGGATTTAGCAGAGCAGGTAATCTCTTCAGTTCTACACTTCACAGGGGTGAAACCTTATGCCCTTGTTGTTAAGCAGAAAATTATTCTGATGTTTAATGTGATGACTTATAATGTCACCATTATTTCTGTTCCCTCTGATCTTCACGGGCTGAACTATAAATACAAAAAGGAATACTGAATCTGCATGGTGGAAGGCAAGCTTTTGACACCTGAATTACTTTGCTCTGGTTATGGGCTCTAGTATTAACAGTAATACTATATTTGAAGTAAGAATGCCCAAGGGAGGTTCCCTTGCGAAGGCATTAAATAAGAGACTAGAATCCTCAATGCTTAAACACGCATTTCAATATCAGCTTTTTTTTTTTTTTTTCACCTAGACTGCTAATTGAAGAAGCTCAACAACAAGAATAACATAATATGTACTGCACCTGGGCAGATGAGTCACAGTAGCAGCGTTTGTTTTCTGCAAAACACACCTAAATTGGGTCTTTTCTTTCGGTTACTGGACTAATAAATTTTATGTAAAAGTGTCATCAACCTTAAATGTAACCAGATAAGAAATGCAAAAAGGTCTGCTTCAGGGAGGCATACTTGGAGAGTGTAGTCCTATTCAGACTCAGTTTTCACCTGGTTGTTGCAACATGAAGTATGATAATATAAACCCAAAGAGTGAAATTCAGCACCAGCATGACTAGTCCAAAACCATACTGTTCTGATAGCAGTTCCAAATAAGTCAAAGTGTTAGAGCTTAAATTGTACATAAACATTACCCAGGTTTTAGTCAGGTTCTCTGCATAAGGCTGAAATGTCACCCTTCATGAAAACAGAACCAAAGAAAAGCACATTTCTCAGATTCCTCCATTTATCATGTTGATTCCATGTCTTTCTGTTGCAGAGGTTACTGGGTTTTACATCAGTCTTGGTTTCAGTAAGCTCAGGATCATGCAGATCTCTGCGGTGAGTTACAAAATTACCTTTGAAAGCATGCCAGATGTGCATCAGATATGAACAATGAGCTCTTTGCAGAATTAACATCATAATTATCATCACTCAAATTTTCCATATTCCAAAACATACTTCGTAGTATTAACATAATAATTCTACAAGCCTAAGAAAAGTCTGCTTTCCAGTCAGTTCCTATAACCTGTAACTTTTGAAATTTAAATGCCAATTTTCAGAATTTACTCTGAATTCCTTTCTGTTTCTATAGCACTGCGCACAAATATTCACTCCATTTATTCTAGCCTCCATATCATCCAGCTGCAACTCATTTTGACTTCCCTGCTGACTCAACCACATGCCACAAATGAATTGGAAATAAAGGTCAAATTTCAAGGCATGCTATATATATCTGGAGTTGGAGGTACACAGTCAGTCCAGAAACATGCACGGTCTGCCTTATGCATCCTATATAACTAGTCAGAAAGAGGAATGCTACATATGTCAGCATAGACTTTGGCTTAAAGACAGTTTTATTTTGCTTTTTTTTTTTTTTTTTTTAAATTAAGTTAGTAAAGACAACAAGGGCATTGTGTTCAGGAGCATCTCTTTGGGTAAAGTAGAGAAACTTTGATAGTAACATAGTTAATTCTGCATTGGATTTCTGGCTGGCAAAGCAAACGATAGCAGAGAATTAATACTTCATTGCCTAAGAGTCTACTAATACATGCAGCTGTAATTAACAAGCACATCCTAGAATAACTAACAATAGTGATGATGGAGACATAACATGCATTTAGAGTGTGTACAAAGTACTGTTTCAGCTAGGACCATTACTAATGTTATGAGTTCCTTGGGAACCAGCAGTTCAATCTGATTTCACAGACAACTAACACTAGATCCTAGAAATATTTGATCTACCGGATATTGCTGGCATTGCTTACTGTTGCTTTCTCTGACCACAGACTTCTGTCACATACCACTCCTTAGCGCACAAATAGCTTTCTCTCTTACCCAGGAATAGATTGCTACTCTAATTAAAATGTAAGTATCTCTCTCACTATTCCAGAAGCTACCAAAGACTCTGCATATTCTTTGACAGTTCCCTAAGGTATGATCTGAAACTATTACCCTCCCCCAAAGATTTATACTTCAAAACAATTAGAACATTAGTAAACAACTGTCTTTTAATCAACACAGTAAGTATGAAAAGCTCATTGAAATTTTAAGACTCCTCTTTGCATAGAAGCTAGGAAATAAGGACAGGCCTGCAGAAAGAAAACCTGCCTGACAATTGAAATTTGCTGAACATTGCCTATATGTACAAACTTCTTTACAGAACTCAGTGCAACACAATTTCAACCTCTTGAAAAGAGGAAGAGAAGGGGCAAGCACAATTCATAAGGGATCTTATTGGGAAGGCAGGAAAAGGAGAAGTTGGATACCCCAATGCACTATTTTCACTTCTGAAAATGTGGTAGGCAAGACCAGAATAGTCTCCTGGAATGTGTTTTGAGAAGTAAAATGATCATTGTGAAATGCACAATCCAGCTATAAGCAGAAATCAGAGCTCTATGCCTTCCTTAACACTTCTTTTGTAGGCTGCCTTTGAGGTGCTTTCAGGTTTTTTGAATACAATGTTACTGCCAATTTTGCATGATTGCATCCAGAGAAGCCTGTCAAGCTCTTCAACATAGCATGTGGCTGGTGCACACAGAGGTGCTCTGTAGCCTTCCATGTCCTTTGGCAGGGGAAAGCATTCAGTTTGCATCACCACTTATGGTTGCATGGACAGAGCTGACAGGTTGGCACATGGCAGCAGTAAAAGGAGCAAGAGGTCAGTAGTCTCTTTAGACCATTCTTGCCAATAAACAACATACTTCAGATAAACACAAGAAAGCCAAACAAGGCGGTTACAAAGAACGGGATTACAGTTATACATACCAGAAGAAACTTCACTGACGAAGAGAGAAGGGTCAGCTAACATTAAGTACAAAATGTCATTTTCTGCACATGCATTTTGTAGGGAACCTCTCATGCTGATCATCTGAAAAGTAGGAAAACTTTTTTAGGGTCACTTCATTAACAGGCTTATTCTACTGTACCAGGATAATTTCTGAATGATGCAGAAGATATTGGGCATTTCAGCACACATTTCTCCTATACTCCAATTGTCACCAATTGCCATGCTCCTAGCAAACAATTATGCTATATTTTTTCACTACTTTAATCCAGCTGAATTCAAAGTGGTTTGGAAAAGTAACTGCACCACAGCTACTTTCAAAACAGGATTTAGGGGGAGCAGAACCCATGATATCTGCTCCAGAGGAAGAATTGAAATACATCTAAAACATTCCAGCCAAAACATAAGCTTATTTGAGGATAAAGAATAAAAGCATCACATTACCATTTTTAGTTTTTCTGGGCTTAGTTTCTGGTTAGTGGATATTTTTAACTGTAGTTTTCAACTATTTTTAGGTTGATGCAAAAGGGAATGCACTTTGCTAATCTAAGAAATAGCTTGAAGAACTAAGTCATGTTTAAAACTACATCACACTTCGTTATTCCAGGCCATCAGCACCTGCCACCTGTTACATTAAAAGATGCAAAACAGCCTGACCTAAAGTAACCATAAACCATGGGTGGAGGCAGGAGGGAGGGGGTGTTAAATCAACCTCCATCTGCAATTTCCATCGTGGAAAGAAACACTCAACACTTAAAGGGAATAGGAGAAAGGAAGTAACAAGGCCACCATGAGATTAGAAGAAGTTCAGAATGCAGCAGACTGCTTTGGTAAAGTTTTCTCTGACACTCCCCGTTCCCTGTTTTTACTCTTGCCATCAAAGTAGGATCACACAATGAAAAGCATTCACTAAAAAGGATATTGGTGGGAGAGATGGGGCACTAAAAAGTAGCACAAGCAAATACAAAGCCCATCTGACAGTAGAAGTAGCACATCACACATACACTTTTCTGGAGAAGGAAAAATGAAGGAGAACCTTCAGAAGAGGGATCTGGGGGTCGTGGTGGACAGCAAGTGGAATATGAGCCAGCAGTGTGCCCTGGCAGCCAGGAGGGCCAACCGTGTCCTGGGGTGCATCAAGCACGGCATTGCTAGTAGGTCAAGGGAGGTGATTGTCCCGCTCTACTCTGCACTGGTGCGGCCTCACCTCGAGTACTGTGTTCAGATCTGGGCACCACAGTATAAAAAGGACATGAAACTGTTGGAAAGTGTCCAGAGGAGGGCTACGAAGATGGTGAAAGGCCTGGAGGGGAAGACGTACGAAGAACGGCTGAGGTCACTGGGCCTGTTCAGCCTGGAGAAGAGGAGGCTGAGGGGAGACCTCATCACAGTCTACAACTTCCTTGTAAGGGGTTGTCAAGAGGCAGGAGACCTTTTCTCCATTAACACTAGTGACAGGACCCGCGGGAACGGGGTTAAGCTGAGGCAGAGGAAATTTAGGCTTGACATCAGGAGGGGGTTCTTCACAGAGAGGGTGGTTGCACACTGGAACAGGCTCCCCAGGGAAGTGGTCACTGCACCGAGCCTGTCTGAATTTAAGAAGAGATTGGACTGTGCACTTAGTCACATGGTCTGAACTTTTGGGTAGACCTGTGCGGTGTCAAGAGTTGGACTTGATGATCCTTAAGGGTCCCTTCCAACTCAGGATATTCTATGATTCTATGATTCTAAGTCTTTGCTTCTGTACACCTAACCCTCCCTCAGGTGTTTACCTTGAAGGTGTCCTTTGCAGTCACCTATGGTCTTATGAGTCCTGTGTAGATCATTTGGATGGCAAATGCCAGCCTAGTAAACATTAGCTTTCACCAGTTTCTTAGAGCAGTCTAAAATCCTTTCTGCTGCCCTGTCCTCAGCTCCTTAACACCAGGAGAATTAGTCATCATTCTTACCATCCCAAGCGCTAAGTAATACCTGTTCTTGGCTGTAAATTGGCTATCTAATACCCCTTCTGTTTTGCTTGTTTGTTGACTGGAGTGCATTGTGTTATTTAAAATGAGCTCTGTTAGGAGGATTTTAAACATAGAACTAAGCATGTTCTTCACGATTACCAGACTGTACAGAATAAGTTAGATGATGATGCATGGCACAATGGATTCAAGTCAAAACATAAAGCAAGCTGCCAAGTCAAGACTATAGAGAGGGGAAGCAGGTTAACCTAGCTCTGCTTCTTTACTATTCTGCTGCCTGTGTACTCCTTGATCATGAACTAGCCCCACTCATCCCACTGGTAGCAGATGTTATCCATAGCCCTGCTCACCAAGAACTGGTAAAGGAGATTATTTCTCAAAAGCATATTGTGAGAACTAGTTAACTCTAGTTTGCAGATGTTAACGTATTACGTGAGATCTTCCCTTGCATCATTTAAGCAATAAAGATGGGAGCAGGCAGGGAGGTTTGCTGGATTTGAGAAACTGGAGAAAAATATTTTTTTTAATGACATTCTAATTATGGGAAGTTCGAATCTAGCCAGAAGGCTTTGTTTAAACAGTAACTGTTACACGTGATGCTGTGCATGGAGGTGTCACAGTTCACACCAACAGAGCATAACTCTACTAGGAACGTGATTTCAGAAGATTACAGCTTTGAAATGCAAATCCCTAACCAAGGTCGCTTCTGTAAACGTAACCTTTAAGAACTGGCAGAAAGCATTTTTCTTCTCTATAATTAGTGACTGTTATTACACACTGTGCTATTTAAAATCTTCTATGAATAATAAAATCAAACAGCCTCTGAATTTTGTAACTTTGCTGCCTTAGAATTATGTAAGAGATGCTGATATTAGGTAACTCTGTAATCCATCTTCCCCATTTTTTTAAATAATTGGAAACATGTAAAGAAGCTTACAAAGTTTTTCAGATTGTCCCAACATAGTAAAGAAATTATCTAGATTTGAAGGAAGTCTGCTTTGAGTGGCAGTCTCTCAGACTTCTTTTGACACTCTTAGTAGTTGATATTCCCACTACTGTTTTTTGTTCCCCACAATCCCAATTGCTGAAAACAAAACATTTTTAGAACCACTACAGGAATATGTATTCCTGACTGCACACCTTGAAAAATATGCTGGAAGTGGAAGATTTAACAAATGAAACTTCCACCTGCAGGTACAGCATTTTCATGAAGTGCCCCTATTTTAGTTTAATGGGACTACCACGGAGAAGTCTTCCATGGCAGGGTTTTGCAGATGGAAGGCTTCCCTTCCTCAAGGGAGAGTTAAACCACTTTAAAAAACAAACAAACAAAATAACAACAACAGCAACACAAAACCCAAATATTTAACACGAGCATCTCATGGAGCATGGGTGCCCAAAGTTCTGTCACTTCACGATTCATTTTTTTTTTTCCCCCCACACTGGACTAGAGATACAGTCTCTACTGAGTGTACTGGGATTTCTACTACAGGCTTTGGTGCCTTCTGCAGCATCTGACACTGGATACACAGGGGCATTATCAGAAGAAAAAAAAAATTAAGTCATCAGTACCTCAGTATACAGAGTGACAAGAACAACTTTCCAATTCACTTTATTGTCTGGGTTCAATACCTAACCACTAGGAGCCAGACAAAATTGCTTTGCAAACAAGAATTTCCATGAACCCCTTTCCCCCTACCTACAAAAGCTCTGTTGGTTGTAGTGGCCCATGAAGTATGCTAGAAAGGAAGCTGCAGGCTGTCCCTCAAAGACATTCTGTAGGTGCCCTTAGGACATCACCAGTGTTATGTCTCCAAGAGGAAAGAGACTAGGCATTGGGCAGCTCTAACCCAACACCTATAGCACAAAAGGATAAAAATCCAAACATTGTCATTTCTCCAGGGCCAAACAGGGGGCACACACAGCATGGTACTGTTTCCCAGTCAGGGTAGCTGCTTTCTTTCCTATAGGACTCTCTCTCACCACCTGTAGTACAGCACAATCTGACTTGAAGCCAAGTACCCCCTCCTAAGACAAGGTAGCACCACAGTGCCAGGATTGTAACCTGCTTCCTCTACAAAGCCTTTCTTCTGTTCAGCTGCAGCAGAGTCATGCAACTGGTTTGATCTGGAAAGCCTTGTGCTTACTTTGAAGGCAAGAGAGAGAATTTCTGTAAACCATGATGTTTTTTCTTCAGTCTTTCTAGTCTTAATTTATAAACCATTAAAAATTACCTTGATTTAAAGCAGGAATTTTCCCAATGTTTTTTGATTTCCTCCCTCAAAAGCCTACACTGTCCCTTCAGGCTTACCATAGCCTCAGAGGGCCTTCTGTTTCCAGCAGAGTTCATACTGGCCAAGCACATGAAAAGCAACCTTGATGGTGGGTGGCTTTCAGCTGTGAAGTGTGACACCAACCTCCGCCTTCCTCTGGCACACACACCTGCACCATATAATTCACATCATGTTCCTAAAACGAGTTCTGAAAGTCCTTTGATAAAAGTTCATCAAGGTCTTACTCAGCCAGAGGCATATCATTTACTCACAATGAACCTGCCAAGTGACCAGTCTGCTTAATACAATGGGCTGCAGTTTTGCACCAGTGGGTTTCACCTGAGAAACAAACAAGTGGAAAAAATCAGGCACAATGTGCCCACCACATCAAACACAGACACCTCCTGAATATTAAAAAGGCCATGGGAACTTTATAATGTTCTCTGTTTGTATTACTGAATGCAATAGATTCATGTACATAATATGTTGTTGCACTTTGGCCAAAAAAAAAAAAAAATAAGAGAGAAAACAACAAAACAAGAGAGAAAGGCTGCAGATTGATCTTTCTTCTACTGAAGTCAACAGGAGTTTTGCTGTGCAAAACTGACACAGAGAAGTTTCCTTCCTCCCAGAGTAGCTGCTTAAACACAGCAGGTCAGTTTGGATCAGGAGGGGAAGGAAGACCGGCCAAAATAGAGAGAAGGTACTAAAATGCAGTCATTTCAGGTGTATCAACCCAACATTAATTTACAACTAATAGCAAAGCAGGATGATAGGAGTCTGCCTCATACGTTCTGTGAATGTAGAATAAAACAAATACATACACATATCCTGTGAGCAATAAATTAGGAATCATGATTACAATTCTCCTCCTAGATTTGCATCATAGATTACCTCTAGACTCGTAACTTGTTTCCCCTCCTAAAAGATGCTTTCCTCATTCAATTAGCAGAAGCTGTTCATTGCATTATCACACCTAGTGTACAATTAAGAACTATTTCAGGTTATTTATATCCAAAAAGACTCAAATTAAAACAAGCACCTCAACCTTGGAGTTCTTAGCTTTCAAGCTTCTGCCATTTCTTTAATGAACAGATTGTAATTTCTTGGGAGAGGAAAGAGAAATACAAACTTCTTTCCCACACTCCATTCCTTAAATGCTTGCTGACTCTTTTTGCCACATTTCTGCCTTTCTTCTCACATGTTCTCTATATCTCAGTCCAATACCTTTGCTCAATGAATTTAAGCACCTCTCCATGAATTCCAAGTCCCACGTTCCTTCTGACCTTCCCCAACAGCTTTCAACCTCACATTTCAAAGGGGTCACTGTGCACTTGCAGCCCAGAAAGCCACCCGTGTCCTGGGCTGCATCAACAGCAGTGTGGCCAGCAGGACAAGGGAGGTGATTCTCCCCGTCTGCTCTGCTCTCATGAGACCCCACCTGTACCTCTGTGTTCGGCTCTGGGATCTCCAGCACAGGGACATGGAGCTGTTAGAGCAGGTCCAGAGGAGGTCCATGAGGATGATCAGGGTGACCAAGGACAGGCTGAGGGATTTGGGGTTGCTCAGCCTGGAGAAGAGAAGGCCCCAGGGAAACCTTATAGTGGCCTTCCAGTACCTAAAGGGGGTCTATAGAAAAGCTGGGGATGGACTCTTTGTCAGGGAGTGCAGTGATAGGACAAGGGGGCATGGCTCTAAACTGAAAGAGAGCAGATTTAGATTAGATAGTAGGGAGAAATTATTCACTCAGGGGGTGGTGAGGCACTGGAACAAGTTGCCTAGAGAAGCTGTGGATGCCCCATCCCTGTAAGTGTTCAAGGCCAAGCTGGACGGGGCTTTGAGCAGCATGGGCTGGTTGGAGATGTCCCTGCCTGTGTCAGGGGTTTGGAAATGGATGGTCTTTAAGGTCCCTTCCAAACCAAGCCATTCAACAATTCCATGATTTTCCCCTCATGAAAGCAAAATTCTCTTTTGCCTCTACCTCCCTTGCATTCACAGTGTCTCAGCACTTCTGGCTGTCATTTTTCTAAATAAATGAATTTTTTTTCTAAAACCAGGTGTGAGGCTTGTGAACCCCAGGGGGAATGTTAGGGCAAAAAATGGATCTGATTAAATATCTAATAATTTCTCAACAGGCCTGGCAAAATACAGATGACAGAATCAGGGTACTTACTGAGAAAAAGAGAACATTTGGGGGTAGACTCTGCAGTAACTGGTGCTGTTTACCAACCCTGGCTATAATTGCACAAGTCAATAAGAAACAAGCTAGCTGTGCCTAGGCAATGTCCCACTGACGTAACTGAGCACACACAGCCAGATGAAACAAGCCCTTTCTCTTTGACAAGCATTCAGTAATGGGTTTGCTACACCTGAAGCAAAGCTTTATTTCAACACTTATTTCAAGAAAGCAGCAACTGGTTGTCCATGCCCCAGTGATTTGTGTAATTGAGTTCATGACATAATATCACAATGTTTACTAAGAAAGCAGCAGATAGTAGTTACTTTTTTTTTTTTTTTTTTTTTTTTTTTTTTTAACAAGGCCACGTATATATATCACGATTATGCTTGGGGTATTCCTATTGAAAACATCACTTTAATTTAGTAGAGGATATTAAAGTTTGTTTATAAAACATACACTCAACGCAAAGAGCAGCAGAAGGAGTTAACAAGCTCACCTGCTGTTTTACTTATAAATATTCTTGTAAGAGGCTGTGTGTTTTAAATTCATATGAGACATAATTTGTAATCATTTCTTGGGGAGGGGACATAAACACTCTGAGGAAGGTGGCATAGCTCTGGGAGAGGGCACAACTCCAAGGCAGAAGGGCTAGATTTAGAAAAAAGGAAAAGTTGGTTCCTTATGAAGAACAGCTGTTGAATCTCACAGGCAGAGAGAAATAAAGGCAGCCCTATCATGCAAGCTTATTTCCAGCTTCATACAATAATATACACAGGAAGTAGATCTCAGGTGCCCACAAAATAAATTTTGAGAGTATATTTGGACATTCAAAAGGACAGATTCCTTACAGAGAACTGACAGTCTCCAGCTTGAAATTGCACTGGGATGAAACTACACAATTCACCAAGTGCTTGTTCTGGTTCTTCAGGATATAGCAATGTCTGAAGGACTGCAGTTCCTTAGGAGGTCCAATGAGAAATGCAAAAGCCACCCTTCTACGAGCTAAGTGTAGCCTTAATCAAGTTTTCAAGGATTCATCACTCTTGTCCTGGTGACCATGGGTTTCAGCAGCTGCTTTCAGTGACTGCATTTCTACATATGTGCAAGAATGGCACAAGTTCACAGTAATTTGTAACACTGGTCAAACTAATATAGACAAAACAGTAGGGAAAAACATATTAAACAATACCAGTTTGAGAAAGATTTGAAAAATATAGTGGTAAAGTAAATTAGCATCATCCTTTAGGTGGCAAAAAGTTCAGGGAGTATGTTTTCTACCTTGAATACTTAGGATGCAATTCCCATTCCAGTCTGGGCTATATGTTCAACACAGATCAGAATTTCCTGCCCTGAAGTCAGAGAAAATAATTCACAAGGATAATATCATCTGTTTCCTGCTTTCTATTTGTCTTTAAGTGACACAGATTTAACACAGCAGTATGATACTTCATTTATGAAGAACATCCCAGTCTGATGCAACACCTGCTATGGACAGGCAAAAAGTAATGTTTCCTATCCATTAAGCACTGGCAATAGCAATAGCCTGCTTGCTTTGCAATGGAACGGGGCTGCCTGCAACATGTTTTGCTTAGTTAAAAGTATTTGGAGCTTGGCCTTTAGAGTGTGTTTATGTACATGTAATGGCCCCAAACATTGGAGCTGAATTAATACAAGCTTTTGTGAAGGCTCAATAAGCTGCTTTTGTTCCTTTCTGAATTAAACATTTCACTAAATACTAACCTTACATAAATAAATGTATAAATAAACATTAACATCCTGGCATAAGAACTGGGGCCTAGAATGACTGTATAATCACCACACAGAGTCAGGCTTTCTAGTGTGCAAGTGCGTGTACCTTCATAATTATGCAGTTAATTACTTTAAGCCAGGAAGACTTGTAACAGTGTGTACTGCAGAGCAGACTCCAGTTAGCTACTTAGGGTATTCTCCACAGAAGGGAGAGAGAGCAATTGAAGTGTCCTTGGGCAGTAAAGAGATGCGAATGTTTTTATCTTCCCTTTGGAAAATGAGGGGAAAAGAAGCAGCCACCACTGTTTTATGCAGAGCTCTGAAGTAACACAGATGCTTGTATCACATCCCATAGATGAGAAACCAAAAAGAGGCAGAGGAATTTGTGACTCCTGAAAACAGCACATTGCTGAGGCTGAGAGTTAGGTTTCCATGTCCCCTAGGACAGCAGAAAGGTTTTAGGGATCTGCATTTAGACAGAAGCATCTAAAGCAGACATCAGGTTCCTGAAGCTTTTTGGAAGAGAGTCCTCTGTCCATCACCTTATTCATACCAATTTCCCCAGGGTAGCAGTTGCTTGCTAAAGCAGGGCCTGAATGAAATCTGAAACATTTTGATTTCCTTGATTTGACTTTTATGAAACAAAGATGGAGAACATCTGTACCACTTCAATATTATTATTTTTTAAATAAAAAACAGCTCTGGATTCAGCAGCATCCTGTGCTCCATTAAGTGAACTTCTATTTTTCAGACATTTAATTGCTTGAAAGAAAAAGGAAAAGATTAAAACTTTACTTTGATGGATGTCTCCTAGTCAAAGGCTGTGCTGTGCTCACTGGGATTGCTTGTAAGCAGCTAGAGGGTGCCAAGCATACAACAGGAGCAGTGTCTTTGCTGGCAGAATTTTAAACCCAAACAGGCAAGACACTGCATGCTGGGCTACTCTCTGATACTAAAATAAGATACAAGGACTTTTAATATTGCTTTAAGGAAAAAAAAAAAAAAAAGAAAAAGCAACAGTGGGAGTTGACAGAGAACAGACTGGCTGCCTAAACACTTCAGAAGCAAAGAAGAAAACCAGAAATGGAAAAAACATCCAGCCTACCTCCAACATAGCTAACGGCACCTTCACTGTCCATCAGAAACAAGGTATTTCAGTTCTTGATGTCTATATACCGGGTTGTTGCTGTTCCACGCTAAGCTTCAGTAGCTAACCACGGCAGGAGGAGCAGGGACTATGGACAAAGGTAGCCACCCTCTCTGCAGCCCTTGCTGCTTGGCGAGTGTGGGGGTCTCATGTGATTACTCACTTGGCTTTTATTCCAAGACCAAAGGCCACTGTCCATCCCTGGCAGGCATTGCCTTGGCATTTTCTGCTGGAGGACTTGGGGGAAGAGGTGATGGGTGGCAGTGAGGCTTGAGAACTGGAAAGTAACCAAAAAAAGAAAAAGGCAAAAAGGCTCACTCCATCTTAGTTCATATAACATATTTCTCAGTTTATATAAATGGAAAAAATAAAATTCAAGTACTTACAAGTGTAGTGCAATCAATTCACTGCTACAAAAATCAACTATTTTAGACATCACTGTATA
This sequence comes from Aythya ferina, assembly GCF_964211825.1. Taxonomy (NCBI): domain Eukaryota; kingdom Metazoa; phylum Chordata; class Aves; order Anseriformes; family Anatidae; genus Aythya; species Aythya ferina. The sequence continues at coordinate 68,956,184 of NC_140297.1, forward strand.
AAAATAGCCCATGACATCAGTTCTGCTTTTCCTCAGCTCCAGAAAAAGCTGTGGGCTATGAGGGATATGTATAGGTTTTGAGTTTAAGTTGAGTATTAAGGACTGTTGGGAATAAAACTGATACTAAGCCTGATTCATTCATTCAGGGAATAAAATCTACTGAAGGGGAAAGCAGAAAAGAAAGAGGAGGCAGTTTCTCTCTACCACCGTGCTTGATACAAAGCCATCTAAGAGGGCCCAGAGAAGGCCCAAGAGGGCATTTAAGAGGACCCAGAGAGACTAAACAAGGATGGAGGAATCCATGCTCTGGGGCTAAACAGAGAGTACAACTTTCCAAAGGGCCCCAAGAGCCACAGGCTGCCAACACTACACCGACAGTAGCATTAGTTGCAAACATCCCATGTCAGCTTTTAATCTCTTCTTCTGCTCCTCTCTGACAGAGAGGAATGACTTGTGACCTTAGGGGAACTATTTTCTGCCATCTTCCTGAGCTTTGAGAGATTTGGATTGTCTTCTTTATCGACAGTTGCAGTAACTAGGAATGGGGACCAAAAAAAAATAATAATCTGAAGTCTTAAAGACTGTAGCTCTAATTTGTATTAAAAAAAAAAAAAAGAAAAAAAAAAAAAAAGAACCTAGTCATTACATTGCATAGTTTGTAATGAAATTTTGATAGCATATAGTGCAAATCTGTTTCATTAGTGAGGTGACAACAATAATAAAAAGACATTTTATTGAATTACTAATCTCCCTTCAAGTGACAGCTATGTGTTTTCATGGAAGACCACAGTCTGAGTACCAGTTAAGGTCAGAGTGTCCATATACAAGGTTTCAAACCACGTCATTAGAAAGCACAAGCAGGACATAGCTGTGGTTTTGTTTCCAGCAGAAGGTTTCAAAATAACACATTTTTAGCAGAACATAGAATAAGAAAATTGATACAATAGGAGCTGTGGGAGAAAAGGAAAGTTGCTAAGGGGAAGAGTTGTCATAGTTTGCAGATTGTTTTATCAAGGAAATAACCATGAAGAAAATGATCTCAGTTTGCTTCCAATGAAGTAAGCTTTCACATGAAGTGCTTAGGTCAGGTCTTGTACGCCAAATAGTGTCTGCAGTAGGAGTTCTTCCATATGCACACCAGATGACAGCTCATCTTTGTCCTTGGCTGTTATCAAGCTTCTGACCTGCCACAAGTCACTCAAGGAAGTGAAGCTGCCACCTCAACATAGCCCACACCAAGCTCTGGGCTTTGCTTCCTTCTACCTTATCTTCTTTGGAAGTGCAAGAACTGGTGCTGTGTGACTCACACAGAGACATAAGTGATTAACAAGTGTAGCGAAGTCTGAGAACAGCCCATTTAGTAAACCAGCCAGCATAAACCTACAAATAAGGGAAGAATTTTAAGAAGACAAGAATTCCCTGTGAATGATTCACAAATACTAAAACCTGCCCAAATTTGTCACGTAACATTTTCCAAGCTGAAGTAGCATACTAGCCTGCAGCATTTGAGATTTGCTAAAGCAGCTCACCCCTCCACCCACAGTGCCCTTTCAAAGGTAGATCTCAAAGCACTTTGCCAATTGGGTTGATATTATTTTGTACCCTTTTTAAGTGGCGAAAAGGGAGGCTGCCTGCAGAAGTTCAGCCTGCCAGCCAGAAGTGCAACCAAGAGCAGAACAAGGGTCTCATTATCCCCAGACTGTCACCTTCTAGTTTAAGTACGCAGATACTCTGTTTGGTTGGGGCAGGGAAGGGCGTCATTCCAAATTCAAATTTGTGTTATGAATTTAATTTAATTATTTTAAAATCTAAGTTTTTTCCCCCCCTTATCAAATATTTTATGTAAGTTCATAAGAGAAGGTTTGTTTAGACAAAAACAATCACACCCTGCCATAATTACCCTTTATGTCCATCACACAACAGTTAATGTTTAAATGGTCCCACCTATCAGGGTTATGAGGACATAATTGCAACCCTAAGCAAATTTACACAGTTGTACTACTTAGCACCACAACAGAATTGGCACGCGACAGAGACCTTACAGAGACAGAAGACACTAGGAGAGTCCTTTTAGGACCATTCCCCAGTGAAAGGCTTTGCTGTGAGTTTACAGGGTGATGGGAGTACAACAGCGTGCAACAGGGCTGTTGAGGAGAAGGCAGGAGCAAGGACAGGACAAATTACCACAACATCAGCTGCAGAAAATAAAATATCCCAGGTGGTGCATCATGACCAACCAGCAGCTCCTCTTCTCTGGGGTAGTGTCCTCCAAGATGCCTGTCACTGAGTAAGAGGGATAAAAGTGTGAGCAGGCAAAATGCTAGAGAGGTGAAGAGGTGAAGGTCCCACAAACTTACTTGGTACTGCAACAGGTGCTAATTCACATAATTGTCACCACATCATCCCAGGAATTGTCTATTTTCATTTACTGTTTCCATTTGTTCCAGTCCAGACTCATACCACAGAAAACAATTTGCCTATCAGGCACTGGTTATACAAGTGGAAGAGGTCCACTGTCCTGCTCTAGCAGAAGTCCTGGCTTGGCCACAAGTCTTATAATGGTTTTAGTGTGACTTTCCTGAGAAGCAGTATCAGGCAATACAACAGCTAGCTCAGCATTAGGCACATTATGTAGTTCCTTCCACTATAAGAATAGAAACAGGTTTTCTTGGAATGAAAAACAAGGTCCATGAGTCCCTCTCAAATATGCACCATCAAAAATAGCAAAATAAACTTGTTTTCCTAAGCCTTGGTGATGTAGCAGCACCACAGCTAGTTTACAGTGTAAAAACATGTCTTTCACAACACAAAGTTCACCCTCCTCATGAGCAAGGGAGGAGAGCAGAAGTCTTATGGACTCCATACATTTTGTGTACCCAGAACTGCCCAAGCATTGTCTGAAAAAATAACAAGCACAATCCTTCTCATCACAACCCAGCTGCAAGGGGTTAGCATATTTGTCTGTCATCCAAATGAGTGGTCTTTTATATACTGTTTGTTGCATGAAGTAGGAGGCACACAGTGACAGACACATTTCTCCAGTGAGGAAGACTGGCTGTCCTGCCATGAAAAGTTGTCAGCATCAGGAAAGAGACAACACTTCCTCCTTCAGATGAGGAGCACCATCCTAGCAACAAAACACTGATACTCTTCCCTATGGCCATTATCACGTGACTCAGTAGTCTCAGCACCACTTGTCTAATCTCTGTCTGTAATCAGAGATTAGACTAATTATAAACTGTAGCACACCAATGCAAGCAGATGCTTGGATCTTAGCCAATTTAGAGTTCAAGGACTCAACCTTCAATCATTGCTTTTATTGATAGTTACGAAATGCTACATCCATCAGAAGCTGAAACTTTAACCTCCTACTATGAAAGTAAAACCCCCAGCATAGGAACACTTACATTAACAATCATCAAACTTTGGGGTAAGTACATATGAAAAGGGTGAAAAACAGCCCAAGGAAGAGACACTCCTGTTTTTCTCTGACATTTTCTGTGCTCTCCAAGCCCTGTCTATAAGAGGGAGGAGGGAGTCTCCAGGCCTACAGCCTTGCTTTCTCTCCACCTGGCTCCATTTTGGCTGGGGAAGGGTATGAACACAGCAGCTGGAAGTATCAGAAGACTGACAGAGAAAAGAGGTTAAACAAGGAGTATTTGGACATTTTACAGCTTGAAGCAATCCCTTGTTAGGGGCCTGAAACCAGGGCCTGCAAAACCAGGCCTCCTTTTGTAGGGCTTCCAGCCCATAATATTTATTGTCTACCTTTGTCACAGAGCACAGGAGGGAGAGGATTTTGCTGCTGGATTAACAATGAAATTTATCACTCCACTAAATTCCAAAACTTCTGCTGCAACTGGGACATGTTCTTTCTTTAGGACATCCTGGGGCTGTGCAATTCGTAACATCTGCAGATAACAGGCAACTCACCCTCACTGCCTGTGCTGCTGCAAGGAAAGCTGTATCCTGCTGGCCCACAAAACCATGTCCCTCTCTTCAGTGTTTAGTGAAGGTTTTATTTGCAAAACCACGGGCATAATTGTTACTTAGTGGTTTCAAAAAGGCACGCTACATATTCCCCTGAAAAAACACAGAGTTCCTTACTTACTTTCTCATAAATACTTGTCAACCATTAAAAGCTGTTTTGCAACAACCCAAGACAAGGGAGTAGCGTTTCCCTGTCCTTGAGAGCTTCAAAGTACGGCCCAGCCCAACTCAACACCAAGAAAACTGAGTATCTTGCACTTGTTGGAGGGGCTAATGATGTATGCGTTCCTCACAGGCCTCCTCCTGCTGCTCCACAAGATGGGGGCTGTCATAAACAAAGCACAGACGCAGCATGACAGAGCTTTGAGGTGTTCATGACGCAGCCTCACCTTGAAGGCTACCCCAGGGGAGCTGAGGTGGCTGCACAGCACATGAGGTATGGGCAGCAAGATATAGGGCTCCCAGGGCCCGCTCCTCAGCCCCTCTCAGGAAAGCACCTTAAAAACCTGGGAGCAAACCACTGGATTCCAGCATTCAGTGCATCACTCAAGGACATTCCTGGGAGTATAACCTAGTGTATTTCTGTCATTTTGATAAGAAAATGGGATTGTTACTGTTTTGTTTGTTTGTTTGTTTTTGTTTTTGAGTCTCACACCTCCTCCAAACCCCTAATTGCCTCTGTATCACTGAACTCAGGAGAGCAGTAAGTAATGCAGCACTTTAGAACTATCTCAGAGGTCTTGACTGTGAAAGTCCACAAAACCCCAGTGCAAAACAAAAACAGCTAACAAAAGAAAAAAAAAAAAAAAGAAAAGAAAAAAAAAAAAAGAGAAAAGAAAAAAAGAAAAATCCCTGAGAACATTAAAACAAGTTAACAAGAATAACAGTCGCCTGGCAAGCTTGTGTCAAGTTGTGTATGAAATCAAAAGCAGAGAGCAAACACTCACTGTGAGCAAAGCGAATGATTTGACTCCTGGGGATTTGTCCCATAGGCAGAGTTAAAAGAGCTGATTTCCTTCCCTGTGCAGTGGTGAATCTGTTGAACAATCTGGAAATAGAATAACTTTAAATGTCATCAGAAATATTTTCTCTTCCATCTCCCTGTGTAACATGGAAGGGACTGATAAGAAGCCCTTTGTGTGAAATCTGATTTTGTTGGTGCTTTTGTGCAAGTAATTCAGAAGGGACAACAGCAGGAGAAGGAAATCAAAATCTAGTGCACTTGCTTAGACTTGACCTAATAACTGCTACAGTTCCACAGACTACACTCCATAAGCATATTTTCCTACTGTTTGTAGATTGTCTGTGAACAGCTAAAAGACGATCTGTTTAAGCAAATTTTTCTTTCAGAATGATTTCCCTAAAATTTTTAACATGAATCCCTGAGCTGTGTATCTTTTGTAGGCATGTTGCTAGGAATAGTCTGTATTCAAAATGCTAGCCAGACTGGTTAAGTTTGAATGGCCTGAGTGATCACATGAAATTATATGAATAACTTTAATTTTTTTCAGTCTCAGCTGCACATTGGAAACAAGTACTCATGAGTTTATATTCTTTATTGCTACATTTTTTTTACACTATTTCTACGGAGATCTCTGCCATTACCAGGGACAGGAGCAGTAGTGGCAGCAGAGTATGGAGTATGAATAACAGGGGTTCATAACTCGAGCATATGAAATGCATCTGAATCTTAAGTCTCTTTCCGTTTGGCAAAGAAAAACTGTATCTGTTTAGTTGATAAATCTAATCTGAGAAATGTGTAAGAAACAGTGGTATCAGCATTTGGTGGCACTTTATTACGTGCTCAAATGCAAATCCATGCTAATAGGACATTATTTAATTTACCAAGCTGAGGACTCAAGGGCTGAGAAATGCCAAAAGCAAGATTACTTTATAGTTTGAGGGTGCTCCTTTCATGCATGCAAACATAAATGCACAATCATATGAATTCTCCGAGGTTTGTAAGAGATATTTCACGTTGCATCTGTCCTCTAACACACAAGGGCAGCAGTGGAACAACACCTGACCATCTGCTGGGAAAGCAAGAGAGTTAATCTGAGCTGAGATAAAGCTTACATGTAAAAGAAATATTTTTTCATTAGCCTAATTACTGTAATTAGAAAAAATGAGAAGGCCTTCCAGGCAGACAAGTCCTGTTAGGCATCTGTAACAGAAACAGCCAATTCCCAGACAAAATAAAAATAAATAAATATATATATATGTATGAGGTATTTGCTCTGCAAAAATAAAGAAATGAAACCAATTGTCTACAACCTAAGGATCTGAACTCTGTGGAAACAGCAACTCTTCTCCTCCTCACCAGCAGATGCAAAGCTCTGCAGATGGTTGCATGCTTGCCAGAGGGGCAAGCTTCATTCCCCCCAGAACAAGGCAGCATCACATGAGACTGAAGCATCCTTCCTAAGGGTACATAAACATTACACACCTTAAAGAAACCTTTGCTCCAGAGCAATTAATAGCAGAAGGAGATCCCGCTCAGGCATCTGGGCCTGGGTCCGTCCCCACCAGCCCACCTGCAGTTGTGCTGAGCTCACAGGTGGTGGCTGGCACTTGGGTATTCTCTCTGGCATGTCTACTTTCTGAGTTAAGTTGTTTTTATGGCCTGCCTCCTCATGATGCTGGTAGAAATATCCAATAATTGCAAGCACTGCATTAAGAAAACAAACAAACAAACAAACAAAACAGATAGGTGGAATAGATAATAGAAATGACTAAGGTGATGGTCCAGTGGACCAGACTGTGAGCAGGGCCTGTTAGCAGTTTGGGCTGCCTTTCTCATTTAGGAAAGGCAGTAAACAGAGCTTCAGCTCTCAAACAAATTGTCAAGGATTTACTCTGGCTGCCTACCTTGCAAATTTTCTTGCTAAAGTTGCAAAATCCACACAGTGATGCTCTTCACCCCATCTCTTCCTCTAAACATCTTGTGAGTGTGCATGCTTACAAGTAACCTCAGGTTGGCTTTGTCAGAGAAAGAACACATTATTCCAAAAGGTACCCAGCTTTTGGCTTTTTCAAACTCCCCTGAGTGTTGCTGGCCATCAGGTTAACACAGCTTCTCCCCCATGATTCTCCTGGTATGGCTCTGTGGTGGCCTGATGTCATACCTAACCACAGAAGACCATGACCTAATATACCATAACTGTTAAAAATACAGTGTCCAACACATTGGATTCCTAGCCTCACAGGGAAAATATTTATGCCATAAAACTTCTTTCCTTTGAAAACAGAAAGGATCTGAAACATATTTAAAATACCAAGTAGACTATGGGGAGTAGAAACATTAAATGGTCGAGTTTTCTTCTGAGAAAATAGAAGTATTAGCTACTTCTGTAGGATAAGAAAAATATTGTAAAGATATTAAAGGATGGTTTTAATAGTCTAAAGACATTTATAATATTCTAAAGATGTTGGAGGATGTTTTTTTTAACATCCATGTACCTCTGTACCACACTGGCAGTTCAGCAGCTCAGCATTGCTAGAGGGGTGCAAATCAGTCTCCAGGTGAGGGTGTGGCTCAGGCAGCATGGAATTGCAATTTAAAAAGTCCATTGTTTGCAAGCTTGAATGGAAGAACAGAGTTATAGGAAGGGACATGTGAAAATCCAAGTCATCAGCTGCAGAGACTGCTGGTGAGGGTAATGTAGGAGAAGGCATTTTCAGGTCACTGTGTACAGGCAGGGGACACTGAAAGGACAGAAGTGTAAAAACAGATGAACCCTGCAAGACACAGACTTCAGCACTGCCACTAATCACTGTTTTGCTTGCAGAAACCGAGCTTCACTGCTGTCTTACAAGAGTCCCATTTGTGCTTACAGCTAAACTGACTTATCTTGAATGCAGCCCTTTTCATGAGGCCTTGTGGCCTGCAAAGTTTTCTGTCTGATTTGTTATTGTTATTATTTTGTTTTTCCCCTTGCTTCTCCGTGTCTGCATTCCCACACGTAAGCCCAGCAGAGGCTGGCAGCCCTGTGAGTAGGGATGGGCAGGAATTTCCTGGGTCCAGCTCTGGGCCCCAGCCTTTGATGACAGACAATGCTTACAGCTACCTCCTGCTAGCTGAGATGAGCTTAATAGCATCACTGCCTAAACCAATTCATTCTTCACAGACCAGAAAAATGCAAGCACTGCTACCTCTGATGGTCCTTAATGCATGTATTTCCATTCCTACTCCCCCAGCTCCTTGTTGGCATCCCACAGGCTTTAACTGAATCCTGGTCCTGCCCTAGCTGCGGGTACCATGCCCTCAGAGGGGCACCAGCTCTGCCACAAATCCAGCAGGCTGCTCAGGGCTGTGAAGCCAGCCTAAAAACAGGGATTTCAATAAAACCCTAGTTTTTGCTTTTTTTTTTTTTTTTTTTTTTCATCTCTGTTTTGCTTCCTTACAGCACATCACACTAGAAATATGGGCAAGTGTTTTTTGGTACTGAGAGCTGCCTTTTCATTTCGAAAGAATGTCCCCACCAACCACATTCCCATGTAAGGGAAAAGAAGCAATTACTGGTAAAGCTGCAAAGTAGGAAGGCAAAGCTGTGCTTCCTGCCAGACCTTGCTGCCGGCTAATTATGGCCCCAATGGTTTCAGTCACTCCTGTCCCATGCTGGGGTCTCGGCTTCCAGTTTATTGCACAGTCTGGCATAACTCATGTTTTGTATGTATTATTTTTTGATTGAAGGGGAAACAACCCCCTGATCAACTGGAGTGCGTGGAAAGCATTAGAGGAAAAGGTGACAAGAAAAGATCCTCTTACCTTATACTGAAAGCATGCTGTACATCAGGCCAGGAAAAGAGAGACATTTGTAAGCTGCAACCGAAACTTCAGGACCATAAATCAGCTTATGTAGGTGGATGAATAAAATATTGGTTAGTCTTCAGGTGTAACCCTGCAGATAAGAAAAGAGTGGAACAGTTTTTATTCTGATCATGCAGACAAATTCTGTTTTCATAATCAAGCAATTTCAAATTCCAGAACATTGGGGGAGGTGGTAGAAAAGGAAAAATTGGGGAGATAAAAAATCTGGACAGAGGAAAGAATTTTGGAACAATGATTCATCTACTGCTAAACAAAACAAAACAAAACAAAAAAATGCTGAATTCTTCCACCCACCTCCAGGACCCCACTGTTTCAAGAAGCCCCTCCATTCAAGGAATGAAAACTCTGCTCTGACCAGAGTTCGGAGCTCTCCTTTATGGATAGCAGGAAACTTCTTCAAAGGGCCAGTTTATGACCCAGCTTGAGAGCTGGAAATAATTAAGCATTCTTGTCAGAGGTCAAAGTCATGGGGTGAAATTCCTGGGAACTCCAAACAACCCTGGGTTGAATTGAACATTTGGGCTTTTTTTTGCCCATCATGGAAAGGCAGCAGGCAGTTTGGGGAGAGTAACAAGCCCTGCCAGAGCTATCCTGCCTTCCCAAGCCCTGGCCATGCATTCTGGGACTCATCACATGCTCTTGGTCTAAAGAAGCAAAGCTGAGCTTAAAAAGTAACTGGAAATAAAAATCACAGCCAAATAAAGTATTTATAGCAGCACCAAATATTAACTGAATGTGAAATCACAAACTAAGATTCTGATTCATTTTCTGCTTCTGACGTAACCCTGCTGAATTTGATGGAGCACTGGATGGCGCGAGAGGAATCTGTTGCTAAATCAAAACAACAACTCTGCTCTGGTCCCGGAGAATGGCTGTGCTCCATTGTATATGTTAGAGCTGCAACACAGCCTATGTTTGCAGTGGGGCTGGTGCTACTACTTGAAGCCATGCACAATTATTACTGAGAGGCTACACTCAATGTGCCTGCAAGCAGAAAGGCAAGAAGGGAAGAAGATGGAAAGGAGAAGGAGCAGATAGATGTCTTCTCCACATGCTGCGTACTGACAGGACACATGCTCAAAAGCATCTTTATTCACCCTCCTGCAAGGAATCAGGCCACTCTCTGCTTTTCTGTGTCCCTTAGTCATTCAGAACAAAATATCTGATATCAAACTGCTGCATAAAGTAAAGAGAGTTCAGTCAGATCTGAAATCCCAACTTGACGGACATCCCACTTCACAATGGGACGAACTGAGGACAAAGTACAGCTACTGATGAAACTTCAGCATAGTTAGGGCTCTGGCACAGTGGGATAGGTCCATCCCCAGTGCAGATGGACTCTGTCTATGCCTCTCCTCATGCTCTTGTTGTGCCAGCTTGCAAACAGCTCTGCTCCATCAATTCATCCTTGTTTGTCCCCCTCCCTCCTTCCTGTTCAAATTTCTAAACCCAAAGAGCAACTGAAACCATGCTGTGACCTTCTGCACTGACCACTCTGTCTTTTGTAAATCAAAATTGATTTTCTTTGCATGGGAACATCCAGGATCTACCCCCTGACCTTCAGCCTGAGGTTGCATGCTAAGAGCAAGACAGAATGTGAAAGCAGCATTTGACTGTCAGTGTTGGCAAGAAATATGAGCCACCCTCTACTAGAAAACAGTTTGCTTCTGTCCAGTGCCTGGAAATATGGGAATTGCCAGACTCGCTTAGACACAAGGGTCAGTATCCCATGTCTGACACTAGCCAGTACTAAATGCTTCAGAGAAAGGTCTGAGAAGCCTGTGGCTGGCAGACACAGAATAATCCCACCCTTATCTTCCTGCTTTGGAGAACTGCATAGCCAGACACACACAAACACAGGCGCATCCATGCACAACAGGAACTGCCTGCCTTCGAGTGCTCTCCTCCTGGAAATATTGCAATGTCCTGTAAATACCAACCACAGTAGTGTGCCTCTTGCCCCTAGGAACTGACTCTGTTTAGGAAGGGAATGAATAGGACAGGGGATGCTGAGGGTTCAGCAACTGTATTTAGCACTAGAGTTTTTCTCTATCTGTGTGTAGCTAATGAATCAGCTGAAAACAGCCATAAATACAACCCTGTTCACCAGCCCAGAGTCAGCAGTCTAGACAGGAGCTAAAATACTATATTTTTTGACAGAACTAGCCTGTTTGAATAACTTTCTAACCCTTAGCCCACATTTCCACAACCTAGGCATATTCATCATCATGATGCAGTATCCATTTTCCACCACTCCAGGGTCAAGAGTTAGGCTTCCCAATGACTTCAGATAAGTTGTCCGTGATCTTCAAGTCCCTAAGGAGGATAGAAAGAAGGGAGATGGAAGGAAGGAAGGCAACAGGCAGAGACTGCAGAGGACTTCAGTCATTCCAGGCTGCTTGGCAAGGTTTATCCTGTTCTGAAGGATTTGCTTTTGTTTCCCGCTGCCCATGCTGAGCCATGTGAAGCAAATAATAACGTAACTCTTATCAAGAGCCTTGAAGAGCCTATGCAAGATGTACAAGGAGTGGCTGAGGTCTCGGTTTGTTTATCCCACAGCAGAGAAGGCTGAGGGGAGGCCTCATGGTGGCCTGCAGCTCCCTCACAAGGAGAGTGGAGGGGCAGGCGCTGAGCTCTGCTCTCTGGGGACAGCAACAGGACGCGGGGGAACGGCATGGAGCTGGGACAGGGGAGGGTCAGGCTGGGGGTTAGGGAAAGGTTCTTCACCGGAGGGTGGTTGGGCACTGGGACAGGCTTCCCAGGGAGGTGGTCATGGCACCAAGCCTACTGGAGTTCAAGCAGCATTAGGACAATGTACTCAGAGCCAGCAAAGTACTCAGTATGCCCTGGCAGCCAGAAGGGCCAGACATGTCCAGGGGTGCATCAGGCACAGCACTGCTAGCTGGCTGAGGGAAGGGATTGTCCTGCTCTACTCTGGTGCAGCCTCACCTCAAGTACTGTGTGAGGTTTTGGGCACCACAGTATAAGAAGAACATAAAACTACTAGAGAGTGTCCAAAGCAGTGCTACAATGATGGTGAATGGTCTAGAGTAGAAGACATATGAGGAGTAGCTGAGGTCACTTGGTTTGTTTGTCCTGGGGAAGAGCAGGCTGAGAAGAGGCCTCATGGCAGCCTGCAGCTCCCTCACAAGGGGAGCGGAGGGGCAGGTGCTGAGCTCTGCTCTCTCGGGACAGCAACAGGACCCAAAGGAATGGCATGGAGCTGGGACAGGGGAAGGTCAGGCTGGGTGTTAGGAAAAGGTTCTTCACCAAGGGGCTAGTTGGGCACAGGGACAGGCTCCCCAGGGAAGTGGTCAAAGCACTGAACCTGTCAGAGTTCAAGAAGCGTTTGGACAATGCTCTCAGACACATGGTCTGATTTTGGGTGGTCCTGTGTTGAGCCAGGAGGTGGACTCAATGATCCTTGTAGGTCCCTTCCAACTCAGGATATTCTGTGATTCAGTGAAATCCTATTCAATAGTAAACTGGGCTGAAGCTAGCAGATGGGTAAAGGGGCACTCAGCCCTAGCCCAGCAGTACTGTGCAGCCACGTGTCAGTGACCTGTCCTGTAGCATGGGATCATGGGATTTCCTCCTCCCACTCCAATAAATGCTTTTCTCAAAGTGAACATTTGGATCTCCTTCAAGGATGAAACCCATCTGCAGTTGCTTAAGCTAGAAAACCAGAGCGCTCCCTCACAGATGGGCTCCAAAAAGGCACTGAGAGGAGCAGGGCAGGTTTCTGAGTCTGAGATATCTCGCTGTCAAGCTCGACTGCCAAACTGATGGCTGAGGTGAAGTCCTCCATGGGCAGGAGGTGCCTGAGATGCAGGCAGATCACCCTTTCTACCTGTATCAACAGGTCTTTGTGGTATTGTTGATCTGCAGGGAAAAATTGGTTTTATATTGTAAAGCTGCAGCTGGAGATTTGAGGTGAGGTGTGTCAGGATTGTGGAAAGCCACTGGAAAGGCCACTGGATTTCATGGCCTAATTTCTCCCTCTATTTTATCTGTTGTTACGTAAATCAGATGATTATGAAAACATTACACTGCTCATCACCAGCAGCTTGGAGAGGGGAGGAGCAGCACAAGGGGAGGAGGAGGTCTGTTGAGCTGCTGGAGAATATTATTGTTGATACAGTTCAGAGACTTCAACACATTTTGTTTAATTAATGCCTGTTTCTGAGCTTCAGATGTCTTGCGGAATACTTTCTATACCAGTAATGAAAATGCATAAAATTGTGGAGAACAGTAGCATGATAATCCACATCATCTGATACTACTGCTGTTTGATAGCTCTTCAAACAACATATGAAACAACCTTGATCTCTTCCTTGATCTTTCTCTTTATTCAAAAAGGGGCCCTACATAAAGGTACTTGTAAGTCTGCTTTCTAAAATCAGTGGGCATGAAAAATAGTGTCTTGGCATAAAAGACGTGCTTCCTTGGTATTAATGGAGCAAGCTATTTTTAGTTTATTGTAAAGTATTTTGTGAGGGGCCTCTCTGAATCAGTCTGAAACACATAAAATACTCTTCCCTCATCTGGAGAACATTGTACTCCCTCTCTCTTGCAAGGTATGTTGTTGAACAACAAAAGAACAGCCTCACAGGCAGCATTTTCTGGAAAGGATCCTTAAATAGAAGTTCTCCTTGCCCTTCCTCTGGGTCCACCCAGGGGCTCAAACTGATTAACAAGTGTTGGTGGTTATTCTCATATTGGCAAGTTTCATGCTAGACTGAGGATGCTCTTCCCTGTGGTTAATCCCTGAAGCTATTAAGGAATAAATTGCTACGTACAGTTGTGCCATGGTGAAGCTGAGCCTCAGGAGCATGGTGGTCCCCTAAGAACTGAGTAATTCCTGATGGCTGCTTTGTTTGCTGTTTGAAATACTGCCAAGGGTACAAAAGCTCATGTGAAAACACATTCCTCCCATACATCCCATGGCTGAGGCTGCTGGAGGTGCCGGGTTCTGCTGGTGTGCTGCCTGTGGGCTGCTGCCCAAGGAGAAGCAAAAATCTTCTTCCACTGCAAACGGTTTCCTGGGGAAAGCTGGGGGCTGGTGAAACGGAATTGCTTGCCAAGCACATCTAACAGAGAGCAAAGTGCTGCCATTTGTGCAAAGAAAAAACAAATGCTCCCAAACTCAAATAGTTCAGCCAAAAGACTGAAGTTTTTGATAGGTCGCCAAACTCAGTGTTCTTCCCTGCAAAATGCTAAAAAAAAAAAAAAAAAAAAAAAAAAAAAAAAGGAAAAGTCATGCCTGTTCTAGGGGGACCCTCCACCTTCCTATTCGCTCATCAAATGTTCAGGATTATACCACTGTTTTACTGTTAGCCTTGGGAAAAAAAAATGTTATATAGGCCATTTGAAAAGAGATTTTTTTTTCTGCTTGCACGGTCATGATATATAGCATGTTGAAGAAAAAGGAAGATAGATGATTGTGGAATTGTTTGGTGGTTTTGGTTTTGTTTTTCACCTGGAAGAAAACAGATAATTGCTTTCTTCTGATCCCGAAATCAGTCTATTTCCCTGGTGAATGAGAAATGAGGTGGCATAAACAACAAAAATGGAGTTGCTAGTTAGTCCTGTAAACTCTTGTTTTAGCAACTTGAATATGTCCCATGCAAAGACCTAAGGTGAAATGGTTCTCGTAGATTAGGTGATGCCAGGGGAGGTTTAGGTTGCATATTAGGAAAAACTTCTTTACCGAAAGGGTTGGTAGGCATTGGAATGGCCTGCCCAGGGAAGTGGTTGAGTCACTGTCCCTGGAAGTCTTTAAAAGATGTTTAGATGTAGAGCTTAGTGATATGATTTAGTGGAGGACTTGTTAGTGTTAGGTCAGAGGTTAGACTAGGTGATCTTGGAGGTCTCTTCCAACCTAAATGATTCTGTGATTCTATCTCCTGAAGAACATCCCCCTCCACCTGTGGACCCTTGTCCATCCCTTTTTCTCCTCTCATCCTTCTCCTGATCAACTCGGCCTTGACCCAAGGACAGTAATAACTGCAGTTTGGTGTAAGGAGCAACTTCTTTTTTATTCTGTGGCCTTTCCACACTCTTGGATGATTTTTTACCCAGCCTGGAAGTTCTTAAATTACGGAAAACACTACCATACATGAAAACCACAGCGCTCTGTTCTCAATGAAGCCCAAATGCACATTTCTCCTTTCTTTATAGCAAAATAGCACTATTGCAATAATGCTAAAGCTATTGCCAAAGCGTAACTTTATCACTTGACACTAAAAAATAATCATTATTAACAGTACCCCACTGTGGTTTTTTCTGGGGGGGAACAGAACATATGGACATCCTTCACATGCACATAAAATGTGAATAATGACAACACTTGCAAGTATACATTCTTTGAAGGAAGGCATGGATCCAGAAGCACTGCATGTAGTTTTTTTCCCATGAAAGTGATTAAATGCAGATGGCTACTGGGTTTCACAACAGCAGGCATATAGGATACTTCAGACCGTTTGGTGAGTGACTGAAGTGATGAAAGCAATTCACAGAATGTGACCTCTGGAATGCAGTTATTCCAGGAAGATGCCACATATTATCAGGGAGTGAATTCCAGGACTGAGTTATTTCTGGTAACAATTAAGCTATGGCAAAAATATTTACAACTAACCTATTAAAAAAAAAAAAAAACAAAAAAAACAAGCATTCAAATGTTTGTTGAGGAGTTTATTTACAATGAACAATTTCTACAGATCTCATTAGTTTCTTCTTAGGAGAGAAATAAATGGATGGAGAGTTTGGAAATGATCCTGTACGTTCATTTACAAGACACATACAGCTCCCATTAATTTTAAATAAGAGGGTAATACACAGCAAAGACAAGCAAGACACGCACCCACAGAACTGCTGAAAGTACTCTTGCACATACTCCAGCCCTTCACAAAAGTTCTCCATTTCTTCACATCTGTTCTCCATATGAATGGAGATTCTCTCTACATCTGTGCTTTCCCCATTTTCTTCTCCATGTATACTAGCACCCAACACTTCCCTCGCAGAAGAGACCCCCAGCCCTGTCCCGGCTCACCCTTTTCCATTCAGAACCATGCATACACCTTTGACTCTGTACTCAGCCATCCCTGGGGCCAGGCTGGCTCCTGCTTCAGGGCAGCTCTGACCTTTCCTGGTCTGAAGGAAAAGGACAAGTGCCTTGACCCCAAGTTACCTCGACTGTTCTTTCCTCTACACCAAAAATACTGAAACAATTTAATATACTCTTGCTCAAGCAATGGAAATTACACACTCCACTATTTTAAGAAAAACCAATTTGCAGTAGTTAAAGATAGTCCTTGGATTTTCTGTTGTTTACTTAAGTGTGTGTTGAGCAATCCAACCTTAGCACAGATAAACAGAGTAACCCACAGAAATTGTACTGCAGTAATCTGTCTGCACTGAGAGAAAGCTCACCTCAGAAGCTTTCAGTTACAAAGCAGAAAAAGAAGGATTTAAAACACATCTGACTATAAGGTATGGATCTGAATGTGTTTTCCCACTTTACAGTGACTTTTCCCCTTTTCCCTATTATTTCTTTTGATATCTAGCATCCAAAAGCTGGGATGTGAACCTGAAACAGATCTCCCAGGCCAGTTGCAGTGGCTGTCCCTGGCCAGACCTCCTCTCCCTTGGTCCCAGCCCCTCTCATTTGCTCATGACTGCACCAGAGAGGACTCGATGTACATTGCTGTAACCCAGCAGCGTGTCGTCATTCACCACAGCCATGCCTCCAACACATCCCTTGGGCATGTATTTTCAATTTTGCTAAAAAAAAAAAAAAAAAAAAAAAAAAACACACAACCCAGAAGGCACTGTTGTCTTTTCTCTCGCTTTAGTGATCGTCCAAACCAGCGGAAGTCTGGGCCGTTCTGTTCCCACTGCCAGAAAAACATATCAAGTACTTTGTGCTGCAGCTTTCCTGGCAAGACACAAAACTCCTTAAAATGTACCTATTTTCAGACTGCAACGTTAAACCAGACATGAGACTGGATTTACTGTAAAAGGTTGCCTCTGGGCCATGAATCTCCCAGCAATGCCGTGAGTGCAATTTTGAGTGACTGTTCTAGCTTTACTCAGCATCCCAGAGAGATTTATTTCACATAATTTTGACATGAGCCTAGCTGAAACTGGATGGAGGATTTTGCTTTCTGATACCTGACTCAGGACAGCTTCTTAGCAGGGTAATGAACCCGATGTGCTGAAAGGAGAAGGAAACCCAAGGCAGACAGCTTGTAGCTAGTGTCAGCATCTCTGCATTTGGGAACTATTCAGTGTAGATTTTGTTTCAGTGAAACAGAACAGATTTTGCAGTGTTTGATGGGGCCAGGCTTCCCTTGCTGCCCCCTGGCTCTTCCTAGGCACTTGCCTTGCTTGCAAGGTTCATCACTGTGAATGCATGCCCAACCATCTCCTGGAGGAAATAAATAATAAAAAATAATAATAATGCAAACCAGCCACAGTTAGAGACTTGCTCTGTTAAGTTTATTTAGTTAGGAGGCATCTGAAACTCTAAGAGGGTTCTGACCAAAATACAGGACTGTTTTGTGCAGGCTGGCTTGCTTTGCTGCTGTGAAGAGGTCAGCTTGGCATGCCCCTGAAAGCACTACAGAGACAGAGCAAGTGTCAAAGGAGCACAGTGCAAAAGCCCATGAGCTGGCTGCATTGTTTTGTGTTGCATTTGTTTCATGTCACATCTCATGTAACAACTACTTGCTGTAAAAGCAATTTGCATAAAACAGTGTTTTCCCGGGGAACTGGGGCACAGACACACTGGCAGCTCTCAGGGCTGAATATGAGGGATACTCAGCTTGGACAAAATCTCAGTGAGTCTAAACATTGCAAGGCACTAATTGCCTCAAAGGAAGCTATATATATACAGATTCATGGGCCTGTTGGAAGAGGATTTTGGGGGGAGAAGTATCTTTAGGGAAATATAAAAAGATGGCCCCTAGACTTTGGAAAAATGATTTCAGATGAACGTAGCAGGGGTGCAAACCACTCGTTGGAAGAATAAATGAACTTACTGAGCCTATGTTGAATAGGAAAAGGGTTTCTTCTAACGGTGTAATACGGGGGAAACAGTGTTTGCCAGCAGTAGGGCAGGCTGTAAAAGAGCAAAAGAAAGAACAGACACTAAATCATTCAATAGAAAGCCTCTGGTGCTTATAGCAGGAGCCTCCCTGGGAAGACTGCACACCAAAACACTGTAGCAGCTGATGGCTGATGTTGGTGTGGCCTGAACGCACTGTCTGTTTTCCACTGGTTCTTGAGCAACACTTTGCTGGCATTTTTCACCAACCCAATGGCTGTCAGGAAAGCCTGATAGATTTCTTTCAGGAACAAGTAAACTTGGAACTATTATTCAACCAAAATTTTTTTTTGAGAGTAATGAATTTCACGTAAGGAAGAAGCTGATTTACATATCCATTCCAAATAGCAAGATGCACAGCTGTCATATCAGAATAAGAAGAGTGCCAGTCTGGACATACACCAGTCTGTCCAGCTGAGGAAAATGATAAGCCTAGAGTGAAGGCCCTGACTTGAAAGGGATGGGAGGGCCTGAGAAACTACTTTGATGTGCTCAACACACTGCAGCAAAAGCATTTGGTGCTTCCCTCTCATCTAAATTAACCTTTCATTTCTGCACAGAGCAGGGCCCTCAGATATGCTTCCTTGGATTTACTGTAATATTTATCAGCTGACTTCCCTGGGAGCATTTATCCACAGAACACATCTGGTATTTCCTATTGAAATTACTGTAAAGAATTTAAAAACCTATGAAAAAACACAGAGATGCTCATACATGCATACAAAAGGTTGAGAAGTTTTCACCAGAAAGAGGCATCTTTTGCCAATATGTTGGAGTATGGCCTGAGAACTTTGTGAGTTAAAGCAGTGATACACGTCTCATCAGAATAACAAAGCCAGACTACTCAGGTCTTACCTTAGCCTAACTGGTTGAGGTTTCTAAGGTTTCAGACATTTTCTGACTTCTACCTGTCCTGTTCTTTTAGAAGTAATGTGCACCCGCAGCATTAATACATGGCTGCAGCTCTTGCTTTTGTTAAGGAAGTTTCATTTCGGAGGGAATCAGGCTTTCCAAACACAGCCCACAGAGGTGCTGAGATGCCTGCTGGCTCTGATTCACTACCCAAGGAGGTAAAGCTGCAAAATCTGGAGGAGTCTTCCTTGGCACAGCAGCCCAGTGTGGCAGGGAAGATGGCCCAGAAAGCTCAGCTAATACAATTCACAGCCAGGTTGAAGCAGATGCAAGTCGCTTTGGTATGTGAGGTCATGCTTGGAAATGTAGGAGCTGACATTGTGGCCGGCCTGCTGCATCTGTGAAGTCCTGAAACCTTGATTTTGCCACCTCAGTAATAAATTAACATTGATGGGGCTAGGAGCTGCAGCCAGCTTGGCCTATGAAGCACGAGGGAAAATGTGACTTCAGGAAAGATATTGCTGTGACCAGCTGCTGGCCATTAGTGACCACGGGGCTTTGTCTAGTTCCTCCTATCTCAGATGCAAACATTGCTTTTTGGTAAAACATTCCACAAGGGACTTAACAACTGTGTTTATGTAGGTGAGCAGCTGATTAGTTTAGAGATGAGAAATATTTGACAATGTTAAAAACGTGTCATAGATGGAAAAGGCTAGGGCTAGCAAACAAGCAGATTAAATAAAGATAAAAACAAACAGCATTTGCTTTGTAAGGTAATAAATTGGCTGTGGTTGCTTATCCATTTCAGAACAAATTAGAGTTGGGGAGAGACTGACAGGGTTCTATGAATTTGCAAGGCATGCATAAATTAATAAATTTATCCTCTGTACTTCTTTCACCAGAAGCACTCCAGCAAGTATACCACTCTGAAGCGGTGTGCGCTAAGACAAAAAAGCTGAAGTGCAGTGAGTGAGCCTCTCTCTCTCCCCACTCTCCTTCTCTTCTTGCTAACTCCAGCTTTCTTGCTGGTGGCCAGTCAGAGCCTGGTGCTTCCCACTCCCCCTCTGCCCACCTCTTTTGACCTCAGAGGTCTGGCTCATTTTTCCCATTCACTGATGACTCTTTGGAGCTTGCCTTGACCAAAAAATTTATTGAATTGCCTTTTGACTGCCTCACACTTTCTCTCTTTCCACACCATCTTCTCTCCCCACTTCATTCATGCTCCATCACAGTGTGGGGACCTTCAAGACACCTTAGTAAAGACCAAAATTTCAATACAGTGTGCTCAGTTACCCAGTATTGATCCTACAATGGACATTAGCACCGTTCTCCTGAGTTAATTAGATTTTCCCCTGCCTGCTCAGCTGGGCTGCTAGAAGGGCAGCATTGCTGCATAGCTTCCTCTTGACAGCTTATTCACTTCAGGCCCTGCAAACAGCCCCTGAAGAGCCTACCGTCAGCATCTCATTACATCTGTTTCTCTAGAAATTACTAATGCCTGTAGTCAGGACAACCAAAACACCTGCAGCAATGCCTCAAAGGGCACAGGAGATTATGAACTGGGCTCAGAACTGAAGAAAGGACTCCAAAAGAGGCAAGAGGAGTGAACCTTCCCCTCATCCCCTTATGTTCCCTCCTCTGTTAGATATTCTTTGCTTTGTGACCAATAAGAAGAATTTTGTCAGTGTATGCCTAATCATGGGAAACACTTTGTTGATTTAGATGGGGTCTTGTCCCATCTCCATGCTGATGATGAGTTGCAAGCTAAACCTCCATCCATGCATGGGAAGGAAGCCTCAGTCCACCACACTCTTGCAATCCTTTTGTTATTTTTTAAAGCAACTCAGGCTCTCAACTTCATCATTTGCAACAATGAGAGTGAGGGTCCTGAAGTACCAAGGCACTTCTTGTTGCCCATGACCATAGCCTGGGGAGGTGCTGAGCTGCACAGAGCCAGGCAGACTGTGGCCACTCTTCTTCATGCAGCACAGCAGGGTTGAAATCTACAATGAGACTCTCCAGCAGTTCAAAATTGTTAGCACTGAAGCAAGGGTAGAAACACCGTCAGGAATTGGGGCTGCCAAGTAAATAATCATAATGAAATTATTACTCGGGTATCTGCATGAACATGGTGCTTAAAGGAACCTCTCCCTGTGGTCTCCCTTATTCAAGGAGCACTCAGCCTGAATATCTGAGAGATCTTGTCAAAAAAACAAGGTTTGCCAAGCTGAAAGGAAATGACTAAAACCGGAAGAAAAACACTTGCGGTTTCTCTCTTACAAGAAAGAGAGGGGCCCAAGTACAAACATAGGACTTACAACTAAGTCCTCCCTGATGAACCACTGGGAGAATGTGGTCTCCTTGGGCTGTGTAAACCTCACCGAGGACTCAAGAAATGCAGTGAGAAGGGTCGGTAGAGGGAATTAGGAGCACCCCTGGCTAGGTAAGTGCCTCCCTGGATGTGCCTTTTGCTGCCACCCAAAGCCCAGCTTGAGCCCAGTCAGGTCTCTCTTGGCTTAGACATGCACCAGCCTGATGGGTTTTGAACAACCCTGCCAAGCCATGCAAATTCTGTGCTTGCTAAAGGCTGGATTGTCATTTCACTACCATGGTCTGTTTTACTGAAATAATATTTTCTGAAATAAAATTTACTGATTTTTTTTTCCATTCACCTGCCACTTGCTGAGAGAAAACATTATAAGTTCTTCTGGAGAAAGTCCATCCTTACTTGATGCAAGCTGTGCGTTACCAAACTGATCATCAGTGTTTAATTATCTCATCTATTGCATTTATCAGACAGGAATCTTCTCATTTACTTTTTATTGCTGAATACACAGTGAAGTGTGTTTCAGTCGGTCATGGATACATCAGAACATACTGGTAGTTCTCTAAAAAGGGGTTTGGGATGTGAAAAATCTCAAATATAACCTTAAAATGGAGTTTTGCAGACAGAAGAGATCATTCTTTGCAAGCACAGGTTTGAACATAGGTCTGTTTCATCATTCTTATTCATTTCCAGGCTTTCTAACCTACAGATTTTTCATATAGTTGAATTTTTATCATGATTTTTTTCCTTTGTTTATGTGATTCATAATGTCTGAGGAACATTACATGATTGCTACTTTGCTAGTCTGGGGTGTTGGGCAAGGTGGTTTCTAATGCTGGTGGGATTTGATTAAAGAAAAAAATAGCAAAAAAGCATCTGCAAATGTTATTTGAATAATGACTACAGAGTTGTGTCAGTAGTACACTGCTCTTTCTTTCACTTTCTGCAGATGTTCACAGCTGATCTGTGAGATTGTACAGAGACCAAACATGAATCCTCAGAAAATATTACATGGTGACCTGCAACACACAGTCCAACCTCTTTCAGAAACATCATCCAAGGTGCAATAGGATACGACAATAGGACATGAATTGAGTAACTCTGTGTGTTGTAAGCAGAAATGAATTGTTCTGTCCACTCTCACCCTATTTCAAGGAATAAATTCTTCAGTTAAAAACTATACTTGCAGGCTAAATTCAGTTAAGCAACATCCCATGATTACTAAAAAAAGGACCATTGCTTCTACTGCCCTGGAGGGTAAGGGAGTCTTCTCTTTTTGCAACCTGTCAGGATTTGCAATACAGTCAGGAGGACAATCAAAGGCTGGACATACCTGTTTAGTGGCCAAGCCTCATGAAAAGAAGCCCTCAGCAATCTCATTGTAAGTTGCTGAAGTCCATATCTACCAGCTCCAGACAGCCCTTACTAAACAAAGAAATAACGGAAAGATAGCAAATTCAGCTCATGGTGCTGAGGGTTCCTCTGAAGCAATATTGCTTCACAGGGTCAGTTAAAGTTATCCATTCTGCTAAAAGCATCATATAAGCAGCAGGCCAAGCTTGACCAAGGATGGACAAGGGGATGTTGTACTGAAGCCAGTTGTCTAGAATATGGACTCCTTATCTGCTTCTGAGGAAAACAAAACAAGGCAGATAATAGCTTATGTTTCATCAGACAAGCCACATTGCCTCTTGGAAAGAGCTTTGACTCTCCTTCCATGCCAGGGGCCACAGTGGCTTAGAGGACTTGCCTGGTTCTGGTAGTGGTGATAAATGAACAGGCTGGGACCAAGCTTTGAAGGCTGGTGAGATACAATATCTTACAGCATGACCATTCAAAATTCAAGCCTGTGACAGAGGAGGAGAGAAGAGCATAAACAGGGAAGGGGCAACCTGGTATTTCAAGAGGGAAGGGAGATGAGGAATGGCAAAATAGTTTGGGGAAGTTACAGCATTCTCTTTCACCCTCCTTACAGTCCCTATTGATTCCTTCTGCCAGTTGTTCTACCCACCTCAAAAGCAAGTCTTCCTATCACTATGCGATGCAGTTTGATCTGCACAGTGTCCAATAGAAGAACAAAATGCTCTAAAATATATATCTAGTCCATGTTCTGCTAAATCCATACCTATGGGTTTTATCTGCACCTGGAAAACACTTGTGCCAAGTAATCAAGGTGGGCTAGTTGATAATAATATCATTTATTTATTTATTTAACTAGAATTTATCATTTGAGGCCTACTCAAAATATCTTTGGTTGTAGGTTAGGGTGGTGGTGTTTGTTTTGTGTGTCTTTTGGTGGTTTTTGTTTGTTTGTTTAACAAAGTCATTTTTGTTAGATTTCTCTCACCTACTTTTGCCCTTTTAGAACAAAGCATGCTCTGAGCACTCTATCATACAAGCCTAGTGACAGGCATTTTACCAGGAGCAGCATATTTTAAGCAAATAGCATTTCAAAGAAATTTTGAATTTGTACTTTCAAGAATTGAAACTGGAAACCATTGTACTTGCCAGTCAGCGGAAAACAATTTGAATGACTCAAATACTAACTAAAGAGTGTATCATGAATACCAAATACTTAAAATACTTCCAGCAGCATCTGGGAAACAATCTGAAAAGCAGAGACTGTTTTTTTTTTTTTTGTCTGAGTCATGTAACAAGGGCTCCATTTGCCATTATTTGGTTTGAAGCATGTGGTTGGCTGCTCTCAGACCCTCTGACATCCCACCAAAGACCAGACCAATAATTCTCCCCTGTCAGCAGTCTTTATTTTTTTTAAATAAAGGTGGTGGTGACTAAACAACCAGATTCCAAGAAGATTTAGAGATTCAGACAGGGCAAAAATAATGATCTTCAATTAATTTTTAATCCCTCTAATTTAAAGCTCTGTGTTTGTGTCTACATGGCTCTTGAGAGCAGGCCCGAAAAAAAAAGCTGTACTTACAATATGCCATATAATCCATAATCAATCCATCCTGTATTCTTGTTGGAGAAACTCCTGAGATGCAGCACAGACATCTTCCCAGATATAAGGGGCAAGTCTCAAGTGACACACTCATCACAGCTCAGCTGAACATCACCTGCTTCAATACCTCTGCAGAAACCTGGATAAAACCCACCTCCTAGAGAGTTTTGCTGGGGAAAACCAGGTGAATGTGTTCTCTCCATCCAAACACTGATCAAGATCCTCCTGTCTCATACCTGAACTTTATGGGTTTTGCTGTCTCATACAGCAGCAGACCCTTGTTGGATGCTCTATCTTCTACTTATCTTTCACAAAAAGCCTACTCTTGGTTTCTGGACCTCACTTGTTATAGAAATGGCTGCATTATCCACATGCTCAGACTGTGCAGCAAGAGATCCTGAGGATTTTGTGGCTCTTAGGGATGCTTAAACCAGAGCTAGTCTGTGCTCTGTGTTGTTTTCCCCTTCTCCATGGTAGCTCCTAAACATGTTGGCTTTCTTCCTCTGGTCATTTGCTACTAGAGGGGGACTGAAGGGTCTTCTAGAAGGTGACAAGGAGTAGTAAGGACTGAAATATCAAAGGAGGATATTTTTTTCATGTGGTCATAAAGAGAATTAAAGAAGGGAAAAGGAGTCTTAATTATTATCTGAAGAGCAAGAAATGACCCCAGTTACTCTGATTCATAAGTTGAGAGAGACTACTTTTTAGAGCTTGGCTGCTGGGGATGCACCAGCATGTTATTTCTTCATAAGTTTCACACAAAGTCTTCAGACACACCATGACCTAGTGCAGGAACTTTGCTATAAGGGAGGATGTGGCCATGAAGTATCTGCAACCCTATACCTCCCTCGCGTCACTCAGCCACCGTGACAGTCCTCACCCTTTATCCTGAAGCTTTCCTGTTCTTACACAGGGATTTTTCTGGCCTTGTCTTAAGTAAAAGCTCCCTGAGAAAGATGCTGGAAAAAGCTCTTGAATGGAAGAATATATTTTTGATAGCAAACTGCAACAAAACCATTTTGAGTAATCTGATTTGGGTGACTGGCTGCCACATAGCAGCATGGGGTTGATAACCACACAAAGGGTCTTTGTTGCCCTCATATGCCATAATAGACATGAATCCAAAACACAACTCAAGGAAACAAATCCACTTTCATTAACACTTCATCTTCCTCTGAGTAATTGCTTGTTCCACAAGTGCCATTTCTATTTGAGCTGATAAATTCTTATTTGCCAAAACAGATCTCTGAATGACTCAACACAAGACACCTCAGTAGGATTTTGTTTCATATTTCTGTGGTACAGCTTTCTAAAAATAAGACACCATTTTGTAACAATAGCACTTATTTTCTACCACAGTAATCCGTGCATTTCTACCTTGTTCAAATGTTGAATGGGCTATCTCATGAACTGCACATCATCAGTGTTGTGCTGAACTGCTCTTTTAAGTATAAGAAGCATCACTAGAAATGAAGTATCCCACATATATTTCCTAGGAAATACTGTGCTTCAGAAAGTCCCTCTGAACACCAAACTTTCCCCTTCTTTCAGAATTAAGAATTTGCTGCTGATAGATCTAGCTAGCAAATTACAATGTTCCCACACTAATTGAATAGCTAAATAAGTGGTGCCATGTAGCTATGACTCCTATCTCAGGACACCTTCCCCCAGAGTGAGTAAGAGGAATGTTTTACTGCTCCCTTCAGTCCCCATTCAGGTACATAACTCACTTTGCAGCCTGGGACATGGCTTTGCAGGGACATGGCTTGCTCCAGCAGAGAGGGGGAAAGGACTCCTTTTCTGCCTTTAGCAAGACAGACATTCTTCAATTTCTTTTATGGCTAGAGATGACATAGCTGTCTAGAGGCACTCTTGTGAGGAGAAGAGCCAGCATGGGGGTGGAGACCTACAGCTTTGCCTCCCCATTTGATGTGGTCTCTTTTAAAGGTCACCCACTGGGACTCAACATTGATCAATCTATTTTTTTATAAAAACAGCAGTGATCCCAATGAAGATTTATATAACATATTTGTGCTATAGCTCTTGGTTCCCTTTTCTTAAATTACTTAAAGCAATATAACAACTTTCACAGGCATACCTTAGGAGACTGCCAACATTTCCTTGATGTAGGATGATCACAATTGAAAGGAATGTGAATTTTATCCAGCCATCGGTAAGGTTTTGTTTTCCTTAATCCCTGAGACTAACTCATTGGATAGGTTTCAGCATTCAAACTAAATCTTAATTGAGATTTTCTGTCACTTAGGTTACCACATGACTCTTTTAAACAAAACACCAAGACACCTTTGAGGAAGGACTGGGGCAGGGGCTGGCTGTTGGGACAGGAGCCCACAGCACTTTCTGCTTTTGAGAGCTGGTTGTGCAAGAGAGTTTTTCAATATGCAGCAAAACACAACTAAAGCTTCTGTTTGGCATTAAAGTTTATTTGAAATGCTCTTAAACATGTGAATGGTGTAACCTAGCAAGGATCCCCAGAGGCTAGAAACAAACCACCAGTTTTATATCCCCGGGTGCCATCATTTTGCTTTGTGCTGCACACACTGGTGATTTTTTCCCCCCGTGTGAGAATTTAGCTCATCTACTGAGAACTGTACAAGACAAAAACTTCAAATCCTTCATACCTCAGCAAAACTCACTAACAGTTGGGTTTCATTTCATCTAGATGTCTGCAGAGGTGTTGAAAGAGACTTGCATTTCAGCTGTGTTGACTGCATCACTGAGAAGAGTAGCCAAGTTCAGTAGTAAAGACATGGCTGGTGAAATGAGGGAGATTTTAGTACTGTTTCTACTGAAATATTTTTTAAGCACCCTAGCAGCTAAATAGCAGCATTTTCTCTAGTGAAATAAGTTTCTTTTCTATGGAGTGTTTACTGCCCCACTGCAAGGATGACCCACAGATATGAAGTGGTGGGAATGGAAATACTAGGTACAATCTCTCTTTACCTCCCCAGTGACTATGAAGCCACTTAAGTTGGGGGTGTTGGGGGGTGGAATGTCCTGGCAAAGGGAGGACTAAAGGAGGAGGCAGACAACTGCCTCCTTGCCTTGCCCTTAGCATCCCCCTGTCTCCCAAGTATCCTTCATGCAATATAAGGGATAGCCTGAAGGCTCTAATTTGGAGAAAAGCATAAAAGGAATCTCAGTTCCTCACAATGAGCTACGGGCAGAAGCACTTGAAAGATAATGTCTAGACTTAGCTTTTGCTATGATTTTAGCCCTGGGTTTCAGTTAAAGACTAATAACTTGGTCTGTTTAGGTGATGCTTGGGTCAGTGAAAACAGGCAAGCCACTTCTCACCCTGAAATAGGTATGAAAGAGATGAAGTGAAGGAACCTTTGGAAGGACCTCTTTCTCCCATTCTGGAGGGATTGTAGATTGTCAAAACTGGGTCTGGATGCCTGACAGCTAAAATTAGGCCAGAGGTAGCTGTGTTTCAGCACAAGAGCTGCTTCCTTTTACACAGCAAGTACAACTCATTACTACTTTGCTAGGAAGTCACAAGGTTGAATGCAACGGCAGTAGTGCTTTGTTCATGTGCTGCACTGCTGAGTGCCAAGAAGAAAAGATTGCACATAACGAGCTTTAGCACCTCAGCATTTCACAACTTTCATGCCAGAAAGATATCATCAACATCTCTGAAAACATAATTAGCTGTTTTTTTATTATTATTATTTTTTTATTATTATTTTGAGCTGTGAAGATTTTCCACAAACTTTTTTTTTTGGAAGCTAAATAGTGAATCCTGGTGAGCATTTTGTTTCAGGGAGATATTCACAATAAATCCCAATAGACTTTTAATCTTTGAAGGTATTCATGGCTTAATGATACCTAATAATAACAACTGCTATTTCTTCCCACAACTCTCAATCACTACAAGACTACTACCAAAATCCTACTAAGCAAACAGTGCAGGTTGGAACCAACTGGGCTGTGCCAACAGGAGCATGGCCAGCATATAAGGAGAAGTGGTTATTCCCCTTTGCTCTGTGCTCATTAGGGCACATCTAGACAGTGTGTCTAGTTTTGGGCTACCTAGTACAGGAAAGACAACAATAGCCTAGAGGGAGCTTAGCAGAGGGCCACCACAGTGATTGGTGCTGGAGCACTTGCCCTGTGAGGAGAGGCTGAGGGACCAGGGTTCATCCAGCCTAGAGAAGAGATAGGTCCCCTGAAAGCTATCAGCAGCCCCACAGTGCCTACAAGGAAGAGATAGGAAGACTGAGCCAGGCTTTTCACAAATATGCATAGTGGCAGGATGAGACACAAAGGTTATGCGTTCTGACAGAGGATGGGATGTTCAGTCTTGATATGAGGAAAGTCATTTTCCCCACAGAGACAGCCAAGCAGTGGAGCAGGTCACCCAGACAGGTCAATAGTCTCCATCCTTGAAGGTTTTTAAGACCAAATGGACAGAGCCCTGAGTGAGTCTGACCCTACAGCTCCTCCTGATTTGAGCAGGAGGTTAGTCTAGGTGAGCTTAAGAGATGCCTTCCCACATGAAGGATTCTGTGATTCTTGTACTGTGAACTGTAATTTGTCATGAAAGGCATAGAAACAATAGTAGATATCACTGAACAGCTTGCAACAACACATGTAAGCACATAAGTAAACTATAGTAATGTGTGGTCACATCTCCACTAACATCACATTCATTTAATTCAAGACCTTGCAAAGCAAGAACTCAAAGGTTATTGTCACAGTTGTGAATGCTCAGGACTAAATGCTGATCTGCCAAGACCTGGTCTAGAGCCAGGTGAAGTAATTGGAAAGTTTGAAGGTACATATCAGCTGACTTGATATGTAGGTATCCAAATCTGAACTCATTATTGGCAGCTGATTGAGTGTCCAGAAAAAGAAGTCAGACCACATCTTTAGACAGAAATCTAAAATAAATGAGACAGATTAGTGCCAAAACACATTTACTCTCCCCTGACTCTCCTCTCCCTGAAAGAGATTCTGACTGCTCCAGATATAGCCTCACATAGTGCTGACCTCTAGAGTTGGATGAGATAGATCCTACCCCTGTTGACTTCCACAGGGGGGATGGATTGTGGTCGGAGCCTGTTGTGGTCAGTAGTTGTACTCAGAACTAAATTATTCAATTCCATGCAGAAATATAATTCTGGTGCAATTTCCCATTTATTTTTTTTTCCCCCACAGTTCTTCAATGCTAACAACTATTTACTGAGGAAAATTATTTTCCCTTACTGTCACAGTAGTAATGGTTTTGAAGCCTATAATAAGAAATTAGGTGAAATTTCATAGTGAAAAGCAAGAGGAAAGCAGAGAAAAATACCTGGACTCTACTAGCAGGTCTGAAAAGTTATGAATGTGCTGTGGGATCCAATAGCTTCTCACTCATCCCAAGCCAGATGTTGTTCTGGACAATATGAGCCTATGCTCATGTGCCACAGCAATAGGAGAAAACAATACCACCTTCCACATTACCAGGGGAAATGCTTCCAGCACAGGCAGAGAAGTGTTTGTGCCAGGCACTGACCCCCACCTAGGACACTGTGCAGGGCAAATTGAGATGAGCTACCCAGGGTGATGAGGGCTGCAGGGAGGCTACTTTCACCAAAGCTGGGGTTAACTCCACAGTCTGTTTCTGCTGGCAAAAGCATGAGGTCACATGATATGAATCAAGATGCCAATCTGGGTTAAAAATAACCATGTGGGAGGTTGGACAGAGAGCAGTGCAGCAGCCAGCTGCTCCCAGCCAGGCAACACTGACAGGAGCAGGAGGAAGGGTGGGACTGCTCTCCTCAGCAGCTACCAGCGCATGCTGGCCAGGACCTGCTGCAGCAGACACCCATCAACTGGATCTGAGCAGAGGGAGGGTCTGAATGGCTCCCATGCACACCCTCGGTAGGGAAACATCACACATAAAGGAGCAACTGACTTCTGATGACAGACAGTATTATCCCCACACCCTGAAAAGGGGCATATCCTGGGCTGTAGTTCACTTACTCTCCTTTCAGTTGTTTTCTTCAGTCTTCAGCATCTTTGCCTCCCACAAATAAAACAATGCCCAAGCCAGAATCACCCACCTTCAACACTTCCTACAGAAATGACTTTTTGTGCCATAACAATAGAGGTATAGTAGTAAAGATTTAAGTGATGAACAGGTCTCCGAGAGAAGCAATTGCTTTCATGAGGCAAACTGAAATAAGACAGCCTTTCAAGTGAATCTGAAGAAATGCTGCATGCCTAATTACTGCCTGTTTTCTCGCAGTGAATATGCCAATTAACTTGAAATGAAATTGTTGACTGCTCCTATCAGCCTTCCCTCTTTTTGTTGCTGTTAAGGTTTTTGCCTCTCACCATCTACATTTCCATTTATTTTACTTAGAGTGCCTAAACTATCCTCTCCAAGTCATGCCGCTTGCCTTGGTAATATAAAGAAGCAATGTAGGCCTGGCTCAACACAACCAAACAGTGTTCTGAATTCTCTAGCTGACCCAAATGAGATGGCTCTAAACTTTCCTCTGTGGAAAGTTGACATGATGCTTGGGAATGCCAAGCCAAGCAAGTAAGGAGATTGTCAGAACAAACTTTTCTAATAAAGCAGAAATAATATATGGGCAATGCCATTGCTATGAAAGGATATGCAGGACTCCAGTCCATAGATTTACTTTAGACTTCAGCTACCATAGCTGTGAATACACAAAAAAATGTCACCCCATCAAAATTTTGATCCCAGCATAGGCACCATTATACTAACAGATGATAACAGAGGTCCTTCTGCTTGTAGGATTTATTCTACCTGGTTTTTACTCAGGTTACCCTTCCAGATGTTAAGTCAAGTTTCTCCCAGCCTCCCAAGTAGTCAAAACACAGATAAGCATGAGATATTACACACTACCTGCACAAGAAGACCTTGCCCTGTATTGTGTATGCTGGAATAGGAAGGCCCTTCAAAATGGATCAAGAGCTTTTTTGACCATATTTGTGCTGCTAGCATTTGTTTCTGGCCTTTGAAACCTTAACAGGGTTGCTTCAGGTACAAAGCACTTGCATACAGGATAGATACTCACACATATTGCACCACTGTAGTCATTGTAGTCCACGTATGCCAGAGAAGCTCCATAAACTGCCCATGCTGACTTTTGCAGTGGTGGGGGACAGGCCATTTATGAGTCAGTTATCTCTATGTTGAGTAGTGACCCTCTACTCCTTTTTCAGCTCCTCTCTCCATATCAGAGAAATCAGTGACCCTTACTCCTACTTCAAATCTACCACATGACATACTCTACAAAGTAGAATTGCTTCATATAAACCATAGTGTTCAGATAACTGTGCCTCCTATCACACTCCTTTCAGCCCACAAGATATTCTCCTAAGCTAGCAAGGAATTGATTTTTCAGGCTGTAGATGCTGCCTAATGTATAGATGTCACCTCTTGTGTCCCAGTGCAGCCAGGTACCTACCATTTGTTTTGCTACTGCATCTATGTAGGAAGAAAGCTTCAGACTTGAGATTATTCTTGCTTTGCATGTGTACAAGCCAGTACTTTCAGTCAATGACCAGCTGTCACTGGCCCACAACTAGGATTCACATCCCACTGTGGGCCAAGAAGTTCACTCTGATCTAGATTTCTCTACACACATGTACAGTATATCAGTTGCCTTTCAGTCTCTAGTGTATTTATGCACAGAACTTCTTCCTCAGAGTAGGAAGGGAAGAGTTTCTCTTCCCATCTTTGTTCTTTGAGTCCAATACACCAACCTACTTTCCCACCCATAAAATGTGTAACTAGATCAAAGTTTCATCCCATGCTTTGTCCTGAATATTTGTCCCCAAGCTTGGCTGATAGTGAGGTCTACAACATTTATATTCTGATGGCATGCTGAATTTGAAAACTAACTGTAACAAATAATCAGTGCCTTATAGACCCACAGAAGAGACATGCTGTTATTTTCCATTGTATTAAGTACTTTGCGCTTTCACTGTCCTCTTGAAAAGCTGTCTTCAGCTGATCAGCTACAGTGAAAGAGCTTCACCATTATTCCTTAGGTGACAAAGATTGTTAGAACCTGAAAGTCGTCAAGTTAGCAGGAAGACTAAACTAAACATGGTGTACCTGACAAGTAGTTAGGAGCAGTGTCCCCAAGGAGCTTCACACATGGTTTGCAAGATGAAAGATGGCTCTTGCTGCCTGCTCTGCCATTTCCACCTCAGATACCCAGGTCAAACCAGGTTTCACTACACCACTGCCTGCAACACTTGAACACTGAATTGTTTCCAGGCCTTGACTATTTTTACTTAAAATTGTTAACATTATGTAAGAAACAAAAGATATGGCTAGAGCCACTGAAACCAGTAAACTCTCTCAAGTCTCAGATGCTTGAACTATATCAGCCACAGTATTTTAATCACAACAGTTGTGCCTCACACAAACTCATTTGCCAGCATCTTATGTTCTTCAGAAAGGCTCAGGGCTTGCTCACAGACTTCACTTGACAAACAAGCCCAACATCCCAGGTTCAGTGGTTGGCTGCTGATGCTGAAAGCAGAAGGCATTTTTAGCTGCTTGTTTTCTAATCTGAATTTGTCCACCTTCAGCATCTAACCATTAGATCTTGCTGTATCCATAGCTAGTTTGATTATTAACTAACTCTCTGCTTCCAGATATTGGTGAAAGACAGTCAGATCTCCTGTTTGAGGAAACTAAATAGACTTAGCTTCTCCTGCCTCTTTAGACAGCATGTTCTAGCAGCACAAGCATTGGGTTGAACCATTCTCTTCCTACCTGTCAACATCCTTTTAGTGTGTAAACACCAAAAGCGGACTCTATATTTCAGTAATGGTCTCATTAATGCTGTACACATGGAAATACCACCTCCTTGACCTTTACTCAGTGATCTGCTCTAATCCAAGACAGAAGCATTTAATTTCAGGTGTGCTGTATCACATGGGGAGCACATGCTTAGCTGATTATTTGTTATAACAACAAGCCTGGTTGACTCACAAGGAAACTGTTTCACAAAACCATCTATACAGTATAACTAAAAGTACATTTTTGGTCTGTAAGTACCTTGAATTTGACTGACAATTTAAAAACACTATTTCAATGAGATTAGTATACCAGATGAACCAGAGGACCGTGAAAAACAGCTTTGTCCTTGACTTTGTCCTTTAATAACTTCAATGGTTGTATCATCATTGAATTTGTCTAATGAAATACCATATTTGCTCAAGCCAAAAACCAGCTGACTGAACAGCTCTGAGTCCACGAATAAGCCCTTTGGTGTATCTGTTGGAAATGTCCTTTCTGATTACTTCTCCCTGTAATTGCTTTAAAAAGTATGACAATTTGCAAGATCACAAATCATTTAATGTCTTCAATTAGTTTTGTATATTTCTAGTTTTGTTTTTACTCAGAATATCCTGTGGAACAAATTCACTTGCCTTATAGAAGCTTGGTTTTGATGTTTACTTAAGCATTCATTACCTCTATCAGGTGGCATCTTAAAGTATACTGTGACTTTTTGTCAGAACAGTTTTCATAAAACTATATTGATTGCTGTTAGTTTTATTACCTTCTTTTAACCCCTAAAAGAAACTCCATGACAGCCTTCCTGTGATTTACCCCAGAATTTATCAGCTTACCACATGCTCTTCAACTGTTTGAGTCACCCCTTCATCTTTTCCTTATTTGATGAATCTGGCTATTTTTGGCTTGACACTTGACTTCATTTTCCAGTTCTTGGTGCTGTCTGAAATATGATGGAGGTAAGGGTGTGGTAAATGAAAATGCATTTTTCTCAAACTGCTGTTTAAACTTCTGCAGTTTTGTCTTAGCCATTCTGACTTCCTCTACATGTTGTCCCCTCTGAAGGGTTAGAAATAAGGTTTCCACACACAACCAAAGCCACAGTAGCTTTAAAAAGTTTCAGTAGAAAACTTGGTTAAAACTTCAAAAAATTTCACCCTTACCTTTCTTTTGGTCAGGGGAAGGAAAGTGCTGTAGGAGATGCAGAAGGACTCTACCCCTTCTCACATTAAGATCTTTACTGTATCTCCTTGAAGTGATGCAGCTCCAGGACAACCTCTCTATTGCACACACTGGGAAAATGCAGCCACCAAAGGTGAAAGGGACAAACTGACCTTTGGGAAACATCATCTTGTGCTTAGTATGTCTCTGAACACTGTCGTTACCGTGGGTTCACACAGTACATAAAGAAGGAATAAAGCAGAGTTAAGTTGGAATTGGCTGCCTCTGTAAAGTGATAGTGAATGCATGGAATGTCCCAGTAAGATGGATTAGTAGAGACCCACATCCCAAATTCCAGGCTGAAGTCAATTGCTCTTCCTAGTTATATGAAGAACGTGATGCTATCTATCACTTCATGTACAGGTTAGCATTACTACCTCACACCAACTTGTCTCTGAATTCCTGCAGTGGGAACTCAGGTGACCTCCCAAATCCAGATGGAACATTTTAAGAACTGAGTTATTACTTGCATACTACAGGAAAGTAACCAATATGCTGAAGTGTCTTTGACTAATGTATTTTGTCTAATGCAAAACGGTTTCCAATTTATTGTTTCTGACAAGAAATAGGAGAGCCTGCATGGCAATGCTTTACCAGTTAAGGCTGAAAAGAATTTGTAGAATGTTATTGCCACCTGTATTACAGAAGGAACAGCCGTTACACCCCTCACACTGTATTCAAAGGGTAAAAATAGATGGCTAGAAAGCTGCAAACACATTCATGTGGGAAGCATGAAGAAGGGAAAACACTGACAAAAGCTGTGCTATAAGCACATCTGTGCTCAGAAAACAGACATCCATTATTTAAGGAATGGCTGCCTGATGCTCAGCTTTGAAAGCAGAACAAATATTTGGTGCTGGCTCTGAATTTTCCAGCTTTCAAGTTTAAGAAACGTGAAGCTGTCTTTGCATCACGGAGTCATTCCACACAAGTTCGTTCATTTGGCTTAGCTTGCAGGGCTTCACTGAGGTTGGCCAGCTTTCAGGAGGTGATCTGCTGCTCCTCAGCTGGCACTGGATTCAAGCCAAAGATCCCCTCAAGGTTTCTGAAGACACACTAGCAGTCGTTTTAAGCACTGTTTTCTTACTGATGGCAACACTTAAACTAGGTAAGAGTTAAGGACTTCCTGGAATTAAGCAGGAGGCAGCAGGGACTGAAAGGAGATGATTCTAGGAGGGGACCCTGCACAAAGCCTGAGTCTCCACCCTGCCTTCTTCCTCCCTATTAGGAACACGCTTCCTCTCCCAGAACCTGCCTTGGCACTTTCCCCTTGATGAGCACACTCCCTCCCAGCAGGAAGGGCAAGAATGGCTATCATATGAGCAGAACAGCTCAGGAGCAGAGGAAGCTTGTACAGAGTTAAGTGGTTTACCAAACATATCCATCAACCAGCAGTGGGCATGCTGACACGCTGGAAGGTACCTGTTTGGTCAGCCTTTAATTTAGGAAAGGGTGAGAACCCTTTCTAAAAGAAAGGGAAAAAGTTGAGAGCAAAACCTCTTTCAATACAGCCTGCATTATGTTCCCTGAACAAACCCTCCAGGATGTACCCACAAGTTCTGCTGTTGTGTCTTGACCTCTGAGATACCCCTCCAAAAGCTTAATTGGAAATTTAAGAGCTTTGACAGGGAACAAATAATAAAACAAGCTTGCTTAGACTCTTTTCACAACAAGTTTTAAGCTGTGAGACTGATCTCACTGAATTAGTGTCACTGAAAACAAAAGCAGAAAAAAATAAGGGAGAAAAAAGTGGGAAGGATATGACTCTTAAGGAGGGAACAGGATGGGAATAAAGCACCAAAGCAAAGGGACAGAGGAGAGCTCTTGAAATAAAGTCCTGTAGAAGGTGGGAGAGCAGAGGAGCAGGTCAGCCTCCACTGCTTCCCTCCCCATCCACAAGTCATCACCACCATGACCTCAGACTCATTCAAAGCCCCTCTCCCACTAGTGCCAACAATACCCCAGACCACCCCACATAACAGGTAGCTGTGGGACAGAGAGCAGGCAGGGATCGTGAATTATTTCAATCTCACTTGGTGACCCTGGACTGCTGGAAAACCTGCAGATGTGACACTGCCAGCAATACAGCCTGCTTAAAAAGCCTTATATCCACCACAAGAGATTTTAGAGACACACAACCCTACTGGCACACGTTTTGCAGTGGTAGGGAAACACCCCCAGTTGTTCCACCTCACTCTTCACATCTACCACCACACAGACCTCACGTCTCCATACCCCTCTGTTTGGAGGTACCATCAATTTCTCTTACAGAGTGCTTTCTGGAAAGCTTCAGAGAGAAAGTAGTTACCTATATCACGTAGGAGAAGCCTCTGGCTTGAGTAATTCCATGGAAAGGCTGACTGGCCCAGGTTTCCTTCTCACCTGGAACAGTATTTTTAAGGTTCTGTTGTGGAAGACAGTTTTACTATTGAATCCATAGTAAACTGGACTAGATAAAGTCCTCCTACATGAGGAAAATATGAGGCTTCAAAAGAATTATTCAGAAGAAAAAACTTTTCCTAAAGAAAAAATGCAAGTCTGAGAAAAATAAAACTCTTCTTCCCCACATTGTGTTTATTTAAGCTTTGAGCATTTTTTTTTTTTTATTGTTTCAAGGTCTTATAATAAGGCCATGTGTCTCATGTCAAAATGAAGGTAATTGTGACCAAGTGCTTTTCAACCAAAAATACCAAAATCAGTCTTTCCAATTTAAAAATAAAAAGTTTTAAACTGCTAATAAGTCTCCGAAAAATATCAGTTCTTAACAAAATGATTACTTGAGACAAAGTAGGGCTTTTTGGTCATGAAATGATCTGGAGAAAAGCATTAGCCTGGAGAAGGGGATGCTCAGGGGCGACCTTACCACTCTTTATAGATACATTAAAGGAGGCTGTAGTGAGGTGGGGGTTGGTCTATTCTCCCATGTGCCTGGTAACATGACCAGGGGAAATAGGCTAAAGTTGCACCAGGGGAGGTTTAGGCTGGATATGAGGAGAAACTTCTTTACCAAAAGGGTTGGTAGGCATTGGAATAGGCTGCCCAGGGAAGTGGTGGAGTCACCATCCCTGGAGGTCTTTAAAAGACTTTTAGATATTGAACTTCGGGATATAGTTTAGTGGAGGACTTGTTAGTGTTAGGTCAGAGGTTGGACTCGATGATCTTGGAGGTCTCTTCCAACCTAGATTATTCTGTGATTCCCAAACAACTTCTCTATCAAGGCTGTCAAATGCCTCACTCCTATCCCAGAGAAGCTATTTTGTAAACTGAAACCTAGTGCTACCTTGAAAGCAGGGAGACTCCTGACCTCCAGCTTTCACATGTAGAAAGCAGGTTCTGGTATCACCAAAAAATGACTCATAATGCCCCTTTGAACAGTCTCGTCCTGTCAACTGGACAATAAAAAAAGCTTTACACAACTATGAGTTTGTGACCACTAGTGTTTAGTTGGCAAACTAAAGCAGATATCTTTAAAACTGCTTTGTTTGCCAGTGCACATTGCAGAGCACTACGAGGGCCACGAGGTCACAGATCCCAATCTCACTCCACATAGATAACTTAGCACATTTGGAGAACATACCATTTGACAATTTGACAAAGGGCAAATTCACATCCTGACTCCCAAGATTCACATCTGCTGCCAACATTGGTGGCAGAATTCTCCCAGTTGCACTCCAGCAAGCTCTGGCCAATTTGGCAGGCAGGTGGCTACAGACGAGCAAGGGGAAGGCAGGGTCAGAAGCCAAATCCCACATATTTGGCATGTCAGCAACCAGAATACCGGTCAGCATGCATAGGTCTTATCACCCACAGCATGTGCTGTCTCACCTTGTGAGGACTTTGAAGTATGTGGAAGGGGCTGAGATGACTGTGGTTTCTTTCACCTTTTTTGAAGGGTCCAGTGCTTGTGACATAATTTAGCTCTGGGATGCCCAAAACACTGACACTTTCACTTTTCCTAAGCTTTGCCTGTCAGGCCAAATTGCAAAGGAAGAGCTAGCACAGGCAGTAGGATTTTCTCCTATTAAGGCAGGTGGTCCCTATAGAAGTAGGGGACTGATTCAGGGAAGAGTTGGGAAGCAGTGTTTCTGACTCATTTCCTATTTTTCGCATGTAAGGGCAATCACATTTATACAGGTGTAGACAGGGCAGCTGATAAGCAAACATTGTCTTTCCTTTTCATCTGCTGCTGGCATTTTTCCTTTGAAATCAATCTCAACTACAACCACACACACTGTTTCCGCAGCCAGATCTCTGAAAGATGGAAACCACAGCTCTCCATGCCACAGTCACAACAAAGACACAAACTCCTGTTCAGCATTCTGCCCAGATTAGTTCCTTGCAAGTATACTGCAGAGACCTGACCAATGACCAGATTTATTTGGACCCATGAACCACAGTGCATGAATTTCACATGAATTACTGTTCTAATCAAGACCAAATGGCCCAGAGATCAGAGCTGTACATACAAGAGCTCTTGTTCCCATTCCTGAAATAAGGCAGCTATATATGTCCCTGAATACATGAGACAGACAGTCCATCCCCACGGGAGGTACAGAGGGCATCTACCCCCTGGTCAGGGCTACCTGGCCCACCTTTGGCCTGGAATACCACTGTCCCTAGCGTTCCATTCTACCTTGCACTAACAGATATGAGGAACATTTAATGACTCAGCAAGGGAAATGCTGTTTTGAACACCAGACCCTGAGCTGGACTGGTGCAAGCCCTGGGCCCAGTCTGTGCAGCAGTCAGTGCCCTCATGAGCTGACTTCCCCTAGAACTGGCCCAAGTCAAGACCAAGTGTCAGTTCCTCATACCATCTCCTACAGGTGGTACACTGCATCAGAGCTGTTGGAGCATGAAGGTCTCAAAAGTTTCTTTTGTACATGAGAAAACTGAATACCAGTTATCTGCCAGGGCCATTCAGTTGCTGAGCAAGCAACATTTTACTACAGCAAGAGCTTGCCGAGCTTGCCTGCTGGTATGCACTCTGCTTGCTGCCTGGCATTCACCTCCTCAACTTTGCCATGAGCTCATCCCTCTCTTGAGCCAGGGAATTCCAGGCAAGCCTCCCATGCCACAGCACAGAGGTTTATACAAACAAGTGTTTTTCATTATTGTTTGAGCTTAAAGAACATAGTTTCCAGATTTTTTTTTTAAATGTATATATAAAAGTTTATGTCAGAGGCTCACTGAACTTTGAGAAATGCTTGCTGCCAAGTGGTGCACCCTTTTTGTTAACAAAAAAATATACACAGTTCTACTTGGGTGACTGTATCACTGATATGCTGGGGAGATGATGATCTAGGAAAATAACCTACTGGGATTGGTAGACCAAAGAACTGATACACCAATGAATGTCTTAAAACATTACAAGTGGTTTTCATGTTTATCCCAATGCTGAAAAGAGTTATCCTTTGGCAAATTTTCAGGAGGGAGAACTCGGGCTTTTTGATAATACTGCAAGTAAGCCAAGGGAAAACAAGCATGAAAGGGAATGAATTAATCATCCTGAAGCAGAACTGGACTGGCGCTAAGAGAACAGCATATCCAAGATAATCTTCCACTATCACAGAAATGGACAGGTGACTATATATAGGGCTTCAAATAAATAACTGACAACTGACACTTCACTATGCACATTTAAATATGTACCTTCTTAGGTAACTCCTGCCTTTCACAAACATCTGGTTTCAATAGAAGGTTATACTTGGGATTTTACTTTATTTTTTGAACACAAATCTGAACTAGTCCTGTGTGCAATTACAGCCCTAACAGCTGAAACTGGGGTTTACTTCAGTGTTCATTTGTCTCAGACATGGCACTAAAAAGTTAGTGTCGCCTTGGATGCAAGTCCCTTCCACTAATGTCACAGTTCTTCAGGCAGCCCCACAAGCCCCAAATCTCTTAGCCTCATGTGGAAAATCATTCATAGCAGCTGAGGAAACTAGAACCAGGAGCAAACAGACACAGGCAGCTACTCCACTGTCACAGAAGGTGTTTGAAAGATGGAGTTTGCAAGCCAAGCCCTTTGTGCAACACACCCTGCCACTATGGCTGCTATTTTTGCACAAAGCATGGATCTACAGCCTGAGACCTCACTTACCTACTTTGCCCAAAAGGCCCTGTTTTTGTAAACTAGAGCTATTATTCAAAGGTTTGCATAAAGCAAAACTGAAGGAGGTTGTGGTTCTCCTCTTACTTTACAGCTCAGGTGCAATGCAAGGAAACCAGTGTTTAATTCTGTCCCTCTGTCTCACTTGATTACCCACATATCCTCTTATGAACATACTCGAGCCACTTTGTTGCAAAGCCTTGCACAGAAAGAAGGAAGGAGTCCTCATCTGTTCTGTTTCCAGCCCCCCAGTATTAGCTGGCTCACCTCTTGACATGCAAGTGCCCCAGTGCTCAGGCCAGCATGGTGCAGCAGGGCAACACTTACACCATGCAAAGTATGAGAACCATTCAGAGGTTCCCAATAACAGTTAACTCAAGGGAGAAGTGACCTCTGATTTCAAAACTGATGCTAAAAAGAGAGCTACTGATCTGTAACTCTTTCTCCTGTCTTTGGTGTGGTATAAAGCAAGCATGAGCTAGCAGATGATCACAGCCACAATACTGGGTTATGTTTACCCAGACAGAAGCAGCTTCTGATGATGTCTTCCTCTACAATACTGCCTTTAACAACTGTTTTCATCCCACATACAAGCACATGGCTTGCACAGGATGGAGGACCGTTCTCCTACGAACTATCCAGACAGAACCCAACAAGGACCTGCAGCTGCCTTCTGGTGCCATGCCAGCTCTTATTGTATGTTTACTGCCCAGGACCAACGTGGCCCCTGCTCAGCTGAGCTCATGGGCCAAGGACTCCTGGGGAAAGCAGGCTGATATTCATCTGTCCACCAGCAGACACTGGTGGGTTTCTGGCATGCATGAGATGAGCAACTCCAGGAGGCAGCTGCAGGAGCCATTTCACCTCCCTCAGGCTTTGCTCTACTACCCATGACTAATTCCTCACTTAAATCAGAACATAAGAACATCTGATAGTACACACACTTCCAGTGGGACAGCTGATGCTTCATTTTCTTTTAGCTTTTAACTGTACTGCTTATTCTGCTTCTACATTAACTCACCTTTCATTTGGTTGCTGTTCATTAGGTCCTTTATGACCTCCTGTGCCTCACAACTTACCTCCTTCTACCCCACCACACAACTAACAGCTTGGTGGGTGGTAATCTGCAGCATTGCAAATGGGATAATGCAAAGCTGTAGATTTGCCTACAAGATTTGGGCAATAATCTTTCCTAGGTAACTCACGCAGCAGGAGTATAGGTCTGAAGCCTAGTGATGAGGCATGCCTCCAGCTTCTCTGCTACCACCTTGTACCTCTCAAAACCATGTCTGAACAGAGAAGGTGGCATGGCCTGGTGCACACTGAGCACTAACTGGTGTATTTGATTCCCATCGGTCCCTCTAAAATTGCTCACTATCTGCAAGTATGCTGACACTTACCCTAAGCAACAGCTTATATCTGAAAATGGCATTGCACAGAAGTTAGTTTCCGATCTTGCAGACATCTACTGTAATTGTCAACATTGAAACATTGACTGCTCTGTGACAGACAGGAAATAAGCTGCTAAACACTGTCAAGACTGCAATGTCCGTGGTCATCTGCCTTGGAAACACAAGCTTCATCCACCTCCAAGAATCAAAAAGTTAGGAAAAATGAATCTTTGCTTTCATTTCCTCACTTCAGACAAGGCAGTTGCCCTCCTGGTGGATACCATCACTAGAACCAAGTGCTACATATCATGACCACGCATGCTGTCCACTGCTTTTTGGGCATTAATGGGGCTAAATAACACAGGAAGCCACCAAAACTGCTCTTCTGCCTTGAAGAAGTGACATTGTACTATAAGAAGTCTTACTGACACATCTGCCAAACATGCCACGCGGAGTAGAAGCAGTCTTGCATCAGCCTACCCTTGTACCTCTCAAGAAGGCTTAGGTGGTCCACATCCCTTCCACCTCAGTTCTCTCAGCATGGACACAACACAGTCTGGATGAGGAGAAAAGAATTATGTGCAGATTTGAGACCAATATATCCATTTTAAGAGTGTGCATATACACAAACACGCACACCAAACCTCCCTGGCACATCTCAGTCCAACACTTGTAGCATCAAGAACAGAACTTAAAAGAATACTATGAAGTCAAGTACTCTGAATTAAGACTGCACAAATAACCTCTATACCTGCATTTCTTAGCTTTAGTCCTCAGCCATATGCATTTTATGACTTTTTCCACAAGTTTGCTGCTTCATTTATTGCCAGTAATTTAAGTATTAACCAGGGGCTGTGCTCTAATAAGTATCCTGTCTAGAAGGACCCTGCTCTATTTATTGTAGAAGTCAAAATATGCTGCTGAAATGATGAACACTGAACGGTTGAAAGAAAAATGTCTTGTTTAAAAATAAAGTTTCCATAACCTCAGAATGCTCCTGAAAGTGTTGCAGTTTCTACAAGATGCCTGTTACCTTATTCAGCCCCAGACTTTGAAAGCATACTTTATATTTCTCTACTTCCAGCTAATTGCACTGAAATGTTTTGGCCTGTTTTGCTGAAGTGGAAAGCATGCATGAACAGTAAACAGAAGCAGAGGCCTATATTTCAGGTTTAAGTAAGATGTGGTTCCCCCCTCCCCCCATTTCATGGTAGTTTGACATAAAAACAAATTTATTTTTTAGTTAAGTGAACTTGTGAGCAAAGTTGGGTCAAAGTCAAAAGGAACTGTCGGCAAATATTACCAGTAATTCAAACATGTGGCTTAATTTTCCAAGAACAACCTGTTTGAGATATCTAAAGTTTAATATTAAAGTATGCTTTAAATGGAAATGAAAAACAATGTTTCAAATTGCATATTCTCCCCCTCAAAATAATTATGGAACAAGTAGACCAGAGCTGATGAAGGAAAAAATACAAAGAACATACAAAGTTCTGATTCATCAAATATCATAATAACCTA
Organism: Aythya ferina; assembly: GCF_964211825.1. Taxonomy (NCBI): domain Eukaryota; kingdom Metazoa; phylum Chordata; class Aves; order Anseriformes; family Anatidae; genus Aythya; species Aythya ferina. The sequence continues at coordinate 68,999,293 of NC_140297.1, forward strand.
ATAACCCATAGCAACAGCAAGTTGTTATTCCCTTTACAGTCCTCCTACAGAAGGAGGTGGGACAGAAAGGAAACAGAGCCCACATTGTTGCTCCACAAGCCCTGAAGGGAAATGGCCCCTGGAGCAATGCTCAACCATTTACACGTACTTGCCAGCTTACTTAACAGATTCATGGTTTAATTGGGGTGGTTAAAGTATTCCTTTCCCTACCTGGGTTCAGAAACAGGTATCAGGTGAGGCCCATCCCACACAACAGGAGTGAAGCAGCCTTCAGTTCATGGACTGGAGCCAATTACAGAATCTGCACCTGTAGTTTGACCTCAAGAATGTCAGCCTATCTGGTCAAAGTCTGGCAGATGTGAACACCTTCAAGCAGCAACTTGCAGTCAGATGTATCAGGTAGTTCTCACTGCAGATTGCTCCATGGCTGCCCAGGAATTCAAGTGCATTCCTGTAGTTTAAATCAAACACCTTTTGGACTATTGCAGCCTCAAATACCACACACTGTCTGAACAGTGAAACCAAGCACCTGTTTATCAAGCTTTACACCTCGACTGTGTATCCCTGCTCTTCAATTTCTCCCAGCTCTCTTCATTTCTACCTGCTAACACTTCTCTCTCCATGTAAGCATGTGACCAGAACAACTCTTCCAACCAGTTCTTTCCTGAGCAGAGCAGGTTGGATGGTTATTTCCAGCTAAAAGTGTGGACTTCTTTCCTAGTACCACCACTTATTTTCTGCCCAGGTCTTGTACAAGCCATTTCACATCCTCATACCAGTCCTTGCTCTCAATGTCTGCCTGAATTTCAAGAACCGTGTCCTTCATCAAATGAAAGGGGAATTCAACATCTAGCTATAAAAACTGCGAAGCAAAGGCACATAGTGTCTGTTCATTATGCAGCAAGAGGGAAAAAGGCTTTACAGCAGATCTGGAAGGCACATGGGTTGCACCTTATTTTCTTTTCTTGGTGCTACTAAAGGGTACAGAGTAAAATCATGCATTATATAGAGCAGCAGTGAACCCATTCAGTACAGTGCTGCCCTTCTTTAGAAAAGAGGTGCTCAAGATTTCATGTTTGCCTTTCTTCCTTAAACACGGCTGACAAGGATTTCTTCAACATTTTTATTTTGAAAACGATTTTAATTGGATCTGTTTTCCCATCATTTTCAGTACCATGATTTATCCTGGTAAGCCACACATCACAGAAGGATCATTTTGCAAAACAAATGTTTTCTGTATGCCTCACAGTGGAATGAATTTAATTGAAATATAAGGGTAATAATCCCACAGCATTAATTTGAGAAGCCCTTATTTACTTTTGAAGTACCTTTTATTTGCCTAAGGTAGGAAGTTGAGCAGTATCAGAGAGGTAAAGTATTCTACGGCCTTTTGTTCACAGGATTTAGCATAAGGCAACTGCTACCTAGCATGAAAGCAAATAGCATTCTTCAAGATTTTCTTAACTAAGCAACAGGCATGAATGCTGTGTGGACCTCATATGAAGGTGTCCTGCCTCTCTAGGGAAGAGGAGGAAAAAAGCAACAACAAAAAACCCCACTAACATTTAGAGCCTTGCTCGACGCCCTTACTAAAAGGCCATCCCACTTCATGATAGGGATCCCTCAGCTCCCCAGCTATATGGCCCTTTCTGGATATCATCAGGTCAGAAACATATTGCAGTAAAGTGGGGACACTGCTCAGATCAAATACCTTGCTTACACTCATGAAGCTTTGCTTCAGAAATAGCTCAGACAGCTTGACCTACGCTATCTGTAGGCAAAGGAAGTTATTTCAAAATTACTGGCATTATTGCAATAACATAATTGCACCTCAACACTGCACCTGTAAAATTCCCAGCATTTGCACAATATCCAGTGTCAGCATATCTCCCAGGTCACATGGTCAGCCAGAACAGGAAACCCTAAGCATCCATGGGTTGTCCAGCCCTGAGGCTGCCCTTCACGAGGTCACTTCTTGCAGAAGAGTTGTCCTAGGGCAAGACAGAGGGAAACAGTGTTCCTGTCCTCTACTGAGAGATGACCACAAGCAGTAGGTGCCTTAAGTCATAGAGGCCAGAGAGGAGGAAGGGTGCCAAAGCAATTGTTAAAGCTTCTACAAAGCAAAGTCCAGAAGGAGAGAGGTGAATTAAGCAAGGCCAGCATCACTAGTTCCACAGCAAGGTGGTGCATACTGCCTCCATTAAGAGTCTTCCTGTTAGTATCTCACACCTGGCCTCTTCAGCATAATACCCAAGTTCAGTTCTGGGTGAATATCAAGCTAAAACAGTATGCAACCATCTCCTTTTGTCCCACTCGTCCCTCAGGAAGCTTGCTGTATGTTATGTATGGAAAAGTTTTTGGTGTTGTTATTTAAATCCACTCCACATTGGTGGAAGGGCGAGAAACTGAGTTCAATATGTTTAACATGTTTTAGAAGTCAGGAGGCAGAGGGAATCACAGAATCACAGAATTTCTAGGTTGGAAGAGACCTCAAGATCATCGAGTCCAACCTCTGACCTAACGCTAGCAGTCCCCACTAAACCATATCCCTAAGCTCTACATCTAAACGTCTTTTGAAGACTTCCAGGGATGGTGACTCCACCACTTCCCTGGGCAGCCTGTTCCAATGCCTCACAACCCTTTCAGTGAAGAAGTTCTTCCTAACATCTAACCTAAAACTCCCCTGGCTCAACTTAAGCCCATTCCCCCTCGTCCTGTCACCAGGCACGTGGGAGAACAGGCCAACCCCCACCTCGCTACAGCCTCCCTTGAGGTACCTATAGAGAGCGATAAGGTCGCCCCTGAGCCTCCTCTTCTCCAGGCTGAACAAGCCCAGCTCCCTCAGCCGCTCCTCGTAGGACTTGTTCTCCAGGCCCCTCACCAGCTTCGTCGCCCTTCTCTGCACCCGCTCAAGCACCTCCATGTCCTTCTTGTAGCGAGGGGCCCAAAACTGAACACAGTACTCGAGGTGCGGCCTCACCAGAGCTGAGTACAGGGGGACAATCACCTCCCTAGCCCTGCTGGTCACACTGTTCCTGATACAAGCCAGGATGCTGTTGGCCTTCTTGGCCACCTGAGCACACTGCTGGCTCATATTCAGCCGACTATCCACCATCACTCCCAGGTCCTTCTCTGCCTGGCAGCTCTCCAACCATTCCTCTCCTAGCCTGTAGCTCTGCTTGGGGTTATTGCGCCCCAGGTGCAGGACCCGACACTTGGCCTTGTTGAACTTCATGCAGTTAAAGAAACAACAAAAAGAGCCATCCAGAAGTTTGCTGCTATTCACATACCAAGACATTTTTTTCCCCTTCCCTGTGAAGTGCTGGTTCTGTGCTTAAGACCCAGACAGGAAAAATCTTGGCCTGGACATCAGTTTTCCTCATTTGTTGGGAGAAGAGAAAGGCAATTGCTGTGCAACCTTTACTGTCAGTCTTGATGTCAACCAAGGACCCTGCAGCTTATTGAGTGCTTTTGTTATATATATGTCTGCTTTGTTTGGAAGGAGAAGGTGCTAGTGTCATGATGCAAGCATCTTTCAAGAAGGCAATCACTTCTGCCTTGTTCTGTGAAGTTCTGTCCTCCATAGATTTTGGAGGCAGTGTTAACATTGTATAAGAAAGTACCAAACAAAGTCATGCCTCCTAGGTTCTCTGCACACTACAGATGCTAGTGAAGGCATTTTGAAGTCCAGGAGCCACTGTCACACCTTACAGACTCATCCAACAATTCAAGACAAACAGTCATTTGTGATAAACTTTTCTGGATTTGGAAGTACAAATAGTGACAGTTACTGACCTCAACAAAATGTACTGTTTCCAAGGCTTCCTTCAGACTGACTTTCCTGGCAAATGGAGAAGATCCCAAAGCCAAAAAACTCCACTCAACTCTTTGCTCATGCTGTACATTGCATGCTAGAAGGGTTATGTTACAGCTTACTGCAGCCATACCTTATACCCATCTAAAACTTCACACCCTCCACACATGGCATAAACCGTCTTTTAGCTCAGAATTTTCTCACAGGCTTGCACAGCGATTTCCAGTCAACTCCTATGTTTCTTTTTCATGCAGCTCAGATCTTTCTTTCAGAGATTTCGTGTCTCAGAAAATTCTCATTGAGGAGCTGCTTATCATTGGATGGTCACTTATGTATGTGAAAGCTCAGCAAGCAAATCCCATGCACAATAGCATACTTGTGTGTTCCTTATCAGCGTAAGGACAGGGTCTCGTCAATGTGATGTTTGGGTTACTCAAGACAACAAGCAGGTTTGAAAAACAAACCAAAGTGACCTCTGAAAGCATGACTGGTCAATTTAAAGCCAGATTAATGATTTCCAGTATGAGATGATCAACCAGATCAACCTTTATGTTTGCATAATCCAGATGGTGGTCTGGCTTCTAGGCACTGTCCCTGTATGAAGAACGTGCAGAAGAATATTAAAACAGAGTAAGATATTCAAACCCATAAAATATTGATGTTTTAATCCATGATTGTGGATTGGTTACACTTCAGTTTTCTGGCTGTGTTTCTCTCAAAACTTGCTCAGTAAAGCCCACAAAGTAGGTGATTTTCCCCCAGATAAGGTCTGTTTGACCTTTTAGTTCTCCAGCACAAAGCTGCAACATTAAGCTGCAGACTTGCCAATGAAGGAGCTGCTGGAATAAACATTCCAGAGCTATTGAACAACTCTGGATATCAGCCTTCCTGATAAATGCATTGGGAGCAGTAAAGTAAGGCCACGCAGCATGCATCAGTTTGATACCTGCCAAAATTCCTTAGCCCTTAACAAGGATATCAAAAAGGTCATGTCTCTGATTAAAAACACATATTGCTAACAGTGGCAAAGTTATTTAACCATATTTTAGAGAGAAAGTTTTTCCCTGAGGTCAGTCTTGTGCATCACTAGGAGAACTGTGCAGGGAAATCCTGAGCAGCCCCAGACAGTTTGAATTGGCAGGGCAGAAAGTAAGCAAGCTTTTTCCTCCTTTGTTTCATTGACCTTTTCTTTCAGATGGGGAAAAAAGGTGCTTGGGTCTATGAAGAAATACTTAGAACAAGGAAATCCTGGAAGTGAAGAGTCCAGCAATCGGGAAAGGCAAGAACCCACCAGTTTACTACAATGCAGGATTTTGTATGGAGATAGCCATTGTGGATGCACAAAGCTCCTGTGTTCCTTTGATTAACATACAGTAGGTGGAAGCCAAAAACACCAGACAATGGTAAGTTTCACTTTCTACGAAGTCAAAAGGCACTTTAATAGAAGCGTAACTGCCTTTTTCATGGAGCTCAGCAACAAAAATATTCTTTCTTAAGGCTGACTGAATGCCTGCTTTGTTCAGAAGTCAGGCAGAGCTCTCATTGTCAGGTTGGTCACAACCCATTTTAGCGCAAAAGCTAGGAGAGCAGACATCCTGGGCAGGCAGCAGTACTGTAAGCCTTGGTAGTAAATGCAGCTTTACTGAACACACTAACAGGAGGATTTTCTTTCAGAAAGAGGAGTGAGGCATCTCCCTAGCAAACCATGTCTCAGGGGAATTGTACAGGCCATTGAGTTATAGTGTAAGTATGACGATAATGAAGATGTGAGGGACTTGGTCTATCTCTCCATCAGAGGGAAAACTTTGTAGACTCTGCTGATCACTTTTCATATTCAAGGGAAATTTTAAAATGTCATCAGAAAGAATTCATGATCTTCTATGGACAAGTAGTAAACCAGAGCAATTCAAAACATTTTAGACCAACTAGATACCACCACTCTAAAACCTCCATGAGTTTCCAGCTTTGCACTCCTTGTTTACCAGTTTTGCAGCACCCCTGCAGCTGAGCCACCACACAGCTGATGGCACTGCAAGTGAGGCACATAGGCTCAGGGCTGAGACAGCAAGAGGACAGGAGATAAGAAAGCTGTTGGCCTGCATGTTTAAGAAGCATTTCTTCCATCAACCTATTATGCAAATATATAGGCTTGCCTTTGAATTACCACACACACTCTTTTGAAGTCTAGATAACCATAGAAGCAAGAGTCAAGTTGTGCAGAACAAAGCACATGTCAGTGCTAACTCTTATGCTGTAATAAACACTTTATCAGTAATGACACCAAATCGGAGCTCAACAACAAGTTTAACTTTTCTCCTTAGCTTTCACCCACTAAAGAATAGGCTCAGAAGCTACATCATTACACAGGTGATAGAAAAGATAAGGAAGTATGCTTATGATGTAATTACTTAAATCATGACAGTCTCCCAATTATGAACCCGCTTCTAATTATCCCAAGTCTTCTCATTTGGCATGCACCACTTGAACATTTGTTTAAGTTGCTGCCAGAATGCCTGTCATCAGTAGGACAAGGTTGTGAGTAGAAACCTGAAGACAGGCTTGCATGCCTGTCGTTCAGAACTAGCACCATATTCACCACCCTAAGAAAGGTATTTTAAAAGAAAACCACAGTGCAATTTTGAAAGGTGTCTGGGTGAGAGAAATCAGACAAGAACTCAATCCAAGATTTTCACAACCAACATTGAAGATTTCTTTGCTTCTTACTGCTTTAAGAAGCATTTTCCATCTTTCAAAAAAAAAAAAAAATCCGAACAGCCCCAACCTGAAGGTTGTTTTCTAGCTTAGTTTGGACAAGAGAGAAGTTAGTTCTTTTTCTAGGGACACCTCAAGATCTGAGAACCAGCCTGACCCTCTCCATATTTTTTAGTGATTTCTTAACCTAAGCTCTTTTCTAGAAGCCATACTAGTTTAAGGTTTACTTCTTGACCTTCACTGCTTTTACTCACCCTCACCTCTTTACTCTGTAAATTAAAAATTGTGGGTCTTCTACTTCTTCATATAAGACAAGTGCATAAATAACCAGTAAAAATGTACCTCATGTAAGTCATGTCAGTCATACAATTAAACATTTTCTCCTCCTCATGATGTATTTTACTGATGTATAAATCATGACTAAAAGGCAATTTAGTGCAGACAGGAATTTTACTGGGGTGCGGATCCCCTGGACTCATCTGGAAAATGAGAAACAATCATAGATGATACATCTTCCTGGGTACATGATCCACTGAAGCTAGAGTACTCCGTCTAGACTGAGATTTAACTTCCTCATTCAAATCCAGTGAAATAGGACTGCACTAGATGCAGTTCCATAAAACATTTGTGTTGGATTAAGGAGGTTTTTACAATGCCCGATCACACTGAAGAAACCATGTGAACAGAATGGAGCACTGCCAAGTCACAGGAGCCGAAAGGTAGCCAGTGACTCCCTAAGTTCAGCAAGGCTTCAGCTGCACTCACTTTCTTCCTCCCATTAAGGAGAAACTCTCCCCTTTTTCCTAGCCAAAAGGAGTCTGCAGGCTCAGACATCCCCCGAACAAGATATATTAAAATCAAACACCTCCTCCTTGACTTCCAGCAGATTGAAGTACACAGCTTTAGTATTTTATCCCTTTGAGCCTTCTGCTGTCCAGAGCCACCAGATCACAATACATTTTCTGAAACACAAGATTGAGAATGTGCTGATTTCTACAGCACTCTGCCAGCTCCCACTATGAGGAATCCCAGTACTCTATTTTGTTTTATATAAAAACAGCCTTCACTGTTTTATCTGCCTTGCAGTTCAGGAAACAAAGCTGACCCCCTTGGTCTGTGCAGGCAGCTGCATCACAGCAACATGCCCTTCCAGAGGACATCCTCCTGCAACACATCACACTTCTGCGTACTTGTCCAGAGACTGTTCCTACCCGTGACCTCCTGCACAGAATCTCTAACATCCAGCTGAATATATATACCTTCCACAATTTTTAAGGTTTCCAAGCAATAGCTAATCTTAGATTCAGCATAATCAAGTTTTGAGTCAGGCTTCAGCAGTACTGTCCATCCAGACACTGGCAAGAGAAAAGACCCCTTGCCAAGGGGAGAGGGAAATCAGGATTAAAAACTGTATTAAAACCCACAGAGAAAGGCTGGGAGGGCTGGAACAAGTCCATATAAAGAGGGTGAGAGCTGACAATAGAGCACAGTATCTTTCAGCCATCTGTTTTGTTTTTTACCTTAAAGGTGCAGTAAAATGTATTTATACACAATTCCTCAGTTTACAAGGAAAGCGATTGCCTTATAGGCTTTAAAACGGGCCTCAGCTGAGCAGCAGTTCTCCCAGCCTGGATTTTGAGGATTGTATCTCACTCCATAAATAATACTTTCATTCATGGGGGCCATAGTTTTTAGTCTCCACTGCCAACTGACATAGATTTTGTTCCTCTCCACTGAGATACAGCAAGATGGAGGCCTGAAGTAACAGTTGCCTGAAATGTACCTAGTGACAGGAACATTCCATGCAGAGTTTTATTTCTCCATGATAATTTTTAATGAACTTTGAGTTTCACATCCATTGAGACAGCAAGACAGAGTACCTCATAAAAAGCCTTGAAGAAAGATACCAAGTGCTTGGATTTTTTTCCCTTTAAATACAAGCTTCTGAGTAGTCTGAACAAAGTAACTCACCAGCGGTTTATCTAAAAGAATCCTTCACGGAAGCCTGGCCCTGGGAGCAAGTTCTGCATTTGCTGTTCATCAGAGCAGAAGTCCATCCTCATGGGATAGAGCAGTCCTCAGGAGGTGCTGGCAGACAGAAGAGCACAGAAAAAGCCTCAGCCTACCCTTTTGTTCCTGCATTCAACCCAGCAGCTCCTAGACTGCAGACAATCATAGGCTCAGAGCTGGCTTAGTCCTCTCTCCTTTCCTAGTCCAACCCAGTGCATTCCAGGCACATCCCAAGCTCTGCTCCCTTGACCAAACAGAAAATATACACTTAGCAACAAGGATGAGAGTAGAAGGAAGAGAACATGGACACAGCTGCTGTTGGGTAACCAGGGCATTTAAGGGTTGGTCTGTTCCAGCTACAGTGACTTCTCATAGAATCACTCAAATATTGTCTTGTCCAGTCAAAGATACCCTATAGATGCTGTGTTTCACCACTGTGTAGGGTAGCCAGTGTCTATGTGGCTCACAAGGACTCGTGAAAGAAGTTACAGCACATCTGATGCGGTCAAAGTAAAGGCTTATTACAGCAATACAGAACCATTTTACATAAACCACACTTCAAATGTATCATCACCATTATTATCCTGTTGGAGGAGGTAGATCCAGAACAGTAACCTAAATAGAGATAAATACAAAAGCTCTGGACTAAGCCAACGCTAACTTAATACATGTATTCAGGACAGACTTTTTCCAGAGTCAGAAGTGATGAGACACCAGACCCCATTTTGGTCTGCCTGTAGCAATTATTACTCAGTAAAATGAAGAGGAAAAACAGAACAAAACCAGCCTCTACCTTTCACAGTTTCTCTAGCTTACTGCTAACCAGAAATATTCACATCTTCACAAGAAATACTACTTCATAGATTCTTTCTTTCCTGGATATGTTAAGATAAATACAGTAAGGCAGGCCACCCTGCAACCCTTATGCATGTGTGAGCAGATCTATTCAGGTTAATGGGGGCCAGCCACAACACCTGCAGGGCAGGCTCGCACTCCAGGTAAACATTTACCTTTGAAAACAATATCAAATTGGTTTGCCCCAAGTGACCATAAATATTATCCTCTGGGAATTCTGTTTTGCTGTTGCTTTTTGTTTGTTTGTTTAAAAGAAAAAACACAGGCAACTCTCTACAAAATACCCTTGTTTTAGGATTAAAGTAAATAAAGCTCAAAAGGTATCTAGTATCTACTGAAATCCCACAAATACACGCATTTCTTAGCCACAGTACTAGAACACCATTAAAGAGCACAGATATGTCAGTTTGCCTACAAATGACAATGGTTTTGTTTTTTTGCTCATTTCCCAGAATATTTTTTAAAGAGCCTTATTTCATTTTATTCTTCTTCCTTCTCTCACTCATGAGATTTCCTTATGCTCATGATTGCTTATTTGGCATAGTATTTTGTTGCAAGAGAACAGCCAAGACCCACATGCATACATAGCACAGACTTTCCACTTGAGGAGAGCTAGTTTTTACAGTTTATAGATGGCACACAAGCTAACTTGCAGGGTGAATAACCTTAAGCATAGAAACATTGAGAGGCAGTATCTGCATGCAGCATTTTGTGAGCCAAATCAGAACCACATCATCACCTTTCATTTCTCATAACTCTTGCACCAGACACCAAACCCAACATTACATCTTGAAGTTCACTCAGTTACTGAACCTTAAAAACTACCTTGACTATATACAGCTGGGCTGTTAGAGGGATCTACAACATCACTAGCTGTTGCACCCCAAAGGATTCCCTTGCTTAAAAGGATAAGGAAAACACAAGAGGTGGTTTGCCCCAGGCTCTACTTGAGAGCTTAGAGGCAGCTCCAATTCTGTATTTTTCCCCCCCAGACACCCAGACCTCTTCCCTGCCCTAGTATACTTCGTGGTTGAACCCAAAGCCATTTGCCACCAGTAGAAAGACTTACTCTTTTCACTGAGTCACAGCTCTTGCCTTGTTGTTATGAGCTCACCACATTGGTCCACGATGAGCAGCAGAGGCACGCTTCCTTCAGTCATACCAGCTATGGCTGATGGCCATAACCAGATCAGTCTCACCTCACTGGCCACAGGTATGCAAACCTCAGTAGCTACAGACACCTGGAAGACAAAACAGTAGCTTCCTTCTATACTACTCCCTGCCCTTGTTTATTCAAGGACCTAATAAGAGATGACCGTGGCTATTTTCTACTTAAAGTCATTAGTTAAACAGCAATTGATTACAGATGGAGAACAGTCTTCATGTTTTATTACTGATGACTTGTTTCCTGGCATTTAAGGACAGATGTAGGTTGGCAGATCTGTTCCCTCAGGCTGTAGATGGTGCAAGGTGTGGCTACGCTCTGTGTTTACAAGCTATTATCACATCTCATCATGGGCTTTTTCAGGTTCTGGGTATGTCAGCAAGATTTAAAGGCTCTGTGTGAGGGAATACGAGAGCAGTTTGGTTTGTCTGCTATCAGTCAAGGATTGCTGACATGCTTTAATCTATTACTTCTAGATTTTCTATGAAGTAGTTGCTACTTTTTTTTTTCTCAACGGTTTTCAACAGACCTCAGCAGCCTTGAGCAGAGACTGGCAGCAAGGCAACTAAATGGACTTTTTATTTCAGGTCTACCAGGTAAAACACAGAGAGCCCAAACCACAATACTGAATTCAGCTGGGTCTTGCTGCCCTCCCCATGCTGCACCAGGCAATCCCAGGGGAACTGTTCCTACAGTAACAAGGATCCAAGCTCAAAGTCTGTCAGGCCCATCTTTCTGCATTAAAACTGAGATGTGTGCAAGATCCTACTCAAAGTTTTCATCTGGTGCCTATTAAAAATGAGACCAAGCTAATTGAAACAATCAGTGGGTATTCTACCAAGCAAATGTCTTCAGAAATCTCTACTGGCTCCCTGAACACAGCAGAAAACAGTTCAAAATACCACTGCTGAAGCCTTCTCTGCAGCTTCTCTCTCAGATCCCATTCCCATCCTATTTCCCAGTTCTCCGACTTCTCCCCTTTGCTCCTCAAGTGAGAGATGCTCTCCTGACTCAAGACCCCAGGTCACCATGCTGCAACGTATCCTCAGTTTACAATGATTTCAGCAAACAACAGTGCTGGTAGTACTCTGTAGGACTTGATTCTTGGTGTTTAAATATGCGGTATACATACAGCTATTGTTAGAAGGTAGTGGCAGATCTTTTGCAGAGGGGTCTTTCACCATCTAACAGAGCTTTTCTACTTTGTCTGACAGCTGGAGTACATAGGAATCACTGTATTTGATTCCATATGTCCGTCTGCTCCAGAACACTGGATTTGACAGGCAAACAGCTGCCTTGCTAAGACACAAATAGTTTCCACAAAGGGTAAGTTTGGCCCTAACTTCCATGAAGGTTACAGGTATCACTTTGTGGCTTGAGATTGAGAATTTATGGCCCTTCTCACACCTACCATAAAGCTATCAAATATCTGCTGGTTCCCAGATTACCACCAGGACAGATAAACCCGCCTGACAGCTCCTCTTTCCAGATTCTCCTAGCTCCATGTGACCAGTCACTGACCCTGACCCTGAGCCTTGCCATCCTCACTTCCCACCAAAAACCCCAAAGTCATCGTTTCAGAAATGCTGGTGATGGCAGAAGTGCACTTACCTGTTTCTTTACATTTTTTTCCCCAAACAGAAAGATTCAGCGAAAACATTTCGAGGTCAGTTGCAAAAGGATTTCTTTAGTCCCATTTATAGCAGCTGATTTAGTTAATGCCTGAAAAGGATTGTAGTATTTTAAATACAAAGCTTCATGTTCTGCTGACCCTCCCAAATGTCATGTTACATTTCAATCTAATATCTGATTGGAGACCCAAATTCAGATCAAATTTGCAACAGGTAACACTCTGGATGTGTTTTCCAGCAAATCTAGTGAGCCTGGCTAAATCCCCTAGCTTTTTCTTTCACATGGCTCTTTTCTATCCAATACCATGATAAATATCAAGTGCCACAACTGGATTTTTTTTTCTTGTATTATTTCTCACTAATAAACAGCACTCCTTATTTCTCAAGAGTAAGGACTATATCTGATGTTACAATCCTAACAGTTTGGTAACATGAGTGTATATGTTAGCACTGCCTCCAGTGTGAGCTTGCACAGTGCTATGGCATTTATCATCTTTTTCAATAGCATTGTGATCAACTTGTCAACTCAGATTGCAGGAGTAGAGACAGTTTTTGTTCTTAAGCAGCAGGACTGCTGGCAACACATTGCACATGTGTTTGTTATTTTTTTTGTTTTGTTTTTGTTTGTTTGTTTGTTTGTTTATGCAATATCATCTGCAAGCTTTTATTTTAGATATTCCTTCCCCCCCAAAAAAATGTGGCTATACTTTCTTAAGGGTCAGAATAGGGTCTACAGTAGATGATCATGACCTAAAACTTCATTGGGAAAATAATAAAATAAAATAAAATAAAATAAAATAAAATAAAATAAAATAAAATAAAATAAAATAAAATAAAATAAAACAAAATAAAATCCATTTGTAGAGAAGGAATAAAGAAGCTGTTGCAAATACAGGAAGGTTAATGTATTAATCTTCTGCTGGCATGGCACACTCTGGGAAAAAGGCTAATTAAAAGGGATTTGAGGAAGGTCATCTAGGAGTGCCTTATACTGAGAGCAGTGGCAAGAGTGCTGGGTTATCAGTGATTTTTGAAAGTTCTAATTAAAGTTCCAGAAAACATAAATTGTACCAAGAAATTGAGTCTTTGAACTTTGTCTACACTAGAAATACATAGAAATACACTCTCTACATTAGTTCTGCAAGTACTTACAGCTTTAAGAAACTTGGAAGAGCAAAGAGTGTGGCTCTATTTTCTCTATGACTAAATCCTGCTCCTGTAAAATATGTATGTAATGACTTCTGTTTACACCAGTGATGGGAGTAAACAGCCTGATGAGGGAACATGGCAAAATACTGCTGATTTTATCAGCTGAAGCATGTGATATGCAGGACTTGTTTCCCAGGAAATCAAACTATTAACCAAATTACAAAGCTAAAATCCCAGCTCTGCCCTTCTAACAGCAGCAGGAACAGATTTAGACAAAACCACATGTTCTCAAGCTCTTTAGTTTTAAAAATGAGACGAGAACGAGTCCAAGGTACCTCCATCTCCTGTAACACGTGTCTCCATTTGGAGACATTGCTGTGCACTTCAGACACAGGTGATACAGATGCTTTAATTGAGGGGGAGCTGCTTTCCCTTTCCCAACTTTGCTGTTGTCACTGGACATTGCTGTTGTCACTTTGGCGTTATGGTGTGCATTTAATTTATATTTTGAATTACTGAAGGATGATGACTAGTTAAGTTCATTGGCCATGAGGTTCATGACCAGGTCTGAAACAATTCCAGATCTTTTCAGAGCATAGGGTCATGGGTAAGGGGTTTGGTTTTTGCTTTGGTTCATTGCAAAGAAAACAGTCAGCTACAAAATTAGCTCTGCAACCATCCCTGGTCTAGATTCATGGCCTTGGCTTGGACCCATTAGTGGCAACAACTACAAAAGAAAGTTGAAGGGAGGAAGAAAAAAATAAAATAATTCCATAAATTCCAGTAGCTCCTGGGGAAAAAAAAAATAAATAAATTGACCTTTATTATCTACTAACTTCTAGCTCTAACACTTTGCTCTGGTTTTTGTTTTTAAAATACTGTTGCTGGCAGAATGGAGTCCAAAGAGAAAATAGACTCTGGAAAAAGTGTGAGACTCTGGGGAAACAGTTACTTACTGGCAGTTTCACAACTGCCCCTGCACTTCTAATGAAATTTCATTCGTCAAATTCAGTGCAACTTGGTGACAAGCCAAGATTATTCTGCCTGCCTTTTAGCTCAAAAACATCCTTTTGGTCTCCTGCTCCTAAACAGTGCCTTTAGTTCATTTGAGAAGCCTTGAGAGAAAAAAAGAGTTGCAGCTTGTAGTTAAAAGAGCCAATTTCAACTTCTCATGGACATGTCTTCTTATTTTAATCTGAAAAAGGATTTAAAATTTTGAACCAGTGTAAACACCAAAAAAAAAAAAAAAAAAAAAAAAAAAAAAAAAAAGCACAACTGGTTCTGATTTTATGTGGACTCACTGTTTAGGATGAAGCCACCTAACAGGATTTGAGACTGAGCATCCTTTCAATGCAGGATGAAAGCTTCTAGAGGGAGGAATAGATCTTACTTAAGATGTTCTTGAGATGTTCTTAAATGTTTGAGGCCTGGTTTGTGTAAATAGCTTGCATTTCCAGTCCAGTGGCAGATAAAACAGTTAAGTTATTTGACTTCTCCCACTTAATACTACTTTAACCCACTGAGGCTTTTTGTGTGCAGGTCTTATAGTAGAGCTGTCGATAAAAACAGTCACAGATTTAATTTGGCCTTATTGCAAAAGAATGAAAAAAAGAGTTAACACAAACTGATCTCACTTCCCTCATTGTTAGGAAAACAAAAGAAAACAATAAAAACAAACAAAAAATAGTGATTTATTTTAGATAGTCTGAATAGCTGTAGACAGAGAATTGAAATATGGCAAGGAAATTGCCACCCTAAACAAGCTCCTTTGAGCAATTTGATTTTTTTTTTTTCTTTTTTTTTTTTTTCCCTCCTGAGCTATGAGTCTTTGGAATGCACATACCATTGGTTTACTTGGTAATGTGCACAAAGAGCTCTTCCTGAGGTCCTAAAGCCTCTATGTACCCCAGAGTGGAAAAATGAATGTGAAACTAAGAGGTAGAGCCCGATGGTTTGTCTGGGGCAGGCTATTTGTGACTAAAATACATGTGCTGTCACACATACAATGGTGATGTTTTTTGCATTTTCCTCTAAAATTCACATTTAAAGATGAATATAAATATAAATCAAATACCACAGTTTGATGGGATGAGATTTGTGGGGGTGATTTAGACAACTGACATGTTCTGCACAAAGCCTAAAGTCTGCATCCTGGGAACCCAAACCTCAGCCTGGAGATTCTGAACCTCCTTCTCTCCCATTCAGCTCCAAAGTGCTTGGTGTCTAATGCATGCTAAATACTGGTCTTACATTAGGCCTCTTCATGAAACCACCCAAAACCCATGCCCAGGAGGAGGCTCCAAGGACTGTGCCTCTCTTCTATCAAAAGGCACCGTGGCTAAAGCTTATTTCTGGGACACAGGGAGCACAAGATTGACACCCTGATTTGTAGCAGTAATGAATTACATTCAGTTCCTTTGGGTTTAATCTTACAAAACCAGGGTATAAAGAAGCTTCATGAGATCATCTTATACAAATTTTTGGCCAGCGGCAGGATCAGATATCCCTAGGTTAACCCCAGCAAGTGTTTATCTAACATGCACTGGAAAAAGTACATGTAGAGTCCACAACTACATTCACATATCTGCATCAGTACTTTATACTCCCATAACTTATCTTTCTGTCTTATGGCTAACTAACTACTCTTTACATCATACTTGTCTGCTTTCTTACTCTCCCATTATGCACGAAAGAAAATATTGACTTGATAAAGAAATAGTGAAATTGCAAATCAAAGTTAAACCTTCTAATTGAAGCTAGTAAACAATGCTACAAAGCAAAATAAAGGGGAATTACTAAAAATAAGTCAATTCTTAGTGCTGTCATCATGTATGGGGCCTCCATCTGGAGCTGTGCTGTGGATGTGGCAGCTCTTTGTTTATTTTGAAGGAGTAAGTTAAGCAGTCACTCAAGGGTGTGCAGGAAAAGCCTGAGGCTGGAGATTACAACTTAGCTTTCTAATTAGACTGGAATGAAAATAGGTCTAAATCCATTGGGTATACAAGATAAGTTTGCATACTTAGTAATTGATAATAATTATGGTTGCCTACAACAACAGTGAATGCCTAGTTGTTATTTTGTTACTAAAGGCAAATGAGTAGGGTATTCATTATACCTAAGCTGACGAAACTTTTTAAAAGAGTCCACCGCAACAACACTCCAGGGCACAGGGAGAGCTGTTATTTATCTGCCAGCTGGTCACTTGTTGTAGGGGTCCAAGGAACTAAACATTATCCGAACAGTCTAACTCAGTCCTGCCTAGCACTGTACTTACTCTTGAGAAAGTGATGGAACAGTCTGACTGTCATTTCTTTACATAGAAGAAATCACATAAAAGTAAGTGAGATGCAAAATACTTGAATATGGACACAAGCCACAGGATAAATATGTGTTAACTCTCAGCCACAAAATACCTAAATACTATCCTACATGTAGCTGTCTAGGGAGGGAATAGGAAACAACCCATGGAATTTTTGATAATGGATGATCATCAAATGATGGTCCTTTTTGTTGGGTTTTAATTTTAATGATAAGAATTTAATATGCAGGAAAATGAGAGATTTTCAGCTGTACAAATAGAAGTTACACAAAAGTGCTACAAAAGCTATGTCTTGTTAGCTTGTAAAGAAGTAGGGATTTGTAATAACATGTATGCTGAAAGCATTAGAGCAGCCATGAATATCCCCTTGCACTTACTCCCTCAGTTCCTAATGTCAGGAACCTGTGCAGCCTATGTCAATATGCAACAGAACAAAACAGTACTTTGGGAATCAGAATAGTTTGGTCTGAGTCTATCTTTATATATGTGTGCTGTGGGGTGTGTGAATGCCTGGTTTCCGAAGGAAATGAAAGCTTAAGGGTTAACAGACTGTGTCTGAGCCTGTGAGTATTTCTTAGGAAAGTTCACCATGTGCATGGATGACCATTTATCTGAGCTTAAGAAACTCTTGACCCTTGTCTTTCAGGGAGCCACAGCTGGTAGCGCATCCACAGCCTAGTTCAGTGAGATGAAATACCAAGTTATCTGTGAAGTCACTGGGGTATATAAAGTAATACCACCAAATACATTTCTTTGCAAAGCAGAAATTCCCTTTCTGAGAGTTATGCAGGTGCAAGTTGATTTTGAACATTGAAAATATTGGGGATTTGTCAGGGACTTTGCAAAAGAAGATAATCTGTTTGCACATAAGAGCACCCCTGCACACTTTATAAGCCATCTTCTTTCTGCACTTTTAGTATTTGGGATTAAACTTTGGCAACAGATATGATGTGCATGTCTGGGAGGTATTTAACTTACATGCATTCTCAAAGCAACTTGCTCAGATTTCCAAATATTTAGAAGATTCTTACATGTTTAAAAATACCTTATTGCATTTTGGTGGATGAGTTCCAGATCTTACTGTGTCCTGTAAATGCTTCCAGATACCCCCTTTATGGCAGCCTGGATTTTAGACAAGGTTTTATTAACAATAACAAGGGTATGTCCTTTACAGCGCTATCTGAAACAGCTCGAGAACTGTTTTGATAGGTTGTGGGAGAGAGCCTTAATTTTGTTTCACTAAGCTGCATTAATAAACTGCTTCAGCTGTAACCAAAGCTATGGTGAGTAATAAATGTGATGTCTCAGTCTTCTAGAGGATGGTGTTTGCAGTGATGGACACTCATCTAAAGGATGGCCTAGAGGAATGAATGGTGCTAGCAGTCTAAACACTCCCTGGAAGAGGGAGTAATCTTCAAGAGATCATATTCCTGAAGGGGTGTAAAACATTAAATATATATAGAGAGAGAGAGAGAAAGAAAGAAGAAAGAGAAACACTTCTCTGTTATAGAGATTTTATACTCTCTCACTTAAAAGTGGCAGAAAATACTTTTAAAAGCTTAGAAGGAGAACAGAATAAAACACTTTCAAATAACATCTGTATTCTTATCACAACTGGAAATGGGGAACATCCTGAGACTTTAGAAACCCCACATTTTCCCCCTCTTTTTGTGTATGAGGGAAAATTGAGAGAAATGGGGTGGAAATCCCCCAAAATACAAGCATGTTACTTCTTTCCCCAGAAACTAAATAGTTACATAGAAATGAAGGTCCTCTGGCTTTATTTTAAAATCTGCCAGCAAAACTTAAACAATTTCACATAAAAATTTGGTTTGTTTCTTTGTTTTGTTTTTCAATCTGCCTCAGTATCATTATCTGTGGTACACAGATGGTTTTGAATACACAGAACTTATTGCTGATGTACAATAATCCTCAAAATACTGTGTTCATTTGATTCCACAGACCAAAAATCTGACACAGTACAGTCAACAGCTAGGCAGTCATTAGGAAATATGTGAATACTATCCTACCTGCCTACATTTTTAATACCAGGACAACATCAGTAGGGCAGACAGTACTTACAGCATGAAGCAAAAGGAAAAGAGAAAACATTGTCTTATTGTCTTAAGGGCCTCCTTCAATAATGAAGTAGGAAACAGTTAATTTCTGTAAGGTTAGTTTGGCTCGTGTAAAAGTAACATAAGATATTTGAGATTAAACAGTTTTATGTCCTAAAGTAGAACGTATTTGTCAATCCACAAAAAGAAAGAGCACCATACAGATATATTCCCAAAACTGTATGCTGCTTGGATGTGAGTGGTTCATTTCCAGAATAAATGAAATTTTGCCATTTCTAAACTAAAGTTATTTTAGTTGTTTAGTTCTTGCCTTTTAGGACAAACTCAAACATTTTATATTCACCCTTCAAGTCTGCAGTTGACATCAAATGGGGCTTTATTTATATTTCAGATCAAAAAAGTTTTAGGGGCTATTATTGAAAAACAGCAATAATTTTTATTCCTCACTCAAAAGAATACTTTTTAAATTCGAATCTCCAATTTAGCCTTTCCATAATCAATATTACATGGCATAAAATAGGAAATAAACATGTCAAATACATTTCACAGTCCTTTTCCTTTAAGGTGTTTGCTGCAAAATTACATACCATGTTGATCAACACAGGCACTCAGGTCAGACTTGGTTACTCTTTCTCTACCAGAATATTTACTTCTCTGTTGGACTTACAAAAGGAGACAGCAAATTTAAGATGAATGAGATTACCCAACATCAGTAAAGAAAGACCAGTGTTTTTGAAGCATGCAGTCAGTACTTACTGACTCTGCTAAGGTGCATTCACTGCATTTAAAAACAGAGGAATATTTTACCATATTAGTTGTAAACAGGAAAACTATAAAATGAGTATCTTTACACGTGGATATAATTTGCACACATGCAGACATTTTAGCATTCATTATCAATTAGCAAATAGATTACCAAAAGCAGGAATCTTTTTTAGAAGTTACATAATCCAATATTTTGCTGTTCTTACTGGAAACATGTTGGCTGCTGAGTAGCACCATTGAAATCAGTGATGGCACTTCACAAATGAAATAGAAGTCCTCACAAGAGAGAGTTTTAATAATCTGGCCTAAGGACTTCCATAAGAGCGATAGCTGCTGCAGTTATCGCCACTTAAATGTTTAAATGCTTTATGAGCATCCAGGTCCCCCAGTAGCCTTTGTTCCACATTAAGCAAGTTAGACTGTCAGTGTAATGAAACATAGCTAAATGCTTGTAGAATCAGGTGGGCTCCAAACCATTAAAATAGCTTACTGGAGTGAAAGATGCGGAGCAGCAGCAAAACCACTGCCAGCTTGGTGAAAAGGTCAGGGACATCTTCATCTGTATTTGGTATTCTTTGAACTTAGATAGTTACTCTACAGAGAAAAATGACAATCACATGCTCGTGCATCAGATTGCCTTGCTGTTAAATGGGGGAGCTGGCACATTAACCACAAGACCATTAGTGTGAGCACATTTGAAGGTCTTTCACTGTTGCAGGAAGAAGTTGCACGGTTAAAGAACAGGGCTGCAGATATCGTATTAGATACAAATATCGTGTACAGCCATGGGTAGTTTTGGAAGATGCACTGTGAAAATTCAAATAATGCTAGCTTTTAGAAACTTTCCCTTGTTGAATGTTATGAACATTCCAGCAGACCTGAGGCTATGTTTGAATAAAGAAAGAGCTGAAAAAAGTATCTAGTTCCTTTAAGTAGGTTAGTGCAAACACTCCCTGAACTAGCCCTTTTGCAGTCGCACAATACTGTGTCTGCCTTTACTCAACTTACTCAACTTTTTTTTTCTTTTTTCCCCCCATATGGGCCAAAATTTTGCAGTAATATCTTCCTTATGTAAAATGCTCCCTTCTGTTTGAATGTTGAGAAAATACCTGAGATCCATCAGCAACTACTGTCTCTCAAGTCATGTCTCCTGCCCTACCTGCAGAATGATGGGCTGGTCAGGTCAGAAGCCATTTTGACACAGTTGTGCACCCCATTAAAAACCCACATGAAGTCAAGCCCAAAAGCAAATCATTGTGAAGCCTTTGCTTCACACTCAAACCAGATTTATTAGGAAAAGAACCTAACCCTATGGATGATAATTATTCTTTAAACATTTCATAAATAGTATGGTCTGGGTCATTATTAAAATGTAATACATATTATCGCTCTAGTAATCTTTTTCTTGAAATGAAATCATGATTTGTAGCTAGGTGGTGGTTTTAGGGAAGGGTAACTTTTTTCATAATGGGGCCTGAGATTGGGAATTATGCAATAATCTCAAGAGCTTGTCATTAAAGATCAGTTTACTAATTGGTTGGCCAAACATTTCCTTAGAACTTCTCTTTGGTAGCATTTTCAAACCATTATCTTGAGGGATTCTACATCATATAGCTAATTTTTCATTCTCTAAAGAAAGATGGAGACATGATTTCAGTCCTAGCAGTAAAGAACGCATTGCTGGCTACATTCAGCAGTTCCATTTCTGTCAGGTGTGGTGCCCTTGCAGATTGACCAAGAAGCATTAGCAGGCATTAACCCTCTGGCTGACAGCAGTGAATATGGCAGATGCTCCTAGGGCACAGGTGGATGTTTTAATTGCACAGCTGTGCACATCTCCTTGTCATATCAGGGCTAACCCTGGTGCCTGGCACAAGAGACATCAAGTGCTTGCCACTGCACGGTAGAATGTCACAAACATGGTGACACTTTTTTCTTCTCAATTTATTAGCAAATCTATCAAAATCTATCAGGAAGGAGGACAGAGAGCCTCTGGTCCTCATGCATAAAGACACATGGACTTCAAAATGTGTAGTCCTTTTGGAAGAAGCTACTGCATCTGATTCCCTCCCATCATTCAGTGCAAGGAGCAGGTGTCCCCCCTACATTTCTTCCACATGACTCCTCCATATGAGGAGTCTGCTAAGCATCTTGTAACTCAATGAGAACTGCTTACAGAAACTAGCTCCCACAAGCACAGTGAGGCCCTTTGCAAACTCCAAAGCTGGAGGGCTCAGAGTAGACCTCCTAAGCACTGGCATGGAGTTAGCAGATGTTTGGCAAGCAAACAGGTGCCATATAAGTATTCCTTTTATGCTGCAGCTTTGTGGATGTGAACTCCAGCCAGGATGCATAGTTAGGTACCTGCCACAGAGGAGGAAAGAGTCAAGATTTATCACAGTAGCACATTCAATATGAGAGGAAGCCAAAGCAGAGTAAGCAAGGACCAGTTGTACTAAGCACTGGAGTGAGAATCATTGCTGTGCATGTCTCCACTTGGCAATGTGGTTAAAACTGCACACACAGTCAGCGTGAACAAGGTTTAGAAAGAAAGGCAAAGTTAAGTGCTCTCAATAGTATCGTGCCTAGCAGCACCCACAAAATGTCAACACTTGTCACCACTGGCACTACACAGCAAATTTTCTCAGTCCATTTTGATGCAGCTCTGCTTCACAGCCTGCAGAACAGGAAAACCACATCCTTTCTGAATAGCGAGCATATGACCTAGAAATTCTCAGCATGAGGTGTGATTTCACTGGAAAAGACAGAAAGACATTTTGAAACTGCAGCTAGCAAGATAGACTGCTGATGCAGAGAGGTTACTGAATAAGTAATGGATGCAGAGGTCTTGTTTTTAAGCACATTACAAATTAGTAGAACCAGAAAACAGCCGAAAGAACTGATTTCCCTCTACTATATCCTTGTCTTCTGTGCATCTTCCATCAAATGAACAGGCTTTTCAGAAGTCTTGGGAAAAAAAAACACATACAGGCTACTTTGAGCACGGAGATGCTTGTCTGCAATGAATCATTTTCTGTTCCTTGCTGGACCAGGGAAGAGGCCATTCTCTGTTTACAGGATAGAAGCGACAGAGGTCATGGCAGCCTAAGCGAACAGGCTGTGACAATTTTACAATGGATGAATTTTTATTGGCTGAACCCTTGGGACCAGCAACTGGCCTGGATTTTTGTACTACTATTATTCTGACGACCAAATTTCTTCCATTCCCTGAATTCCTGGACCAAAAATTTACCTGGAAACAGCTCAAATGTATTTGGAAGATGTGGTGATTATTATTTTATACATTTTCTCCTCCATGTCTGGTTTCTGCCCGACGAAATGCATTTATGGGCAGGGAAGATGCAGGTCTCAGACTCCAACTCAGTTTTGCTGAACCAGGGTGTTCAGATATCTTGTCTGTGATCCCAACAAATATTCAAGGGTTAGATTCAAAAGGTTTGGGCACTCAGCTCTCAGCCAGCTGCACAAGGGTGGGCATAATGAGATAGGACCTATTGGATACCCCTGCCCTTCTGGAGTACCTGGGATGCCCTAAGATACCTGTCCATAGACTCCATGCTTACAAAACCCAGTCCCATCCCTGCTAGACCCACTTTTGAAAATCCAGACCTCAAATGTTCACATGCCTAAGCTAACTAAACCTCCAAATGACTTTGCTTTTAGAGAAGGAGAACACAGTGCCAAGAACAGGGGAAATACAGCTTGGCGCTGTTTGTATTGTCACAACACAGCCAAGGATATGCTTGGGGAGATTCAGCAAAGACAGCAACCCCTTTGAGCAACAAACATGCCTCCCTATTGAGGCATCCTGCTGCAGCTTGCCAGCTCTCCCTGCCCCTCAGCTCATGACTGCCTGTACCACAGCTGCTGTGCTCTTCTTGTGTCATCATCCACAAATCACTAAGTGCCTGCATTTTCCTACCTGAAAGATGCTGCTGCTGATGTTACTATTCCACCTCAAAGAACAACAAGCAGTTCAGAGACTGCTGACCTACAACGTACACCAGAGAAAAACCTGGTAGCCGAGTATGCAGTAATTTTTCTTAAATGCACGTGATTACATGATCAAATAGGTGTATTACATCTCTGCTATATATAGTTCTATGGCAATAAATATTTAACCTCTGCAGGATTTTCTTTTACCCAGTTTAACCACAGTGTGGACAGTAAACCACTGACAGACTAATGTATACAAGCTTTCCCTTATTTTTGTCTGCACACAGCTAAATGAAACACCTTTTTCTCTAGTACTTCATTTCTCATGTCTGTCATGGTTGTGCTCCAGAAGTGGGTTCATATTAACATCTCAGCACTTGTTTTCTAACCTCACCTGGTACAAAAGTGCCACACTCTGCACTTACCTCATTCCTGAAACCTTGAAGGGGAATGAATGATAGGGCCATAACTAGCAGCAAAGAATTTCAGAAAAAGTTCTCTAATAAAATGGAACCATATGAAGGAAAACAAACAAACAAACAAACAAACAAACAAAAACCTCCAAATGAATTTGAACAGAAATCAGCCAACCTGAGAAAAATCGGAAATTGTTTGCAAGTAATGAAGACAGAAGGAAGCAAAATTCATCAAGATCATATTTACTATGAATTAGTCAGTCAGTTCTCATCTTTGGAACTTAACAGTGTTACAGAAAGACAGGCCCTTGAATAGAGAGGAGGAAGTTGCTGCTTTGAAGGCTAGACTCACTTCTAAGTTAAAACTTCTCATATCCTGACAGATTTTTCCATATCTAACTACATCATTCACGGCAAGCATTTGGAATTCGTCTATATGAATTCATCTACACGTAGTAAGTCAGAATTATTACCCTACACATGCGAACACAACTGTCACCTACTTCAACATAAGCTTTATCAGCTGGACTGGTCCCAAGAGGCAGTAATGACCCATAAAACTGAGCAGCTTTAGTACAGCATGTGCATTCCCAACACCACCAAGATTTTGCATAAATCAAAGACAGATGCAGTCTTTAGCATGTATGACTACTTTAATGAGTTGTTATATCATATGTATCTATTAAAATGGCATGCCTGACATATTTTAGATATGGGGGCATCTACTTACGTAAATGCATACTTACTTACAATACATCCAAAGTCTAGAACCACAACTGTATAAACATGTCACATGTGGGTTTGCTTTTGTTTTCTGAAATGCAGAGCAAGCTCTGCACTAAAAACACTAAAGCAGAGCTGAAAGCTGCCCAGGGCCACAAGTGGAAAAATGCCTCTGCATCAGGCATCTTTCATTGTATCACTGCACAGAAAAAGCTGAAAAATATAGACACACTTTTTATTTACCCAGATATTTGAGTAAAGTAGCGCTAAAAGCAAGAACAGATGAAAACTCACAAGTTTTTAAGGAACTCAACTCTTTTTTATTTTTTTCTCTAAAGAGTGAAATAATGAAATAATCTGTGTCGTTCTCAAAGAGCAAGACTGAAGTCAGCAAACAGAGCAGCCTCAAAGCCTGAGGGAACAGGGCAGAAGGAGCAATTGCCGCTCACCATATGAATGGCAAGCAAAGAGAAAAGCAGACCTGACCTTTCAGGGAGACCTGGAAACAGCCCTGAGAGCACTGGTCATTAAAACAAACCAAAACACACAAAAAGGCATTAAGACAACCTCACTCCAGTAGGAAGAGGAAGTGGTTTAAGGGGATTAGCTCCAGAAAAACAAAGCTCCACTCTTCCTCATACTCCCAAGGACTCCCAGAAATACTCTTCTGTAGCACTGATGAGGCTATGAAAATGTACAAATGTTGGCAACCGCTCAATAAATGATAGTAATGGGAGGTGGCATCCCTGGACCTCAACCAGATAGCAGACAATTGTCTCATTTTCGTGGTGTGTCAGATTAAATTTAGCCTTTAGTGCTTTGCTTGTGTTGCGCTGTTACAGAGCAAAACGCAGAAGAACATTTAAACCTTACACTGACTTTGACCTGCAAACACAAACACCAGCCCACAAAAATATAGTGCTGAATCATTTCTTTTCCCAGCTGTGACCTTTCTACCCCCTTTCCCTTTCATGTCTGTCCATTTCTTCATGAGTGGCTCTCAAGCATCTATATCACAGAAGCATTTGAGAATATTTGGTAGATTTGTAGTTGAGCTACAGGGAAGTTTTCTCAGCCAGGAGCTTTTCATGGTGGGCAACAAACATAGCTCCCATTTTCTGACAGTGTTTCTTCAACTGTAACAAACTACAACATCTGAGTATCCTGTTTCCCAGGAAACATTTCAAGATTTTTTCAAACTGAAATACCTTGAAATCTTGGGATATCACAAACAAACACATGCGCAATGCAGTCATGGATATCAACTAGACAACAGTTTTGCCTTGGCACTCTAAGACTGGGATATCTGGCTGAGTCTTTTCCATCTTGAGGCTAAACAGATGAAATCTCAGAGCCACAGCCACACCTGAGTCAGTTTTGCTAGGATCAGAATTAATTATACCTCCTTGATTGTCCACTGAAAAAAAACAACAGCCTTTTCAGCTGTGCAAAGCCAACTCATCAATAAGCTGAATTTCAGAGTGTGATGCTTTGCTGTGTCAACACAAGAAATATCAATCCCTTGAGCTTCAGAATTATTCAGAGGTTTGGGCTTTAAAATGGGAGTTATTTTATGGATTCAAAACATGGCTGAAGGTAAAGTCCATGAAGTTGGTTAGTTGGTTATCTGACTTCAAATTTCAAATCTGAGATCAGCTGAGAAGAGTTGTAGAGATGGATGAGAAAAGAGAGGCATGAAATTGGAAACAGACAATAACAGTTCCAGGTACTTTAGCTATATGGGGACTTTTGGAGAACAGGTATCGGTATGACTAGGTACTAACCTAGATCTGAATTAGTCTGAGTTAGCATGGGAGAACAGATGTAAAATACTAACTACTTCTGCTCAAGCTGGAAATGCCAGAAAAATTCCCTCTGCTTGTAGTATTTTGGCTCTTCTGGGTTCAATATACAGTGGTAAATAAAAACTAGGGAAAATCCTGAAGCAGATCTCCATCCAATCATCATAAATTTGAGAACATATTGCATCTGTTGCAAACTTTGTGGGCGAGTTGCATGGGAGATGGATGCAGGTAGAAAAAAAAGCTAACTTCTCAAAACCTTCAAAAAGATAACTTCCTGGGTCCACAGCTTTGTTGTACAAGTGGACAAAGACTCACCATGGATCCAGTTCAGTGAAACACATGCAGAAGTAAAAGCACTGCTGAGTATGAAGGGCCTTAAGAACAACATGCATAAAGTTAAGCGCATGTTCAATTGCTTTGTTGAACACGGGACATAGGTTTTCATCCCTAGCAGCCATTTCCTGTTTGTATACCCTTTTCACGGAAAGAGAGAGGAAGAAAGAGGGTTGTATAGCATGATATTTTTAGATAGATTTTTAATGGAATATTTGTTAAGCTTTCTTCCACCCCAACTCTCCCCTGCCTGCTGTCTGGGTTTTGTATGTGTGTTTTTAATGGTTAGCAATGCATCACAGTATGGCTGCTGTTTAAATATTTGCCTGAAAAAAATGTAGTCTGTACTTAAGAAAAGTGGTTTGGCACAAACTGAACATTCTCAAACGTCCATTTGCCAGATGGATCACTTTGTTCAATTACAAAGAAGAAATATGGTAAAGGAGTTGAAAATCGAGTGGAATGTTCCTAAGCACACAGCATTGTTTACTATCTGCATGTCTCCTGGCATCCTGTGAGCAACTACCAATAAGCTCTTCAAAAATGTTCCTTTTCTTTAAAGAAGTCTGCATTTTTTACAATAATAAAAAGGCAATAGATATATTCTACAACAGCCTGATGGAAAAATGTGCTAAAGTATTTCTATAAATCAAATGTAGCAGTTTGGCATTAGCTCTGAGGCAGTAAATTTAGTAAATTAGGACCAGGTGATTTTAAAATAGAATCTTACATAACTTTCTAGTGTGATGTATATATACTTAATTTAACAAAAGTTTGTCTGTCTTCATAAAGTTATCTTGGCTGCTACCAAAATGTGGTTTAATCTTTAAGAGCCATATTTTTTGTTATTTATCAAGTGCAGAATGCTTTAAATAGCAAAGTAAGGAGGGGAATAGATTTTCAAAGACAGAAAAGGGTATAATCTATACTGATCCTCACAAGGTGTGGGTACTTTGGATCCCTAATGGCCCTGTTTCTCTCTCATTATGTTGATTAATAGTAGTCTGTTCCTCTATCCATCTTCCTTTTCTTGCTCTTTCCCTTCTCCCACAATTCAAAGAAACTTTTTCCTTTCACTCTTCCCCACAGTGGTTACAGCTTGGTCCAACTGACTTTTTTCACTCATTTGCTTAGGTCAGGAGTCAGCATCTGAGACCTTGTGTTTCCTCCTGCGTCCTCACTTTTGATCTCTGCACCAGAAGGCCCATCTCTGGGAAAAGAGGAAAATTAAATGATAAGGCCAGTCTGAGGAGTCTATTCCACCTGCTTTAGTCAAAGCCTGGTGATCCTATCTGCATATATATGCCTGAAAACTGCTTTCCCAGTACATCTTCAACTCTTGTGTTTCTAAGCCAGCATTTAAACCACTAGATAGTCATGTCTAACCATGCCTGTTCTGGGGAGAGGGGTTTGCATACATACAGCCCGACATGTCACAGACAGATCTTCTTGATCTTCTTCAGACCTTCTTGATCTTCTTTTTGAGCAAACACTCGTCGATACCACAACCTTTCACTGGAACAACAGCTTCTGGAGCACCATTGTGGAACAATTCCATGGTAGCTCATCTCACTGTGGTACACTGCAGTGCCCTACTTTTGAAAGCAAGACTGAGGTCCTTTTACCGTGCCTACTTATTGCTTGGAGGGGCAGCACTCATGCATTATCTCAAAACTCTGAAATTAGAGGACAGTGTCACTAATACCCCTAATGTACCCACAGGTTTTTATCAATGGCTTCCAGAGGTACATCTGGCAGTACTTCATGGCACAAAAAATGAGCTTTGCCCTGTTTTGAAAAGTAGTTTCATAAAAGCCATGAACACACAAGGAGACAGATCTTTACAGCTCCCAGACAAGGGAAGTCTGAGGAGGTGAGGAGTCAAATCTTCATGTCAACCCTATGACTCAAGCCCACATCAGATTCCAGGAGCAAAGACTATAAGTCAATTGGGATGTGTGGGAAAAGACAGAGCCTGGGGGTAAAGATGGAAAAGAGGATGTAGGTATTGAATGAGAGATCAACAGATTGTTGTGTGCAGCCTGCCCTTCACATAGTCCCACGACTGGTGCTTCTATCAGCTATGTATCCAGTCTGAAGCAAGTAGAAGAATAACAGTGGTGGATACACATGACAGCTGAGTTATCTGCAGTGCTACATCCCTCACTGAGACAATCTGCTTAGAGGAGCCAATTAAGTCAAAGCCAAGGCTCATGATGCTACACGGTGTGGGCCAAATTCTGATCCCAGTGAAGTCAAGGGAAGCTTTGCCAATGGGAACACGCTCTGTCCTTTTCACCCCATGTTTGGCTACCCTACTGCTGGAAGCATTCAGAGTTCACAAACGATAGCAATGGAAAAGAGAAGGAGCAGAGTTCCCATGTTCCTTCTCTTCTACTATTGTTTCCCAAGAGTCTTGCAGCAGGCAGTAATGCAATGATTTTTTCTTTAAATGACGTTGGACTGAATTGCTCATTGAAAATAACAGAAGAGGAGGAGGGGTTTGGAAATAAGTCATTTTCCTTTAAAGAATGATTTTGGGAGAGCAGACCATAAGCAGATTTAGATGGCAGCAAAGATAACCATTTTTGGTAGTTTTGTGAAGATGCAAATTAACACTGAGTATGAGATGAGAGTTTAAACACTAAGGCCCAGAGAAGAGAAAAAGAAGTGTGAGACATTTCACGTGCTTTTCTCAATTGTTAGGGGTATCAATGGGTCTTCACAGATCTGGTGGAGGCAAAAGAGAGAAAATATACTCTCTTTCTAATTGCATATTCTCCCTCCAAACACAACCAAACGGAGCAAATTCCCCTGAAAATCCTCAAACCTCATCTCAACTCTAAGCTGTGACTTCATGGGCAGCTTAGTGGTAAAGGCAAAACAGGTGCTTCCCCTTTGGATTGATTTTTTTTTTTTTTTAATCCCTAATCTACATTTCATTAAATTTTCTTTTTTGATTTCCCTCCTCCCACTGGAATGGAGTGGTTGCTGCTAGTGGACAACAACGGAGCTGCTGGCCCTACCAGGGGTAAATGCTTTCATGCTTTGAAATCAAGGGTGATGGGAGATGGGGAGAGGAAAAACATGAGGATATAAAATACAACAGCAGATCGCTTACACTAAAAGAAACGGGAGATATTCAATAAGAGGTTCCTAAAAGCAGAGAACAATAAAAATAAAAATAAAAATAAAAAAATAAAATAAAAAAAAAAAAAATTAAAAAACACAGGCTTTGCAAACAAAATGGACACAGTTGCCTAGTCTAGTCATGGGATGATTACTTGAACAATGTGTAAAACTGATGAACAAAATCAGGAGAAATTGCACTTTAGGGGCAGTTTTGATTTTTTTTGACATACTGAAGTAGCATGCATTTTGCAAATCAGGAAGAAGGAGGGTATTTAGGCAAGGGCTTCTTTGGTCCTGTGCCCATGAAATGGGGCTACAATGTAGAAATCCTCTGCAAAGAGTATTAATGTGATTTCAAGGAATTTGATGTAGTTTTAAATCTATGTAAAATAGGCTTTTAAGGATGTCAACGTACACCCCACTTCATATGCCATTTTGTAGCTCCAGGTTTCTGTACAGCCTCCCTCCACATAAATTCAGGGGAAAAACTCTTCAAGATAAAACTTCTGGGGATGGGAATTGCTGCGTATTGCTGCATATGTCTGTGTGCACCTGCTGAGAAAAAACTTACTGATGCTTCTCTAGCAAATCTCACCTTCCTAGATATTAAATACTAGTGTGGCACTTTTGACACAGGAAAGTGAACCTCTTTATTCCAGACCTGTTTCCTGTTTAATTGTCCATGCTCACGCCCCTTCCTTCGTGAAGGGCTCCTTTGCAGGTGGAACTTGCCACAGTCCACAGAAGAGACCCTCTTTCTTGGGTGAGCTGTGTGCTATTTGAGTCATCCTTCATCCTTACAAATCCGCTATGCCAAACACACGTATTCAAAGAGCCTGATTCCAAAGTGGGATAACAGTGCTGTGGTGGGCTGCTTGGCTTTGACCAAAAATTCACTGCACGAAAAGCTTAACATGCCTAAGCTACAGGGAAGCTTCTCATCTGAGGCAATTCTAGTTCCAGTTCTGGATTCCTTTCATCTTAAACTAGCTATGATGCCTAAGCATATCTTTTCTCTTGAGCAACCTCCCTGTATATCTATCATATTTCATCCACACATCTGTAAACTAGAAAGAAGCCTTTTGCAGTGCTATTTCTCATCTTTTCTTAAGAAAAACTAAACAAAACAAAAACTCTTTTGGCATCAGCAGGTCAAATGGCATGCACACCACATGTCTGGAAGCAAGCCTGTATTTTTTAACCCATGTATTAAAAACATTTGGTGCCAGAGCAGAAAATAAAGGAATGTATTCTACCATCATGACTGTTAGACTGTTTTATTTGTTTGGGAAATGAATAACCCTTTTACAGTATCTCTGGAAGGAATAGGCCAGTGCATGCTGCATCCTGGTCTTCTTTTCTGTCTCCAGCCTTCCTCACATACCATAAATTACTCTTGCCGTCTCACCACCATCAGCTCGTGGGCAGGCAAGCACTGGGGACCCAGTCTGCCCCAGTGCTGCAGCTATTTCAAAGGCCAGAAATTGCCTGCAACAACACCAGCTTCTGCTGTCTCTCCTACCCAGCACACACATGATATCCAGGTGCCCAGGTCTCTGGCTTGCCTTGGCTGCCTGCACTACAGGTGTCAGTGCAACTGCAATTGACAAAGTCCTGCCCATGCTGCCCAGGATGAGAAGTACCCTTGGCTGACCCAGATGCTCTGCTCCACCAGGGCAGCTGCTTCTTCTGCATCATCATCTGCAGTCAGTACTCAGCCTTGGACCAGAGAGAAATTCACTTTGTTCTCATTTGATGTTCTCTCATTTCCTTTTCCCGTGGTGAGATGGGTCCCTCATGCTCTTTTAATACTGTTTCCCTTTCCCATGCTCATTTCCTCCTGAGAACCTGACTGCCTGCTTTGAATAACAAGTGGAAATTGTAGTGGTATTTATTTTCATCCTTTATTTAAATCTGAACAGATTTTGCAGTTTTTAATCACTGGATCAGGCTGGTTGCTCAGAGAGATCCCAGTGCCAGAATAACTAAACTGCAATTGCTTTCCATGATTTCCCAACCTAACAAAGTCTGGATTCACTTTCAAAACTTTTTAGGTGGGAGGACACCAATATGTTTCTTTCTGGCTGGCATTTGAAGCAAAACAGAGAGGACAGAGGGAGCTACATTTACTCCTTTTATTTACTCCTACATTTACCCCTTAAGAGGGCCACTAAACAGGACTTTGATGGTTGACTTGGAAAGTTAAATGGGTGATTCCTGAAGAAACTGTGTAAAGCTGCGTAAAATGCCCTTCTTGAGAATGAGAAACTGCCTTTGTGCTTTCTTAGGAAAGGATGTGGGATGCCTGTAAGATTAGTTCATACATGCTAAAGGAAATGTAGTATTCTTGACCAAGGCAAGTGAACATTCTCTGTGGCTTTAGCCACAGGCATCTTAGGTAGAACAGCAAAGGATAGTCAAATTTTAAAAGATATTTCAATTAACAATTTTTCTTTCACAACTTGACCTTTCCATTTAAACCTGACCATGACAGGGATGACTATCCACCCTGGATAGGGTGGATATCCACCCTGGACCACTATCCTGACTAGCATTTCAGACTTCTGTTACTGTCACATGGAATAAACTCCTAGCTTGAAAAGATTTCCTGCACTGGTCGAAGAAAAATGGAGCAGATTTTGTTTTGATTTAATGAAATGAAAAATATTCCCTTCTTTGGGTGAGAATGAAATCTTTTTCTCGTTATCTCCTAGTGAGGTGGGAGAGAGGGCCTTTCTGTCCAGACAGACATAAGAGCCAGCCCACGTCAGTGGTGAATTTTTGTTCATGCTCTTTTCAGGAGACAGCAGCATTTCATCTTCTTTTCATAGATTTCTCCAAGCAAGCAAATTCCACCATTCTGTGAAATTCCACCACACTGTGTACAAAACCATTCTATAGTGAAGAAATTCTGGCCACTGAATATCAGCTGAACCAGTCTGCATAGCATTATGTAGGTGGCAGGATGGAGGTTGATCAGCAGTACCCTCCTTTGCTCTTAAAGTGCAGTGGCACTATAACTAAACTAATTTTAATCCCAATCCCCTGGCCAAGTATCACAGCAAGAAGTGATGCAGATGTTGCACAATGTTATCCAAAGGATAGCCAGGGATTTGTGTGGGGAAAAAAAAAAAAAAAAAAAAAAAAAAAAAAAAGTCTTTCAGTGCTTCTAAAACACCAAGCTCACAGACTCCTCCTGAAAAGGATCTCTCAAGTGTGAAGGAGACACTCTGCTGTGCCTCTCTTTTCCCAGGTTGTGTCATGGGGAAAGCAGAACAAGGGGTTTCTGTTTCAGTAACCTTTCAGAGTAGGGTATCTGTCTTGTGCTTGTATCCTATCAGTTGTCACAGGGCGATAGCTGGCTGATTTGCTTCCATGGCTGTTTCCCTCCCAGCCTGACTGATGGCTTTGTTTCATGGTGCACACTGAGGGTTGCGGTGGATAAGCTGCGGAGCCTGGCTAGCAAGTCCCCCTTTGGTGGCAGGACTATCTCACCTGCTGCTGGCCCCTAAATACCTCAGAGCACTGGCTGGTAATCAGGAGAGCACAGGGAGGGCACCAGCCAGTGGCACAGTGAGAGATAAAGCAAGCAATAAGCTCACCAGAGTGATGTGTAAGAGCAGGAGAAGGGCACTGGGTTGCGCAAATAAGCAGAGAGTAATATTAATTTGTCCTCAGCAAAAGCAAAAAAACAAAGGGCATCAATGCAGGCACAAGGTGAAGTCAGAATCCACTTGCTACTTCACTAGAACTGCAGCAGCATAAAATATGAGACAGTGATTCAAGTCATTGCTGGGCTGTGAAGCAAAAAGACACATTACATGAATTACCCTCCTGAGGACTTCAATAGGGCCCTGTCATTATAAATCCTGCCAGAACATCTCAAGTTGCCTCTACAACACAGACATCAGTGAAGCCAGACCTTGGCTTCCTCAACAGCGTGTTCCATTGTATAATTTAGCTGATTATCCAAGGCAACCAATTTAAAACTTCACAAGACTAAATGTGAAATACGGTATTACATAGTAAAGACATCGCCCTTTACAAGGTCATTGAGAAAAGCAAACTGCTTGTGCACAAATATGTGCTTTTCACAACTGTCACTTCTTATGGTACCGTGTCAAGGTTAAAGTATTGTATTTACAAATATCTTTCAAGGTATACCTAATGCCTGATATTCATGATAGACTGGGGAGCTCCGCCACACTGCTAGTTCTGTTAGAGGTGTCACACTAAGCAGGAGTATTTCACCCTTCAGGAAATTAACCTCCCCCTCCCCCTCCAAACTGCACAGAAAAGCTAAGATTGTAAATAGAGCAGGTGAGAGGGGGTAGGCGGGTGAATGAATCAAATGAGCAGTGGGACTTTATTGAGGAGGTGGTGCAAGATGGCAATCTGTTTTACTCCCTGTAAAATACTGATTCTTGTATCTGTTTCCTTACAATTGTAACATACAGCTATCAACACTGATAAGCTTTGGGGTTTGATGTCAAAAATTTCATTCTGGTGGTGTTTAATTAAAGATTTTTAGCATGAGTTATGGAGAGGGATAAATGGCAATACATACTAGGCAATAACCCGTCTAGAATTTCACATTAAAACATCTGTTACCTCAGATGAAACTCAGTCAGGGACATTTTAAATGCATCAGAGGCAATGCAAGCTAAAACAAAAGCAAGAGGCACAGCTTCTCAAATGCGCTTAGGCTTCATAATTTTTTGTTTTCCATAATTTTTTGATTGTAAAGCCCTCTGAAAAAGGAAAAACACCTTTTACATGAAAAATATAAGTACTGGTGGGATGACTGGAAAACAGACACACTCTACATTTATACATAGGTGGAGTCAGAAGTATGATTCTGCTTTTCTTATTTTTGTCTCTGATAGTTATCTGGTCCTTATTAATGTAGTTTTACAATCTCTAATGCATTAATCTTCATGATAATGGTGCCAGAAATGGAGGCTTTTGCATCAAGAGATTGTACAGGGTTCATTCAGGGAACAGGATTTGGTTGTTAGTCCAGCACCACACCTTGGCCGTTGCATCCTCTGTCCTTGGGAAACATACCATAGGAGAAATTTTTATCCCTGCAGTATGAAAGGCAAAAACATGCACTAAATAAATAAATAAATAAATATCAAAGGTCGAACTCCCTACTTGTAGAAACACACCAAGGAGATTTGCAGTTTCCTAACAGTAAGCTGGTCATGCATAATCACTGAAACAATTCTTTCCTTAAATAAAGTGTCTTAAGGATACAGCATACAAATGAGCTGTATTCTTTCGAAGCTACTCAAATTTATTTTGATGGTACACTCAGAACAGTGTTGTCCAAAACTCAGCACTATAAAATAGTACCTACTTTGAGTATCTTCTTGGAAAAACGGGGTGAGAAGAAAACAAAAAGAAAAAAAATAACAGAAAAAAATCCCCATGAGTGCTCTATGGCACTGAATAGGGAGCACAGTTGCAGAGTCACGTTCTACACTGCAGAAGCAGAAGGTTTCTTTTCTCACTGACTGAGCTATCTTTTGTATTGGCAAGGACTCCTACGCCATGAACTACCAGGGCATGTGCAGGCAAGGCAGAGTACTGAAAAAAATATACATTTCTGCACTCATTTGGTAAATATGTACAGTACCAACACTTATTTTAGCCTAGAACTAGGGAATGGGGGAGATTACAGATAAAAGTATTGCATTCTTTAGAGGCTATGAAGCTATTTCAGCAATAGGATCTCTCTCTTAGAGGACAAGCCACATGAGAATTTAAGACTATCACTGTACTGTGAAATGAAGCTATGTTTGCAGACTGGTAGTACAAGTGTATTCTTTGCTGTTTTTCCTTAGGCCACTAGAAATAGTCTTGAGTCCATCTGTGACCTAGAAATGCTGGGTAAGGGCCAACTTGGGCAAAAAGCAGAGACTTTATTTCCCTTTTATCTCAGCAAGCTGGTGTACGCCCCCCCCCCCCCACAAAGATTTCTATTATGGGCATTACAGTAATCATGGCTGATGAAGGGACACGACGTAGGGAGCGTGGAGAGGCCGCTGCGTGTTTATTCGCCCTGACGGTCCCTGCCCTCAAGCCAAGCACCCCCACCCACCCCCAGCCCTAATGGCAGCCGCCCCGCCCTCAGCCCCGCCGCGCGACGGCAGGAGGGGGAGGAGAAAGGCGGCGGGAAGGGAAGGGGCGGGCGGGGCGTGGCCTCCGCATGAGCGGGCGGCCAATGGGAGGGGCGCTATGCAAATGAGCGTGGGAGCCTGGCGGCGGGGCTGGCGGCGCGGCGGGGAGACGCGACGGCGGCGCCGAGGATGATGATGATGGGGATGGGGATGGCGGCGATGCGGCACTGAGCCCTGCCTGGCCGCCCCTCCGCAGCCATGAAGTACAAGGTGAGTTGCCGGGGAACCCCAGTGCCCGCTGCTCGGGCTCGGGTTAGCGGGGTTGGAGCTTTGGGGAGTCGCATTTTTGGGGGGGGTGAAGGGGATGTGCTGTCAAAAAAAAAAACAACAACAAAAAAAACAGCCAAACATTTTCCTTATCCAAAACAATAATAATAATAAAAAACAACTTTATATTTAAAATAATAATAATAATAAAAAAGCAACTACATTTGCAAAGATAGGCAGCCCTCCCTGCTCTTCCCCATTAAATAAAAAGAAGGACTTGGACCTTCAAGACCCTTTATTAGAGTTTTATTCGGGAGACACAAATTTGCAGGCTTTTGTATTAATATTACTCCACTTAATTCCACTTGATCCTGCTATAAAATGTCTGGGCAAGGCACAGCTTCACTCATGGGGCTGTAGATTAGCATACCGACATACTGTAATGTTGTGCGATTAGGAAAAAAAAAAGGGGGGGGGGAGGGAAGGAAAAACTTTACCTTCTCTGCCAAAAGTGGCTGCAGCATCAGTGCAACGGGGAGGTGATTTAGAAATGTCATGCATGGTACGTGCTTGGAGACTTTGGACCGAAGATGGGCAGAGTTCAGTGTAAAGGAGCCCACATCCTGCAGCGGTGGATAAAGCTTAATGTGAGACGTCTGAGGGATGTCTAGGCAAGTCTACACTCATTCTTATGCCTTTCCGATGTCTGAGCTCAGCCCAGGGTTTGAAGATCTCTCATACCCAAACTTGGGAAAGTTTAGACTTCATTTTCAAAGCTGTTGTCAGTTTATCTCGTGGCAGTAAGAGTAACCAGGAAAGGGAGCTTGTTTGAGATACAGACTGACCAAGATACCCTGTGACTTTGGAAACTTTGATCTGCATCTGGTGGCTTTTTTTTTTTTTTTCTTCAATTATTATTGTCTCTCAAATAACTGCTTTAAAGTCTGAGGTCAAATTCCTCTCATGCTCCTTTCCACTCCCCCTTCAGACCAGTTCAGGCGGACTTTGTACCTGCTTAGGAAAGCTGTGCCTCTCCTCAGGAAATATCAGGCAATTGGGAGTAAAAGAGCACAGTGTCATTGTTAGACCTCCTGAAATGCTTTCCAGTTGTCCACAACTAAGCAGCACTTTTATCCCAGTAGCAAAATAATGGTCCTGCATGGTTATGACAACTCCCTGACTTTTCTTGTAACCATCCATCCTTCCTGTGCTTTACGATCACACTTCCTATGTAACCCAGTGGCACTGCAAGAATAGAAATTAATAAGGTAGTTGAAAAGGGGGAAGTCCGCCCTGTTCCATAATGCTTCCTGTGCCCCCGGTTTGGTTGGAATGAACACTTTGGTTTGAGGAGGTGATTACGTAATTCTAGACGGAGCATGCTAGACAAAGAAAGAGCAAGCCTTTTAAAAAGTTTTTTTTTTTTTTTTTTTTTTTTAAAGAGGGGTTTTGACCTCAGAAATCTTCTTGTCAGGCTACGATGTTTGCTTTCTTTAGGTAATGTGAAGTAGTTACTTGCACTGTTTAACTAGGACAAACATCCTTAGGTATACTTCATATCCCTGGATTAACATACAAAGAAATTACCTGCTTATTCAGTCTCAGATATTTTCTTTCTTTCTTTTTGTATAGGGAAACACAAAAGTCCTGTGCTTTTTATTGTTTACAGAAAATAAAGAAACAGAGCATACTTATGTTCTGCCTGGGAATGTGACAGCTCTTCAGAGGTGGCATAGCTTCCAGGTGCAGAGTTGGGTCTGCTTCTTTGCTCATGGTATTATCCCGGTGGTGTTATTTTGGGGGTTGTCACTCTTTACTTTTGTTGTGATAGTCTATCAGATAAGGCTTCATCTACTGAAGTGATTG
This sequence comes from Aythya ferina, assembly GCF_964211825.1. Lineage (NCBI taxonomy): Eukaryota > Metazoa > Chordata > Aves > Anseriformes > Anatidae > Aythya > Aythya ferina. Next base: position 69,037,415 of record NC_140297.1, read on the forward strand.
AGGTCCATATTACTACTTAGGGTGTTAACGGAACAGGAACTGACTTGTGTGGGAGACCCCAAGTACATCTCTTCATCACTCCTGACTTCACTTTCAGTGTGACTAAACCCAAGGTTGTTTCTGGTCTAGAGTTAATTTCTGCTACTCAGTCTGTTATCTTCTCCCTTTTTTTTACTCATAAGCATTTTGAAAACTTACTCCCTCTCTTTGTTCTTTCACCCAAGTTTCTTTTATTCTTCATTCCACTCTTCAAACATTCTTCTAATACCCAAGTCCCCCGAATGCCAGGGAGGAAATTCATGTGGATTTCAGCAATTTTAGAACTTAACCTTAGATGTCTGTATATTTCTATATTTTATTTACTGTGTGAAATTCGGTGAAGATGTGACTGTAAACCAAGGACAGATTTGACCTCAGGTCAGGTATTCTTCTACCGTTCATGTACAAGTTAAATACTGGAGAATACAAAAGTTATTTTAGTTGAGCCATGGGAAGATAGGAAGCACTGAGCATAACAAATACATCTGTGCTGGTTGCTAGTATTTCTTAGTCTGAATTGTCTGAAAGCTACTTTCAGAAACTAATTCCTGTAGGGTGCAGTTGTATTATGGTAATGCCCCAGTTCTTCCTCATTTGATGGCAACAGCATCTTTTTGTGCTAAATCCCCATGTTCCACAAAATTGTATCCCCTCAAGTTCTCGAAGGATGCTATTCCAGTACTCTTGAAATCAGAAGGTGGAATCCACTCTTTCTGGAACCAAACACAGACTGATTGTGACTCCAAGGATGAAGCAGTTACGTCTGAAATGCAGTATGTCGGAACAGAAATATCTGTGGGTTACCGTGAACAGAAAAGAACATGGGTGGGAGAGGTTATCTCTGGCCAGTAATTCCAGTGCCCTATCTCTGGCACTGCAAGTGTGACACAAGCAAAAGAAGCAGGGTATTGTCATAACAAGGCTTTTGTGTTGTTGGCTGTTCACAAGCAAGACAAAAAAGAGGGGGAAGGAGAAAGGGGACTTAGCTGTTTACTAAAAGATTCATACAGTTGATGAAAGAGAAGAGAAAAAGAAGTACATTCCTTACCTCACTTAAGCCAAAAGGAATGACGTAGATGTAAAGTATGAGGTCTTGATTATCTATTTTTAGATAATATGTTGGGCAAGGAAGAAACCTAAGTAAATAGGGTTTGAAATGCCTGCCATTGGTGCTAAGGCACAGTGCTGTAATATATACACTTGATTACAATGCCTGCGTGCCAAGACAAACAAAATAGTGTCGCTGGGAAGAAATACTATATTCCCAACCAGAAATGCTTGTGAAAAGCTGCTTGTAACCCTGGCAATGAAAGACTTCAAGCATTAGGCCATGTAAAGGGAAAAGAACTGCCTGTACTTTACTAACCAATCCTCTTTGTCTTGTTTATTCCTCACACTCTTTGTTTTCCTCTTTTTTTTTTCTTTAATCTCAGCCATCACAGTGTGACAATCAAACCTAGAAGTAAGTAGGAGCTGTAAAACCTTGGAGAAGGTCATATTAGAGAAACATATTAGAGCAACAAACCAACAAAATGAAAACTATACAAGTTTGTGCTGTCTCTGTTATGGTCATGAGTTTAGAGTAAAAGTTTCATGATTTTTCTCTCCTCTGTACGCATATGGAGGGAGATGGCAGGATCAGGCCTAATGGCATTTATCAGCAGCAGCACTAGTGAGAAGTAGCAGCAGGACTGGCTCCTTCACAAAACTTGGAGAGCCACCATAGTTCTCAGATTTCTGCTCTTCCCCACTCTGGCCTCTGCATGCTGCCCCTGCCCTCCGGTAGACTTACATACAGCTTCTAAGTCTCAAGTTTGTATTTATACACCTAATGGCAGTATTTGCCTCAGTACATCCAGGTATCTGAGAAACTTGTGACAGAATTTGTTTAGCCTCCCAGAGACGTCCTAAGATAGCAAGGTACTGTTAGTCTCATTTTGCAGGTGGAGGTGCCGGGTCTTAGATGTTACAGAACTTATTTCAGAGGGAGGAGCCAGGACAAAGTGTTACAGCTAACAGCATACAGTTTTTTGCATGTTCTCTAAACTTCTGTGTTTTCATGCTAACAGCTGCTCATTAGTAATGTAGCTGTAAGGTTGTTCATCAAGAGCTAGTTGTCTAAAACAATGCCGTACTATCTAATGAGATGATCAGAGGGGGCCTTACCAGATTAGAGAGTAGAGCTGCCTAATAGTAAGGCTTCATGGAAACATTTTCTGCAAAGGAAAAACTTCAAGCACAGGAAAAAAGTTTTGCAGCCCTTCTAAGCCAATGATCACCACTCTGCAGGACACAGGCTAGCGTTTGGAGAAGTCATATGAAGTGTTATTGCGAATTCAGCATTAACTCTGGGATCAGTTTGTAACACTGTATGGAATCACCTTTGGAATCTCAATCTCAAGCATGGCAACAGTCAGGGTTAGAAAAGATTATACTTGCACTGATAACTTATCGCTGAACATTGAACTCCTACGTGTGGTGTCTCAGGAGTTTGTGATTGAATTGCCTAGTACCTGTTGCTCTACAACATTACAAATACTAGAGTCATTGCAGTAGGGTCAGGCTTGACTAGTGACCCAAGTAAAAGTTGAGAGGAGGAAATTCTGAGTCACTCACAACCTCCCTGCTCCACTACTGGAAGGGGTGTCCCTGGTTGGCTTCTTTGGCCAACTTTAAACACAGTAAGAAACAATAATCTTATATTCATCGTCTTGCAAAGGACATGTACTCATGGCAGTGCTCTGAGAGAAGCAAGCCTACAGTCCTGCTCTTGCACAGGAGTGCAGGCAAAGAGGAATCTGGAATCTTTAGTGTCTGGAAATAGCAAACAGCCTGGTGTCTCTCTACATGCAAAGACTAGGAGAAACAATTGAAACACAGAGTTCCCTCCGTGTCTCAATGCCATTACCAAAGATGGGAGAAGCCATGGGAGGACTTCAGTACACAACAACTTGAGGTAGCAAAAGTCACTTTTGTTTTGCCTAATTTATTTAGATTAGCATATCCCAAACACTTAGGTGTGTAAGTCCTATTGATACCAATAGGAGGTAAGCATGTTTTTGTCCCTAAAGTCTGGAGCACAAAGATCAGTATACACAGGTGTCCGCTTTAGCTGTGACAAAGCTGGAGAACCTGCGTCTTTGAGTGTTCCTACTTCTGCCTGCCCTTGATGAAGAGAAATTGCTGAACTTTTTGAGAGAGCATATACCTCTAAAAGCCTACATTCAGCGGTGTTTGGAATCATAAATTTGGAAGTCACTTTTCAAGACACTTCTTTATGTAATACATGCTCTCTGAACACTCATGAAAGCAGTGGACGTTCATCAACAACAGTACTCCAACTGCCAAAATATGCTTTATAGTTGGTCTGCAGTAGGATTAATCAGACAGTCCTCTGGGTCTGTACTGCTAAAAATGTTGCTGAATACATGCCATAAATATTTGTAAGTCAGGCTACTGCTAAGTAAATCTGCATTTAAAGGTACTCCTTGCTGCCTGTAAATGGCTGCAGCTCTCAGTATCAGTGAAGCTTTGTCTCTTTACAGCAATAAAGAGTACAGCCCTTGAGTTTTGCTACCTGTCTATCACAGGCTACTCTTGGCAAGTGACCTTTTTCATTTGCCTGTTGGTCTAGACGTTACAGTAGTGGAAACTGTCTTAATTTTAAGGAGTTCATTTTTCCATAGCGGATTTGGACATAGTTTGTGTTTGACAAGAAACAGGACTGCTAAAGCTATAGTATGCAGTCTGAGAAACCCAAGTGCTTAGCATGACAAAAACTTTTTTTTCTTTTTTTTTTTTTTTTTCCTTTGTAGGGATGAAGCCTATTCCTGCCTTTATGTTTCTGTGTTTATTTCAAGGGTGCTTCATTCACAGTCCAAGTGAATTAGGCTGCCTGAGAAAGGAAGAGTAATAAGAAGGGGTTTACTCTATAGAAATGCAGTCAGCACATCAGAGGTCCTTTCTTAAACAGGCCTCACTCACAGCAAGGTTGAAAAATTTAGCAGGAGCAATAATGTGAATCATTTGGTCACAACAAATCTCAGAAAATGCTGTCCCATCCTAGGACTTTATCTCAATTCCTCCAGTGAATATTTTGCTTAGTTGAGGTCAGGAGGGAGGGAAGCACAGACTGAAGATTCTGTGATTGTCTTTGAAACATATATATATATATTATATAATATATATATGTTATATATATAAAATCCATCTGGAAGTGTACACTGTTTGTTTGACATGCAGTTTACAGTAGGTATGTTCATGAATACCTTTCTCCTAAGGACTTTACATCCAGATAAAAAGCTTAGGGTAATAAATCATCTTTTACTGTTACAGAAGGCTGTTACAGAAGAGCCTAGTTTACAAGCAGATATCTTCTTTTTTTTTTCTCTCTCTGTCTTATCTTGGTTTACTTCATTTACAGCCCTTAAGCTCCACAAACCAGTCTCTCATGCAATCGAGAATACAGTTAAAGTTTTATTTCAATTTGAGAACAAGCATGGTAATGACAGCCGGCTAAAACACACTCCCTTCTTGCATCTCCATGAGAATGCTTCCCTAGAAAATGTCAGCTTGCCAAAAAATGAGCTGTGCTGGTACTTTGGTGACTTTCTGCTGACTTCTGGTGAGTGCCCAGTGGTCTGGAGAAGACCCTGATGGGACCTGCCAAGCCTCATCTGACAGCCAGGCCTGCCTACCCTGCAGGCGTGTGATCTCCAGGCAGCTGCGGCTTCTTGTCCCCCTGCCAGGCTGCAGGAGGGTGCCTGGGGACACAAGTTCCCAGGCTTGTTTTCCCCCAGTAACCTGAACTCTTGGGGCATCATCACAAGTTGTGGCTGCTGTTTAGTAACTCAGGTGGGTGATGAAGTTATGGGAAAGGATGGCTTTCCCCTCTGTGAAGAGTTTTTGGAAAGAGCTGGGAGAAAAAAAGCACATCCCAGTTCAGCTAAGTTTTAAATGTTAAAATCAATTAGTCATACTTTCCAAAGCTGAAGACATCACACAAAGGTCTGTGACAATACCGAAGTCTTATGCCTACACAGCTATGGTTTCTTGACAGTCAAGCTGTGATTGTATCCCCAAAGAGTTGCATATGGAAGGGTTAAATTTGGGAGCAAGAGGTTCTTTTAAGGAAAATTTCTCTGGAAGAAGGCTGCTCGCTAATGCCAGAAAATGGAAAACTGAGAACTCAAAACACAAGTTTCTGGATTCTTTCTTTCCATCCTTCCTTTTTTTTTTTTTTTTTTCCTTCTGCTCCTTCAATTTTTACACATTCATCATCCAATCTCCTTTCATTAAGTTTTAATTGCTTGCCTCAGGGAAAGAGGTTAGGTTTTCCACATGCTCTTTGATTTTGAGGTACTGCGGTTTAATCACAGTGAGATAATATTTACTCTAGTGCTATTGTTTGCACACTTTATTTTTTCCTTTTTTTTTTTTTTTTTTTTTTCCTGTTGATATCACAGGAGGCACACAGTCCTCAGACAGATTTGAAAAGGCCTTTAAAAGTCATGGAGCTAGATCACACCCTTCCTTGGGTGGGGGGAAAGGAAACTGGTTACGAGGGTAAAATACGTACAGAAAACTCTGTGAGTTAGGTGTGGTGGAATTTCCCAAAATATCAATGGGTCTTGAAAGTAAGAAGTTAGGGGATGTGGTTTGTGTTCCCAGAAAGAGCAAAGAAAAGATTTCAACACTTTAGAAACTCAGGGGGCGGTGGAATAAGATCAGGATATGTGATCAGGGGATTGTTGCTCTGCCTCGCTGTTAATTGTGCTGTCTCTAAACATATCTGCCTTGTCTGATAGCTCCAAACCAGGCTGTGTGGTCTGACAACATACCAGCATAGTGCATTAATCTCATGGGTGTCCCCCAACACTGAGCTAAAGTGCATTGCCTCAGCCAGGCCCTTTTCTAGCCCAGCTATGGCCTGTTCAGTCCCAGCATCAAGAGCTCAAGCAGGAGTTTACTATGTGTGGGAGGGAGCAGCCTCTTCTGCATGCTAACCAAGCACCTCAGAGGTCTAATGTGATGCAAAAGGCATTAATGGTACAACCACCCATCTCTACATCAAAGATAAGAGTTGATAAATCAACACCTTATGCAATGTCTGATCTAAAATTATATTTCTGTGATGATCTGTGTAATGCCCAGGAAAGCAGGGCAGCCCCCTGAGACCTCACATCCCCTCTAACTAAAACCAAATGAACAGCCAAACAAGAAAAAAAAAAAAAAAGCAAAAGAAACACAACCAGAAGAGGCAAAAGCATAGCTTGCTGTGCAATATAGAATTATCATTTTATTGCTCTTAATAGATTCTGAGCAAGGGAACTGTGTTTTCAACTCACTTGCCCAGTGTGAAATGTCAGGCACAGCAAAAAGCAGATGCACTCAGTGAAGAACAATGAAGGATCTCGTCTGCTAATAATCTTAATTTTCACATTTTTCCTTACCCCCATCTCCCTTTCATCACTAAGCAGCTGCTCTTATATTATCTTCTTTAGGATTCATGCACTTGGATTCCTTCCCAAATTGCAGGTTCACTGCGCTGCCTCAGTTTCGTAAAATACTTTGCTGACTGCCTGCAAAAAGTCTGGATACATGAGTCTCTCTTATATGCTTAAAAAGGGATAGCTGTGGTGAAACAAAAATGTCCTCAGAGCTGAGAGCATGTGGTCTCTCATGTGTTCACTTCATGCCTGAATCCCAGTTGTGGAAGAACTGATGGGCCACATCAGCAAGCAGGAGTGTGAAGTGCCTGAGCCCTAGCTGATCTGCTAGCTGATTGCCTGCCACCCCTCCTGGGTGGAATATCGTGCCTGTAAAAGCCGACTGTGAATATATCCAGAGCATGACAGGTATCATGCCCTCTTGTGGCTTACCCCAGCATGAACCAGTAAGGAGGGTACATATGGACTTATCAGCCTTACTTACTGCATAACTGGTCTCACTACCATAAGCAGCTCAGAGCAAACTCCTCAATTTAGGCCTCTCAGGCCAGACGAGAGCTGGGACAGCTCAGTGGAACACTGAAATTAGACACTTGCCTTTCCTCTCTGCAGACCCAAGATTTTCCACATCACAACTTCCAGACAGCTTGGCACGCTTCAGCATGACTGGCAGCCTGTGTTCCAGAGATACACAGGACCAGACTGAGGATACTCAGGGCAGAAGATCTGTTCTTGTTAGGGCTCTGCGCAGGCTGTCACCTCGTAGCTTGCTCTCTCATTAGCTGTAAAGTCAACCTTCCAAATATGTGCATGGAAAACTGCCTTTTTTTTTTCCAGATGGCAGGACTTGCAATTATTTTGGCTAGTAACATTTAACCAGAAAAGCGTCTTCTCTAAAACAGAGGGTTTTTTTTTGTTTGTTTGTTTTTTGTTTTTTTTTTTTTTGTGGAAGAAAGCAAAGGAGAGCCTAAAGAAGGTTAACTATGGCTTTTGCCTATGTTTCCCAGAGCCAGTGGACAAACCACCAGTCTGAACTGGGTGCTAAGGGCTTCTCAAAGTCCCTCTGCTTGTCCTGCTGAAGCTGCGGTAACAGCACTGCCCTGGTGGTGCAGCAAGCTGTTTCATATATGTTGTGGTAGCATTTCCTGCTTCCGCTGTGGAGCTATTGACTTAAGATAAAAGGTTAAGTACCTGCACACAGCTTGCTGCTGGCACCCAGCTACTATGGGTCTGCACACACACAGGCTGCTACCACCAAGCACTAAGGGACCATTTTGCAGTCCATAACCCATGCAAGTCACTGCCTTCTTCCACATTAGAGGAGGACAGCAACAGACATTTTCCAAGGCTGAATGTCTTAGCCTGTCACCTTAGACAACTTGTATTAAATAGCCATTGTGAAAAGTTGCTTATTGTAGCTACAACTGTAACCTACTGTGCCTCAATAGATTCTCTCTTTGCCAATGCAGCACAGTAGATTCTTTATTTCAGGGGCAGTGACAGGGAGAAGTAGAAAGGGAGATGGGAGCTAAAAAGCACCAATTTAACACATCCAATGACTCTTTCACTGTAGCTCTTCTGTCAGAAGGTGTAGTAGAGCATGAACATCACCCTTGCCTAGTGCTTATTGTCAAACTTTTTCTGTCAGAATAAAACGTACTGGATTTTCAGATCAGTTCTTCATTCTCAAAGGCAAATCATTACTATTAGGCCTACTGCAACCATACAAGAGTACATAAATGTTTAAGCTTACTGTGGAGCAGCAGTGATTCATCTTAAACCTAAAGCAGAAACAAGAGATAATGAAAACCACAAGGAGACAGGAGAATATTTACGAAAGTATTCTGTGATGGAGAGTTAAAAGCAATCCAACCAAGATGAAGCTTCTGGTTTGTGCACAGGCACTTCTTTGGGGTGTCTTCCCTACCTTTCCTTCCTTTGCTGCTCTCTTCCTTTTCCTAAGCTATCAAAACTTAGAAAAGAAGCCATTTGGGCTTTTAAGAAACAATTTGTCCAATAATAGAGAGGAATCCCACCCTTCTTCAGATAAGAACAGAAGTGATTTCCCTGGTTCTATTTTTGCATAAACTCCACAGATAGGAAGCAATATTTAAAAACAAAACAAAGAAGAAAATAAAACACACAAAAAAACACAATGCCCCCTACTCTGGTTTGTGGGGTGTAGTATGCACAAACCTGTGTTCTCTGGAACATCATCAGATTGCACCTCTGAGGGAAGTGACTGCACTTCAGTGAGCTTACATTTGGCTGACCCTTTTCTTTCAGTGTTCATTCACGGCAGCACTGGCTAAGCACTCAGGTCAGCAGCTCTGCACCAGGAGCTTGGCACCACAGTCCTTGGCGCTTAAGGAGCCTTTTGTATTTAATCTCATAGCGTGTCATTTATCATTCCTGTGTTTACTTGCATGGCTGCATGCACCTCACACGCTCTTGTTACCCACGTCACTGTCTGTGTTTACTCTAACAGCAGGAATAGATGTTTCCACCGCTCTCTCAGTTCCCTCTTCTGCCATTCATTCTCATCAACAAGCAACCTTTCATTCTTCAAATTAAAAATAACAGAATTTTATCAGTTCCCTTTGCTTTAGGGAAGGTTAACAAAAATAGTTTGTATTTTTCAAAATATTTTTGTGTGTCTTTGTTCAGCTGCAGGCATGCTAGCCATTGATCACTGTAGGTTTAGGAGATAGGAGACAACTTTGACTTGTCTGAGATGGACTTCATGCAGTCTTTATGCATCTGAATCTGGCCTGTAATCTCTTTTGCATCTGAGAGGAAAAATAGTTTACGGAGAGATTTTTTATTTTTATTTTTTTTACTTCAGGTACTACATGTAGGACATGTGACAGCTTTCAGGGCAGCATCTTTTGTTCTCAGCCAGGTTTTACTGGGACATGCATCGTGGACTCAAAAGAGAAAAATCTAAAGTTTACAGAGAATATGAATGGATTTAGAGCTGGCATTGAAAAAACATGAAATACCAGGTTCACTTTATGTAGTGAACCCTTGAAAACTTTACTTCTGTCTCAACTGATGTTGAAATTTGGGACTGTGGGCACTGGAATCTGCATATCATCTAGAGAGTATCCAGTCAAGTCCAGAGAGTCCAGAGACTTTCCAGTCAAAAAAGTCAAAGCTCTCATTAACTGAAGCATGGCTGCTGTGCTGCTATAACACAGGAGATCAGGAGAACAGAGTTGTTTACAGACCATGGGTACTTTCAGTTTTAAGCGAGCACAATTGCAACTATCATGCAACTGAATTATATCATATATTATGACACATATATATGATAAATATCATTTAACTGGATTGATGGAGAGCAACAGAGACATCCATCCTTAATCTTATTAAAAGAAGGCCATAAGAGCCTTCTTTTCATAAAAGTCCATTTTATGAAGTGTAGCTGATTCCCATGGCAAACTAACATTTGTCCCTATCTAGGATCAAATGATTTCTTCCCTGCCATTACAGAACATGAATTTGTAGTTCTGAATCTGTTGCCCTCCTTTTTCCCCCCTATTGTATTGGAAATATAAAAAGACTTTTGTGCAACTTCCCAGTTGCCAAAATAATATTCAAATTTGTCAAATCAATCCAGATAAAGTATTGAGAGGTATCTTCGATCAGGACTTCTTTCTGCATGTGGAAGAGTAGAGACTACCAGCCTGATCACCACAGCCTGTTAAAGATTGCTGTGTGGTTTTCAAAAGCTTTCCTGATTAGCTTCTGTGGTGACTATTTTGATTATTCTCAAGGCTAACTATGCTGACTAATAGCAGCATCTGTGATACTGTTCCTGAAGCTCACACTGAGAAGTCCTGTGAAGGAAGAATGGAGTCAGGGAAACTCCGAACACAGGAGGTTTGCTTAGCATGAACACTTGTTGGCAACCAAGCAACAGGATTTTTATTTCTCATTCCAGTGCTTGTTTGGAGGAATATGTTATGACTTTACTGCTCCATCAGTGAGGGATGCTGGTGGCATGACTATGGGCTATTCAAAAGGCCTTGGGAAAATTGCTTTGAGACAAGTGGCAACCAATTAGTATAATTCACATACTGGTGCCCAAGTTAACGCTGACAACAAGAATCTGATGTTATTTGCAGCAAGGAAGTTCTTGAAGCATATCCAGAAAGTATTAACATGCTGCACGCCAGGTGGTGAGAAGGTCACTGGGACAGAGATAATGAGCAACTGGAAACAAAATTCACATGGGAATTTTTATCTGCTCTAATTCTGCCACCATTCCAGGCTTTGTTCTGAGAACTGCTTTGCTGTAGAACCTAATCATGTTTTTTTAAATACCTTAAACCAATGAAGTATAGAAGAATAAGCATTTATCATTGGTTTAGCCTGCTCATTTTGTGGACCCCGTGTAATCATTGTCCTCTTCAAACACCATCCTCTGCAAAAGCCCTATTTAGTTATACAGGCTGAGCTAGTCACATTAGTAGATTTCTCCTGTGAAAGACACATTTGAAATAAATGTAAAAAAATAAGAGATTAACTTGAATATTCACACTAGACAGGAGCTTTTCTTTTCTGAGCTTCTTGGGCTCAGCTGAGCAGCAAAGTCAACACAGCAATAGCTCAGATGTAGTATTTGAGAAGAGACCATTGTGTTTAATGGTGCTAAGGAATAGTTTTAAAGTTCTGCCAAGGCATGGACAAAATTGCTTTGTGCTGTATCTCTATTCACATTTCTCAGCATTGTTGACTGATGAACAGAATAGATTTCAGTCAGAGGGAACGGTGGGCCCCCAGTGCTGCTCTTCATTCACATGGGAGCTCAAAATGGCAGTCCTGCTTTTCCAAGCCAGAGCCTAATTTATAATGACCTCCCTAATGACGCTGATGAAAGGCAAAGCCGATGTTTCTCATACATTTGAAAGCTGATCCCCCATTCAGAGAAGAGAAAACTGATCTCATGCACCCTGTTTCAATAGCACATGTCTGAGAAAAAACATATTCATCTACCTTTTATGTGACATTTGAGCTTCCCCCCTCTCCGTCCACCGGTTACTCCTTCATACAACCTCCTGGTTGTGTGATGTGCTTAGAAACATCGACCCAAGCAAGATCAAATGAAGTCTGCTGTCTTGATGAATAACAGAGATGATGGAGAAATGCAGTGATTTTCAATGGGAAAATATATAATTAATGGGGGACTAAAAAAAAAGTTTTAGTATGTCCAAGAGGGAGAATAAATAACGACAGATAAAAACAGTAAACTGTACTTGCCACTGTCCCTTTAATAGAGGGAAGATAAACCTTAAGGGCAGCTGCATATCCTATCTTATAGGGGATTAGCACCATTTCAGTCTGTGTACTGCATCCACATACTTAGAACACTCCAGATACAGGGTTCCCTGTGTTTTTTCAGGTGCTTACAATTAATTTATAACTGTCTCTGCTGACTGCCTTCACCAAAAAGCAGGCAGGCATGGAGCAGTCACTGCCAATGTATCTGGAAACATAACCAGAGCCAAAAAATGAAATGTCCATGGCCTTTGTGAGGGCTCCAAGAATGTCAGTACATACAGCCTGCCTACTTTCTATTGAATACCTAAGCTTGACTGTTAATTCAGAATTGAATGTGCCACACAGGCCTGCAGAGACAGAGGGAAAGGAGCTGGTTCAATCTATGAGAGGAGATAGCACTTTTCAGGAGGACATCTGCACCTCACAAATCACAGGTCTACAAAGACTCAGAGGTGGCTTAAAACTTCTTAGCAGAGGTACTGCTGGTAGCATAGCCACAGCAAGATGGATCTCTGGGCAAACTGCAAAACCTGCCCGAAACGCTAGACAGATGCTTGGGAGTAGACCCATGTGAGGTTTTGTGTTATTTCAAGTGGAGAAGTAGCAATAATCAACCAAGATGCATATAAGAACGCTTGAACTGTTAAACTGACGCTCCTTGGCTGCCCTTGGAGTCCTCCCAGGTTGCACATTGATGTGCTATGCGGTAATGTTTGGTTCTTAATTCTCTTTGACAAAAGGACATGCCCACATAGACTGGTACAGCTTTCCCTGTGGCAAAGCTATGACTCCTGCTGGGGTCGCTGAGCACATTGTTTCTGAAATAATGTTCTCTTCAAGGTCTGTCTACAGAGAGCAGGGCTCTAAGGAACCTTGTCCTTTGTATTATTTTTTTGTTGTTGTTTGGGGCTTTAGAGTGGTGGTGGGTGGATGGGAAAGCTTTTTAACCTATTAAGCTGCTTTTATGCTGTTCCACCAAGGAAGTTTACAGAAAGAATGAGAAGGCACAGAGCTACATAATACGAGTGTTGTAGTTCAGAAACAGTGACATTTTGTCAGTTTGTATTTTAGCGTGGGTTTTCCTCACCCTGTCATCCCTAGATCCCTAACTTTAAGAAGTCTGCAGGTGTTAGCTAAGAAAAACTGTCCCACTGTCTTTATGCTAATGGAATCTTCACTTCTACTGGAAAGCCTTTTGGGACCCTGCAGTTGTTCTGGTTTATGTTGCTTGGAGTGGTGTTCAAAATTTATTTAAATTATCAGCTAGCTAGCTGTAGCTCTGCACAGAGTATACACATGTTTATAGAGAAATTGATGCCAGGAGATGATGAGTTTACAAGCCTCAAGGAACAGGAAGAGCATCCTGGAGCTGAGAGCAGAACTCTCCTGGCTTACTGTCCTTATAGGCAAACAGACCATTTAAAGAGCTTCTACTGGACCTGGTATTACTGGAAAAGCTCTCACTTGCAGTGTTGCTAATACATAAGTACCTAATTTCTCCAACTTGGAAAAGAGGAATCCCATGTTATGTTGCATCATTTTCTGGGTTATTTTGGTCTTCTGCACACTTTGTCAAATTCAGTTCTTCTTCCTCTCCACCTAGAATGTCCTTGAAGTTTTAGAAAAATTCTTGCTTGTTTGTTCATTTGTTTTTCTTCTCTTTCTTTCTCCACAGAATCTTATGGCAAGAGCCCTGTATGATAATGTCCCTGAATGTGCAGAAGAGTTGGCCTTCCGTAAAGGAGACATTTTGACGGTGATAGAACAGAACACTGAAGGTCTTGAAGGATGGTGGCTCTGTTCCTTACATGGTCGGCAAGGCATTGTTCCAGGCAACCGTGTGAAACTTCTGATAGGTCCAGTGGTACAGGATGGTCCATCTGGCCAGGATACATCCAGTTCAGGACTGACACATCAGTCCTTCAACCAACAAAAAATCTATCAAGTGCCAAGCTCGCATGCTTCAGCACAGGACCCTGTCTACCAGGTGCCGCCTTCACATCTGAATCAGGGAATTTATCAAATACCCACTGGTCATGGTCTAGTGGAGCACGATATTTACCAAGTGCCACCTTCCATGCAGAGATGCCTTGATGGTCCACCTCTGATTAACAAGGTACATGCATTTACTTTCATATCATAGCTCCAAAGCAGGTCACTTGTGCCGACTGCCAGTGAAGTAGTCAGTATGTAGTAATAGCCTGTGGGCTTAAGGACGGGTAAATAAGTAAGTCAACTACCGATTGCTGAGCTACTTACCCACTCCCTGCTTGTAATTTTACTGCTATGGAAAGAAAAGAAAGGCCCAGTTATTGATGGCTTGCTTAATGTGTAACTCGGTAGAGCATTTAGCAGCTGCTAAAGGTGAGGGAAGTATGTGGTCTTGTGTCCTCACAGGCTCCCTGAGGAGCCTGGAGCACATCTGGCCTACGGCGTTTTTGCATTATATGCTCAAAAGATAGCTGCTGCAGTGAGATTAACTCTCCCACAAGTTAATGAGCAGTTACATCATCTGCCCAAATAATTTTTGTTTAATTAAATATGTATTGCCTCAGTGGTTCTAAATTACAAAGAGAGCAATGATTGATGAGACAAGAGATACTTGGAAGAGTGAAGGAGCAAGAGGATGATGATAACAAGGGGTTAATAATGAACCTAAAGTTTCTAAGAATGCACCTGATGATTATGCAGATTTATTGATTGAAAGTGGGATCTCCAAAGCTGAAGAGCTCCGAAGTCTCCAGTGAGAATGAGTGACAGTGCATTATGTGAATCCCTCCCTCCTCCTGTTGTCCATCTCAGGCTCTCCTTATCTCTTATCATTGCCTCATTTTACATTTGCGGGTGAAATGGTGCACAGTACCACCTGTACATGTGGCAGCAGGGTCTTGGTGACTGAAAAGATTAGGGAAAGTGTGTACAAGTGAGGGAGGAGATTCTCCTGGCTTTCCAGACTGCTAATTGCCAAGCCAAAAAGAAGTTGCCCTGCAGTCCTTCAATTCCCAGCTCAGCAGCTCTGGCAGTTAGCATCTTCCTTACCTTGAGAGCGTAAAGCATGGTATTTATATCCAAGTTATATGAGCAGATGGTGTTTCCGTCAGGAAGTTCCTGACTAGTTCAAACTTTCATCTCATGATTTATATTGGCAAGACAGTCTGTTTTGGGTTGTTCTGTTTGTTTGTTTGTTTTTAGACGCTAAACTCACATTTTTTCATATCAGGCCTTTAGAAGAGTTCTTCTCATGATTTTATTTCCTTGTTATAATTTCATTTTCAGTGATAGGTATAAATGGACTTCTTTCCTTCTGTGCAAGAGCAAAAGATATGTGAAATCATTCCAAGTCAAATTATAGGAGAGGTTTGTTTGCTCAGCTTTTCCACAATTATGCTTTGTAGGGCATGCAAAAAGATAAAATGAGCAGGAAGATAAACTGCACTTGCTGCATAAGTAGAAGTAGGATCTTTGTTGGAGCAATCATGTGGGTTTTCTTGGGTAATCTCACATCTTCTATCTCCTTTTCTCCTGTGCCTACAGGCCTAGATACAGTTAAACATTTTCTGGGGCAGTGTAGTTTACCTATCCACGATAACATTCAGGCACCTTCCCAGGTAGTGAGCAAACACCTGGCAAAAAACCTCTTCTTGAACAGACAGCAAAGAAAAGATCACATTTTAGTGTAGGTCTGTATGGTCTGTATCTTCCAGAACCATGTGGAGATGCCTCAGCCAGCTGGCTCAGGCCACAGAAGATGCACCATACTGCAGAGCTGCACCAAAGCCTGTTGAGAAGGATGTTAGCTCAGATTAAGTTCTATTTACTGACCAGCTTCTTTGGTTTTAGGAAACCTGGCCTGTCTAAATGATGACTAGCGTAGTTTATGCAGTGTAATGAGTGTGTGTGTGTGTACTCTGAAAGGCAGAAGTACAAACCTGAAAGGCAAAGCCCTCCAACTGCATGCAAAATCTCTTAACCTTCCCGCATGCCTTCTCCAGCTCCGCTGAAACTAATAGGACATTCTGCATAAACTTGAACACTGGATGGAGTGTGATAAAACTCCAGGTACATCGAAGTAATTGAAACAGAGATTTCAGTTAAATGCAAACTTCTTGTTGAGGTGCAAAAATCAGAGACACTAAAACATCTGTTTTCACTAAGTTTCAGCCTGGAAATTTTTCAGAAAATTTGAATATGCTTTTTTCTGAATTCAAGGCACCTTCTGTAGAAAACTAAGACCATTTATTTGGCTGACTTATAACTTGTTTCATTTAATTCTTTGCAAGTTATGAAAAGTCAGCTGTGCAGCATAAAAACAAGTGGCTACACTGTCCACTGTAGAATAAACTAAATGTGCATTTATAAAGTGGTTTACCCTTAGCCAAGTAGCTGTCAACCTACTTAGCACTGGCCAATTCTTGTTACTTAGGATGGGATTGTTTTAAGCCCAACTTTGAATTTATTTGTCCTAAAAGCCCCGAGTTTCACTATTCAGTATTAGTGGCAAACTTGCTGGATGGCAAACTTCATTCCAGTGTCTTGCTTTGATTAGAGGCAGACACATGTTTAGCCCCTTGGAATTCTCTGTTTCAGACTAAGAAGAGTGCTTTGGGGTTGAAATGATGATAGACAAGAGAGAACTGTAGGTTTATTAGTAACAGAAGAGTCTAAGGCAAAAAAAAAAAAAAAAAAAAAAAAGTAAAGAAGAAAATACTCAATTCTTTATCAGTCTAAACTTGCAAACCAGTGTTTACTGCTATGCTCAACAAAAACAGCTGCTGCAACTCCCTGCTAATGCCTTCATGAAAGAAAAAAAAATAATTAAGGGGAAGACTTTAGTGCTTGCTTCCTTTGTCAGGGGAAACAGCCTGTCCCCAAATCTTCCTTCTCTAGGGATCAGTAAAACAAATCTTGAGTGTTTGATTTTGGGAATCTTTGCCTTGACTACCAAAACTATGAATATATTTTCTCAGAGTTGTGACACCTGCCACAATGACTTAAGTGAGCCATTCTGCTTTCTTCCATCAGCAGAAGGAGCTGGTTAGCAAGCTGTGTGACTTTGTGGGGCTATGGAAGTTAAAGGTTTATTACTATACACTCATCGTATGTGTAAGCCTTCTCCCTTCTCATAGCAGTAGCTCAAGAAGGCTGTGTCCTAAATACCATCCTAAGGAGGTCCAGCAGCAGTTCCTATCCTATGCATTTCCATGCACGTTTGCCTGTTTTCTTTGTGCAAATGTGTGGTTTGGCTGCCATACAAGTTTTACAGGCAAAGCTCTGACTGCTGTCAGGCAGGAATAGTCTAGCCTCAAGTAACAGTAAATCAACAGCAGGCATGTTATAAAGCTGTGTTGAGGTAATACATCTAGTTAGCCAGAGAGGCAAAGCAAACCAAAAAGGAGTTCTGAGGCAGGTAATTATGATGAATTGATTCTGGCTAGGCAAGTTGTTGACGACAGAGCTCTACCAGTTTCTTCTGTCAAATAAAAATACCACCTTCTAAAACTTACCCTACAAATGACAGAGATAATGAGGGGTGGTTTAAAATTAGCCTTGCTCAGCAGTAAGCTTTTACAGCTGTGCTGCAAGTTCAGTCACAAAACAGTTACACCTCCAAGTGTGAAGAGCATCAGAGGAGCGTAAAAGTACAAAAGCTGTATCTTATGATTTATTCCTCCCTTCTGTGCTCAGCCTTACTTTCACTGCAACCAGCAAAGAGAAGGAATCTTCAGTCAAATCTGGTATTCAGGAAACCTGGGTTTTATCCTTGCCACAGAGTTCTGCATAGTCTTGAGTGGAGTCTCAGCACCTCAGTGGTCTCATCTGCAAAACATGTGGGGGTGATTATAAGGGAACTCATTCTGTGAAGACTGCTGGGGGAACATCCTTTGGGAAAGGCACCATCAAAGCACGAAGTGTCTTCTGCATCTGCGGTTACCCATAGCTTTCTCTAATTTAAAGCTCTTGTGGAAAATAATGATTAAAGGACATCACCGATATAATTTAAGTCTTTTTTTTTTTTTTCTGGTTCAGTGTTTCCCTAACTGACCTGCTCCACTGTCCCTGCCATCCAGCAAATAGTTTTGGCCAAAAGTTTAAAGGAAATTTTTCCATGTTGGAAAGCCATTACAATGACACCTGAAAGCTTTCTGTAGGAATCAGTAGCTTGAGGGAGAACTTTTGATCAAGAGAAATCGGCACAAAACAGAATATGAGGTGGATGCACCACAGCTGTTCAAGGAGGGAAGCAACTGCTTTGCAGTGGATATCAGCCCTGAAGTACAACTCCCACAAGGTGTGGAGTAACAGCCAAATAGAGATTAATGCCAACTAGGAATACATCAGCTTTTTGTTGTTGTTGTTGTTTTAAAGTAAAACTCCACAGCTTAGGAAACACTTAGACTTCCCCACCTTTTAAAAGGGGATGAAGCAGAACACAAAAGGAACTCATATTTGCACGTGAACATCCCTGGCCTATTTCCAAGTGTAAACACGCCCTTGACATGGATCAAGACTTTAACACCTCACCATCCTGTGATCTCCAGCTTTTTCACAAGTTCACTGCCTTCAGCAGGAGGTTTAGGCAAGCTGTGGTTGAGAGAACAGACCTTATTCCCTAATGGTCTTTATTTGCACTAGAGTCAAGTTGGTTCAATCTACACGAAAGTGGCACCACCACCCCACAAGTAGCACCACCCTGACTGTTCCGGCATAGGCTTCAGTAACAAGTGAGCCACATTGTGACGTTTTTCCTTCCAATTAAACAAATACTGTCTTAGTGGGGAGGAAACAAATGACTGCAATGTAACGTTTGTTCCAGGAATGAGCCTGCCCTCTGTTTATCATCTTTTTTCTTGCCTAGCTTCACATTTATGAAGTATGAAAATACATATACCTAGCATAGTGAAAAGCTGTGGTTAGCATGGTAGATACTTGTGTCAACAAGCAACAAAATAGTGCATATGCTACCTTTCTTTTTTTTATTAAAAAATGTATTTACATTCCAAAATAGAATAATGTCCCCATTTACCCTCAAGTAACAGCTTCCTGTGATACAGTTTACTTAAATGGCCCAAGCAGTCCATCTTTTCTTTTACTTTCACATTACAAACTCTACTTTGGGGATTTGTATCCTTTGTAACAAGCTCCTGCTTCAGTGTTAAATTGTTGAACACACAACAAATTTGCTGAGTGCACCAGGAATTGTAACAGGTACCTCAACACTCAGTGCTCTGTTTCATGACGTGTGCTCTGAAGGATAAAAGTCTCTCAAATCAAGTGCAAACTGAATGGTAAAAGCAGCACACAGACATATCCTTAGATTTGGGTGTTTCTCTTGTAACTTCATGTGAAATTAATAAGAGAAATGCCATTTAACTTCATGGGCTTCATATCAGTAATCTATCCTCAGTAGTCTCCCAGAAAACCACTGAGTGAAGAAACCCTCATCCATAAGGCAGAGTAAGCAGTACTTAGTCACTGATGTGATTTGTAGACATCTATTTTAAGAAAAAGACTGCATTTTATTAGGCTGAGTAAACATATGAGCTCACCATTACTCTTTGTTTCTCCCTATGTGTAGCTCTCTTTTTAATCAGTTCTATTTGTAGACCAAAGGCATGCATTTTTTCCTTGTAATATCAGAAAAGGGGCCAGTCCTGCAACCTCATTCAACAGATGAGCTCCCCAGGAACACAAATCTGCCGGCACAGGCACAAGTGCAGGATTAAACCTTAGCTTTAAAAATAATAATAAAAATAGTTTAAATAAATAAATAAGAAAAAAAAACAAAAAAACTTTTGGTCTCTTCCTTGGTGGTTAGACCTAACTGCATCTTTGGTTACATCTGAAAACCCACTAGCCAAACAATAGGTTTGGGTGATTTAAATTTCCCTGCAAGTACCCAGACTGAAGAACTACAGCAGTCAAGCATTTTAGAAAAACTTGAGTGCAAACCTGATTATTTAAAAAGCGAGCCTCGTCATAGGAGGAAGTGCAATTTCTGAGATGGGAAATGGATGTATGTAGACTGGTGTTTGACTGTCAGGAAATATAGTGCTATTGGTAACTAGAGGCTTTGCAGGTGCTGGATGATTTTGTAGACCGTTGTTTTGGCAGAAAACTTATTAGCATCAGATTGTCATAATTTCACATCTGTTATGATTTTTTTGTTGTTGTTGTTAATAGCAGTTTTAATATTTTGTGTGTGTGTGTTTGGTTTTTTTTTTTTAATCTTTAGAAAACCCTAAGCTTAAATGAAACTTTCTACCAAAACAGATCATCCAAATGGAATCAAAGTGAAATTAATGCAATTAATTTCTTAGGAGACAAAAATCTTCCATGAGACAGTACATCTGTAATCCCTAAAGAACACTGACATATTCCTATTGGATCTTATCGTTACAACTTTTTTTATATACACAATCAGACCTGTCTGAAGTCTAGTCTAATTATTATATTAACTGCATCCTTAATTGCCTGTTGCATTAATGCCTGTTTAAGAGGAGTCTACACCTCCCATAAACTTGCCAAAACAAGCCGTGTAAAAGTAAACAGTTAGCAGAACTTGTCTGAACACTTGCCTTGAGAAACCCATATAAAAATAGAACCAGAATATAGCTTCTAAGCCCAAGAACCTCTAGAAATCAAATTACATTGAACTTCTTCCTGCTGGAAGCTTTCCTCTGCCTACTTCTCTCAGAGCACCATGATTCTCAACTTAAGTGACTGAGGGACACTTCCCCTACTTCTGCATGTCTGCACCCATGAGAACACTCACTTGAAATTGAAACTGGCAGTGTTACATTGCAACCATTTTTCCCCTCACTTGGAAATGCCAATTTACCCAAACGGAAACTGTTGACAGGGAAGAGTCATTTCTGAGAAATGTCTCAAATAAAGAAATAAAATATTTGAAGGGAAACAAAAAGTTATTGAAACATCCAACTTAAACATTTTCCAAATGAAGATTTCTTACCCCTCTTCCCCCTTTTTATTCTCCTCTAACATTAAATCTAGAAACTTAATATAGGAAGGAAGAAATAACAAAAATAAGATGAAAGTCCTCAAAAGAATTAAAACAAATAATTTGACTGAACCAAACTGATTTATTGTTTGTGAGCCTTCAGGATTTCCTATCACTCACAAAAGTAAGACCATTCTCTGCCCTACCTATCCCAGAACCTTTTCTTCTCATCTTTGTTCTTCATTTCCTCTCATCTTCCAAATGCCCTATCATTAGGCTTCTGTTTTTGAGAGCAGACAGTCATGCTATTACCAGCATAGGAAACAAGTGCACGTGTTGAATGGTTCTTCATGTTGGAACGTTTTTAAAATGGGAAGACTAAATAGACTGGGATGGCCAAAGCAGGAAGCTGCTTCCAAAACACTGAAGTACCAAGTTTTACCATGGGCTTTTCATTAATCAAAGCTTGTGCTGAAATTTGATCACAGACTTCCAGATAATGCTTTAGCAAATACACATACTTCTCCACCAGAAGAACTGAGCAGACAATAATTCTGGTAGGTTTTTTTTCACCACAACCATTTATTTCGGCACTCTAGAGTGCATGACTCTTCTATCACCAGTACTGTAACACATCAGCTCTTTAGTCCTGCTGGCCAACACACGCAGAACTGATGAAATCAGTCTGTCTTAAATGAGTAATTGTCATGGGGATGGCACTGGTAAAACCCTTCACAAGTATATTGGAAAAGTATCACTTTTTCTACTTCCCTTGAAAATGCTGATAATTTTTAACTATAAAGAGCTGCTCTTTGCAGTTCTTCTCTTCCTCTCCTCAAAAGTGACACGTCTTCAGAAATATTGATTTGGCTCTTTCTTTTTAATCACATTTTGTAAGGAAGAATGACATCAGAAGCTAGGAATACCCCTTCCCAGTCAGCCTTGCGATTCAAGGCCAGCCAGCACTAAGCCTGTTCCACTGAAGCAAGCAGAAATGTTGCTCATAACAAAATTGGCAGAAAACCCTCAAGCTGATGCAAGTGAGAGCAGGACCTAGTCAAGAAAGCAACATTAAATTAAGAAAAAAAAAGTAAAATTTTGTTAATGACAAATGTACTGATCCTTTTTCCACCTTGTACTGCTCATTCAGCAGTCTATGCAAAGATGGACCCTTGTTTGTTTTTTCAATCATGAACACCAGCAGCAAGCAAAAATTCAACACCATAATCCAAAACTACAGCTGATGCAAATCAGCACCATTCCACTGCACATAATACAGCACTGTCATTCTATGCTAGTGGAAGCTTAGGTCATCTGTGTAACTCTATAACTTAAAAAACAAAACAAAACAAAACAATACAAAAAAAAAAAAAAACTCTTCCCCTCCATGGGTTCATGGTTTGGATCAAGGCCAGCATGTGATTTCACTTTTTTTATTTTAAATCACTTTCACACCTTCTATTTTACATCTTTGAGAATCGTGACCCAGAACTTGCATAAATCTGGTTGAAATAATATGACGTCAAAAGAAGAAAAAAGTAACAGATTTTTGTTACTTCTCATTATTTGTATTACAGCATCATGTTTTGCTTCATTTTGCTTTTTTTAAAAATAGACTGGGCATCTACTGGTGAGGCACTTCATAGCCACATCATAAAGTTTCCGTTTAAAGCCCTAAGCCTGCAAAACAAAGCATTTTTAATTTAACACACTGGGTGAGTCAATGATATCTGGACATGCCTCAGCCCTGAGAGCACATACAGTGACAGCAGGAAAGCAGATTGTCATAAGCAATGGTCCCAGACAACAAGCGGACATAAAGCATAGGGGGAAAATAAGCAGGCATTTTAAAGATGCATGCAACATCAAGGAACAAATCAGTTCTGCGTCAGGGTAGCGTTTGACACAACTTTATCTTCACACATCTGAATATTACTTCTCAGCAAATTTAATGGGGAACACCCGGTTAAAGACAGCCTACACAAAAACAGCAGTGTCACCACGTGTGTTGATACCATGCTTCTTTCTAGCAGAATAACTCAGTCAGCCTGGGAAAGAGAAAGCAGTCATTTCTATGAATTTCCTTCTGTCCTCCAGAAACAGTTGGCCTCATATCACTAGAAATCAGCTCACAGTTGCAGCTCTAAACCTGGTTCATTAGAACTGCCTCTACAGGCTTCCCCCCCTCTTTCAGCTTGTGAGCCTTGATCAAAAGCTCTCCCAACATTTCAGTGATGACAGAAAGTACTCTACCTGAATATTTTATAGTGGCCTGGTGGTTATTCATTATTTAGATTGAAATAAAGTGTTATGATTTGATTATCCTAAGACCTATGGCAACTCACAAAAACAAACATTAGTAAGCGCAAGCATACTTAGCACATGTGATAATGAAACCACAACCTTTATTTACTGACAGCTGGAAAACACATTGGATATCGTCATGTATAGCAAATAAGATTACTGCATCATACAAATATTTATGCTCATTTTTTGCAGCAGACAATCCTGAGTGATTTGATAGGTATTATTGTTAGGAAATGCATTATCAGTCACTGGAAATCTTGATACAGCTTGTAAAAGACAGGAGAGGAAACACCTGTTTTTGTTTTTTTTTTTTTTTTTGTAAAAAGGACAGAGTTCAGCCAGCTAGCCAAGTTTTTTCAAATACTCATCTTATCTTATGAGCACTCTTCTTAACACAACCTTCTTGCTGTTCTACTTAGTCATATAACCACCACCCTCAATAAAAAAATAAAAAAAAAATTAAATAGACACCTGTTTTCCTAAGCACATGAAGCAAAACAGAAAGACGGGCTGAGAGGTCGCTCACTGTCTGATCCAGCACAGTTCAGTGGTTCAAAGAGTCTAAGAGAGAAGGGACCACTTTTCCCCCAAAAAATAAATTCTCACTCTCTTACAGTTTTCCCATATCCCTTTGGCTGTTTCATTTTCCTTACAAACCTAAGATAGTCCAGGTAGCTGTTATATATCTACTTAAGAGTCTTGGGAACAGATTTTCAATAACTATAGAGTTTTACATTAAACAAACGTACAGAAATACCCTACAACAGTACAAATATGTTACTTTTCCTTTAATTATATTTTGATTATTTTTTCCTATGTCCAAGCTTTATAATGGCTCCATTTTATGCACTACCACTTGGTCTTCTCCAGGACAGGACTCCTTCCAGGGCAAGCCACAGCTGATTTAACAGAGCCAGGACTGACAGTTGACATTAGCAGCAGCTTCTGGCTGTAGCTCATGCCCTCTGCTGAGCGTTACCCATGGGCTGAAGAGGAGAGCATCTTGGGAGGAAACATATTTCAATGCAACTATTCCTCCAGATTTAAAAAATACATATACAAGATCTAATGCATATGCCTCCTCTTCTTCACCTCTAAAAACACCTATCTGTTTCAAAAGCAGTCAGCAGGGGCCAGTTCAGAAGGTTCTTGGGATTAAGAGGCCATACTGAGAAACTGCAGTGATTTGGGGCAAGTTGTTCAACATACCCATGCTTTAGCTTTCTCACCTTATAAGACTCAGTAAAGTGTATTTTCCATCATTCTGCATATCAGGTACTGCAGTTCAGAGGAAGAGGCTGAATTCTGCCCTCCACAGTATTGCTGTAAATCCAGAGTAATTCTGTCGGCTTCCGTACATTTATTCACCCTGCATCCTCTTTAAACAATGTAAACTACAATTTTGTGCATGTGCAGGAAGCGCAGGAATTGTCTTGCGGCTGCCTTAGTTTGGAATGTTCTCTGTTTTAGCCTAACTTCCATTTTAATCCTAGAAGAAACAGAATATCTTTTTTCCTTATGTTTAAGGAAGAGAGTTTTAATGAACCACAAGGCTGGGTATTTTGCAAAGTACATGCATATTGAGCTCTTTTTCATGGTCATAAATATGCCATTGGCATGGAGAAGACGCAAGTAATTACTTTTGGAAGAGTGTGGTATTCAGCAAGAACAAACTTTCTGTTCAGTTGTCTTTGTTTTTCAGTACTGAAAGTTCAAAGTAGGCTCATTACATGTTTCACTGGAGCCAAACCTGGTCCCTGCTAGTTGCCCTGCATGGATTAAGTGGTTAATGATGTTTTGAGAATGTTGGACTAACTAGTTTGTGGGAACACCATCTGTTTCCTTCAGTGTGTAAACAAGGAAAATTGCTGGTTTGAAATACAGGATTATTTAAACTCAGATAACCACAGACATTCTTAAAAGAGAAGAGGTAAATGGAAAAAGAATCCTCTTGTAGTCTGAGGATCAGTGACATTTGCTGGAAAATAAATCCTTAAGTATCAAACAGGGCTGCTATCCCCATTCCACAAGTGAGAGAAGAGGAACTTTTCTTTTGCAGCCACCTCCTTCCTTTTGAAGTCTGTCTTCAAAACTAAACAGATAGCAAACATGCAGAACCATAAAAACTGGTTCAACAATGCATTGAAAGGGCTGAGCACTCCATTCAGAAGAACAAAGTTCATTTAATAGATTTGTGGGTGAATACCCCAAATCAGAATTTTCTTCTGAAAGTACTGGGTTTGGTGGCTTTCTTCATCTATCCAGCTACCTCCCTCTTCCTCATTCAGAAAAAGCAGTGTTCCACATTTTCATTTCATTGAGCAGCATGAATATTCTTTTAAATTACTGTTACACAACATTCGCTCAAGGTATGTTTTGGTGATGAGCAGCTTCTGTTCGGAATTGACTAGGAACAAGCCCAGCAGAAGGCATGTTTAACGTAGCAAAAAGTGATGGAAGGGAAGAGGAGCAGAGGTACAACAGGAAATGTTCTTGTACTCAGTGCAGAGCATTATCAGTGTTTGTGGGGAATTTTATGAAATCACTCAGAACATGTTGTTACTGGATAATAATCCTTCATACAGGAAAATACACCTGAGTCACTGGGAGAACAAAGTTGACTTTTAAATTATCAACAAACCTTGGTTGTTGCTGGGTGTTGCTGTTTTGTTGGGCTTGTTTTAGAACTGTATTTTCTGTTTTTTCTTATAGCTATTTCAGAAGCCTGAAAAGGAGCAGGCATAAAAGCCTCAGGCATTTTTACATGGAAAATAAATGCCACATTAAACACAGTGCACTGCTAAGCACGGCCTTCAGACAGGTCAGGTCTCATGTCCACAGTCAGTCATGTAGACAGGTTGTACTCATGAATCCCCCAAATCAGGGGGTGTTTTAACCTCATGCTGCCTTTGATGACAGCCAGAAGCTCCCAGATAAAGGAGTGATGTTGCTTGACCACTTCAGCTTAGTCGAGTCAATGCGAATGCAAAAGTGTCAGAAAGATGAGTGCAGTTGGCTTCCTTCATCTGGCAAGCCTAACTTTAGTGTAGTTATTTAGGATCAAATTGCAGCCATAAATAAAACAGCGGCCTTGTACTTGTTTAAGCCTTTCATATGGCATCTGGTATGCCAGCCTTTTCTGAAAAATGGGAAGAGTCTCTAAGAATGAGCAACAAGAATAACCACAGCTGAATGATACTACTGCTGTGCAAATGCTGAAGAACTTGAGGTGCCAGAAAGGTCCTACTGAGGTGCTGTGTGCTGTCTCCTTGGGTAGGACTGGAAGAAGCATCTTACATCTGAGGCCTGGAGGAGATCTGGTCAAATTTTACTCCTAATCTAGATTTAGGATGGAGTTCAGTTTCTGGAATAGATCACAACTGAGCAAAGATTTATAAAGATTTCAGCCTGAGGAATGATGCCCATCTATTTGGAGCCTCGCAGCCTTGTCATGCGAGGCACCACTCAGCCGGTAAAGCAGAGCTGACCTGCAGTGGTGCACCACTTCTCCCTGCTCCCAGAGCTGGAGTGGGGCCTCTGCCTGCATCTCAACAACAGTCTGTTTTTTTCTCTGTCATGGTCAAGCACTGCCCTGGCATAACAAGCAGCCTGATGCCACAGTGTTAACGCTGGCAAAAGTATTCATAGAGATGGGCAACACAAGAAGCCCTTTGGATTTTTACTTTGCATTTTCTGTTCTCCTGAAGGATGATTTTTAAAATCCCGGTGACTCATTATTGAAGCAAGGCTGTGACTGATTTTTGAACTGCTGGAAGGATCGTCTGAGTAAACACTGCTTCAAATCAAGTCCTTCTGTTCCTGACTTGGGTGGAAGGCATTTGACTGGCAGCACCCAACTTAAGGGGAAAAAAAAAAAAGTAAAAAAAGTATGCTAGTCAGATCTCTAGCCCTCATGGTCAGAAAAAGCACAGGGAAGCGATGTTGACATAAGTTAAAAGTTTCTCAGGCAAACAACATAATCCCAGTAGTATATGAGAATGGCCTAGGAGGGGTGATGTCTGGAGTGAGCCATTATGGGAAACTTCCAGTAACTGAAGGGAGAATTGTCTTTAGAGTTTTGCCTGTAACCTCTTTTACAGTGTAGTAGGTGACTCTGGGAGAAAAGAAACGGTCTGTAATAAATTTACATTTTTAGATTCCTTTTTAAAAACTCATAAGTATTTAAATCCTATTAATCCTACATCCACTTCAGCAAGAGCTCTCTGATGGACAGTGAACCGATATAGCACTGCAGAGATTGTATTGCTTCCAGTTCTGTCTTCCCTGTCCTCTGATGCTAATTCAGGGAAAAGCAGCTGCAAAAACAAACAAACAAACAAACAAAAAAAAAAACAAAACATGACATTCCTCCCTTACCTTAGGCACACACAGTCAGCACAGTGTACATACTACAGGGCACATTGCCTTGGGCTACGCACAGCAGAATCACACCTGTATTTGAAAGCGATAGGTGATAGGACAGTCACTGCGGGGGGGGGGGGGGGGGGGGGGGGAAGGGGGATGGAATCCAGTGTTTTTTTCACAGTATGTTGCCCTGAAAAAAAACTACACAGCAATATTTATGCAACAAATAAAAAGAAGAAAAGCCTGCATTGTTAATGCAGCAAAGAGGAGGTAGCAGGTTAACATCAGGGAGTTTCCCTGCAGACCTCAGCCAAGCAACACTCACAGTGAAATTTAGCCAAGACGTGAGGATTTCTTATAGCCAAAACTGCTGTGGGATCTTTACTGAGCACGTGGTTGGAAATTCTCTTTCACATCTTGCATACATTTCTAAAGATAGTTAAGTAGCTCTGGTAAACAATTCTCCCCTGCTGAGCACAAAACCACATCTCGTATGGGCCTATGTAATTTGTTATTTTATGCCTTCAGGTTACAGTATTCTATTTATTGTTGTTGGAGCTAAGCAGCAGCGGCAGAGGTTAAGCTGTATTTCTACTATAAAGTTAGCTCTTCTGGGGGTTAGGTAACATTTCTTTTATACCACACTATACTGAAATTCTGGCATTCATATGCCTTCCAAGATGTAAGGCATTTATTTTTCACCAAAATTTATTTGAAGTCATTGTGGCAGTTAATGGTGTAAAAATGCCAAAAATGTAAATTCTAAGCTTTTTTCAGAGATTGCTCTCACGTTGCGTACTTAAAGAATGGCTTAACATTTCCTATCTCTTAGCCACTAATATAGACAAACCAAATGGAGACAGCATAATTAAATAACCCACTTTGGTAGGTTTAAGCATAGCTTTTCTAGGTAAAGAATTTTCAAAGCCACAGCTCACACTCAGTTATTCAGGATGTTGTCCTGTGGGGCACAGTAACATGGGACATTCTGCTGGAATAGGTAGAAAATACTTCCATGAACAAAGGAGGAAGACTCCCATTATATTTGGAGCCTCTGTCAGTAAGTGGTAACACTCAACACGTCAGTAGGATTAGCAGGGTGTGTGTAGCCTTGATCTCAGTGAGATGGTGGTATGACCATCACATCGTGTGGTCTATGCTAACTGGCTGTCAACAAGAGGAAGGGACAAAGTCCTCTTATTTCTCTGAAAGAGAAACTTTGCTTGACAAATAGGAGATAAACAAGCAGCCATGTCAGAAGTGGTCTGGAAGAAATAGATGGTACATTTATAGCTACTGATGGTCACTTTGCTGAGTTCAACCGTCAGAAATATATGTAGACTTGTGTTACTGACATTGTCACCTAAAATGTGAATGTTAATAATACTAGAATGCTTATAT
Organism: Aythya ferina; assembly: GCF_964211825.1. Taxonomy (NCBI): domain Eukaryota; kingdom Metazoa; phylum Chordata; class Aves; order Anseriformes; family Anatidae; genus Aythya; species Aythya ferina. The sequence continues at coordinate 69,066,221 of NC_140297.1, forward strand.
TGAAAACCCTATGCATTTACAGAGAGTACATGCCAAAATCTTCAAAGACTTAAGTTTCCTATTCTTCTAACCCACAGGTAATAACTCCAGTCAGGTCAGGCCAAGGTTATGTTTATGAATTCCCTTCCAAATACCAGAAGGATACCTACGACATCCCCCCTGTTCGCCCTCTCCAAGGGGTAAGTACCAATAAAACTGCCAACAGCACTGAAAGGGCACAAAAGATTATTAATTTCTACCAGAAGTTTAAGAGCAAAATGAGTTCTCTCATTTCAGAGAGAAAACATGTTTTAATTAAATGCAATTACTTTTTCACAGAGTGCAGAAGTATTTCAGAGTTGTATTTGAAGTTTACTAAGCTCTTGGCAGCACACCAAACACAAAATTCCCATTTGTTTTTTGTATTTTGATCAAACAGAATATCTAAACAGAATAAACTTGCTGCCTGGGAACATTTTTTTTCCTTTACGTTGTTTTTGGAAAGTTGACAGTAATTCATTCAGTAAGGGTAAAATTATCTCCCAGACAAACAGCTACCACACAGGGAATTGTTTTCACCATATGTCTACTGCACCATGCCACTGAACTTGAAATATATCTTTGCTCTGGGGAACACCTTTGGCACATGATCTCCAAGACCACAGGCATCTAGAATGGATGCTTGGAGGACTTCTAACTCAACAGCCCTACATCTCTCTGTGGCTCTTTAGTAGTGTAGCTCCTCTAGGGAACAACGTTGACAGTCAATAGTACGTAACAGACTAACACTGAGTGGATGGAACTGTTGGGAAATCTGGGGTAAGAGACATTCAAACATTAGCTTTAGAGCACATGCAGAACCCACTGTACCATAGGACGTGACACCAAATGGATTGCTTGAAACAGCAGACAGCTTTACTCCCTGCTAGTAAGACAGCCCACACTACACCTGATAAAGCAGATACATGATACTGAGGAGCAGCCTTAATCTCAGAGGGTTTAGTAGCATGTTCTTGCACAAGCTTATTTCTCCATCCCTCTAATCTCTGTTGGTGAGGGTGTCATCAGTTCTAGACGCATGAATGTAGTGCTCCCCTGTTCACCCCAACAGATATCTGTAATAGACTGGCCTTGATTTAACCTTTGGGATGGAAGTTAGCCGTGACTTCATCACTCCAGTCTGTCATCCACACATTTCCCCAAAGGGGTCCTAGCAGAGCATAATTCCTCCTAACTGTCCAAAATACCAGCCAAATCCAAGTAGCTGTCCCACATGAAACAGAGGTGCACAGCTCTGGTCATCTTCAGTCTGAGAGGAAACATGGAAACCAAGAAAACTTACCCAAGACCTGAGTTTTTGTGAAGTAACTTACTTCTATAACCAATTTATTCTTTCTTTAGGTATATGATATTCCCCCCACATTGGTTAAGGGGACTGCACATTCACGTCCCATGGGAGAAGCGAAAGCTTTAGGAGTCTATGATATACCACCTGCCAAAGGGGTAAGTGCTAGAGTTTCCACAAGATCATGTTTAAATGAGTTCACATATGATTCTGAAGGAAAATGAGATTCAGTACTTTAAAGGTTTCCTTAAGCTTTTAAGGTTTTTGTTAAAACTGATGAAGTGAAGCACTGTATCAAAACTGTTAACGTTATGGAGTGTGAACTGGTCATTAGACCTAGATTTTCCTTGTGGCAGCATGCGGCCTTCTTGGATTTTGCTGCCCATGAGAATTTGCATCAAGACAAAGATTAAAAAGTGAGATATTAAAACTGATGCTCCATCAAACTCAGAATGTCTGACTCCACGGAATTCAATAGCAGATCTTCCAACCAAACATTCAATTTGCCATATGGAAGATGTAAATTATTTTGCTATTCTAGCCAAAGGTTTCATGGTTTGCTTTCTGTTTCAGATCTATGCTATACCTCCATCTGCATGCCGAGATGATACAGGCCTGAGGGAAAATTTGCAGGATTTTTCATCTCCAATGGGGCACAGTGCAAGACCAGAAGGAGTGTATGATATTCCTCCTCCTATCACCAAAGCAGCTGGGAAAGAACTTAACAAGAAATTTTCTTCTGAGGGGCTTTTACTCACTGATGGAGTAACACACAAACAGAATGTTTATGACATCCCTGTGAACCATCAAAACCATTTTCTTGGACAGCAAATTGCACCTCAGAAAGATGTTTATGATACCCCAAGGGGAATTGCATTCCCAGGACAACAGACAGGACTCATTGAAAGTCTGGTCTCAGAAGGAAGAGAAGGTGTATATGATGTGCCACCACCAATTTTCCAAGACACTAAAGGCTTACTGGATGTGACTGATGGGATAAATAGGTTGTCTTTCTCCAGCACAGGAAGCACAAGGAGTAACATGTCCACATCTTCAACAGTGTCAAAAGACTCTTCTTTGTCAGCATCAACTGCACAGGACAAAAGACTAATCCTTGATCCAGACACTGCTATAGAGAGACTTTATCACCTTCAGCAGATGGTGGAGACAGCTGTCAATAACCTCATGGCCTTCACTACAGCAGACTGGCGGTCTTACGGACATATGGAGAAACACATCAATGAAATTCATGCTGCTGTGGATAAGGTAGAGCAGTCACTGCTGGAATACCTTCAGTTTGCAAAAGGGTCGGCAGCCAATGCTTCCTGTCTGTCTGAGTTCAGCCTCTACAACAAAATGAAGAGGGAGGTGCAAAGGCTGGAGGACTCTCACCAGATCCTTACCCAAACCAGCCACGACTTGAACAGCTACAACTGGTCTTTGAATGTTCTAGCTGTCAACAGACTGCAGAACAAGTGTGACGACCTAGACCGGTTTGTTATGGTGGCAAAGACAGTCCCAGACGATGCCAAGCAGCTGACCACCACCATCAGCGTCAATGCTGAGGTGCTCTTCAAACAGGTGTTGAGCAGCTCCCATTTCAGGAACATACCAGAGAATATGAACGCTCCTGACTACGTATATAACAATCCTCATATGCTACATCATGGAGAAAAAACACAGAATTGCTGTGGTTCCCTCCCTCCGCTCCTGAGTAAAGGTCATCACCCTCACAATACCACCAGCGAGAGCTTAGAAAAGAGCTGGATGGATGACTACGATTACGTTCATCTTCAGGTAGGTAAACCCAACACCTTGTTCTGTGCAAGACTAGGTAAAGGTTGTTGGTGCTTCTTTTTGCAAAAGCTGTATGCAGAAAAATAGTAAGTAGATTGTCACACTAAGACATGTTCAGGAGTAATTTCACCAGGGTGATTACTTGCTCTCAAATAAGACTGTCACACAGGCAACAGCAATAGCCTTTTACTTCAGCTATGCTATCCTTTTCTTCTCCCTGCTCTCAGGGATCTACTGTCACTGATAAAGTCAATACAAAGAAGCCTGCTGTTTGGCCTATAAGTTGTCGTTTAGCTCAGGAGCAGTTTTGATTTAACGCAGTGTCTTCTTACATTATGCGAAACAGGGGAAAGAAGAGTTTGAGAGGCAACAGAAGGAGCTGCTGGAAAAAGAAAATATCATCAAGCAGAGCAAAATGGAGCTAGAACATCATCAGGTATGTTTGCTGAGGTGCAATAATCACACTGAAATGTAGTGTTCTTGCATATATGGAGTACTGGTCAAATACAACAGGAGAGGCCCTTGCCTTAGCACTGTGCAACTGCTAGTACCTTGGCAGTGAGACATGCCTGAGTGCCAGAACACACAGCTAGGAAGTCCCAGATGGCTGGGACTGTATCTTGGCTAGACAGTGGACCCAGGTTAGCTTCTTTCCAAGCCAGATTCGTGCCAGTCAAGCTCCACCATGAACAGATTTAGGAATGCAAAGGACAAAGACACATACTGTCATGATCCAAATGAGAAATGGTGAGCATCAGGATTGCAGCACTTTCCTTGCCCTTGGCATGTCAGCCGTTGCTTATGCCAAAGAAAGCTCAAGTATTTACTGCAGATTAGCTGTTCTGAAAGTCAGCATCTCTGCCCACTTTGTTTCCTTGCTGCCACTCAGTAACTGTGTGGAAGTAAAGCCACAGCTCTTGGTGTTTGGAATGACATCTCTTGTGACACAAATAAGCTTTTCCCTTGAAAACAATTTCCAACCATCTCAGTTTAAGAGATCAGTTATCTTTTTATTACAGCATACCACTGTGGCAGGCTCACTGTGTACATGTAATAGAAAGCAGTCCCTATCTCCAAAAGTTCTCCTCCAAAAGAGAAGCAGACTTCTGTAGCGTCATATAGTGGGTCAGTCACAAAGCCAACCTGAGAACTCAATTTTCACGACCCATAATCCAGTGTCTTAGTCACTGAACCACAGTGAATACACATGCTGCCTGCACATACATTCAGTGAACAACAATACCATTAATACTGCTTAACATCACTTTAAAGCTAAAGAAAAACAAACAGGCAATGTAAAACTGATGACTGTCATTGTGCCATTAATCCTTCAGTAGATTGCTGCCACGTGATATGGCAGCAAATTTTACATTAAAGAAACAAAAGAGCTCAGAACATTCCTGTTTCCCCCACTTTTGGTGGGGAGGACAACAGTAAGACACCTCATGTTCTGCATTTCATGCTGAGCATATTAAACTTTTGCTTCATCAGCACTTAAACTGAAGTGCCTGTCTTTATTTTCCCATTTCTTTCTGTTTTCTTTAAAAGCAATTAGGAGCCAAGAATTGAAGGTTTGTCATCTCAAAACCCCACAGAAATGGCAGGTTTTTAAAGATTGCATAACTGTCATTGCCAGTTGGATCCATCCCTCAGTTACGATTTCAGCATATTCTAAATGAGAAACAGCCTGCAAATTCAGTAGGCTTCTGAATGCAAATGGAATGTTTTTAACATTTTTTTTTTCTTCTGAACTCTGTTTGGCTTTATGTTAACAAAAAGCTCTCCCTCACTCTCCACCCTCACTCTCCAACATAAGATATTGTTAAGAACACGTACACTAGTTTTTATACAGTGTGACACTAATCTAGGATACCTGTTTTACTGTTCTGAGGCATAAGGTATAATTGTAATTCTTAACCTCTTTATAGGAACATTATTTGAAGAGAAACTTTTTATTTGTCTTTCAGATCAATCAGTTTCAACAGCTGGAGCAAGAGATCACAAAGCCTGTAGAGAACGACATTTCGAAATGGAAGCCACCTCAAGCTCTCCAGATTGCAAACAGCACTGCTGCCTCTCATGACAGAAAGCGGCTTTTATTCTACTCTGACCAATATGAGACTCATTTCAATTACCTCCTAAACACCATCGATGCCTTTTTCAGTTGCGTCAACAGTTCTCAGCCCCCCCGAATCTTTGTTGCCCACAGCAAACTCGTCATTTTGAGTGCTCACAAACTTGTGTTTATTGGAGACACACTCACACGGCAAGTGACAGCTCAGGACATACGCAACAGAGTGAGGAACTCCAGCGACCAGTTGTGTGAACTGCTGAAGAGCATCGTGATGGCTACGAAGATGGCTGCCTTGCATTACCCTAACACCGCTGCGCTACAGGAGATGGTGGACCGAGTAACAGAGCTGTCTCATCAGGCACAGTTGTTTAAACTCTCACTAGTCCAGATGGCATCCTTATGAAACAAAGCACAACATGACCCATGAACAGTGAAACAGAAAAGCAAACTGGAACTATTTTTATGTAAATGTTATCATTTATTTTTTGAAGATATTTTATATGAAATGTTTTAAATATGGTCTTACAAGTTAAAAAATCTAAAGAAATCACTGAGCTGGGAATATATCTGGCTCTATATTGTGTTTCTAATATACATTTAGACATGTATACACTCTGTATATGTATATGTTGCTACATTCCCTAAAACATCATTAAGCACCTTAAAGTATGCGTCGGGTAAGCAGTGCGTATCATTTGTATATACTGCTATTTCTTCAGTATATTTAACTGGATGCTACACTCTTTTTGATTCATTCCATCTTAATTTTGGCACATAGACTGGTTGTGAAATCTACTTGTAGCGATCCATGAAGCAAGTGTAATGGTTCTCATAGAACCCCATTCCCTTAATGGAATTAACCTAGTAATTTCCAAGAACTTTAACTACCCTCTCACTGTTTTGTTATATATATGATTCAATCATTCTGAGTAGGATATATGCACAACTGCAACAAGCAACAAAGTATGTTTTTTGGGGAGAAAAGCATTTTTAGGCCATATAAGAAACAACCTTCTAAGAAGGAAAGAACTGTACATATTAAATATTTTATGGCATTCAAATTTTGCTGTTTCTAATAACCATACGATATCAGATTTTAAAACCTGGAGTCTCAGCAACATAGATTTATGTTTACTTTGTATATCCTTGCATCAGCAATTAAAGTCATACTGAAAAACCTTGTTTATGGACTCAGAGTTATCCTGAGAAAATCCGTTGGGCTCATCTTTGAGGCTGCAGATGAGCAATGTCTCAAAATATTAGTCCCTCCAGAAGGATTAAGGTAAGGATTGTAATTCATACAGGAAAAACAACGGAATTTGAAATATTGGATAATTAAACATATGTATACATTATACACAATTTGATGAAGAAATGGCACTTATTTTTTTTCTAGGAAAAATTTGTGGAAATAAATTTCATCTACTTCAATTTTGACTTCCATTCAAGTACTGGCCTTTTTTTTCCCTAAATTCTGTTCCATAGCTACTGGTCCTTCTGCACTACAACATTACCAGAAATTACCTACTGTTTTAATAGGGCAATTACATCAGCAGTAGACACAATCTTACACAATAATTTTCAACTTGGACCCTTAAAAGTAAAGGGTTGCAGGGACCTTTAGAAACTTAATGTATGCCAGCTGCTCCAAAACATGTATAAACTTGTTTTTATTAGCTGCCTTTTGCGTACCCCCTAAAATTAAGTCACAGAACACCAGTCGTGCATGGTCCTCAGATTAGAAGCTACTCCTCAAAGTGGGTAATAGGAGCAGCTGAGCTCATAAATTCCAGGTGATTCTGGCATTTTAAAAGCAGAAACACTACTGTCCTCAGATAAATCAGGGTAGTGCCACATTGATGTATTCTGACTGCAGGAGAGTGCAAATTGCTGGTAAATACACCATGACAAGATCAGTAGCACCCAGAAAACAGATATTTCTGCTTAACTTTTTCTGTTCCCCTGCTTGTATCTAAATATCTGCCTTATTGCAATGGGATTCACTGTCTTGAAACAAAACAGTTTCATCAGTGTATGAAATGTTGCTGTCTTATATCATCTCAGAGTAAAGACTGCTCTTAACATCCATAACATCACTTTAAGGCTCCAGAAAGTCCCCAGGAAGTCCCAGCCCAACCTCAGAAGCATCAGGATCAGCCACGGTGCTTGGCTCAGGCTTAACATTCAAAGCTCAAATTAGCTTGAGAATAAGGGTACTTATCCTATTGTAACCAATAGCCGAAAAATTATCTGCGTGAACGTGTTTTGTACTTACGCCGTTTGGGATTCGTTTGGTTTTCCTTGTTCATTTTTTCCACTGTATATTCATAGGAAGTGAAAAAGCATTCTGAAGCTTAGCTGTTATGCTGATAGTTTGCGCTTTCAAAAGAACCTTAATCATGAGCCTGTATACAGATTTCGTAGGGAGTCATTTTTAAATCGTTAAATGACTAGGGATTTTTTTTTTTTTTTTAATAAAAGATGATATTTGGCCTTATTTCTTCTTGTTTGTAAGATGCTTAGAGGACTGTAAAAGATCCACATGAGAACCAGAAGAGCAGCTTTGCTCAGTGCAGCCATCCCCTCCCTTCAACCAACAGTGAGAGCCTCCCTCTTCTAATGTGTGCCAAGTTAAGTGTATCTGGGCTTCGATGCCACCTGAAACAACCATATGGCTTGACAGATCAGTGTTTTCTAAAAGTTATTTTCCCATTTCACTGCTGCTGAGGTGTTGCCCTCCCTGCTGTCAAACACCCTGGATGTGCAAGAAAGAGAGAAAAAGCCTGTCGCTGGCTGGGACTGGCTCCACACTTACGGCAGTTTAGCTGCCAACAAAGAAAGTTCCTTCAGAGAAAATACAAATGAAAGCCTTGAGAACAAAGTGCCTTGCCTGGCTCCTTCTGTCTTTGCAAGGGGACAGCCAAGGATTCCTGAGGTGCTCCCTGGGAGTACTCCATTTTGTTCTGCTAAATTTAGAAAAGCCCAACAATAAAGGAGAGACTGGATAACCAAAACAGTTGAGAATAGAAAGCAGAGCCACTTCTCTCTCCTCCGTGAGCTGCAGCATCCCCAGTCAGTTGTCAACAAACCACTGCTGTTTGGCAACTGAGTGGATGGCCCATGTGAAATGAGTCTGATGTCCAGCAGGGAAAAATGGGAAAAATGTCTGCCTCACCCTAATGGCAAACACAGAACACGCTTGGCTCCTTACTCCAGACAAGGAAGTAAATATTAATTCATATTAATTAGACAAACACTTCCTTTCTCTCCCAGAAAGATGACAAAGGGAAAAAGAGTAGAGAAAAGCCACTCTAGAACTTGGCAAGTTTCAGAGAAATTGTCAGTCTCATCGTATAATCTGTTTCTGCAGAGCCCACAGGAACTATACTTTACTACACCCCATACAACGCAACAGCTCTGCTGCACCTCTGAAGTTTCTTGCAAGCCAGGGCTGCACAGCTGCTGCAGTTGCGCTCCCTGGGTATTGCTGGGACTTCAGGAGATCTGCTGTCTGCCTTTCCAGCTAAAGCAATGCAGGTAAAGTCAGTCAAGCTCCCACTCTGCCACCAGATTACACCCCAGTATCTTCACATCCCCTGTAACTTCTATACCCTAGAGCTTCTAGCACTCTCCAATAGGTATATCTGGGATACATTTCAGATCTGTCCCTCCCACATCTCCTGCTGACACTCCTCAGGGCATTCCTAGGCTGGTAACACCATCCTTCTACAAAGTATCCAAAGCCCATTTTTCTGCCAGTTTCTCCCTGACAAACCCTTCCTCCAGACTGTCTACTCCATCTTAACATGCCCCAGTCTCAAGCTAAAGCCTTTAGAAACCTGTCATGCTTACTCCAAAGTCAGTTCTTAACTTTCCCATGCCTCCTTCTCCTCTCACATTAGTCCACGTTCATGCAGGAAGGTTTCCAGGGCAAAGTATAGTAGTTAGTCCCAGTGCTCCTCCTAACTCTGAAACACATCCGCTCTTCCTCACAGCATACGCTGACAGTTTCAAAAGATATATGCACCACTCTTAAATCAACTGAGCAATTTTTCTGTCCAAAATAAGATCTAGAAGACCTCAGAGATAGACTATCCAGATAATATAGATTTTGTTTTGAAGCATTTTTCTATTTGCATCTGAATTCCAATAAGGACAGCAGCTTTCCCTGTCTGAGTCCCAGAAACAGCTGTGTGGCTCTTCAGCACCACAGCTAGCATACAGTCACACCTAGCTCTTCAAGAATTCCTACAAGTGCTTCTGACTCAACTGGGTGTTGAACAGTGCCTGGATGAAGTGACAGGCAGCAGAACACCTAGCCCAGCCTTACAGCAGGGCTGCTGACCTGAAAGCGAGCAGGAACAACAGGAACCTCCTGGGTTGAGGGGGGACTGCATGGGCTCCCTCTGTAGCTGGTACCACCTCGGCTTCACCCAACGAACCGCTCTGAGACAGCCTTCCTTTGATTAAATTAGAGGCAAATTTTGAATGCAGCTCACATCTTTAGTGATGTCTGAGCATGCTGGAAACACTGCTGGACTCACTTTGGAAATCAGTACATCATTCTCTTAGTCTTCAGTGCTTGCAAGTTTCAGAGGGAATGAAACAGCAGCCAAACCTTGGAGCAGGTATCTCCCCACCGCTCCTCATCTGAGAAGCTCTTCTGATTTCAGAGCGGTGTGCTTGTCATCCCACTACCTCCCAGCTCAGCAGCTTAGGGCTGGTGCCCCAAAGCAGAGGAACAGCAAAGACTGTATTAGGTAAAAATGTTAGGGCATGGTCCAGGCATGCACACAGGCTTCACTTCAGCCTCGCATGGCAGCAGAGCATCGGGAGTTGCCAATGCTGTGGCAAGAAACAAAGAGACAAAAACTGCTTTTTCCTCCTGATAAACTCACATCTACATTTGCCGTGGGTTTATCAGGAGGAAAAGCTGAAACGTTTCAGAAGGCAGAACAGTGCTGAACAGAACAAGACTTTCCTGCCTCTCCTGGGCTTTACTTTGCAATAGTCATCTCCACACACAAGTTTTCATCAAGATATGAGTGCCTCATTTCTCCTTCCAACAGGCACTGTCAGGCTAAACACAGCCCTGAACGGATTTGCAGCCTGCTTTCTTCTGCCTCTCCCTCTGGTTTTAACTTCTGCCCCTGCACTCCCACAAGCAAAATTCATCAAATCCACATTCCTTGTGTAAGTCTGTGTTGTTTCATTGCCATCTCCATGGCTTCCCTGAGTCACTGCTGGGGGAACAGCCCCATACCATGAAAGCCTACACACTGCAACTGCAACAAATACAGCACACCTCCCATCTCCCTGTCAAAGGCTTCTGTTTCTCTGCTGAACATGAAGGGGCATGCTATCTTTTTCTGTACAAGCACCAACTTGATAGATCAGGCTGACTACGGCGAGAACAGAATAGGGGAGAACACTGCGCATCAGGTCCAAAGGAGATATATAAAGCTCACCCCACCTGTAGCATGTTGCCCCAGCCTTGTGTCATGAGCAGCAGCTGCATCTGCAGGCCACAGCCTCCCAGAAGGTCACTGATAGAAAAACCCCACCATCATCATGATTCCCTGGCTCCACACACGCTCACAGCCACGTGCTGCTGGCCGAAGGAAGGATGTAAAACCTTGCTGCAGCACTGGGGGTTTGTCCTATGAGATCAGAGTGATTTTTCTGCTTCCCTGTAATTTCCCTTAATTACAGGAAAAGCGATTGGAGCTCTTTAAGGCCAAGCTGCAGGATCCCAAATGCAAGAAGCCATTTGTAGCTTCCCATTTAACTAACTTCACCCCATTCAGCCCTGCAGCCAGGGCTACCTGAACCATTTCCAGCCAGGAAAGTGAAGGAGAAAAATTCCCAGAAGCATCTGCTGTTTATGCAGAGGCAGAAACAGGCTTCATTTTAAAATGAAGGTTGCAGTGAAGGACAAGCAGAAAGGTCTGCAAGAGGAGAGCAGAGAGAAAAGAAAAAACAGCAGCTTGCTCTGACTTCAAGCAGCCTTGCAGAAATGAATCAATCTTTAACCTCTTTGTGCAGGTAGAAGGCTCTGGGGCATTTCCCCCATACACTGGTTCAAGCTTGGCTTAATTCCCAGCTAAACTCAAAGATAAAAAGCCACAAGAGTGACTGGCTGTGAACACAAAAAAGAAAAACGGACTTACACTGTTTTGTTTTTCCACCCTGTGCTTTGATTTTATGAAGGATGGTGAGAGCAGCTCAGCCAAAAACCATTATCTCAGGAGGCAATTTAAGCTAGAAACCAGTACCTGTAATTAACTTGCATTCCAGTAGGGGAGAAATTAACTTAACTGGGCTTTTTTGTGTGTGTGTGTGTGCTGCATTTCAAAGAGAAATTTACTTTTGATAAATGAGAACAATCACATGTATTTTGCACTGCTCGACCTGCAGCTTTTGTCCCTGCTTGAGATGCTGCTAACAGATTTACTTCAGGAATGAGCACAGCCTTGCTGGCAATTCGCATTGCTTTTATAGGAACTAGTACGATGAGTGAAAGGACATTCCTAGAGCAGGGCTGCGCTTTACAGGACATGTCATGGCCCTATGCACATATGCAGGAGGTGGACACAGGATCCAGCATTTTCACCCTGCAGCAGCAGCAGGAGGAACTTTATTTAAACTAAAAATAATTATGAATTACCTAGTCTCCTGAGTGGAGTCTTGAACACTGTGGTGGTCTTTGTTCCTGTGTAGTTTAGAAACAAATGTCCTGCTTTGTGGATGGCTCACCTATAGGAGAAATTTTGTACGAAATGGTAGCTTAAATACTGTTCTCTAGATATGCTTCTCTACTGTTTTCTAAAATGTTTTTATTCTTGATTTGTAGCCCCAAATACTCTGGTAAAGATATATTTATTTATTTTCCCTGTTGAAAGCTAATCAAATGCCCTGAAGCATGTCCAGAGAAGGGCTACAAAGCTGGTGAAGGGCCTGAAACACAAGTCCTGTGAGGAGCAGCTGAGGGAACTGGGGTTGTTCAGTCTGGAGGAGGCTCAGGGGAGACCTTATTGCTCTCTACAGCTACCTGAAAGGAAGCTGTGGGGAGCTGGGGGTCGGCCTCTTCTCACAGGTAACTAGTGATAAGCCTAGAGGGAATGGCCTCAAATTGCACAGGGGGAGGTTTAGGTTGGAAATGAGGAGACATTTCTTCTCAGAAAGAGTGGTCGGGCATTGGAATAGGTTGCTTCAGGATGTGGCAGAGTCACCATCTCAAGGAAAGGTTGGACATGGTGCTTAGGGACACAGTTTAGTGGGTGACAGTGGTGGCTGGGCTAGATGATCTTGGAGGTCTTTTCTCCATGCTATGCACACTGACAAATCCTGCAGCTGTGAGCAGTATGAATCACCCAGCTCCACCCAAGTTTGTATCACTGCTTGAAGGCAGTGATACAAATGAGAGCCTACTCCTTGTTCCCTCTTTTCTTCTCCCTAGGTGTGGTGTACTCAGAAGTGCCCCAGTTTGGGTCAGTTCATCTCTTCTCCTAATGTAAGACACCCCAGGTGTGACTTCACTTGCTTATCTAGACATTTGCACAGGAGCAATCACCAGGGCTCTCCTTAAACTATAGAATAGAGAGAAATAGGCTCAGTAAAGTCTGATCCGTATGACTAAGTATACTTTAGCATGAGATAAACTCTCTCCAGGCTCCATTGTTTACATCTCCTCAAGCCTCTACAGGCAGCTTGTGTAAGTGGCTCATCAACAAACAATCACATTGTGGAATCCTAACATAACAAGTCCCACATCTGTCTCCCATAACTTGGTGCGGCTACATATGGAGTTTAACTGAGGTCACAAGCTAAAACACTTTAGAAGCTTGTGGGTTTCCCCAGGACTAGGGAGCCTAGCGTCAGTAAATTCAAGCTTTAGTGCTGAGGCTTCATCAAATCTCTTCTCTTGACAGCTCCCTGCTTGAAGCAGGGCTGAGCCCAGGCAGTCACCAGGGGCTCTGGTAGGAGCCCACAGCTGCCAGCCTGCAAGCATGACAATGGCTGAATCACAAAAAAATAAGGCGGCTGAAAGAACTTCTATTTTACATACATTACAGCATACAATTACTTACATTATAGCATACAATTTCAAAGTGTGGGTTTCAAAATGACTTTCTGACAGTGATTTTGCTTTCTTTTACTAGTTAGAAACATGTTATGAAAGATTGTCATTTACTGTTTCCCGACTGCCAGCATATAGGCCTCCATCTCATTTTTGACCCATATCAGCATGGGCACGACAATTATTTGGCATACAATATGTACCTAAGTGAGTACACACATTCAATTAAATGAGTCTTCTACAGTGCACCGATATTTGGAAACAGTCTCAGCTTATTCTCAATGCTTTATCTGGGCAAAGATTTGTTGCACAGGCAAAGAAACTGCCCATGCAACAAATTGCAGGCGCAGCTGGTAGCACATTAATAACAAGTAAGGTACTGCAGCACTGTGCTCATCAACAGCTAACCAGAGCACACTTAAGATGGGAGCATCAGGACACACAAACTGCTCCTATACCACAAACCCATGGTACTACTATCTGGGAAGACAGAAGCACAGACAGGCCAGCACTTGTTACCAGACCCTTACCACAACCCAAATCACTGCAGCTCACTGGTTTTCCAGCAGACAGATCTTCCTCCAGATGTGCTAGCAAAGGGAGTGAAATCCCACGTTTCACATTTTTCATATGGAGCCATTACATCTAACTTTCTGGTCAGGGTTCCATGACAGGGCAGCAGCACAGGAGCTCAAGGCTATCTGTGGTATCTTATACAGCAAGCCAAAGCCTTTGGAGCAACAATTCTGACCCTTTGCCATTTTCTACAGAAGTCATTCCTTGTAAATCTCTGCATCCAGGCAAGGCACCAGAGACAGATCTCTGTGCCCCACAATTGTTCACTTCCATTCTTCTTCTTGGGAAAAAAAAAAAAAAAAAAAAAAAAAGTGAAAATAGAAAAGTGAAATACAATGTTTTGTACCAGAAAGCACCCATGCCTTCCCAGGAGAAAACTGTACAACAGGCACAGACTGCAGCAGCAGCCTTCCTTTCCCCAGCAGGGCTACTTGTCCACAGCCATGAAGACGAAGGTACCAGCCTCATTACCAGAGCAGCCACAGCTGTGCCTCCCTCACCAGCTGAGACGTGTATATATCTTTAAAAACCTATTTCATACTCACAGCATGAAGTCCTCCAGACTTGATTCATCTCTTGCCCTTGCACTGCAGGCAGAGAGAATGCAAAAAAAAAAAAAAAAAAAAAAAACCACAAACAAAACAAACCAAAACACAACAGAAAACCAAAAGGCTTTCCAAGCCCTACCTTTTGCACAAGTAGGAAGACTGATGAGCTTTCCACAGCTTCCTTGCCCAGGTGGGACAGTCTCACACCTGCTGGCAGCAGCACAAAACCTGAAAGCAAAGCCTGGCTCTGAAACACACCAGCCCCTCAGCATGCAGAATGGGAATGGGAAGGCTGCCACTCGCACTGCACCAGACACTGACACTGCAGTAGCAGTAGGTTACTGCTACTAATGACAGTAAAAGGCTGTCATTAGTAGCAGTAACCATGATGGCTATTAATGAAACTCAGTCTATTGCGGCTTCTTCCCGGTGCAGGAAGCACACACCAAACCCTACCACTGCACCCTCTCCTTCTCTCAGCACAATTTCTTCCTTTTGCTAGGATGGGACAAGCTCACCCAATCTCCCAGAATTACTTACATCCTCCAGTCCCGTTTGAAGTACTGAGGACAAGTGCGGCTCATCTAACATGAACTCTCAGTTCCTCTCAGGAAGGCCATGGGACAGAGGAGAAAATCTAGTGCCATTGTTGAAGATAGGCGTGGAATGTGATCACAGGGAGATGTCTCTCCTATACAGCATCAAAGGAGCTTCCACTGATGTGGTGGATGGATCCTGCAAGACGCTGACCTGCTAGGTGACTGCAAACAACCCAGTTTATTCCCAATGCATTTACTTTTGTTAAGAGGCTGTCTTGCCAAGTGCTTAGAACTGTTAAAAAGAGCAGCAGCCCTCCAGACCCAAGCAGCACATGAATGGCTCTGATGCAGAAGGGCAAGGGAAGCCCTGCATTAACCCTACCTTTATACACAAACTCCTGTGCACAGCTGACCTGAATCCTTCCTGTCTTTCCATCCACTTCTTACTTACAGAAAACCTGCAGGGACATAGTGTCTTTGAGCTCAGTCTCTAAGCGATAGTTTGAAGGAGAAATGCATGTAGCCTGAACACAGACACAGCTGCAATAAGCCCTGTTTCCCTGGCAAGGTATACAGCCTGAAAGATAATAATAATAATAATAATAATAATAATAATAATAATAATAATAATAATATGCCAGCAGCTCTAAGTGTTAGATTTGATAAAGGGGACTTGCTATTACTCCCAGCTAACAAACAAGGGTTCAAAGGGACACCAACAAAATGCTCCCTGCTTCTCCCTTTGCCTGAATCATCAGGATGACTCACAAGCTAGCAAGGCTCCCACTACATCTGTATCTCATTGCTCTTCTCAAGGATTTCTGTCTTTATTACAAAGAAAACGTGACACAGGCTCTCTACCCCCAAGCCTAGTATTAAAACCTTCCCTGCAAGTCTAATATTAAGTGAGCTCATCATGAGTCTTGGTTTTACGGCCAGAAAACAGCTGCTCCATAACCAGGAAGATTTTGACCAGCTCTGGTGGGCTGTCATTTCACCTCACATCCCTGCAGTGAAACCATAAGAAGTGTGAGAAATGCAACAGCAGGTTGTTTCTGAAGAGATCTGGACAGCAGACAGTTTGCTCCTATGACTAGTCCAGAAAAAAATAAACATGGAAAACTAACACATTTCTTTAAGCTGGTCTTTACAACGTTACAGTATGTTCATAACCCTGAGAGGTAAAGAAATGCTGCTTCTATTTCATGGCAAGCAGTAAGAAAAGCAGATCCCTCTTGGTACTTTTGGGGTTTCTCTTGAGACAGATCATTTTTGAGGTCACTTTGACAAAAAAAAATAATCCAGTGACCCTCTACTGCAGAACAACATGCAATTCCCCCAAGCACGGGATTCTACATACAGCTCACAGCTTTCTTGGCACGAGGCATGCAGGAATGCCCCTGTCCCTACCAGCCAAGATCCACCAGGATTTCCACCGGGATCGCTAAAAGCAGGGACAGCAAAGGCGCTTGACTGCACTGGGTGCACTGATGGGTGGGTGCTCAACACGTATCCTGCGCTGTGCCCTCTTACCTGCAAAGCTTGAAGGCCCACGCCATCTAGTGGTGAACAACTGGGCCCCAAGCTCCCTTTTCACCTACCTTTGGCAACAAAATCCTCCAGGTTTCAGACCAGACAAGCACAATTCATCTGTCTGAGAAGCCAGTCCAGAGGTAAACGCTTTCCTGATAGCCACACTATTACTGCAGCACTTAGGAGGAACACGAGGACATCTTGGAACTAGAGATAAGGAAAAAGTCAAGTCTCCCCTCAGTGAATCCTTTAGAAAGTGTAAAAACTAATGCCATTTTGTAAACGTAATTGCTGGTCATTAAATACTGCAAATGTCAAATAAACCTTGTGATTTTGGCAAATTAAGAAGCTAATACAGAAATTCAACAGAAGAACTGAGAACAAGATCCAGAAAGTGAAATTTGTATTTTCTGATACCAGACTTTCAAGTCCTACTGAGCCATTCAAATTCTCCAGCACAGAGGAGAAGATATTAATATCCACATATAACAGGCTACCCTCCACTGCAGCAGTTTTGAGGAGGATGTAGGGTGCACACACCTCCTCATTTGCTAAATTACTCCAGTGAAGGCAAGGCAACTGAAGCTCCAATCACAGGTTTCACAGCACAGATTTCTGCATAGAAGGCTGGAAGTTTTAATGGAGGGAACAACAATCAGCTGCCTGCATCGTACTGCACACACGCAGCCCCAGCTGGGAAGGATTTGCAGCTAAATAGTTACCAGGCCACAGCCCCTAATACAGGACACGTCTTCTCACCCTTCCAAGTTCAGGGGCATTGGCAGAGTCCTGGTGGCAAAGCACCCAAGTCACACTAGAAGGAAGTACAACACAAACAGTGTACACGTACAGTACAGATGCTCAAAACACACAGATTTCTGGTCTACATGAAGAGTACAGCAGTACACATGTCTTTAAGTTTGGATATGAAACCCAGCATCCTTACACGACCAACTCACAGTCTAAAATCCTAGGTAAGTCTTCACATAGGTATAACCAAGGCAAGATGAAACCCAGCTTGTTTTACAAAGGCTACCTGATCTCCTTGTGTTGGATAAAGGCCACAAGAACCTCAAGGACCGCACACAAGTACCCGTGTGGAAGGAGCACTGCTGGCTATGATGGCCTGCTAGGGAGCTCGGGGCAGAGCAGAGTTACACAGCAGCAGCTTTCGTCATCTTCCTGGAGCAGACGGTGATGTGTTTCCTTGTGGTCAGCACCAAGCAGAACGGCAAGCAGGTGCTTTATGAGCATCTGATACTTGTAACCAATCACACATCACTCCCACCTATGTCTAACCCCCCTTCCCAAACACACCTCTATCTACAACTCAGACTTTTTGAAGTCAAAAAACCCTCAAGTGCTCAAGTTACCTAATGCCATAGCTTTTTAGCGTACTTCGTTAGTAGCCCCTTTCTGCAAATGAGAACAGTAGGACAACAGCAGACCATCTCATTCTCTCAATATTAAAGGGATTTTAGGGCAACAAACACTCAGGACTCAACACATGCATTTTACTTAACAGAAGCAATCAGGGAGAAAGCACACACACATTTTCTTCTCCTGTACAACGTCCTCAATTCCAAACTACTAGAACTTCCTACTTTAAATCAGTAACCAATCTTAAAAATACCAAGAACAAAGGAAAGAGTTGTTTTATTTAATTGCTAAAACCAAATGACAGCTTTCAAGAGCAATGCAGAAAAATCATCTGTAATAACAATCGACCTAAAAGACACGTACTAACCTGGCTTTTAGGATGAAATCATCTGTAGGTACTACGCCAGCTAGAATGTGACTTTTGAGAAGTCCTCTTTTGTACTGTTGTACACTCATATGAAGTCTTATTCTAAAGAAAAAAATCCCATTCCAAAGAGAGACAGAAACACACTCAGATCAAGTATTTGTAACAAGTCTGGTTATTTTATTTTTTACGTGTGCAGTCAGCTAAAACAACAGCTAAACAGATGAAAACAGACAACCACAGAAGCTTTAGGTACAGTATCTTAACACTGAATAAGCAAATGACCACATTAAACACTTTTTTTTTTTTTTATGCTGGTCATTTCCACACAAGACAGAATTACATACACAGGTCTAGTTCAGTGTAAAACCTGATGTTAAGCAGCAAGTTGCTCAAGAGTTGCAGCACGGTATATGGCATTTACTGCAAACAGCTACAGCAGCAGTGCTCAGTGGACGAACTGCATAGAATTAACCTTACGGGCAAACATTAGATGGACCACCACAATAACAACCTTAGTGGCTCCTTAACAGGTCTGAATTATGCAATTCAGAAACAATTGTCTATACTCTGGTATTTTAACAATAGGTTTTCTATATTCTTTCACCGCTCTGTACTATATTTGTTCCAGCTTTCCCGGCAGCAACTGTTTTCACTTAACTAATT
Organism: Aythya ferina; assembly: GCF_964211825.1. NCBI lineage: Eukaryota > Metazoa > Chordata > Aves > Anseriformes > Anatidae > Aythya > Aythya ferina. Next base: position 69,085,102 of record NC_140297.1, read on the forward strand.
ATACAATGCAAGTAATCACTGCTTATTCAAAAGTTACACAGGCCCTGCAACAGAAGTGATATGAATACATTTAAAATAACCAACCCAAAGTACATTCAATAGAATGGCTGCAACAATAAGGCAATGAACAGTTTCGAAAATAGATCCTACCAAACAAAACAAGACCAACCACATAACATATTGTCTTCATAAGGTTTCAGACTTGAATAGGTCATTTCAAAGTTAAGTGCTTATCCACCAGTAACAGTTCAGAAGTACACTGGTAAAAATATTCAAAGACATGAGTATATTGGACTGCCAGCAATCACAACCCAGGTCTTAGCATGAGTATGCTTGCACACACACAGCTTCATTTTTACAGGTTTACATGAAGTGCCCTGCACAGAGATTTTACTACAGACTCTCAGGAAAAACTGTATATTGACTGAAGATACCAGTATTATAAAATTCTTCCTAACCTCGTAATATAAGCCTCTGACCTGCTACTAGTAAGATCACAAATGTTATACATTAAGCAAATAGTGTTATTGGCAGCTATGTCACAGCAACTTTAAAAAAAATAGCATCAGCCGTTTAAAAGAGACTGAAAATAATTTGGGGGAGAGAACTGTACACTTACAATATGCAAATAAGGGAACCGTTTGGCTAGAGCAGATGAACTACCCAGAGATTCTACACCTATTAGCTTTAAACTACCATCTAATTGCATATTTAATCTGTGTCAGCATTCAAGCCTGCATGGGTCTTCCTTCATTAACTTGCTCCGGAGTCTTGATTCTTGCACCTTTAGAACTACTCTGGATAGCTACAAATATCATTATAACTTTGCATTTCTTCACAGCTACCAGAAGCAGAGACTGAGTTAACTGTTCCTTATCTCAGATGGAGATATTACAAGCGTAAGCATTTTGCCATCTTCAGTGGATTTAGGTCTAGGCAAAAGTAAAGTGCAGTGGAGTGTCAATATTCTACATCAGGACCAAAAAAAAATATTTATTTGTAAGCCCATATTAGCAAAGCTCCAAGACAGAGATGCTAAACATTTTTCTTCAGAAAACTGCTCCAGGATTTGGCTAGTACTGCTGAGCTGAAAGTCTCATCATGTGAAAAAGACATACAGACACAAGAATATTGTGACATTAAGTTGTGCAATAAAATCAACTGAAAGCAGCAAGGAAAAGAACCTGATTGCTTTTGCTCAGTTTGAGTAAACGGAAATTTTACTAGCGAAGAAAATATTATTAGGAATTCCTGGTCAGCAGTCAGGATAGAGGAAGGAGACTTACTATATTTGTGCATGTGTTTCAACGATATGCGCACTGTCTAGTCATGCTTTGAAGTGCAGCCCTGTGATACAAAGCATGCTTATACATACATGCTAGTAACTAAAACAATGACTTTCAGGTTCCAAAGGAAGGTCCAGGCTCTTACATATCTTAATGCTCAAGCATCCAAGTCATTTATAAGGTGAATACTCTCAGTAACTTTTAAACAGTATTCACAGATGACAAATTAAAACAAAGGCACCAAAGAAGTGCTCTTTTCCCAGAAGTAGGTCTACTTAATGAAAAACCTAAACATTGCTGCTTTTAGCTGCATAAGTGAACCAAAACCACAAGTTTGGAAGTTACAGGTTTAAACTTCATTAACAGCTGCAAGTACAAGATCAATTTTGTAGTCCTGTTTAACAGTTTTTGTTGTTATTGTTTTTGTTTGTCTTAATACAATGAACAGTGATCCAAACAATACCGCGTATCTAGGTTCTGAGAGAAAACAGAGGCTGTTCATGAAATAGACTTTTGATTGCTCCCCCTGCCATGCACACGGAGGTGGAACATGCATGGTCCTCTTTTTCCCAAAGATCTCACGCATCAATCTTCAGATTGGCTAGATAAACAGAACTGGAGCTCTTAATTCAGAACTGCAGTGTCAGAATAGCTGCATAACTCATTCTCAAAAACCAGGAGCTCATTACTGGTAAAGATCAGCAAGTTTCCCACCAAACATGAGGTACCAAATTCATTAAATTCATTGCTGTAACACTATGAAAGTGTTAGAGTGATGTCTACCAAACTGGTCAGAATGCCTTCACTGGTTCCAGAGAAAAAGTTAGGTCTGGTACCAAATACCTGATGTAAGAGCGTTCAAGGTGAGCTAGAAAAGTACTTAGTATTCAAGAGCCAAAGATGACACTTCAGATTACTAAACCGTAGGTACATAACCTAGGCATCTTCCCCTCTCTAACATAAATTGGACTTGGAGTAAGAGGTTCAGGAAGAACATACAGAAATCTATCATGATTGTTCTACCTGTAACCATTCTTATGCCAAAAGCAAGAAAACAAATCTTATGACCAGATTCAGTTTCTGCCTTATTTTAAGGAAACAATTAAAACTTCCCATGTTCATCTAATGTTGGTTTTTCATAATTCATTTATACTTACATAGAGATAAGAAAATAACAAAGTTTCACTTTAGAATACTTTCTAAAGCAGGATATTCTTCCAACTGTTTTTCAAGTTCACATGCATTCTCAAGGTTGAAAAAAATATATATTCATATATAGCTAAAGAAATAAAACTCAATTTCACTACATGTAGTTGCAGTGCTGTAAAGAAAAAAAAATAATTTAGAAACCATTTCAACTCTGAAACATTTATTATGTTCAGACAAATGCAAAGGCTAAGCCTATGGTCCTGGACCTATTTTTCATCTGTGCACAGGGACAGGAGCTACAGCAGCTCAGCATTTTTCTGATGGAGAAAAATGCTCTCCACCCCTCGTTTCTTACAGTACTCTATGACTTGCTGCCGAAGCCCTCCCTGAACCTTTACTGAAGTAGCAAGTATTGACAGTTCCGAAGCAAAGGTCCACAAGTATTAATATCACCTCTTGGGTCAGTTTTTCAGTAAGGTCAAGCCATTGAACAACACAGTGCAGAGGTGCTTAACCATTAGCCAGAAGTTCAATGTAGTATTTTAAGTTGTTTCTTCTGCAGGTGCCCTTCGCTGTCGAGCAGATTTCTGTCTACTTCTCTGTGGTGAGGGTGGAGTCTCTTGTTCAGCTTCTGTCTCTGCAGGCTCGTTGTCCCCCTGCTGGGACCCTGTATCACCTATCAATTCTCTCAGGAATTTGAACTTAGACAAAAACAATTGCCAGACCACATACCAGCCTGCAGGAGACAAAGAAAAAAGGTACCACTTAGTTAATTCACACACATCGATCGATAGGCAGCTCTCAGGCAAAGCACAGCAGAAAAGGGAGAAAAAAAATAATCAAGTGCCACCTTGATTACTCTTAACCCCAGCATCCCTCCCTCCCCCTGCACACCCACCCACCCCTTTTCACAGTCCTGTAGGCAACTATTCAGCTTGATCAAGTTTGCCCTCATCCAGAAGCAAATATTCGAAGCTCCAGGCAAGAACCTGAACATATTCTTAATTGCAGTGCCACAGCAAACAATAAGCAGGCGATTACACCTGTGCAAAGGCATGGACCTTAGCTGGCAGAAGAAAAGGAACTTCTGTGGTTACACCTAAAGCCAGGCCACAGAATTCAATACATAGGCACTGTAAAAAGGTAGCAGTGGGGTTCCTATGCTCCCTCAGCAAACACATCACACTCAGGACAAACCACCTTCTACAAGCTGCATTACATTAGACACACTTGGAGATTTTTAAATTAATGCCATGTTTTACATTAAATACATAACTTCCTTATCATAATTCACTAAAAGGCAACATCCTCCAAATTCAGTGTTTTCTCACCACACCAAAGTCCCATTAAAGTAAAATTATCAGGTAAATTTGTATAACATTTAGTTCCACCCCAATGCAGAAATGTTCTTGGTCTCAAAACCACACAAGTGAGTTTTACAGCTGAGAGAGTCACATTTCTAGAATTTCTAAAAATATTTAAGATCTACCACCTCCTTGCTCTTAAGTCAGCATTTCCAGAACAGATAGACAACACTTACAAAAGCAGATGTATTTTTATCTAAACCTAACCCAGAACCTTCTTTATAAAATTCTCATTTATCTAAGCACTTTGATAAAGAAAGGCTGGAGCTGTACCAAGCTGAGAACTAGTTATCCCATTCCCTTTAGCTGGCCAGTCAAGTTTCATTATCTATAGCTTAGAAGTGTCACTTAGCTGCGTATTTCACAGATAAGCAGGATAAAATTGTAGCTGTGATCCAAAGGCATATGCTATAATACAAGCTGCAATATCAAAACCATTTATCTCAGTCAGAGCTATAAATTAACAGTCCTTTTCTCAATCTGAAGGTTTTGCCATTCAAGCCTGTACTGCTGATATTAGCAGCCCTATTTTGCACAACTAGGGAAAGCTGTCCCCCCAGCAACAGAGCTGTCAGCAGAAATGTATTTCTGAGGCTGGGCAATGGGTATATAAAGCAAGGTGAAACACTAACAAGTGGCACTTGTGTAACCACAGCACCTTTATTTTTCTCCCTCTTTAGTCACTGGAGTCAGGACAAGGTGAAAGCCATTACTTAGGACAAATCAAGACCCCACCCTTCCCCTCTGTCCTAGAATACTCATCCTGTTGACTTTTAATTCCTAGAACTTCTCTGCTACCAGGGTCAGCTAGAGGAAGGCATGACAACCTTTTAAGACCCAACTTAATTCCCAAGGCCTACTCCAAGTATTTCCTCTTCCATTAACATCTGAAACTTTAAATGATTTGCGTGACATCAGATTCAATTTATTCACAAATACTTTAAAACCCCTGTATCTAGAAAAGAAAAATGAAAATGGCTCGTTTATTGTGTTTTTGCATAGCTAGAGGTAAAAATTACCTCTACTTTTGAAAATTGTTCCCATTGAGTGGTATTTAAGGTCTTTGGGATCTACAATGTTTTGTCAACTTCGAAGACCATAAATCGATCCATTTTCCTCACAGCTCTAAAACTCATTAAAAAAAGTAATCAAATCTCCAAAGGCACGCTCACTTCCAGTCTGCATGGGAAAGAAAAAGCGTTCCCAATGCATACAGGAAAGGTGAAAGTGAGACCTGAGCAGAATATTACAAACTGTTATAAGTGTCTTCAACTCCACAGTTTGCTGAGAGATGAAATTTGTGAGACTGAACCGAGAAGTGCATGAAAAGCATGCAGAGTGTTTTATCACATTCACTTAAGGAGATTGGGGGGTGCATGAAGCTCTCAGCCACAACTTGCCTTTTTCAAAAGGTCCTCCCTAAAATGCCTTCAAGTGAATTCATGTCAGATACATACGCTACTTCCAGAGAACACCCCAAGGAAGAAAAAGCCAAAATATTCAGGGCCTCCCCCCAAATAAAGTTGTAGGACACTTGACAGAAGCACCAGGGTATATTTGATATAAACAAACAGGCCAGTAAGTGAGGTATTTAACTTTGGCTGGGTAAAGAGCTTCATATTCTTCCCTTATCAGTGCAAACTGGCCACTTACACAGAATTACAACCTGGACAAAAGCAAACACTGAAGGCCATTACAACCAACCTGACCAGCAGGACCAGGCAGATGCGAGCCGGGATGCAGTACACTGAAAACAGAATTACAAGAGGCTTACCCACTGATAGTGGGAGGGACAACCAGGCTCAAGAGTTGTAAAAATAAGTTCAGGTTCACCCTGTCTCTGCCACATCACCATCCATTGCTGTCTCCTGGTCTTCTTCTCTGATCTTCCTCCTGGTACAGTGCTCCCCTGCAGGCACGTCCCTCCCCACATGCATCCCTGCTGGCTCCACATGAAAGACTCCCCAGATCTGCCAAACTATACCACAGACTCCATGGTATAAGGTAATCAAGGTAGAAGGATTCCTTTCTTATACTTGTTCTCATCACAGTGCCAACTTGGATGGAAAGTTGTTTTTTTTTACAGCATCCCCCAAACACACCCGCTCATCTGAATCCAGTTAAAGATGCCTCTTCAGCTGAGACTCCCTGTCGCCTCGCAGTTACCAAACACTCCAATAAAACTTCTCAGAAATAACCAGACTAGTAAAGAATTGAAGCAAGTTGCTCAGGGCAAAAGAGACTCTCTCCAGCAATGGTATTGAGTAAATACACCATTAAACAACAACAAAAACAAAACAAACAAAAAAAAAAGACAAAGCCTGGAGGCAGATTCAAAGTACCAAGTTGCATTGCCATCTCATTTGAAAGTATCTTTTATCAATTTTTCAGCCTCTTAAGAACACTGCAAAATTGTAACCCCACACTTTTTAAATGTCAACTACAGAGTGCATTTAGTGTATTTTTTTTATTTCTTAAACTAGAATGGACAGAAAGGCCACTCTCCTATTATGCATCTCAGCTTTGCCACTATTCTGCTATAGAGCTGATGCCAGGCAGGTAGCAGGCACCACCAGTTTGCATCTAAGAAGTTTCCAGTCTGTTCAGGCCACTGAAAGAAGTCCTACTGGTTCACCTCCACACACAAGATATTTGATTGGAATCAGTCTTGTCTTCTTTAGCCATTTGATTTGACTTTTTGAGTCGTTCTCAGCTTAGTTGAATCTGTGACAGTAAAACAGCCCTGGCACAATACATCTTCAGCCAACTAGCAGGGATGACATGCCACACCAACACGTAATATTTTACCCTAACCGGTGAAAGAAGCTGCTCTCCAAGAAGTGAGCTAGGGCAAGTACATACACCACTGCAACACACAGCAGGGGCTCCAGCTCTCTGTAAAGCAGATACCCAAATCCAGAGAGCCTGGAAAGTCTGCTGCAACCATTATTCTGCATTTAGGCCAAGTAGCAGCTTCCAACCTCCACAGAATTGTAAGCTGGGAGCCACTTAAAACGCCACAGCTACGTGCCAGCCAGAGACATTTAAGCCACGCTTGGCATCGTGCCATCAGTATGTCACCCCTCCTACAAATCGTGAGGCAATGTGTTTGCAAAGACGGGACCGTGACTCAAGGCTCATTTACTGACTCAAAAGCATGTATCATCTTTGCAATAAAGCTGTCATGACAACTTTAATTTGACCAAGTTTCAATAAAGCTACCTTTTCTGTTACCTCCCATACTGACTCCTAGTTCTTTGTAAAGGGGAAAGAAGCAAAGCAATCTGATCCTATATTACTCACCCTCACTTGCTCATGGGCACAAGTCTCAGGTCCATAACTTTCATTCACCTTATGTTAGCGTGTAAACATAAAGAGGGGGAGGATTTTATTTACTGGAACATATTTTCCTCTTCCATTTGAATCACAAAGATAAGCATAAAAAGCCAAAAGAGGGATAATGTGGAATGCTGGTGTAAAATAACCTGAATTTTCTTATGCAAAACACACATTGGTCCAAGAAAGGAAGGAAGATGATGCGGTAACAGTGCAAGAGTTACTTGCTTGTATTCAAACACTGAAGTGCCCACCAGAGAAAATCTTAACAGCTACAGATGGGGGGGGGGGGAGAGGGCGGGGAGACACACAGCTCTAGAGCCTAAACTGAGATTTGGGAGAACAAGGTTCTACCACAGGCAAATCACTTTAATGCTGTGCCTTTTGAAGAGGTATGTAATACACTACCCCAGAGAACACCTTTGCTGTCTCCTGATGTCTGCTGTCAGTGACACGCTGCTTGGGTCTGTGCCGCTCCCTAAGCCTGCTCCTTATTTCGCACCACATCACTTGCTGACTGATGCAAGGAAGCTTGCTCTTTTCCAGTCTTCCATTTTTAACAGTTGTAAATTTCAGTTTCAAATGAAAAAGTATTTTCTCTTTATTGCTAGCCTACTCAGGCATGGCTTTCCTCATCTTTTGAAGTATGTCACAAGATTATGTCATTTACGATAGTTACAAAACTGTTTAAACAAAGCATTATAGAAGAGTTATTCAGGCAGAATTTAAGGCTCAAATGTTTTCCCATTTGCAAATGAATTCAGACTTGTGAAGCAAACCACACACACTTGGTTCAGCAATCAAAGTTACATGACTTTTGTTATAAGTTTATGTCTCAAACCCCATCTCATCAGCTTCACCAGCTGAATGAGAATAACAAGCCTATCTGTTCCCCTGAAGGCACTTGTGCACCTTCATCGGACTATGTGCATTAGTACATTGGGAAAATAAAACAAAATAAAACAAATACACAGAGAATAGAACACCAGCCAAGTTGAACTCATGTATTGCTTACCTATGTTACATATGGAGTGGTAATTCGTGTCGAGAAAATGGTTGATAAAGAAGGGGGAGATTTGGGAGTGTGGCCATGGGGGTTGGAAAGCCCCCTGGTTGAGATAACATTAGACTCTTAAGGATGAGGCCATCAGGGATATAGAAGAGTTTAGAGGGAACAAAGAAGGGTGATTCAGGAGACTTCGTGAATTCTCGGGTTTCTTGTTCTCCAGCCATTAAGGCGTGGAAGTTTCTGGGTATTTGCTGTTGCTGTTATATTCAAAGTTGTTTTGCCAATGAAAAGTTGTTTTGAAAAGAACTGCTGTGGGGAGAAGGGTATAAGAGGGGAGCCTGCCCTCAAGATAAAAAAGGAAGGCAATGCGATGTGATGAAGTTATGATCAATAAAGAAACAGGAAAAAAGAGTGAAGAGGAACAGGCTAGCGGAACAGAGACAAAGACGGGAACAGACACACTGATTGAACCAATCATGAAGTTGGGCCAAACTCAGCAAACTGCTCAGAGAAGCTCGTACAGAAAGTTGCTGGAAATAGGCGCACTGGAGCTGGAGAGAAGCTGGAGCTGAGAGAAGCGGAGCCTCGCACACAGCTGCCCCTTGCTGGTAAGCAGCTGCACATTATGGGGAATCATAGGTCCTTAGGAACAAAGACTGTCCTGGTAACCTTACAGCTTATTCTCCTTATTAACTATCGAACGGTTTATGATCCTGAAATATGGGACCAAAGTGGGGTCACGGTGCGGGACTCTGCAACTAAAAACGACAAGGTTGCAGTGGGACTAACCTCAGCACCTGGCGAGCAATCTCTGAGGCCTTAAAGAGCCGTGTGGGACCACAGTCAGAAACGTGTGGTTTGCCAGACAGTGAGGGAGCTGTGGGCTCCTTTACTGATCCGACTGCTATGCCATGGGACCCTCTGCTGCCACAGCCATCGAAGGCCTTTGCTGTTTCGCCCCCTGTTGACCTGAACGTGCCTTTTGACCCAGGCCTCATTGGCCTTGAAAAGGAGATGGATATGCTTTACTTCGATCTGGGAAGAACGGGATACATAAGGCCTGAAGACCGAGTTGCTTGACAGCTTAAAGCGAGACATATTGTTCAAAAGGAATGGAAAATGGAGACTTATATGTAATCAAGAAAATGAATGGAAAATTGAGAAACTTAAAGGATTGTTTGTTACCTTTTCTGATTTCTTTCTGATTTGTTACCTTTTCTGATATGTTTAGGTGTACTCGAGTTTATTAAGTCATGGAAGTTAAAGGATTGTTTGTTATCTTTCCTGATTGTACGTATGTATAGGCATACTCGAGTTTAGTACGCAAAGCCATGTTCTATATGTTTAGAATGTTTGATGTCTGCGTGTGCATGTTGGTAGAGCATAGACTCCCCGCGCACCCAGCACTGTTTACTTGCCTTTTATACCTTTTAGAAATATTTGTTTTATAAATACTAAAAAACTCAGGTGTTATAAATGAGGTCTCAACTCAATCTATCTCCTTCACTGTGCATAAATTCCTACCAGCAACAAGGAACACACAAAAGCAATGAGATCACGAGAGAAAGCAGAGAAAGGAACTCTGGAAAGATGGCTATAAAGTGGAAGGAAGTTACCTTAGATCCACTTTTAGAAGAGCAATTGAAAACTAGACATGTTTGTAGTCTCTCAATGGTTTTTATGTCAGATGTGCTCAGTTTTACAAATAGATTTCACTAGCTGCAAGCCTTCAGTGCTTCCTAACAATTCCAGATTAGGATTGGAAATGGCAATTGCAAGCATTCAGAAGTGTGGCGTAATGACCACACAGACACCAGGGTTTCTTTAGGGATCAATAACTTCAGTAACTTTTATTGAGGACAGGCTTCCTTCTTATACCATTAACTCTACAAGCGGTACTTTCCCACTAGCTACTCATTAGTTAACAACTTTGCCCCATAACAGCAAACATTTAGCCACTTCCATGTCTTAACGGTTGGAGAACAGGCTGTTTGAGACAGCAAGGGTTTCGTGACTCACTTTTCTTTGTTCTTTCTAGCTTGTTTACATTCCTCACGGCTTCATCGTCAGGAATCCCATGTTATCACATCACCAACCATGGGGCTTGTCGACCCCCATGGCGATATTCCCACGGAAGCATTAAACAGAAAAAGAACTCGGGTCACTAACTCGGTGTATTTGTATAGACATAAATGCAAAATTCAGGTATAATAATTTGCTTTTCACATTGCTGACGAACTGGTCCTAATAACTTCTGACAGTTTGTGCATTGAATTTTATCTTTTCACTTCAGAAAAAAAAATAACTGGAAGGAAATTTAACGTTATAGGAGGCTTTCATAGCGCTTAGCCCATCACATCTGTGATGAGCAACATAAATTCAGGCAATCCTAGGACATCTCCTGGATATTTTAGTAGATTGTTCTCTGCAAGCATTCACACCATGAGTCCTTTTACAAGCCACTCAAAATGCAAGTAACAGCTCATCAGTCTTTTGACCGTGGCAGTCTTCTTCTGAGGCTGTTAAATATCTCTCATCAGATGGCTATAAAATATTCTTATCAGCTTAAGCTTACTCAAGCTTATATCCCGTCATCCTTGTCTCAAGTTTGTCCATTAACTTGTGTGCCTCACTGGCTAGCATTTACTTGTATCCTGGTATACATACAGCACTCATCTCCTTGGGAGACTGACAGGCTCTCTATTTACAAATAGAGACCCCCCTCAGTACAAAAGTTGATAAGATGCTGCCTACCACAGGCACAAATAATTTGATTGGAGGTAGTTTATACTCATTTCTCCTAATAGTGGTCTTGATACCACTTTTCCTGAAATAGTTTCTAGTCTTGGCACAAGAACTAGAAGTATCCTCGTACTAACTGATTAGTAAATGCTGTGTAGAACTGGGAAAATACCATTACCAATGCTATATAAATCATACCAAACTTTACCTAGCAGCCATTTCTGTCAGGGTAACAGTTACACCTGCACCCTATATAAACAGCAGCTTCCTGCATTTACTACCTTTAAAATCTAGGCACATTTTAGCAATCAATTTATAAGCTCTGATACTGTTAAAAACAAGATACAGAGGACAGATGAAGCACAGTGTTCATTAAATCTGAGTGTAGAATACAGAAGTCCAAACTGATAAGTATTTATAAGCCATTTAAAAATAAAGTTATTAACTACTTTTGCTATTTTTAAGCAAGGAAGTACTAAAGAGAAGTTACCAGGCAAAGTTAAAGAGATCCCTCAGCACTTCACACCATTTGTCATACAGAGACAAAAGCAGAAACACCTAGAGAAAATGTTTCTGATTTTGAACAGTATGGTGTAAAGTTATTCTTAGCCTTCAGCATTAATGATCTCTCACGTGTACTCTGACAGCATGGAAAGCCTAGTAAATACATTGCACCTTCAAAAGACAGAAGATGGCCAGACAATATCCACTGAAGACAAGAAACCCATCTCAGAACAGATACTCACTTGTGTCACTATTCAGTCTGTGACAATGGACAAGAAGGGATACAGGAGAAAAGAGCAAACGAGCAGGGAAAGCTTACAAGGTGCCTCACCTACCCCCAATAATCTGTATTTCAGATGTTCCCTTACCTTTTAACATTAGTACTAGGGCTTAAATACATCGATGGACCATTTAAAGTTCATAGAAGAAAGATAAGTTTTAGAATCCCAAATATTCTTCCATGAGCTTACCATTTTCCCCTTTCTTTGTGTAAAAGAATACTTTCTCCTTTTTTTTTTTTTTAAGCCTGATCATTTCCCTTTATATACTCCAATTCCTCTGTAACAAGGAAATGGAACAACCATTCCCTGTTCACCTTTTTCACTCTACTCAGTTTTATAAAATATCACCTTCCACCATTCAACCGTTTTCCAGGCTAGACAGCTCTAACCTAGTTAGAATCTCTTTATGCAGAAATCACTGCATAGCTCTCACCGTTCTATGCTTTAAAAAAAAAAAAAATAATCTGGGAGATCTTTTTCTCTATAAATAAGGTAATGGAAATACACTGAGATACAGGCACGTGATAGATCCTTGTAGCAATATAGTGGCATTTTCTATTTTATATTAAATGTCTTAACATTTGATTTGTCTATGTCGTTTCTACAATGAATTAAATGTATTTTAGAAAATTTGAGTGCCTTGATTTAATCCTCTGTTCAGGATAGTAACAGTTCAGTTTGAACCCCTTAAGCTTCTCCACATGATTTACGTATGCATATACCTCTCAGTTCTTAGGGGTGTAATTCCATAGATGTTAATACTGGATTTCACCTGCCATTTCACTGTCGAGCCCCTTGATATTACTACCTCTTTTCGCAATGCAGTTTTGAGCACAACTTTTTGAAAAAGTATTAGATGCCAGCTGAGCCTTCAGGTCACCCCCCTTGGTTTTCAAAAAAATAAACCCCTCGAGCAGCGAAGCCGGGTGGATTCACATCTCACAGGTCTGCACCACAGCTGGGCTCGGTGGTGCTTACCTCGCATGTTGGGGCTGGCTTTTTGACCCCCTAGCCCGACACCCCGGCGCCCTCACTCAGCACAGGTCCGGGAGGGGTCTTCCTCCCCCCGCCCCACACCGCAGGGCAAGGCGCCCCGCGGCCACTCACCGCACAGCATGAAGAGCAGCACGCAGGCCAGGGTGGCCACGATCACCAGCAGGGTCAGCCCGATGCTCTGCCACATGCTGCCCGCTCGCCCCCCGCGCGGAGGGCAGCTCCCAGGACTGGCGGAGCCGGGGGGGGCCCCAAGCGAGCTGGCGGCGGCAGCGTCGCCCCCCGCCGCTCCACGGAGCAGAGGCGGGGCGGGCCCTGAGGGGCGCGCGGGGCTCACCGGGAGTCCGAGTTCGGCTCCCGCAGGAACGCGCAGGCCTCTGCGCGGCGCGGACTACAAGTCCCAGCGCGCCCCGCGCCGCGCCGCCTGTCCCCGCCGCGGGATGGTGTCGCTGCGCCAGCGCCTGTAATGGCCGCCCGAGGAGGGTCAGCCGCCTCAGTAGCTCTGAGGAGTTCTTCCTCTGCGCTGAGGGAGCCCGTCGTTTTTCTTCACTTTATCATCGCTGTGCTGGCTTCCCGCTGTTTGATGCGCGCGTTACAGCGGTGGTGCAAATTCCACGGGACCTGTGGTGACACGGTGGTGATAACACTGCAGCTGCCCTGCTCTCGCAAGGGAAATCCGAGGAAATCATAACTGCCAGGAACCATGAGATAAAGGCTACGCTCCTCACCGATACAGCCCCACTGATGCAGACTTTAGCACTTTCACCTTTAGCACTGGAAAAGAAAAGGTTGTGACTTTTCCCTTGTAGCATGGGAGACACCGGCTGATGTTCCTAAAACTACTGAAAACGTGTGCTTAAATCCACAAGAGCAGAGCTGTGACTGCCCATGAAGATGCCACCATTGCAGGGAGATGTCGAAGGCTAATCCACTTATCCTTTGTGTTTCTTACATGGTTGATTTTAAAATCTCCCCTTCTAAGTGAAGCTAAAGTTCTTTCTTTTCCTGCTCATTGAGTATGTCATGTGCCTCCTCCTTTCAGGAAACCTGTAACCTAAAATTACCTGCACTTGCAATCTTCCATTCACATTCTGAAATTTGCTGTCACTTCACCAAATCAGACCAGAGTTCCATCTTCTTGTTTTAGACTATTCTCCTATCATTCCAAGCCCTGTTGAATACTCTGCCTAACTCACTCATCATGTCTTGCAAGTTTAATTCCACTTTAAGCATCTTCTCTGATATTTCTCAATAACTTTGTACTTTGTTAATGCCTCCAGATCTTTAAATGTCACTCTAATACTAACCTAAGCAGTTGTTACATGCATACTGATGCAAGGTTTCTTCTGTATTGCAAACAAACAGCAGAGCAATAACAGATACTATATTAGCTTTTGAGAAATAAGTAAGTTCCCTCCTAGCTACAGTGCTGTGTTTCTCTATTTTTTTTTTAGTTTTCACAGAGAGTACGTTCTCTGGGTATGGAACTGCCACATTCCTGTAAAGTAGCTGTCATATCTGGGGTCTATTAAAAAAATTCATATACATTATCCTACAGTTCCAAACCGGTTTAGTAATAGTAGTTAATTAATTTGCATCCCCGAAACACATCAGCAACCATAACTGAAGAAAAAATTATCTTGGAAAACTATTTTGGAATGAAGTCATTTTGGAGTGATAAATACATATAACAGTGATACCATCCAAAGCAGTATATTACACAATAAAAATGAAAACAGGAAGCAACTACATTTCTCATATTACACTGCACAGGAAGAGGGTCTTTTAATCAACGTATGTTCAGTTTGGAAATCCTTAATTTTATTTGTTTAAGTGTGCGTTTCTTCAGAATGTTAAATTTAAATTTGATGGGTCTTCAGGCTTGAATTTAAGGCATCTTGAAATGGTAAATGCTCTTAGATAGTTTAAAAGAACTAGCTCAAAATCCAGATACCATATTTTGGTTGCTCATACTAACTGTTCTAAATCACCTATCTTCTGTTAATTAAAGTGCTCTCAAATTATACTACAAGAAATTTAATTCTCTTATAGAAATAGAAAGGAAAAACTTGACATGAATATCAGAAAAGCTTCTCAACCACAAGACTTCCCAGGTTGAACAGTAACCACCAAAAGGAGAGAAATGTCCAATCTAGCAGCTGTTACATTTTTAGTAAAAAAAAAAAAAAAAAAAAAAAAAAAAAGTGACGTACTTAAAACCTTTTTTTATCCCACAAAGCAAATGAAGTAAATAGAATAAATAAGCTTCATGAATCATAACTGGCTTAAATCTGAGGCGAACATACAATCCAAAAATTTTCAGAATATCATGATTGAAGCTGAAGCATTTCACCTTCTGCTTAATTTCAACAAGATTTCTCACGCAGTACACAGATGTCCTAACCACAGGGTTAGCTGAGCAGGATTACCTCATTACCTCCTCTGACCTACCAGCAATGTTCTACCTAATGCAGCCCAGGATACCACTCTCCTCTACTCAACTGGGCTAACCACCTCATTGTAGAAGGCTATCAGGTCAATTAGGCATGATTCTCTGTTCTTAAATCCATGCTAACTACTCACGATCATCTTGTCCTTCGTGTATGTGGAGACACTTCCACAAAGATTTTCTCCATTGCCTTCCCAAGGTTTGAGATAAGACTGCCTGGCCTGTATTTCTCTAGGTCTTCCTTCCTGAAGATAGGAGTGACATATGCTCTCTCCCAGTCTGCCGGAACCACTCCCAGTCACTAGTACATTTCAAAGGCAACTAAGAATTACCTCACAATGACATCATCCAGCTCTCTCAGCACTCATAGGTACAACCTATCAGGCCCCACGGACCTACGTATATCCAATTTGTTGAAGTGCTCCCTAAGATGGTCCTCCTTTACTGACAGCAAGTCTTCCATGTTCCACACTTCCCCTCTGGTCTCAGTGGCCTGGGATTGCTGGAGACCAGTATGAATGCAGTACTGAAATTGCCATCAACAAGCACATAAAAAAGACCGTGTAGCATAATTGTTGAAGCAGTTAAGTTCAAGTTCACATCCTCACAGGCACAGTCAAGGGGTAACACTGTGGATGTTACACTTTAACCAAGTTGTGAGATAATAGGAGAAACACTTCCTCCTCTAACCATTTGGTGAATATAGTCTTTGTTATCCCGTGTTTCCTAATAAATAAAACCTTTCATGTGGATCATGTGGAACACATTGTGTAAAATGAAACATATATGCAGATTCCATCTAAATAATAATTAAAATGGAAACATTATATATACTTTATCTTAGACTTTTCTTCAGAACAAAATTAAATTAAATAAGCATGCATCTTCCCTGCTACATCTTACAAGGAGATGAGGTTGTTTAGCTTTGAGAAAAGAAGGCTCAAGGGAGACCTTGTCACACTGTACAATTACCTTAAAGGAGGTTGTAGCAAGGTGAGGCTCGGGCTCTTATCTCAAGCAGCAAATGATAAGATGAGGGGAGATGGCCTCAAGTTGTGCAAGGGGAAGTTTAGGTTGGATATTAGGAGAAATTACTTTACTGAAAGGGTTGTGCGAAACTGGAATGGGCTGCCCAGTGAAGTGGTTGAGTCACCATCCCTGGAGGTCTTAAAGAAATGTGTAGATGTGGAGCGTAGTAACATGATTTAATGGTGGACTTGTCTGTACTAGGTTAAAGGTTGGACTAGATGATTTCAGAGCTCTTTTCCAACCTAAATGATTCTATGATTCTGTATCAGTTCATATATTAATGTGCCAGAAGTTTGTATCAATACGGATGATGATGCGTTTGGGATAAGTGAGCTACAATATGGATATTGTTTGTTTGTTTCAGAAGTCTGTGGAATCAAATACAAGAAAGTATATTAAAAGAAAGTGATGATTTTTTCTAATCACTAAAGTTTCTAATTTCTGAAGTTTGAGAAATAAGGTTGTTTATGCAAATCTAAGCTTGATCTACCTAGTTTCTTACATGTGTATTTGCAACATGGAGTTGCAGAATTGAACGTGTCTCATCTGTTCCCTGAAGAGGATGGAAAAAAAAATATTGACAATGAGCTTTATGACTTATTAAAGTCATTGCCATCTTTTATCCATCACCTTGCAACATTTGGTCACTGCGCACTATCAATATTGTACATTCAATACTTTTTCCTATGATGCTCAACACTGATCAAACTTCTTATATCTTTTCTGTCAGTGCACATGACCATCTATGCATTGATGTATGTTTTGTGGGTTAGAAAAAAAAGGTTGGTCAAGGTCATCACGCAGCAAAGGGACTGCAGCACAAGACCGATGAGCAGACCTCTTAGAGTGCTTCTGCTAATTAGTACACCAGACCATGGGGCAGGCCAAAGCAGGAGTATTTGATGCAATTTCACAGAGCAGCACGGACATGCAATGTTGCAAGTAAGAGAGCTAAAGACCAGTAGCAGTGAAGAGTAATCCAGATTCTGAAGGTACAAGCCTTATTTAAAGGGTGTGAGAGCTGATGCATCTAGACTAACCAGTTGTTTCACAGCAGTCAGTTAACTGGTGGTCATGTTTGTGTAGCAAAATGAGAAGGGATGTTTTAATCCTCCATGAGCCAGGGAGAGGACTGAGGCTGAAACAGGTGTTCAAAGTATCAACTGCTTTTGGACCTGCCCTTTTTGGTTTCCTTTCCAGCTGGTACATGTGGAAAATGTAATGTTTCTCTTGTATTTAATGTATTTGTAGCACAGATTCATAACTGTGTAGCACAGCAGAACTTTCATTTATGTTAGTAGCTGCTGTCAGAGCTCAGCATTGTGACAAATCTACATTCAATTACCCTAAGGCAACAGCAGAAGGAAGAATAAAATCTTTGACTAGCTGTAGAAAAAATATTTAAACGATCTACCCATAATCACATGGAAATTGTGTTATATAAGCAGTGTGTTCTAGTCCTCCAAAAGAATTTTAACCACTTTAACAAGATTCTCTTTTCTCGTTTTTAACACCCTTGCATCATCCATGGCCTCCTTTTTGTTTATTATCGTACACAGTGCATTGATGAAGTGGAAGTCTTGCCAAAGGCTATTAATGTAAATAAGACTTATTAAAATGAGCGTGCACGAGAAGAGCAAATTAAAGTAATCCAGGCAGTTTTTGTTCAGCCATGTCCTAATTTTTAATCCTTGTCTTGGCACATACAATATCTTTGAAAGTAACTGGCAACCATGCCAAGTACTGTCACCAAAACAAGCTTGACTGCCAACTGCTAATACCCAAGAAGCTGGCCAAGTAATGATAGTTCATGCAGAAGGTGCAAAATGTAGCCCTTTCTTCTATCCAGACTACACTTGATGACCTTCCCCCCACTGCCTCTCTTTTGGAATTAATGCATTACTATCTCCCAGGGAAGGAGTACAGAGAAGAGATTGCATCCACTCCTTTCCCTGGTGGTGGTTATCCTTGATAACGTGATGCTTTATGTTGTAAGCTCTTTGAGGAAGGACCTGCCTTCTGGAGTAGGTCTCAACATAGCAAGACCACAATCCCAAACTGGGACCTCTATACACTACCATAATGCTAATGCTAGCATGTGCAGGAGAAATAATTCAGTTCCAGTCACAACTCAGAGCATGTTACCACCATCAGACTCCTCACAGGAGACACGTAGACAATGGACAGAGCAGCTAAATATGGTCTTTTGTATTTAGCCTCAGTTTTGGGTCAGGTCCATCAATCTTCGTCAAGTTCTTGGCTGATTTAAATGATCAAAATGGACTATTAATATGAATATGATAAGAGGGACGAGAATATTCTATTTACAGAAATTTATAAAATGCCAAACTAAGCTATGTAAAGTATGTAAACTATGAGTGCAGCCAAGGACTTTTCCTGGATGTGTTGCTATTGCATTTCTTTAGCTTTAGCAAAGCGTTTGAGTAAATACCTGCAAGTATCCCTTTGTGCCGAAAGGGGGTGCTAAAACATAATATTATAAAATCAGCACTGCTACACAATCGCTCAAATTAATATTTTCTGCAGCCACAAGTTTACTGTGGCTTAGTTTTTTTATTTTACATGCCCACAGCTGGAAATTTAAGACAACGTTTAGTTTTATACTTAGTCTTACTACAACAGCTATAGTTTCAAAATTAAAAGCAGAGAAAATGACATTATACAAAGAAATTACAAAATGTTAGCTTTAGAGGAGTGATTACTCAAATTTGATTCAATGCAGCTTTATTACCAACAGATCTTAAGCATTCACTGAGAGTTAACAAAAGTCTATCACATTAACCTTGTAACTCCCCATAACATCGGTAGCAGAATTGAGATCTTTAGGTATGTAACCATTGCCCCATGTTAATAAAATCAGAAAAGAAAAAAAAAAAAGAATAAAATAATTAAAAAAAAAAAATTTAAAAAAGAACAACAATGACAAACTGACAATATAAGGAAGTGAACCTCTTTCATTCCAGTTAGCTTCTCAGGAAAAGAAGACATTTAGCCAGTGAGTTGTACAGATACTACTGAGAAGACAATTTTGTAAAACAGGCAAGTCGTAAGTTTAAATTCCAAGTTTTGGAGGAGACTGTGAGCAAGAGTAGTGATTAGCAATGGGAGACATGTCTGAGTTCACTTTTCTTTCCCAGACAAATTCAAAGCCTGTCTGGACACAGCCCTGGGTAACTGGCTCTAGGTGACTCTGCTTGAGCAGAGGAGTTGGACCAGATGATCTTCAAAGGCCCCTTCCCACCTCAACCATTCTTAGGTAGCTTGTGATAAGGTCAAATCTGCAGCAATCCATACACCAGCAGGACTCAAGCTAATGCCCTGTGGTATTTCACCATCAGTTGTGTGCATTGTCCCAGAGTGAAGTGCTGCTTAAATTGTTTCTACTTATTCTCCCTGTTTCTGAGGAATGTCAGACTGAACTAAGCAATTCTGGTTCTCCACATGTTGACTTATTTTCCTGCCTTTCCTCTCAGCAGAACATGATGTTCAGCAACCACTCAAAGCTAACATGCCTGGCAGAAGTCTGCTGTGCTCAGTGCCTGGGATCCAACAACATGTGCAGCATCACCTTCCATACTAAACAGATAATTCAAAATCCTGACACAACCCTTAAGTCTCCAAATTCAGCACATTAAATAGGTTTTAAAATATCCATAGCACTATTACACATTCTTCTAAATGCCATCAAAATCCTGTTTGCTCCCTATTTGTGATTTCATTGGAGAAATAATTATTGTGATTTAAAACAAACAAACAAACAAAGCAAGTTGCTACTATAGAAATAAACTATATTGATATTATGATGTTTCAGTTACAAGAAGCTCAAGAAATTAGGAATGGATCATCTTTACCAAACCTGAACACCCATTTCCTTTCTGTTTTAGACAAAGAAAAGTGGGAATAAAGAAAAAATGTTTTGTATTACCATCCTTAGGGCTGGATTTGGCTTGACACACTGAATCCAGCCTGTTTGGTCAATAAAGAAATATTCAAATTTATTGAGTCACTACCATGGTTCTTTGCCAGTCACCTTCTGAACTGCTCATTGCTCAACAGCACCTAAATACTAATTTCAAAGAGGACAACTTTCTGCTTAGGTAGCAACTTCTCTGGGGGATGGAATGGATATCAAAAAGCACTTCTTTTCAATATTCCAAGATGTTCTGTAGTAACAACAAAAGAATCAAATGAATTAACTGATCAAGAACATCAATGAGAGGAAAGGCCAGCAGATCACCCTCAGGAATTACAGCAGTTCAGTACAGACTAACACAACGGAATTTGGAAGCGCAAGCAAACAAACTTGTGTCTGCAAAAAATGGGCTAAAAGTTATATGAGGACATGCTTTCACATGAGGCTTCTGGTAGTCAAGCAGCACTGGGATGGCAGGCTGTCAACACGTTTGGAGCATCTCTGTGTCTAGATCAAAGAAAATGCAAGATGTAAAGTAGTACATGAACAAGGAACCCACCAGGAAAGACATGAGGTTTACAACATCACGTCCAACCTTTCCTGAAACACCCCGAGGGATGGTGACTCTACCACTTCCCTAGCAACCCGTCCCAATGCCTGACTGCTCTTTCTGAGAAGAAATGTCTTCTCATTTCCAATCTGAACCTCCCCCGGTGCAACTTGAGGCCGTTCCCTCTAGTCCTATCACTAGTTACCTGTGAGAAGAGGCCAACCACCAGCTCCCTGCAGCTTCCTTTCAGGTAGCTGTAGAGAGCAATAAGGTCTCCCCTGAGCCTCCTCTTCTCCAGACTGAACGACCCCAGTTCCCTCAGCTGCTCCTCACAGGACTTGCATTCCAGGCCCCTCACCAGCTTCGTTGCCCTTCTCTGGACATACTCCAGGGTCTTGACATCCTTCCTGTACTGAGGGGCCCAAAACTGCACACAGTGCTCAAGGTGCAGCCTCACCAGAGCACAGGGGGGCAATCACCTCCCTGGTCCTGCTGGCCACACTATTCCTGATACAAGCCAGGATGCCGTTGGCCTTCTTGGCCACCTGGGCACACTGCCGGCTCAAGGCTTTACCTGTTCTGCGCCATGCTGGTCTCCTTGGCTCATTTCCAATGCTCGTGCCACCAGCATGGGGACAGTCTGTTCTCTAAACTCAGGTCGAGGAAACCCTGAGCAGCCAGAACAGAGAGGGCAGGACTGGGACAGCTTCGACACTTTTAGCACGTAATATTTGACAAATTTTCACTTTAAAAGCAAAATGGAGAATGCCAATATTTTAAGAAAGATTGTTTTTATTTCACACACCAAAGTCTGCTTTATTAAAAACAGGAGGAAAGAAGAAGGACATTTTCAGTAAGCTTCGATAGCCTGAATAAATGTTTTTTATAGGAGATGTAATGCTTTGTTTGCACTCGGAACAAAACCCGCAGCTGGCTAAGGGCTCCCTGCCGCCTCCGTCCCCTTCGCCCTCAGCGGCTGCCATTGCCCTCCCGCTCCCTCCTTCCCCGGAGCAGGCCCAGGGCCCCGGGCTGGGAGGCGGGCACGGCGGAGCCGGAGGCGGTACCTTAAAGCGGGGCGCGCCGGCGGCCAGGCTGGCAGAGCCGGGCCGCTACCCTGGACAGCGCCATGGTGAGTGCGCGGCACCCCGTTATGGCGGACCCCCGCCCCGGTGGCCCCCAACATGGCGGCCCCCTGACCCGGCGGCCCCCAAAATGGCGAGCCCCTGGCGGCGGCAGGGCGAGGGAGGGATGAATGGAGGGGGCCCGGCGGGGAGCGGGAGGCCGGGGGAGCGGAGCCAGGGACTGAGAGGAGCCAGGGACGAAGCGGGGTGCGCGGATGCCGTGGTGCGGTTCCCCCGTTGGCACTCGGCAGCGGGCGGGAGGCGGCTCCCACAAGATGCAGCCCGGTCCCTTGCTCCTCGCAGGTGCATTTTGCTCTGCTCCAAGCACGTTACACAAACAGATTATTGGTGTGTTAAGAGAAGCTCTTCTTGTGTTAAGCGTAAAAACCATACTGGAACGCTTTCCTTTTTTTTTTTTCTTTTTTCTTTTTTTTTCTTTTTTTTTTTTTTTTTCCTGTAATGAATGAACAATAGAGTTTTAGACTCCAGTTTAGCATTTAAGAGAGTTACAGTGGAACAATGCCATCATCTGTTTATCAAGGAGGACCATTTCCCCAACGCATATTGTGTCTTTGCAGTCATGGTGACTTCCCCAAAGGATCTCATCCTGTTTATGAACAGTAATGTATTAAGTGTAACGCTGGCCTTATAAAGGAGGAGAGGATCATGCCAATATTTGTGCCTTGAAATCTGAGCTAAGATGGGGCTGAATGCAGTATCTTCCAAGCTTGTTGTATCAGAAGTTGTGACATGATTAAGAATGGTACCTAATTCTTCTTTAACAGCAAAAACACTTTTTCCAAATGTCTTTGCAACATATGCTGTAATTTTTGCCTTTCATGCATAAAAATCATTTTGAAATCAAGTGACTGAGACATGAATAATGTTCAGATAGCCTTTACACGAATTGACGGGAGTCTCCCTACAGTCAGTTGCTGTAAGTCTGAATCTATTTCTGCTATCCAGTGTGTCTGCAATAAATTCAGGCATAGGATGATAGATGGGAAAAGACCCTCTCAAAAAAGACCAGGAGTGGTGCCCTAGTTGATGCTGCCTTGTAGCTCCAGAATGACTTTCCACTGCATAAATGAACAGCTATTTCTTATAGAACTGGGTAAGACATAAAACCAAATTATATGACCAAGTTACTATTACTGCATGAAGCCTAAATTGGTAATGTCTTTCTTATGATACAGTGATGGCAGCTACAAAGAAACCAGAAGGTAACTTGCATTATTTATCAATAACTGTTACAGATAACAATCAGGTGCTCAGAACTGCAGAGTCAACTTGAAAGAAAGTTAGAATAACAGTTAAAATATTTCACTTGGACTCCTTATAGGACAGATATGAGATCAGTCACATAGGTGCAAATCAAAAAAAAAATAATAATATTGGTAATGTATGCATTGACAACTTTGTATTTCTGCTAATGAAAGCGATAGTGGAGACTTTTCCTTAATCTGTTATTTCTGGATCTTAGAGCTGTTTCATTAACCTTGGAATTATTCTTGGAACAGCTGGTTGCAATATGCAGAAATGGCTATTCAGAGCTGCACAGGGTTTTCTTTTAGCAAGTTTTTGCTCTTCTGTATCTCCAGCAATCTGTGAGAGTTGAAAAGTTGCTTAGATTTCTTATGCCTTGTTACTCATAAATAGAGGCATCCTGGGGAGAGAATGGCCAGTTTGGGGAAATCCTCTAAGAGGTGTAGAAGCTGGAGGTTGCTTTGGTTCTAAACGTTTGAAAGAATGTCCTTGGAGAATTAGCTACCTAAGATGAAACCTGAAGTTTTTCTGAAAACTGCTGTAATGATACTAATGCAGGGTTAGAAGTTGCAACACATAGATGCTTAAATTGACCTAGAGCTGACTGGAGGGAAGAGGGAAGGATGCTATTGATGGTACCAGGAGTAAATGAATGATGAACTTAGATTTTAGGACAAGTAATAGGAACAGTATTTTAGCATTCCCTTCTATAGTGGCATAGGAGTGATCAGGTGTATGTTACTTCAATTCAAAGAAGAGAGTTTATCACCATCGTGGGTATTAAATCACTATTATTTGTAGAACACAGCAAACCACAGTCTTCATGAGGCTTTGAGTGTTTCCATATCATTCTCACAGTATGAAGGTAACCACAGTGGGACATTTCTGTTTATGTGGTTCATTACAGCTCTACTTACTTGAGTGGATCTAGGTCAAATTACACTGGCTCAGGATTTGGCTGCACCCTTGAACTTTAAACCGATTATAAGTTTTGATTTGTCAGTATATTTTCCATGGGGTCAAATCCCATTTTTACAGAGTAAGAGAGTACATAACCTTGCACAGTGCATGCCAACTAATGCTTACGAAGAGGCTAGGTAACACTAAGGTAAGCATAAACACGAGGACTGTACGAAGCTGTATTTAATAGGTTCAAGTATCTTGAACCTCTACAATAATCCAGTTGCAGAGAAGTTATACAGGCAGAAGCTAGATTTATTTTATTTTTATTTTATTTTATTTTATTTTATTTTATTTTATTTTATTTTATTTTATTTTATTTTATTTTATTTTATTTTATTTTATTTTATTTTATTTTTTAATTCCCTAAGGAACACAGATAACCAATGTAATTTGAAATCAATGAAGAAAGACACCTAACTCTTCCAAGTGCCATGACCACCATGTCAGGGTATGATGCCTGATAAGGGCATACGGTCATTATAGGATATACAGAAAAGGTCCCTAGACAGAAGCAACTCTCTTGTTGGCAGTAGCCAAATGAAAGCCCTGCCTTATTGTCCACTG
The DNA here is from genome assembly GCF_964211825.1 of Aythya ferina. Classification (NCBI taxonomy): domain Eukaryota; kingdom Metazoa; phylum Chordata; class Aves; order Anseriformes; family Anatidae; genus Aythya; species Aythya ferina. Next base: position 69,109,642 of record NC_140297.1, read on the forward strand.
GTATTTGTTAAATGCCCTGAACACCTTCTGAAAAAGAGTTGAAAGAGTTGAAAAAGTTGAAAGAGTTGCTTTTCTGAAAAGCAAAGACAATGTTCCAGCCCTTTCTTCTGGAGTCCCTGAACTCCAACAGGAAAACAGAAACTGGAGGAGAAAAATTTCTGTAAATAGTGATCAATCCACCACAAATTCATGGCTGACATGGGACCTACACCATCCACTGCCAACATGATCTCTTCAGCTCCATCAGAGTGAAAAGGTAACAGACTTCAGTACCCCCGACATCAAGAACCAAGGCAGCAAGCCAGGGTTGTGCTAGGTGAACAGAATTAATGAAGCTGGAGAAACTATGTTCAGAAACTACATATAGAACAGACAAATGGACACAAGTACTTGCACAGAAACTGAATGGGATGTGCTGAAGTCTTTAGCACATGATGAAGTGACAAGGGATTAATTAAGAAGTCCTCTAGGTCCTTAAGCTTGAGTCCAATGTTTAATTGGCAAAGCTAACAGATACCCACTTACAAAAACTTGCATATTACCCTTGGTGTTGTTTCCTTTCTTCTTAAGGAATATCCTCTGATTTATTTATTTTTTTTTAATTCTGGTTGTTGAATCTTCATTACAAGTACTCTGATCTGTGAAAAGAAACAGATACCTGTTCATCAGGTACTTCATTTTACATTCATTTAGTTCAATAGCTTCTCTCAATTTTATTAAAGAAAATAGTTAATCAGATCCAAACACTTTAAAAATGAACCTCTGACTCAAAAATAGGGAAAAAAAAAAAAAAAAAAAAAAAAGCAGTAGTAAATTCTTTAGGTAGTAATAAACTCAAGAATAATGTCAATATGTTGGCCTGGTTTATTATGTGGTTTATGCCAGCTTCAAGTGTAAGCCACATCAGGTGGGAATTTTGCCTGATGTTTTCATTCCATGCTATATAATCACTGTCTGTAAGACTGATTTAGACACCAAGACGTTTAGAAATAAATCTCATACAATTTGAGTTGAAGTACATATTTAGTGATAAGGTAATATGTCCCAAGTGCAGATTGACTTGTAATTAAAGAAAGGAGGGAAATTAGGAGTTTGAAACGAAGTGTACCACTGGTTGTTCAGAGCCAGAAAGCTTTTGGGATGAGTCTGCCTTGTGACAGAGTTGTGGAAGGGCACAAGAACCATTCCCTTGATACAGTGGAGAAGAAACACCTGGTGAGACAGTGGCCTGCAATTCTGCTGCATTATAAATGACACACTTCAGACTTCAAACATATAAATTAATTTGCCAATTTATAAGAGCCTGGCAACAGCTGAGCTTATAAATCTATTATCTGCATGTAGCCCACATGCCATGTCTCATCATGCGATAAATACATGGACCTAGGATTGCATCCTTACCCATTGGACTGCTGCACAGCTGACAGGTAGAGTTCAATGTGAAATTAAGTGAATATTTTTGTCTTCTATGGGGCTTCTTATCTACTTAAGTAACAAAAAGCAAAAAAATTCTCATTTTGGGGGGCTAGTTACGCGCAGATCTTGGAGAGTAGGAGGGATCACTTTAATTCTTGCATTATATTGGCATCAATACTGAAGGTACTCTGATTAGATGTCAATCTAACAACTGTGTTTTTTCTTAATGTTAAGTTCATCCAGCTAATGACTTCTAAACTTCATTGCAATTTGTCTTCCTCAGTCCACACTGACCATAATAAAATGGTCAAGGTCAGATGTGGTAAACTGAAGGAGATAAAACCCCACACGGCAGAAATGGCTACATGAAGATGTGTAATTAAGGGACGACAAATTAAAATTGTTTTCATCACTGCTGGGAGACTTTTACATGCCTCCTCCTCCCTCCCCCCTTCCCTCAGGAGGACGGGTAAGGACATGAAAGAAGTTCTTCATATTCTGTCATTATTTGAAAGCCAACCACAGCAAGAAATGGACGCTGGAAGTAGGGTGGCCAAGCTTCAAGGAAATAGCCTAATACCAAGCAAAAGGAAGCTCAACAAAACCATTCTTTTCTCATTTTTTTAAAGGCTCCCTGCAACATGCCAGTCCCTAGTTATCATTCAAGACACTTTGCAGCTAGTGAAGTCAATGTGCTATTGCAATCTAATGGTAAGAGAAACCTATAGACATGAAGAGAAGTCCCCAGTTGCTTTTATCTCCCCTGAGCCAATAACTCAAGCAGTTACAGACACATGGTATTGTTAGGGCCTTACCATGCAGCACAGTCATTAGCATTTTTATTTTGTTTTGAGAGATGCAGCAGTCTAGATGTTTCCATGGTGTACGTGGTTTAAAAGTTTAGGACTTAACATTCTCATTATATGCGGGTTAAACTGTAGGATAACTACGGTTAGAGATAATGCAGTAAGGGAGATAGCGTGTGTGCCTTTTTGTCCCATGTCAGCAGACTGTCCTCTGTTTTGGGGTTCTGTACCCTTTAAAAAGTTCTTCTTGGAGTTCATTAAAGTGATTTAAGGCTTTAAAAGAGGTAAATTTAGAACTTTTTTGAGGGGATAGTGGGGGAAGGACTTCCACAGTCTTCTTGGCTTCTTTATTAAACTGAAAAACCAACCGTCATTTCCCTTCCTCTCCTCACCCAATCTTAATTATGATTAAAGTAAAAATCATGAATTAGCATTTGAAATCCAAGATATCCAAGTTATTACCCTGTAGGATTTAAGGGAGAAAGGGAGGAAAAACATAAGTAAGGACCGATTAACAGAACAAGAAGATATTTTCCTCTTTAATTGTTTTTTGTTCTTATGTAACACTTATCAGATGCTGCTTCTTCGTTTCCCTATATTACACATGCATTTTCACAGCCAGCATGAAGTAAAAAATACTTTGTTTCTTGCATTTCACTCAGCGCGGATGAAACCAATCCAGAAAGCAATGTACTTTCAAATTGGCAGGGAATAAATGGTTGGCAAAGTTGTGAAGGGTGATTTCCATGTTCAAGAATTGGCACATCTTTTAGTAAGGCAGCTCTGAATAATACCATCCACACCTCTGCTGGCTAGAGCAACCCAAGTTACTTCTATTGTAGTTTAAAAGGTCACATGAGGTAATGTGAGCTCTTCACCTTTTCCAAAAGTGGTATTTGCGGCAGAACACTGTTTCAGTACATACATGGTTTAATTTTTTTTTCAGTGTTTGTCAATAGTCCATACAATTTTGAGGAGAAAGCCATGAAGTCCATTTTCTTATCTACAGGCTTATTTATTATTCACAGCTCCTTATGGACAAAATAGTTTAATCAATTTGCATTACTGTCTGTCTGTTCAAAATTTCTTTCCAAATGCAAAATTTTCTTTAGTCTGAAAAAAACATCCTTGTACAATGTTTGTAGGAACATCTGCATCTTTCCTCTCAGCCATTAGGATTGTGGGGCCTCCTGGGGTAGCATCCCAGAGTCACCCTGCTGTACATAGAAGACGACATTGTGTCTTAAAATGCAGCAGCCTGTCTTAACTAGGTTGTGTGTACTGGATCCCACTGGAACATAGTAAGACTTGGCCTATGCTCTTTCTGAGATGTCTCTCTTACTACTGACAGGAAGCTATGCATGAAGCAAGAGAAAAAAAAAAAACAAACAAACAAACAAACAAAAAAAAAACATAATTTCAAGTATTTGGATGAAAAAGACATAAGAAACAAACCCTATCCAAAACCACTTCAGATTGGCAAAGTGTCTATAAGTTCCTTTCTTCTTGCTACCTTCTGCTTTAGAAAGCAGATATGAAAGATGCCTTCTAACCTGTCAGTGTGCAGGTATGTTGATTTCAGCAGTTATCTTCACTCTTCCAAACAGTAAGCTCCAAATTCTGGAGTAAGTGTCTCTATCCAGAAGCTTAATGATCAAGAATCATGAGTCTGTCTATGCTAAAAACCACACAAGACAAAGCATATCACTTTCCTAGTTTTATGTTACTCTCAGAAATTTCTGAACCTCTCTTTTCTGGCAGTAGGCTAGTTCTTATATATCCTAAGATTTTGTTGTTGTTTTTCTGGCACATGTCAAAAGCATCACGGGATGTTCATGCTCCTCTTGAAAGCTGAGACACAGCTTGTGATAAAACACATTTGAAGCTTGGCTTAAAAATAGGCAATTTGTATTTTATACATATATAGATATAATATATAATATAATAATAATAATAATAGATAGATAGATAGAAAAGGTAGTATTTCGTTTTATTGCTCTGAAAAAACATCAGTAGCTCTCCATTTCATTGAAAAGCAATAGAGGACTTCTCGGATTTAACGCAGCTATTTCTTCCTTACTGCTGGAGATCTTGTAAGCCTGCATTTTAATAGTATCAGCAAAAGAAACCTTGAAAGATAAAGCACTAAATTAGAGTTATTTTGTGGGTAAAGCACCAAGTTTTTTCCCCTTTGCATTTACTGAACTACCAGCACATTATTTCAAATCAGATATCATTGAAATTTCTCCTCAGGATATAATAAAACTGCATATAAACTTCTTTTTCATGAAATAGATTATTTTTCATCAAGCATAATCTGTGATCCATGGTAGTATTACAATGTATCCGAGCTCTAAAAATAATAACTTAATCATATTTTTCTCTAAGAACAAGGTTTAAAATATTAGCCTTTTCACTTATTGTGGGTGAGAGGAAGTCATCTCCTTCTGTGACACCCTTGAGAGATGGCAGAGTTCAAATCTGAAAATGTTTTCCTTGTAAAGTGCGAAGCTGAAGCCCAAGCCAGAGAACAACTTCAGTAAGACAAGTATGAAAGGAAGAAACAACACAGCACTATACCATTTTTGCCTCCAGGTGTGTTTTCATGAGTTGAAAGGAAGGTTAGTATTTCATTATGTTGGCTCATTAAACTTTAAGCTTTGCTGAAACTTGGCACACACTCCAAAATACTCAAGTCCTGAACACTCAGTAATTGGAATATCTTGAGAAGAAAAAAAAAAAAAAAAAGAAACCCATACCATTCTCCTAGTCTTCAGCAAATATGGGGCTCGTACTAGTTTCTTTTATGATGTCCTGATCCCTCACCACTCACAAGTCCTCCTGCAGATACAAATGGCATTGATAGACATTGATGCAAACATGATTCTCAGCAGTTCTCACTGAATGCAATAAGATGGTTATTTAAATGAAGAGATGAAGAGGACAACATTGTGGAAGTAATGAGGTCATGCAAATTAATACTGAGCTAAATAACAAGGTACTCACTGCAACATGACCCTCTGTGTTCCAAAAAGCAAAGTGATGTCATTAAACACACATGAGTAATTCATTTATCAATCCGGAATTAGAAGAGGCTTGAGAATTAATTACCTGTAATTATCTTGTATTTGTCTTGATAAGCCAGTTTGGTATATTGTGGTCAACATCCAGTTGTTCATAGCTTCAGGTTATTGTAACAGATAACTGAATCTTAATTATGAAGGAGAAATGTATATAGCCAGGATGGAAGAAGTGTTAAATTCTGTTAGAGCCTCAGATGACAGTGCTTAGACCTAGCTGGAAAAGTACTGAAGGAAACCTTCAGACATAATTTCTTTGCTTATTTCTTTATATCTTGCTAAAATACGTTGTTTCAGGCAGATGGATTATCTTAAACACTAGGAATACTTCCATTCCTTTTTACTTGCTTACTTAATTCTGTTATTGCACATTTACTACCCCACTGCACATACAAATTCCACACACTTCAGAGGTGTATGTTTCTTGCTAGTCTGTTTCTAGGCAAAATGCATGTCTTCTGTTTCCTTTTTTTTTTCCTGTAACCCTTTGATACTGTGATATTTAATTATATTTATCATCATTATCTTATTTTTCTTTGTTTAGTTTGCATTCCCATACCCCACCTCCTTTTCTTCTAGGGTAGGCAACTTCCCATTTTCTCCGTCTTTAAGGACAGATGTAGTGATATGTGTAGTGATACTTAAATCATCTGCAACAGCTCTAGATAACATCAATGCTACTTTTAACTTGTCACCTAAAGTGAATACATTTATTACATTTACTTCTAAGAACATGTAATTTCTTCAAAAAGTTATTCCCATCAACCCACGTTTAATGCAAAATAAGGAGCGATGCGTCTCCTCCTTTGGAGCATCTACTTCACATGTTGGAAAGTTGAGCTCCTGAGGATATTAATTTTCTGGAAACTAGTACCAGAGACTTGATTGGTGCCTGTGATGTATATCAGGTCTCACTTTGAGCTGACCAGCAACTCCTTTTTCCTCTGGACAGCTACCTGCCAAAACAGGGCAGCACTGAACCTCATCTATACTTAACAGTTAAGGGACCAAGGTTACAAGGAACAATTAGAAGATCAAAATTAGAAGATGTTTGTTAAACTCATAAGCTTAAAATCTGTATGATTTTAAGTTTAATGTACAGATTTTAGTTTTATAAGCAGACACTTTGACCTAAAAGCTCAGCTTTCTCTTCCAGAATGAGTTATACTTACAACTAACTGTAAAGTTTCCAGTACTCAGTTTTGTACCTGGATTCCTTACGCAGTATTTAGATGGTTTCATACTTGGGTAATGACCTAGAAGTGAAATTGAAAGGCTTTGTGCATGTTGGAAGATTAAGGCTGAAACTGTAGAAGCTTGGATCTGGACTCTAATCCATGGCATCACAGTACAAACACCTCCTCCTCCACTCTTTCCCTTCCCTTTCTTCCACTTACATCCCTATAAATCATTCAGGAGAGGGTCTGTGCTAATGGGCAGCAACTCCTCAAGGCTTCGCAAATGACTGCTGAACAACAACTACCCATTTCTCTAGTGGGCAGATAAACTAAATCAGATTTCCTTCACCAAAGTAAGAACAAATTTGTGAGTTGAGTGTTGTTACTGCTAACGATGTGGTTAAAACAGGCTAAAACAAGGCCTGTCTTAGCAGCCTTTGAGAATAATGGAAAGAACACATTGTGGCATTTTTATCCCCATACAGAACAAATCTCTTTTATTCGTAGCCTCCCACACTCCAGCATATTTCAGTACCTTACCCTTCTTATAACCACGTTCTGAGTAAGGAAGAAAACTGGATGACTTCTTACAGCTGGTACAGCTCTGCCATTTCTCCAAGGCAAGCAATTAAAGCACCTGTAGCTAAAGACACTGCTACAAGTTGCCCTGCAGCACTAAGCTATTCTGCCAGATTCCCTCATTACAAGTTTTGAAGAGAAATTAAAGTATGAAGGCTGCACTCCTGGCAGTGGGCCTGGTGAGTCAGCCAAGTGGACCAATACACCCACGTGGAGCTCTGACAGTCTTGGTGGCTCTCAGTGGCCAGCACAGATTTTACCCCCAAACTGATGGGTCATAGTTAGGCAGTGTGCCATCCTCCTCTTTGGTCTCCTGCTTCTCTCAGGTTTGCTCCTATATGGCAAGAAAATGTGAGTGAATACAATGTATAATTCAATAATTTTGATGCATTTTGCCTTTGAGAAGTTAGCCCAGTCTGACTGTATGCTGATACATACAGTTTTCCACAAAGGAAATAAAACTGAGTAGATTTCATCTCTGTGTCTAATTTAATCCTCACAATAAAGCTATTAAGGGGTTTGAGAAATAAAGCAAGTGTACACGCATTACTGTAGATGTGTTTTTTGTGGGTTACAATACAGAGGTCAGTGATAATCTTGATTTACAGGTATTTTTAAAAATATAATTCTAGTTTTACTGTGGCAGTAAAAAGTTTGAAAGCCTAACTTTAACCTCTAGAATATGTAACTTTAGGAACTTAGATCCATTGTAGCTGGAGTAGTTACTACAAAGGCCAACCAAGTATATGAACATCTGATCCAATTCCAGCTGTGCCAGTAGACAACACTACTACCCTCAGCCCCTTTGCTGCAGGTCTGTCCTGTGTGGTTGCACACACGAGTTTTGCTTAATTTATTTAACTAAGGATGAGCCCAATTACCAAAGAGATCCTATTTGGACAGTTTTAATTAACTGGCTGCACTTGAACAGTTATAGCAGTTGTACAGCCAGCACTGCCAAGAAGTCTGAGGCATCCTATGCTATAATTGTCTATTTGCTCCTAGAAGTTTATATACTTAAAATAGTATTCTGTACACATTCAGTAGCAATAAAAGCTTTAAATTACTCAAATAGCATGAAAAAATAGTTGTGAACTCCAGAAATTCATAATACATTGACTGTATATACTGTACAGAATTAAATGTTGTAAACAAAATGTGCTTCCTTTTATTCATTTTCTTATGTACAGTATCTTTAGCATTACATATATTAGAAGTATGTTTTACCCTCTATATCTTAACAAGGTGAATTCCTTGCTGATTTAGGTTGAAACAGGTATTACTTACATATATGCATATAGCTGTTAGTTTTTCCAGCAGCTCTCAGACTTTCATTTTTGTTATGTGCTTCACAGGCTGTATTCAGTCTTCTGCTGCTGTCCATACCAAAAGCGTGCCTATAAAGGGAATTAGTATTGCAGGAAAAAAAAAGTCTTAATTAAGCAATTAATTAATAGTTAGCATTTTACCAGTTGAGTTTCTGACATGGTTTTCTAAAGGGCTAATGAAAATTGTCTGTCAAGGAAGGTAAGATATATAAAAAAATATATTTTTTTTTTTCATTTCAATTTTAAAAAGAGAACCCCACAGGCTGTCTTTTAAGCTTGTACTGAGGAATGAGAATTTCAAACCACAGGGTATTTCAAGTATTCCTGATGTGTTTCCCCGACACACACCTCTGCTACACAGATGCCCTGCAGCACTGGAATGAGCTGCTGAAGGAAGCCAGGCAAAACCCTCCAGTATGGGAGAACCCTGCTCAGGGAACACATTTTAGAAAATCCTTTTTTGATCCTCCCTGCCTGCAACAGAAGGGGCACACAGTCCCTTGCACATTAATCCCTGTCATGGGGACACAGGGTTACATTGCAGACGTCTGGGACAGCAACCAAGAAACCTACTTTTCAGGCATAGAGTACCCTTTGTCTCACTGTTCTGCCAGAACTGTGGGAAAACTGAAGCTTTGGCTTTTTTTTTTTTTTTTTTTTTTTTTTTTTTTTTTAAAGAAGGTTTCTTGTCCAGCTAGCCATGAGATCCTGCAGACAGGCTTAGGATCTGCTATTCATCCTCAATCTTACAGTTTGTTACAATGGAAAACTGTGAAAAAGATATTCAGAGTGCTAGCAAGGATGTGTTGTCACTTTTGCTTTCTACAGAGAAGGGTCCAAACACATGCCAAGTACAAAAAAATAAAAGCCCTGCATGCATTATACTAATGTACAAAATAATCTTCTCAGTGACAAAATCTGAAGTTAGTGAGGAGGACAAAGTTGTCATGATATGGCACGCCCCCCCCAAAAATGAGCTGCCTTGTAAGCTTTTTACTATAATTTTTCCATACCATTCCACTTACTACCTATCCCCACTGTGTTTATTCATCGTATGGCTCTAAATTTGGGGTGCTGGCTTTTCACTGCTAAATCTTGATAATAATGTATGTGGCATATGTGGAGCAGAAGCTGTGTATGTGTGCAAAGCTTTGGGTGCAAATGCATGCAAATACTCTGTTCTTAAAAAAGAAAATCAACCTGGTTAATCCAAAGCCCTCCTTGCTCTGGTAGAATTAAAATTATTTTCCTGTGCTTCTTAAAGTGTAACCATCTAGATTGCTCTTATACAACACAAAGTGATCTGCTACCTCTTCATTGAGTAGCTTGGTTAGGCATCATTTATTAAGTCCAGCTGTTTGGAAGCAGATACACTGGACTGTGCAGGCTTTCACATTGCTGACATAATGTGAATTCTGATACTGATCTGTCTTCAGTCCCTTGTATAGTCAACAAGAGCTAAAGAGAATAATAAGGAAGCAACTGTAATAGAATTATTCTCTCTGTAAAAAAACACTTTGTGGCTCTTTACTTGTAACTTAAGGACCTTCCTGCTCCAAGGGAAACTTTCTCTTATTCAAGCCAGGACCAGTTCCAAAGTGCTGGTACTTTGCCTAAGAAAGAGACTTACTCACTCTGGCATAAATGGGGAGGTGGAATTTATTTTATGCTTTCATTTTTGACTCATTTCCTTTTAGTTTATTCCCTCACAGTAATACAGCCTTACCACTGTCAGGAATCATGCTTCACCTCAGGTCATGCTGTCATTTTTAAATCTGATTGTTAGAGCAAAGGAAAAATGAGGTCAATAATTGCTGCCATTTTTTGAGGAACTGACAGGCCACATCTAAGGTCTCCCTAGAGAAATCTTCTTTAATTACAAGTTAAGCTGATGTTCCCCTGTGTGGTAGGTAGAATTGTGTAGGATTACTTTTAAAAGGATTGTACTAATCTGCTCTGGTGACAGTTTCATTTTGAAACTCTGATAACAAGCAAGTGGATGGATTATACAGATGTGGTTTTGGGGAGTGTATATGACTGACATATAGCAAATTGGGCCACAGCAGTTACCTTTTCTTTCCATTCTTCTTTTAAAACAAGATATGCTCTATTTTGAGCACTGTGATTGCTGTATTTTAATCATCAGTAAACATGATTATAATGAATTGAGAAAAAAAAAAGTTTGAAAGTTGTAGAAGGGATATCCTGCAAGCAGTGATTCTAGAAAGGGGATTTCCCATGCTGGAGAGAATACAACCACTCAGCATTTTAAAAGATATAACAGTGAAAAGTGCATGATAGGTTTCAAATAATGAAATTACAAATTGATGTTGGGAAACCAAGTAATTATTAATTGGTTCTTAAAACACTTTCATGCTAACCCAAGAAAGTGTGGTGAAAAAAAATTCTAAGTTCCTTTTCCTTAAAATAATATTTTTAAGCAATAAATATTACTTACAGTAACTAAACAGATGATTATTTTTATTTTAAAAATTGTCTCACAATGACATTACAATCTGACAGTGGCATGGCTAATACAGTCAATAAGCCAGGCTTACTTTAGTATGTGTGATAAATTAATACAGTATTGTTTATGACAGCTAGCAGGTTGAATAGTCTAGAAGCAAAGACTGATGTCTGAAATAGCTTATTACTTGCTTACAGTATTTTCATGATAAGTTGTTCTGCCTCTTAGGGCTTACTCACCGTTGGCAACGATGGTGATCCGAGTCCTGGCAGAAGCCATAAAGCAAATGTTTCTCCACCTGTGTCCTTACTCCCAGATGTAGGCTGAGCAGCTGTGGCACTGAGCAGGACTGCAAAACCCTGCTGAAAAGAGACTTCTTGTTAAAACAAAAATAAAAATCCCGAAGTGGAATGAGCCTAAGAATTAGTGCCATTTCTCCAGAAGCAAAAAAACCTGGAATATGTTTGCTCCTTATCTGGAAACAGTTCAGACTCCTCAGAGAAAACAGCCTTCTTTTCTAGAGCCTCCTGGCTGTAAAGGCCTTTCACACAGACTCAAGGGGCTCATAAACTGACTACTTCCAATGGCAACCCCAAAGCCAGGGAATCTGGTTTCAGGAACTTTATGTGAAGTACAACGTGGCACAACTCTGCAAATATAACCCCATTAAAGTGGTACACGCTGGTCTGGGTTTTTCTTCCTGTATTATTATAATTCTAGCGGTACAAGGTAGAACTTATTATTCTACTTCATTGCAGATAGAATTTAGCATTTTCAGAAAGACAAAAGAACTATGACGGTTTGTGAAGACTTACAGTACAAGTGCTAAAACTCAGTGCTAAGCAAGTGTTACTTGTTTTACTTTAAAAAAAAAAAGTATTAAACCTTTTGGAAGATCCGAGTCCTGGCAGAAATAGAGCAGAGTACCTTTTGTTCATTAGGAAGCGAGAATGAAAGCACACAAACATTTAGCATTTGATCTTCATTTTGTGTGACAATTTTTATTTTTTTAAGGAAGGTGAATGTTGGGAAAGCCCAAAAGTAAATTATTCCTCCCCCCCTCCCTATTGCATTTCAAACATGATGGAGCACAGATGTGCTGCATTAAATACCCAGCATAATTTACCTGCTTGGGTAGATCTCCTAGCCTGAGCTGAAAGCTCAAGTCTTGTCTGAAGCACAGAAACCTCCTTATTGTATTTCAGTCAAAGTTATTCTCTGTAATAGTACTTTATGCACACAAAGAATGTTTTGAGTGTAAGTTCCTCACCCCATCTCAGAAACTCCAGTATTGCTGTCTCTGAATTTCAAGGAGCCTTTAATTTTAGAATACCAGTCCGTAGACTTCTCATGGTTACAGAGACCCCATACCTGGGAGCAAATTCTCATTCTAAAGGGTTTGTGACAGCAGCCAAGAGATCCACTTTAGGTGGGTTTCCTGGCCTGTTGGTGGTCATTCCTCTTCAGTGTCTCCCAAAAGATCAAACAAGTTAGTCACTTATTCCCATTTCTGTTCTAAAAATACTGAAACTCATAAGAAATCTCTATGTTGCTTTATCATCACTGGCTTTATTCTCCCTCCCCATCTTTCCTCTTGGGTGCTTTGATCTGTTTGAATAACCTAATATGTGTTTTTGTAGGTGTAGGTAAATAGATCTTCCACTAATTTGTCCTAGTCCTGCCAAACTGCTAGCATTCCCAATGACAAGAGCAATGTCCTGTACAACAGAAGGAAAATTGGAAAATCAAGAAACACACATTAATCTTTAGCCTTGTAGCTGAAATACTTTCATTGATAAAGGCTATTACAGTGATTTTCCAGAGAGCATTGAGTTCTCAGAGCATGTATTTTTGTTCAGACTGGTTTTATTTGCTTTTCTTTACAAATACAACTGACCATGTTGAGCAAGACATTTTCATCTAACCTGTCCAGAGGCAGGAACTATTAAGGACATGTTCTAAAGTCCAGAAATACAGTCTAGTCTTTTGAAGACATAGAGAAAGCTCCATAGAGCTTTCTTAATAAGCACCAAAGAAAGGTGACAGAGCAGTCATTCAAAGCAACCTAACTTTTTAAAACTAAGAATATTTTTTTCCAAAATATTACTACTAGCATTTAGTATATAAACAAATATATCATCTTTAACAACACTGTAAATCTGTAAGACAGCCGAACTTTTTTTTTTTTTTCTTCATGTAAGCTAAAATAAGTTGCAGAAGAGTTAAAGGGGAGGCAAATGTTGGGTCATTTTAAAGTATATTTATTTATTTTGCTGTGCCTCTTACAAAAATTTCTACTCTCAGATGACCTATGAAAAGCAAACCAGACATTGAATCAATCAATTGCTAATTAAGGTAGAGTGGAGCAGAGTTGGGAGCTGGTACAAGCTTTTTTTTTTTTTTTTTTAATCTTCATTCTGCTCTTCCTTCTTAGTGATTATTCAACAATTTCTATTCCTCCATCTAACTGGTAGAAGTCATCCTAGAATTTCCATTTAAATGCAGCCTAGAGTAGATTTGTCTACAGAATTTAAATATAAAAGGAATACACATGGTTTATTACTTTATTCCTGACATGATGTAAGATGTGCTTATATAAAGTAACCATGAAAGTAAGTAGCTTTGAATGCTCGTTACTACAAGACATTTGATTCCATTAAAGTATTTTTTACAAAGCAGTCTCCTAAGTCTAAATGCACACACACACACACAAAACAAACAAACAAACAAACAAACAAACAAAAAAACAGCAAATACATGAGTACCTCAGTTTCATATTAATGCAGGAAGTGGGCAAGTCACAGAGGAACAGTAAAAAATGGCATTGCCCAAATGGCAATACCTACACCATGAAATGTTAGCTGATGAGCTGCATAGCCGAAGGTGTAGAAATGGAAGCAGATATTTTGCACATCCTGGAAGCAATGTGGCATCCTACAACTGAAGGCATCCTTTGGCTGCCAAGGGGGTTGTCTGCAGCCAAGAAAACACCCTTTCCCAGAGCCAGCAGGCAGGACAACTTGCTAAAGTCTGGTTCAGTTTCTTCAGTGCTGTGAAGTATGAAGTATCATGAATAATCACTTTCCTTCTCTCCGTTTTCAGAGCAATTCCTTTCTGGTGTTTGTTGATTCCTTTCTGTTGTTGTTATACTTTTTGAGTGTTTGCTTCTTTTTTTTTTTTTTAAGAATTATTATTATTTTTTTTTTTTTGGTGGTGATGGTGGTGCATTTTTCTACCATGTGAACATTTTCTACAATGTGAACACAGCAGCATTTAGGAGAAGCAGTTTTGCAGCCTCAGTTACTGCAAAACCTCTTGCTCCCTAGGAGGTCTCAGCTGTACCTATATATTCACATAAAAGCTGTTCACTTTGAGCATCCTGAGGACCAAAACTTCAGAGGGGAAGAAACACATGGGGCTTGGGAGGGCCAGCAGCTTTTCCCTGCCCACACCACAACCCAGTCCCTGTACTTGTCAGGGTGCAAATGTTGCTCTTCAAAAGGCAAATCTGCTAATGGAAGCTGCAGCCCAAGATGTCATTAAGACAATCTGGCATTTGAAGGTGCACACAGCCCTTGGCAGCTCTTGCCACATGGAGATGCTCTTTGTCTCTGTCTTTCTCCTCAGTTTGGCTGCATTTGCTAAGTGCTGAAATTGATTTATCAAGCACAGGAAGGAATTGTTGGAAAGCACAGAGGAAGAACCTGGCTGAAGCCAGACTTGGGGCAAAGAGCTGTTCATGCACCAGCGTGCAGGAAGCAGCTGCCCAGAACCGGAGTCTAAGAGGAGGTTATTTTGGAGAGGCCACCACATCTGACTGAGGGAAGGCCTGCGCCGGTCAAGGCTTAGCTCCCAACTCAGTCACCAATTGTCACAAAAGCACTGAGCCTGCCAGCTTAGCAGCTTTATTGGCTTAGACCTCAAAACACAAAGTCTCTGTAAAATTCCTCCTTTTCCTGCCTCCCTGCATGGCCTGAACGTCATTACTGGAGGCCTGAAATCTCCTGCTGACTTGTCTTTAGAACTCAGTGCCTCATTTAGTGAAATCTTAGCTGGCTCGCCCCAAAGGTTTCCCTCTTTAAGAGCAAAGTGTCAATATATTCAGCTCATGTGCAGTTATTAGCCTGGTGATAGCCATGCAGCTTTGTGAAACTTACCAAAGCAATTGCCAGATCCTCTCTACAAAAAGTGATTTTATTTGAGGAAGCAGAACAAAAAAAGCAAACAAAAAAATATCTTTACCAGAGAGAAAATGACATTCATCACAGATGGATTTGCGGTGCAGTTTACTTCACTGTCTACTTCCACACTGTTGTATGGCTTTTACTTCATCAATAAAACTTCATTTCAGACCTGGTTCACTTTCTAAAGAGTTCTAGAGTTTTGGCACTGTTTCCAGTAGTGAGGCCTCTTTTAGAGGTTTTTTTTTTTTTTTTTTTTTTTTTTTCAGAAGACCTGATGTGTCATACCCTGGAAATACTTAAGCATCACAACATGCTCTTTGCCACATTACTCTATTCTTATTATTGTATTTTCTATGTGAGCTATGAGATAATATTGTTGTTATATGTCTTTTTTTTTCTTTTTTTTTTTTTTTTTAGGAGCATCTGAAAGCTTTTGACCAGGAAGTAAATGAGTTTGTGGACTATATGTTTGGACCTCGAGGTAAGTTGCTCCACCTATAGCCCTTTTAGGAAACAGTGACTATCCTGATTACCACTCAAAAATATTCTGGTAATTAGAAGCAGTCAAAATTTTGTTTATGAATAATTTCTCATTGAAAACTGTGAACTAGGCAGAATTGTGATATTTGCAGGAACACACCGTTATCGTAGGGAATTTGTCAAAGCACCAGGCTTTTAGAAAAACAATGCTTTTTGTTTTGACTGTTTGACATATTATCTATAATACAAATTAAAACTAGTCACAAGTTATACTGAAGGTGAAAGAAGAAATGAAGGTGATTTAAAAAAAAAAAATACAAAAATCTCTGTGTTATAGAGCCCTTTGATTCTTAAAATATCATAGGATTTCAACTTTATGTCTTTAGAGAAATTAAAAAAAAAAATCTTTGATTTTTCTGAAAGCGGAAGTTTGGAAGTTCTGTTTGGGGATTGATGCTCATTAATAATCTAGTCCTTGTTTGGTCCTGCTATGTAGCAAATAGCCTAATTCAGAAGCACACTTAGCACAATAGCAAGAAAGCGCTCTCAGCACCCTGCAGGATGACATCCAAAATTTCAGTAAACCGGTAGACAGTATGAGAGAACAAATACACCCTTCTACTGCCTATTCTTGCTTTCTGAAACAGTTTGGATGAGAATAACTTGAATTGTTACAGTGCTGGTTTAGCAGAGCTTGGATGTGCTTCATGATCTGTTAGGCCTGAAAGGGGCCTAATAGTTGTGCAAATAGTTAGAGCCAGCGGCAAAAAAAAATGAGGTAGGACTGCATAAAAAAGAGAAGGGCTATGGCAAGGTGGGATAGGGCCAAGCAACTGAAGTAAAAAGTAAGAGAGGAGCTTAGAGAGTAGACCCAGTCCTCAGGGAAGCACCTTGTGTGGCCATCTTGTTGCTGGTAAGCCTGTGTTTAAACATTATTCAGCATGTCCAACTTCAGGAATAGCCCTGCAAACTTTGCTCTGTGTTTAATGCCAATATTGCTGTCTGTGGAAATATGGTTATGTATTCTCATTTTGTTGCAGTAATATCCTCTTGGTCCCACAAACAGTTCATGCTTCATTAGGATGACAAGGAAAAGTATAAGTAGCATTCTTAAAACCAAGAAATTTTCATTTTTCTTAGCTGTCTGGCTGAGTACAAAATATCTACTATCATTTCTGCAGTAGATGTGAGGCTTGAAAGAAAGTTTTCTAGTGAAAAGACAGTGAATAGCTTGGGAACTGCAGCAGAAGCGATTAAAACAGACAGAGTAGGTTCGTCTAATTAATGGTTTCTACAGTAATTCATTTTATTAACAAACAACTATGATGACAAGCGTATAAGTACTACTATTTTATTTTTAAATCAACATGATGTTCTCTTTCATTCCTCCTTCCTCCTTGGTCCTGACCACATTGTTTGAAAGGACCAGCTGTAATTAATCCAATGCAGAATCCCACACAGATCCCTGTGGACTTTTAGAAAGCACTTAAGTATTATTTATAATACTTGCCAAGTACATTACCATGCCTCTCCAGACACCAGTGCTGAAGATAGCATTTGTCCATGCCTCTTCACCATGCTTTTTTCTTTGTAATTGGTGGTATAGTGATTTCACAAGTAGCAAAGCTCTCTCCAGTATATTTGTATACATAAATAATTCATGGTAGACTGCAAACAGTTTTAAATTGGATAGAATGACACCACAAATGATAATCTAATGAATTCTTGAGAGCTTCCCCAATTGTATAAAACCAAAAAAACATTCCTATTCTTTCTCTCCCCCAACTTTCATTCACAACACCCACTTAATTCAGCAGCAAGGTGGCTTAAAAAGAGAGATACCAATGCTGCTTTCTTTCAAAATCAATCCTACATTTGTGGTTTGTATTTGAGGTAGCAACCCTTGAAATAGTGTTGCTATTATACTGGTTGTAGTTATTATTACCTGGTGTGGCTGAGGCCACAGCAGGAGACAGAAAGCCAGGCACTAATTCTTGGAGGTTCTCTCTGCTCACATTAGTAGTTTACACAACCTGCAGTACTACTGTACTAGAAAAAGGGGTGTGCTATCAAATATATTAATTTGATTTAGATAAAGGCCTATTTTGTGTCTTTGTTCTCTGCTGCCAGATAGACTTTGTAAATGAATTTACCTAAAATTTGCTTTTGACCTAACAGACCAAGTCCCTTGGTTCAGGGAACAGAAGCCACATACATGCCCATTGATTGCATCTCTTAATAAGAAGCGGTCTTACAAAGTGATGTTGGTACATATTGTTCTGGATTGGAGTTTATCTAGGTTCAGGACAAAATGAGAAAGAGTGAAATAGCTATATTGTTCTGAAAAAGAACATTTTTACAGGGCCTTCATGTTCTACAGAGTATTGTTTGGTGTTAGGGCATGAAGCTATGTCAGTGGAGGGTCAGGCTGGATGTTAGGAGAAGGTTCTTCATGGAGAGGATGATTGGGCTCTGGGACAGGCTCCCCGAACAATGATGACAACACCAGGCCTGCTGGAGTTTAAGAAGCACTTGGACAATGCTCTCAGACTTATGGTTTGATTTTTGAGTGGTCATGTGTGGACCCAGGAGTTGGACTTGATGATCCTTGTGAGTCCCATCCAAGTCAGGATATTATATGATTATGCAAAATTAAGGAATACTGAATTACAGGAGCTAAATCTAGTTAATGAGTTGCTTTTTTTTTTTTTTTTTTAATCTGCCAAAGAAGCAGAAGTGATTGAGAATAGATATATTTTAACAAAGTTATGTTAAAGTAATAATCACTCCTTCTGTAGTCAATTGAATATAAACAGTAATAAAGCATTGGTACAAAGCCACCTACCCTCAGCATCTGAAAAGGTATGAATCTACTCATACAACATTTGAATTTTCTCAGACACCAATCAGCCAAAGCTATACAGCAACCTGAATCAAAATGTTTCTAAACCTCACTGATAAAAGCCTGATACATTTAAAGAGCCTGTGAAGCTTGCCACTCATTTCAAAGGTGCCAAGATTTCACCCCAGGGGTCTAGCACATCGTGGCCAGTGACTGTGAATGAGCTTATTCACAGAGCAACCAGAGCTTGGGTGCGCCTGCTCCTTTCTGTGGTTGTTGTCCAGTACTTTCACACTCTGACTTTATTCACTGCCCTGGTCTCAAATTTAGATGCTGTGAGGGTTCAGCAGAGTAAAAATAATGCTTTCTTACATTAACACTGTACCTTTATATTACAAGAACACAGAGTAACCTAACACAGAGTAACTGTCGGTCTCTTTTCTTCTTCTGATAACCTGTTTTTTTAAAAATACACTCCCCTTCATCTGCTTTCCCAACACATAAAAACCTCCCTCTTCTTGGCATTCAAGGAAAAGTGAACATGGAAACAGAACAGTCAGGATCCTCTGGCTGCTTTTGATAAACCATTTTCTGCTAATAACTGTCCTACCCTTCAAGGTACCAAGGTCAGGTTGGAAAATAATCAGTACGGGAATAAGTTTTAAAATTTCTCTAGACACTTGAAAATTAAATTGTACAGATCATAAAAATATTTGATATGCTGACCTGAACGAGCACAAGGAGTTCTGCTTTTGTGTAGATCAGGCCACATGCTTGTGGCCACTCACAGCACGAGTGACAAAGCTTTCCGAGGGCATACTAGGGCAGCATTTAATGCTGTTTAGTTTATTTTGTATTCTTATCTCTTCCAATTATTTTTCCTCTTTGAGCAAATATACCATTTAGTTATCTGATGCCAGTTGGCCTTTGTGCAAATAACCTTTATGCATTAAATATTGCAGTCCTTGGATGGGGGGATCCTTTTTAGAGAGCAGTCTTGCTGAAACAATTGCTTTCATTTAGAATACCAATTAAATAAATCAAAACCTTATGCTCCTAAAACATATGCTAGATCAACATTTGTGCACACAAGCTTTACTTGTCCTGACTCACGTGTCCTGTTTATAGCCCATATAGGAACAGAATCACCTCAAAAACACCCATTCCACAGCTTCCCAAATGTCTCGTGACCTTTGAGAGGGTTGTTGGAAGCATTTAGTCTAACACTGAAGTGATCTTAATTGGGCACTGAGATATCAAGACAGAAAACAGGCACTCTGGCTTGGTAATGCACACCAAAGCAAAGCTGCCTTGAAGGAAGGGCTGTGCTTTGCAGTAGGTAATCATGCTTTCACAACTCTTTTAATCCTATGCCTGTCATCTTTTGGAGAGAGGAGCTGGTTCTTCGGAGTCCAGAAGGGAGAGTCAAAGCCAGGAGAGCACTGGACTTCCACAGTAACTCAGGTCTTATTGAAAGTCTTTCCTGCAAAAGAGCTTACTTCCCACGTGGAGCCCAAATCCATGATATGTGTTACAGCTACTGCAATGGAAGCAAGGTGGGAAGTGGAGGGAAATGCTAGTGAGAAAGAAAGTTCCATTAGCAGATTATTCTAACTCACTTAAAATCTCACTTTACTTATATCTCTCTACATATTTCTGTGGAAAGAATAGTTGGAAAGAATATGATAAAGCAAAATTGTCACAAGCAACAGTTTTTTAAACACTAAGGCACATTTGATGTGTGCAATATCCATTGCCCAGTCCTTTCCACCACAGGTTGAAAAAGTAGTAAAATGTTTTTTCATCCAGTGTGAACATATTCTCTTCTGTTACAGTTTTTAGCATAATTCTTTAAAAGAGTCTTCAAAAAAAAATAAATCTAAATAATTTAAAACAGTTTCTGAGAGCAGAAAGAACTACTGCGACCTACACAATAGCTTCTCATTGACTTATTTCTTCATATACTCCATAACTCTTGACAGATTTGTCTTTTTGAAAAACTAGCCATGTTGCCACTTGCCTTTCTCTTTGATAAATGTCCAAAGATTGTTGTTGTAAAAAATTAACTCTAAATCTTCTTCTATCTTGGAAAAATAAAAAAAGGAGGGGAAAAAAAACATTTGCTCGTGACATAGAGTTGCTCATAGGACAATGAAATGGTGCTTCCAGATTGGCATGCAGGATTAGGATTTGCTCATATACACTGAACTATCTGATTACCGCCAATGAGATTACTTATGTGAATAAGGCAAGCAGGATTTGACCTTAATATTGCATTTCAGGATCAAACAAATGGAACAAAAACTATGAGAAAGCAAGCCCGTATGTTAGCAAATATCTTCGATAACCATCAAAGTAAACATTTGCTATTTGTTTTTCATATTTAATGTTTTTGAAAAATCCTCTCCTTTTATAAATGTTTTCTAGCAAATATCACGTGCCTTCATACATACGTAACAAATGCAGAATCAAAATAGTATAATACTGTCTTCAAGTTGTCTGTTCCTTGAGCAAGTCAAGATAAGGCTTAATTAAGTTAAAACATTAATGAAAATACATACAGTTTTTTTTTCCTCTTTTCATTTTCACTTTCCTGTGAAAATGAGGAGATGTAAGTGACTTTAAATTATTAGGGAATTTTATGCAGTTTTCACCACACATTCTGTGAATTAGTATGCCACTTTTGGGAGGTGATAGCAATGAATAGCTCTTAATGAAAGCAGAGCACAGCAGATTTCCTTTGCATATGTTTTGCATATGTTTTTAATTGTACAACCTGCCTTATTTTAGCAGTACTTTACTATAACATTCTTAATTGCTTGCTGCATGCATTTCTTTTCAGATTCCAGGGTTAGAGGATGGCTACTTTTGGATTCTTACCTTCCTACATTTTTCCTTACTTGTGCATACTTACTGTGCATATGGCTAGGCAACAAGTTCATGAAGAACAGGCCTCCGTTCTCCCTCAGGGCTCACCTCATTGTATATAACCTTGGGATTACACTGCTCTCCATGTACATGCTCATAGAGGTAAGTGTTCTTCAATACAGCACAGCTGAGAATGGTGAGCAACGTACATTTTTTAGCAGAAATACCTTAGATGGTTTTGCTAGGAAAGTTGACATGAACGGTAAATTTAAGTAAATTTAACATCAAGAACAGTCCCTAAAAGCACTTTGCAATTGGGCAATGACTTGTAGAGTACCTTCCCTGCATTGGTCTCAGCATGTTTCAGCTGTCCTTCCTGAGCTACAGTTCACCCCTGAAGACAGCTGGCTGCTACTATGACAGTGTTTACAAGCTTGAAGATGAATCTGCAGCAGTTGCTGAGTTCAAATATGCCTACACCTCGTTATTCAGCATGCGTAAAAATTCCCAAGAATGGCTTTTATTTGTATGACTGCCTGTGAAGTAATTGTTCTTTGTACAAATGCCCATATTTAAATGTGAACAGATTCACATATGAGAGTAAGTACAGATTTATTTATGGTGTTGGCAATTCAATGTTATTTTTTGTGCTCTCCTGAGTACAAAGCTTCCATCATATAGTCAGAGAGTAGAAACATTAAGTAGCGGGCATGATAAAAACCTGCCACTTCAGCCAAGAGCAAGTCCTTTGGGGACTTGCAGGCTGAATATGGTCTCACAGATTATTTTCTGGGGGTTATCAGGAAGAAACACGCTTACATAAAATCAGGTTCCATTCATAACCAGAAGGGAGGTTTGAATGCATCTGACAAGTTCTATAATAGCAAAGGATTTGAGCAGCATTCCTCTGCAAAGATACGTGTTTTCACCTTCCTGTGTGAACAGAGCTGGCCTGAGAGTCAGTTTAAGACTTCTGAGGGTGAGACTCATGCCTCCAGCACCCAACACCTACAGGCCTTGACTGATAACAGG
Organism: Aythya ferina; assembly: GCF_964211825.1. Lineage (NCBI taxonomy): Eukaryota > Metazoa > Chordata > Aves > Anseriformes > Anatidae > Aythya > Aythya ferina. Next base: position 69,131,902 of record NC_140297.1, read on the forward strand.
GCAAAGACCTGGTGTGCTGAGGCAGGCACAATTCATTCTCCTCTCCTGTAATGGAGAGGATGCATTTATTACTGCGTTTCAGCTCCATTCCCAACTTTCAACATTTGCCTGACTGATTTCAGATACTGGTTTATTCAGCTCTCCGTTGCAAGGGAGGCTTTTGTGGAATAATCCTAATTCCCAATGAGGCCCTGCCATTATTCCAGTATCATTTTCTCCCCTCTGCCAAAACTGTAGCATCTCCAACTGCTGACATTGCTGCTCTGCTTGCACAGCCCTCTCACAGCATTTCTTGCTTCCTGGGCTCTCAACCACAGCAGCAGCTTCTATGAAAATAACAAGGACTGACTGTTCCATCAACCGGACAAGAAACTTTGCTTTGTCCAGAAGCCAAACAGGACTCTGAAGATTTCAAGTTTTAAATTAATTTGAGCTAACAACCAGGTGAGTGGCCAGGTCAGAAGGCCAAACAGCAGTTTGTGCAAAGGACCAATTGTGCTACACAGTGCTTTTTCCTGGTCAAAGCCCCAGCTGGCTTCCACAATTGCATTGGGTGTCTCAGAGTGCAGGATGAGGTTCAGAGCAAAGGAGAAACAAGCACAATTGCTGGAAGGTTTTATGGTGCTGTACTGATTTTCCTCCAGAATTTAAATCAGCACTTCAATGTTTAAATCTCCATTCTGCTTGAAGGTATATGGATAGCTGTCTTTGGTAGTAAGACTCAATGGAAACGATTAATTGTATAGAAAACAAAAATACCACTCCCTTTCCCTTGCAGTTTGATTTGGCCTGCCACAAGCAAATGAACAAGCAAACAGAATTTTAGCAAGGATATGAATTGAGTTTTTTTTTGCCACCTTCATACCCTTGTAGGAACTGTGTTGAGCCAGCTCCCATTCAGCTGCCTCACTGCCCTTTCTTTCCCAAGGCTAACTTTGACGATTGTGGAGTTGCATGAGTCCTCCCTAAGTCCCTCCAGGCCTTGACTCTGTAGCTGGAGGCTGCTGGCTTACACCTCCAAGACCACAGCCAGGCATGGCTGGCAGTGCCTCCATGCTCCCCATTCTGCATTTGTCAGGAACCCATCGGGCATCACAGCTGGTTTATTACAGATGGCACAGCTGTGGACTGTCAGCCAGGCTGGTTGTACATTGCACAAGTCGCTCTTCCATAATAGTGGTTCTGTACTTTTTCACAGCCGATTTGTGTGGTTCCTATTCACAATTTTTCCTGTGAAGGAGCAGAGTGGGTGTTGAGACTTGCAGACCTACCTGAGGAGCTTGCACATCCCTGCTGAAGGGAAAAAGGCAATGATGAAGGCAGAAATCTTCTTCAGCAGTGAATAAGGTTACACTGACTCAACATTGTCTTATTCCTGAAGCCTGTCTCTCACCCCTGCTCCCTCTGTCTTTAATAGAAGGTAAGCTCTTTAAGGCAAGAGTTACCTATATTTAGAGCATTCTCCTTAGTGGTTTATGTAAACACAGTGGTTTCTTATGTAAACACAGCTGATCTCTCCAAGGAGTATGATTCAAGATTAATTCCTAATTAGAGAGATCTATAACAATGGCCTTATTCCTTCATCGTCCCACTGCACCTCCAATGCTATGGTCTCTGTAACAGAGATAAACATGAAATAATAAGCCCTATTATAGAAATTAACTACAAAGAACAGTTATTGGCATTGTTCTACTTGTCTCTTCTTGGTCTTGTTTACAAGTTGCCACATCTTGAGAGAGCTCCAGAATGGAGTGGGTGCTTCTTAGACATTCATGAGAAAAAGACCTATTCTGTGTCAGAGGTGCATCTCCAAATGCAGACTGTCCCATATGATAGCTTCAATAAGAAACATGATAAACCAACCAATAGGGAAACTTATACTGCAATTCTTACCTCCTCATTGTGCCTGATCTAGTTTAGCTGTCCCCTACAATCAAGTCATGCAACCTCAAGGCAAAAAGGCAAAGGTTATAGCAAGGACTCATAACAAAATTGCTAGATTTTTATGCCTCCAAAGGCAGACTTCCCTTTTGAGCCAGAGCTCTGTGCATTGCTCCATGGACATGAAACTGTAGCTCCATTAGCTTTGAGTCCAACCAATCTCTCAAGCACTTAAGATATGCCATTAGCATAAGGTCAGATTTCCCTATGATCCCTAAAAAGCAGAATCTCAAAACTCGTGTGTCAAGAATTTTGAAGGCCTCTTCAAATCATTTTGAAGGCCTCCTTGAAGAACAGTTTATTAGACCTTAATCTAGAAACCTGTGCTAGGCAAACAGATTTTTCTGAAGCCACCAAAGACACTTACCTTTTCCTGTTAATTGTAATGGAGAAGTGGAACACTTGTTTTTGGAATGCAGCTTTTTCCAAGTACCTGAAACTTAGACACATTTCCTGTGCTTAAATTAGGCAGGCTGCAGGTGCACTGCAGGAGGGTCAGAAGGTCAAATTCCCTCCCATCTTGTCACTATAAGAGAAAGCTGCATCAGACATTTGTTACTGGATGTGTACTCTTCTGTACCATTAAGTGTTAATAGACTCAGGTCAAACAGATCCAAGAGTTTCCACAAACATTGCCAAAAACCGTGCATAAAACAACCACTACCATTTTGTTTAATAAAAATCAAAACTTCTTTCAATTTCACTGAAAAGAAATATGCCTTTCTTCTACACAAATCTCTGCTTAATATTGTGAAAGTGCCAGCTATGCACAGAAAACCAGCTTAATGTGAAAAGCAATCAAGTATTTGCATATTTTAAAATGAATTCATGAGCAAGTCAACTCTCAGACCACACTCCAGAGACCCAATGTGAGGCACCAGAGGCCCAGATAAGGTATTGAAGTTTACCACAGGATGAGATCCTCATAACTTTCATACTTAATTAAACTTTGAAACAAAGCAGACCAATGCTGATCTCTGAATTAAGAAATTACTCATGTGATACTACTCTTTGTCATTAACAGGAAAAGACATAATCTCTACCAGGGTCTTAAGTTGCTTTCCCCAGCAGTAAGTATCACCTCTGCCCTATTTAAATTAAATCTTAGCTAGTCATCAAGCTCTCATCCAAGTCCTTGTGTTGATCAGGCACTAAGAAAAACAGGACAACGGCACCAACAGTCATATTAAAAAGGAGATCTAGAGATGTGTGTTAGCATACATTAGCATACATTAGTATACAGGTGGCATGGTATCTCAAGTGTTTGTATCCCCAGCTAGCTTCACAGAATTATTACAAATCCATAGGACTTGAGAACTGTAAACAAGAAACCATATCCATGTGGGGAAGCAGGACTTGCATGAGTGACCCATCAATCCAGAGCAAAAGTCGGAGTTTCCTGCTGGGTGCCAAAGGGAAAGAGCAGAACTGTACAGGTATTGCAAGCCCAGTGCATTAAGCTGTTTACTGAAGTCAGAAGATAATTCTTATACTTTGCACAGTGTGCAAAAACAAACAAACAACCAAAAACCATCAAGTTTACCTCCACTTTTCCTGTTTCTAGGAGCTAAAATTTAAACCCACAGTAAGTCTGAAGATTCTCAAGTACAGTAATGACGTGGAAGTAGATCCATAGGTGCCAACATGATGTGAGGATTCCTAAGAGTGCCAGGATTGCCTTCTCTGTATCCTCTGATAGAGCAAGGAAGGGCAAAAGCACAATACTTGTACAATCAGAGCCACAAGGCACCATTTTTATCTTTCTATATGATATAACTGAGATGACATCTCACAAATGACTAGAAAGGTCAATATGATGCCAGAATTTACGATAACAGTGGGAAACTGAAACAAAACAAAAATAGAAGGAACACTTAAATTCTGTTTGATTCTATTTTATTATAATGGCTGAAATGAGAAAGATTTAATTCCTAACAGTGCAAAAGATAGAGCAAGTAGAGCTTGAGTAGCAGCAGGTCCAAGTAAGGTTTTAAAAGTGCAAGTGAAACAAAAAATCGTAGTTTTGCACTGTCCTGGAATTTTGCTAGCAAAATCTATAGATTAACTTCAACATGAGTTGTTTTTGTTTGTTTGTTTGTTTGTTTGTTTTTGTTTGTTTGGTTGTTTTTTTGTTTTGTTTTGTTTTGTTTTTTGTTTGTTGTTTTTTTGTAGTTGTTGTGTTTTTGTTTGTTTGTTTTTGTATTAAAAAAAATGTAGTAAATGGTTGTTTAGAAGTTAAGTAAATTTACCAGAGAAGCAAGGAATGATTCTGGACCCATAAGGACTGGTGGCTTCAAAGATTTCCTTTGAAGTATTTCTTTAATTAGGACAGCAGTACAACCTCAAACTTGGGGAGTAAGAAGAAAGGAACAAAGTGAGAAAACCGAAGAAATTAGGTAGACTTTTCAATCATTTGAAGAAAGAGAGGAGTGAGAAAAAGAAAAACTGAACAGCAAAAGGTCACTGAGAATGTAGTGCAAAGCAGTGAAATGTAAGGACAAAAGTAAAAGTTTATTTGAGTAAGAACTCACTCTGGCTAGAGTTACATTCCCAGGTAACCCCTGCATGGAGGCCAGCTGTACACACTGCAGGTCAGGATATCTTACCCCGTCATTGTATTACAGTGTTAGCCAATCTTTTCTCTGGGCCATTACACTTTTAATTATTGGACCTCTAACTAGACCAGTAGAGAGCCTTTCCAAGGAATAGCCCAAAGCAGGCCCTTTACGTTTCTGTCTCTATGAAAAATCTCAGCTGCATCTTAAAGAGAGTCAGCAAAAAAAAAAATAATTGTGAAAAATCTTGTGGGCTTATTTCCCATTCAGCATGCATTTCTTGTTTGGCAGGATGACGTCGTGAGCTAACACTACATTTGGGAAAACAGAGGCATTGACCAAGGGGCAGGATTGCAACCAGGCTCCTTGAATACCTCAGTCCTAAACTGAACAGTCTAGTTCAAGATGCTTCCCAGTAGGGTTTATAGTGTTGCCAGACTACAGTTTGAGATCTTCAGGATGCAACAGCAGTTATCTGGAAACACGGGCTATTCTGCATCTCAGCTATCCATCCAAGATCTGGGATTATACCACAGTTCTTGGAGGCTTGTCTAAAAATGGGCAACCTACATAGACAGATATTCTGCAATTAATACTGTTCATAAATGATTTTACAGTTGAGTTAATGATAAACCAAGAATGATTAATAGTATCGTCTACTATTTGCTTATTGTATAAAAGTGCGATTGCCCCCAGTAGCATTGCAGCATGCCTTCATCCTCTGTCACTTGGGGATAACAAATCAGATTTTGCAAATGTTTGGAACTGAGCCGTGCTACAGTCAGGGAGCTCAATTCTCTCTTTAAAACCTGAAAAAGGAAAGTAAGGTGAGACCAGGATCTAAAAAGAGAGGTGCCTCTCTATCTAGACACTAATAATTTTCTGAGGTGAATTCACAAAGAAAAAAAAAATCAAAAAATGGCAAAAAAAAAACAATATAATTCCTACTGCCTTTCTGAGTCACTGACCTGAGCCTTTGCTCTGACTCCTCTTCCTTGGGATCTGACCTGCAGTTTACTGCTTCTAGGACTGTTTTTGCTGAAGTAGAAAAAACTAGGGAGGAGATGCCATTTACAAGGGCTAACAAGAATGTCCTACAGTCAAGGAAAATATGTGATTCATGGCACTGCAAGTTAGACCTTTCTTTCCATTACATTTGTCTCCTGAGTTAGTTTAGCAAGACCTCCATTGGTCTGAGAGCTGGCGTGCAAGCAAAAACACAATAAAATACCATATAAGTAATAATGCTAACCTGCTCCAATTTGTCACCAGTGCTCATCCTCTTGCTCTGAACTTTTGAGAGTAATTCAAAGTATTTGTTTTATCTTCCCCTTCTGAACTGTTTCGCTGATATTGAGGTGTTTCAGGTGCCTATTTGGGATAGCTCTGATATGGAAAAATCAAGGCAGATCAAGCTACAGATTACAGTCATGAACCAGAAATCAAAGGGGATCTTTCTGGAGGTCTGCAAACACCAACCCTCTTTCTGGGTACTCTCAAAATATTCTGAATGTTTTACAAGGCTTACTCATCTCTGAGGTGCTGGTGCCTCATCCTCTATCTTTCTCGTGGCCTGGGACCAGGGGCAACGTGTTGTTCTAGGCATTTTCTCTGTGAAAGAACCCAACATGCGCAGTGCTTTTTCCACAACTCAAAGACCACAAAGAAATTGCACTCAGTAGAAATGTAAATGTCCATTCAGAAAAACACACTGCTTTCCTTTCTGGCCTACCTGGCCTAGAGGACAACAGCAGGAACAGGTTGCAGCTGTGAGGTTCTGAGGCTGAAAGCCTGAAATGAGCAGGACACAGGCCCCTAAGTTCAGGCTCTTGGTGCTTAGCTTGCTGTTGAGCAAGGTGAGATGCTTTGGCACCATCTTCTGGAACTTGCTGGCCCTGGAATTTCATAGAGGAGCCAGCTCTCATTCCTGGATGATGTGATTCCCAATTAAGAAGAAAAGAAAAAAAAAAGAAAAAAAAAAAAGTAAAAATAATAAAAAAATGCATTAGACTGCTGTAGTGAAGCAACCATTGTGAATCTTCATTCTCTTTATACTTGATAAGGAAAGGTCATTCATTGGTGTAACAATTGCAATCTATTGAGAACACTAGAGCAACAGCAAAATACAAAACGTCTACTAGGGAATAGGATGTTGCTACTTAGCAGAATTTTTCCACAGGGAAGCATTTTCTTCTTTACATGATCCGTATGCTGGGGTGCATCAAGCACGGCATTGCTAGTCCGTCAAGGGAGGTGATTGTCCCTCTCTACTCTGTGCTGGTCCAGCCTCACTTCGAGTACTGCGTGCAGTTCTGGGCACCACAGTACAAAAAGGACATTAAACTGTTGGAGAGTGTCCAGAGGAGGGCGACGAAGATGGTGAAGGGACTAGAAGGGAAGACATATGAGGAGCGGCTGAGGGCACTGGGCCTGTTCAGCCTGGAGAAGAGGAGGCTGAGGGGGGGACCTCATCGCGGTCTACAACTTCCTTATGAGGGGGAGTGGAGAGGCAGGTGACCTATTCTCTGTAAACACCAGTGATAGGACCTGCGGGAATGGTTTTAAGCAGAGGCAGGGGAAATTTAGGCTGGACATCAGAAAGAGGTTCTTCACCGAGAGGGTGGTTGCACACTGGAACAGGCTCCCCAGGGACGTAGTTACTGCACCAAGCCTGTCTGAATTTAGAAAGCGATTGGACTGTGCACTTAGTCACATGGTCTAAACTTTTGGGTAGACCTGCGCAGTGCCAAGAGTTGGACTTGATGATCCTTATGGGTCCCTTCCAACTCGGGATATTCTATGATTCTATGATTCTTTGATCCGTTTTTCCAAATAGCATCAAACAATGCATGTGTTAATATTAGCCAGGTTGCCAAGAATGCAAAACATCCAAAGGAATGTTTTCTAGGAAGATAATTTGTATTTTTAAGGGGGAGAAAGAGGATCTCTCATCTCTTTATTGTATCCTGCACTTACACAATCACTGCATGATAAAACATAGCACAAGTTCTGTAGCATCATGAGAGTGCTCAGCATGTGGAAGGGAACATAAATGAACCACTAAAAGTAATGTATGAGTTTGGTATCATAGCAATAGAGCACTAGTAACTGGATGTCTTGTGTCAGGTTACCAGCTTCTGTTCCAGATATGCAGCTGGCTCATTTGATACCATTAGGTAACCTGCTTTCATTCCACATCACAGATAGCCAACATGAAAGTCATGTTCTGGGATCACCAAGATGCCAAAAAGCATTCTCTGCCTTCCAAGTTTCACCACCAACTTTTTATTACGGAGTTAGCCAGAAATCTTAAAAAGTATCTTACAAAGCAGAGTAGTCAAAACTCAAAGTGGATTCTCCTGTTTTCCCTAAAGGAGATGAACACCATACAAGTCACCTACTATGGAAAGCTGACATGTCAGAAAAGCCAACATGAAAGAACAAGGTTAAGACACTCAAAATAGATTTTCACACTAAGCTGCTGGCTGTTGAAACACAGATACAAATCAGAGGGAATTTTTCTGCCAAGTGAAATGACTGGGGAATAGGCACATGATATGATATGCAAATCTGGCATTTATATAGGGCCATGGAAGAACAAACAGAAGAACAAATTAAAGAAAAAAAAATGCAGCTAGGTTGTGATATTCTTACCCCAGATTTTTCTCCCTGTTTGCATGGTGTGATGAATTACAGATTTTTGAAATGCCAAGTTAAAAATCTATGATACTGAAATGAAATTATATATATTGTTTAAGTTTCTGAGCCTTTAAGAGTTCTCATCTCATTTTTGAGAGCTATGAATGGAATTCTTGAAACAGTCTTGTGAGCAAGCCAGTTCAATATAGCACCAGCAGGAAAGTTTCCAAACCTGTAACAACAACAAAAAAAAGATTTTTGAAAAAGCAGTCTATTGTAATCATATACAAGTCAGAAAATTTGTAAAGCAGACAAATCAAAAGATTTCAAATGGCTTTTTTTTTTCTATTAAATTTTTGTAATTTAATGTTTCAGCTACCATACCAGAGGGTTTTGTGAGATTTGATATTTTCATGGGAAGAAAATGAATTAGCTACTAAGGAATGCCAAAAAAAAAAGATTGAAAAAAGGGAAAAAAAAAAAAGTTTCCACAATGAAAGTTTCCACCTGAAAAAAACAACAACAAAAACCTACACAATAACAGACTTCCAAAGATGCATGAAAAGGAAAAATGAACAAATTCTACCAATTTAAACATAATAAAGGTATAAATTTACAGTTACAGAATGCATTAGAATGAACCAAGTGAAACTGAGATATCGAAAGTACTGTTTAAACTTACATACCTCTCACAAGGTAGAATTGTTTAAAAGCCTAAGATAAAAAATATAGGCACATTATATCATAAATGTAGATTACAAAAGATTGTGTCAGATAAGAACACAACAAATTGCGGACGTTCTTACTTTAACAAAGCAGTAGACTCCATTTATGATAATAATTTACAGTTCCTCAGTAAAAGCAGGGGAAGAGTTCCTTTCTAGTCCATGACGTTGCTTTTTACAAGAAGGGAAAGGCAGTCATCTTTTCTCCTTTATTTGTTTTCAGGATTTTGAATTTTTAGAGGGCACAGCTTCAACTCCCTACAATCACAAGGGCTAGAGATGGTACCACTACTACCATTTCCCACCAATAAAGCTGCGAGGCTATCATAGTTGCTGTCAGATAACAAAACAGCAAGAGGCAATATCATTTACTTCCTCTGCAGAACTGTCCACAGAGGTTTCTGGCAGAGCTGTTAATGCTTGTGTTTGAGGCCATATGTTACCAAAGCTCCCAGATGGAGTTCAGGATGCTGACTCCAAATGAGCTTCTGATACCCCCACGCTGCTTGACCTTGCTGCTTGGCTCCTAGCCAAGGCCAAGATGACAACTCCATTTTCTTCAGCATTTCTCAAGCAACAAGGCAGAGTTGAGAGCAAATCTTCAATAACAGCCCATCAACAATGCTGTACCTGCCTATTCCAAAAGTCGCAGTCTCTCAGGGATCTCTTAGTCACTTCTGATTGGAGGGAATATCCAATGCAGGAGAGCACACAGGAAAGGCACCAAGAGGAGCCATCTGTAAAAACAACTGTGCAGTAACATCTCCCTGAACATTGCTCCTGAAGCTGCTGCATATTGCCAGCTGCAGCACAGGCACAGATCTGTACACCTCCTTCTACCCAGAGGACAGAAAAAGCCCATGCATTTGGGACTGGAAACTACCCTTTCCCACTCAGCTGATTTTTGAAAGATGGGAGGGAAACAAAGTGCCATACCTAGGAGCTTTAACCCCCTTCTCCTCAGCATCTCTGCAGGTTAAGCAGGGAGAGAAGTCCGCAAACTCCAGCCCTGCATGCTTGCAAGCACAGCACACGCTTGGCTAAACACATTGTGATCTCAGCTGCACTGAGCATTTGCTTGGGGACCTCCAGACAGGTTTTGCTGTTGGATTTTTGCTGTTTTCGGACCGCAGTCCCATCCTGTTTGATTTTGTGACCTCTGGCACACTCTGTAGATGAATGCACTGAAACGGGGTCTGCTCCAGAGGAGTGGTTTTGTTTCAGTTCTCCGATAGCAGCCATCTAAAACACCTATGTATTGTCTCTTCATCTCTCTCTCTATATATATACACACACAATCTAAAAGATACTCCACTGATTATTTTGGCCGCAGACAGACACTAAATATGTTGGAAATACAGGGACAATTGTATGTGATTCAGAGAAAAAGTAATAGAGAACTTTGGCTTTCTAGGTCTTTGGTTTTGTTTGTTTGGTTTTTGTTATTTTAATTTGAATTTATAATATACATTCTGACTTATTTGCTAATTCTGTAGATCCAAAGAAATTATTGCTCTTAATATGTATTTACTCTAGGAATTAATTCAATATGATCACTGAGAATAAATCTACTTTGCTTTATATAGTCTGTCACACTTTGTTAAGCACAGGAGACTTTTTCAGTCTCAAGTGGAGGGGAAGGTCTGTACAGACACCAATACACACCTTCCCCTGAATGTAGTGCCAGAGTCAAAAACAACACATGCCTCACAGCATCTTGCAATGCTGCTTACAGTGTAACTCTGCAGTGTACTTCTCCCACCATACCTTGCTGCACCCTCTGCAGACCCCAGAACATGAACTGCCACTTGGCCACAGAAGTACTTTTCACATATTCAAGTAAGGAAGTCACTTTTAAAATCTCTCAACTCTACTTCATAGTGTTGTTGATTGGCAAAATACTATGCTGCCCGAAAGAGCTGCCAGTTGCTTTAGGTAATCATTACTATAAAAACATTCCACATCAAAAGCCCCCCATATGGCTTTCCAGATACCTTCTGCTTCATCACAGCATGGTAGCATTGCTTTGTCTGCTTCCCAGTATGACATGGACAAAGTCTCAGAAATTACTTTTGTGTCTGTCATTTTCTCCACTCAGCACCACGCACGCTCTCTTCTCTTTCTTCCTGCATTTACAAATAAAGGATAAAGTGATGTATATGTGGCATAAAGAAATATTTCTCCTCTTGCACTACTTTAGATTTACATTTGTTTTTTTTTTGCTTGTTTGGTACCGAGGATTTTTCTCAAGGATAGGAAGGGTTTTGCACTAGTAGAGCTGTGAAGCTCTGTTCATTCTGCTGCAGGATCACTGCACTAAGTAACAAGAAATATTTGTGGATGCCTTGAAGGCTCTAAAGCAAGAGGAATGTAAAAGGTGCACCGTGTCAGTGTGTATTTCCAATAGAATGTGAAACCTTTTCCATTGCAAAGGGGAAGATATTAGCAAGTTGTCTGGTCTAAGAGCATCGGTTCATGGAACTAATGGGAACCTACAATGTTCTCATGCTATTTAAAAAAAAATCAGAACAGCTTGTCCTGGTTTCAGTTAGAACAGAATTTTCTTCCTAGTAGCTGGTGGAATGCTGTGCTTTGGCTTAGGATGAGAAGAGTGCTGATAACACCCCGATGTTTTAATTGTTGCAGAGCAGTGCTTATACCAAGCCAAGGACATCTCAGCCTTTCGCTCTGTCCTGCCAACAGGCAGGCTGGGGGTGCAGTAAGAGCTGGGAGGGGACAGACCCAGGACAGGTGACCCAAACTAGCCAAAGGGGTATTCCATACCATCTGACGTCATGCTAAACAATATATAGGGGTGGCTAGCCGGGGGGAGGGGGCCGGACTGCTCAGTTAGGCTGGGCATCGGTCAGTGGGTGGTGAGCAATTGCATTGTGCATCACTTGTTTGTACACATTATTAGTAGTAGTACTATTATCACCATTGTATTATTATTATTATTATTATTATTATTTTCCTGTCTTATTAAACTGTCTTTATCTCAACTCACAGGCTTCACTTTCCATTTCTCTCCCCCGTCCCAGAGAGGGAGGGGGAGGGTGAGCAAACGGCTGCGTGGTGTTTAGCTGCTGGCCGGGTTAAACCACGACACAGCTAAAGGAGAACTACTTTGTTTATGAATGTAATTGCTGTGTTTTCTGTTCCAGCTCATCCTTGCCACATGGGAAGGAGGCTACAACTTGCAGTGCCAGAACCTCCACAGTGCAGGGGCGGCCGACATCCGGGTGAGGCACAGCAGCAGCTCAGCCCCAGCACCTACAGCCAGCCTTCCTTCCCTGTGCTGCGGTGCAGCACTTCCACATGCACTGCGGGTGCACTGATGCCATCAGGGACAGCTTTAGCATGAGGGTGTTATCAGAGTGGCCTGATAGCTGGTAGCAAACAAGCAGAGTTAGGCTTTTTATTTAGTACAGAGGCATTCTGATCATTGAAAGCGTGACAGGGAGTATTTTTAAAAGACGTATTTCAAGGTCTGTGGTCAAAAGAGTGGTGCCTGACTATTAAAACAGACAATATGGATCCATTAAGAACTCGGAAGAAAAATCCATTACCTGCAATGTTGGGCTCTAGCTGGAAATATATTTGAGCTCAACTCTAAACGTTGGAAAACTTCAGAGCCATTCTCCTGCCTTGGCTCATCTCTAGTTTCAACCCTTATTGCATCACAGCAATTCCATGTAGTAACCCTTTATCGTTCCCCCTTTCAGGCTTGTTTTCCAGATAACAATAGAGCTCAAGGGCTGAAAGACTGGATAACACACAATTTTCCCCAACCTTCAAATTCTGTCTGTGTTTTAGCAAAGAAGAGGTCAGTTAAGTGCCTTTTCCCATCAACAAAAGGTTCCCCCCCCTCCTCCATTTTAAATAACTGTTTTTAACTGCCCTGGGACGTATCCTGAGCTCTGATAAACCATTTCAGCCTTAGAGGAGTTACATTCCAGTGAGCTGAGTGTCAAACTTGGATTATTTAAAAAAAGAAGCTGCCTGTGTAACCTGTTCAGCGTTAAGAAGCTACAAATGATATCATCCTTAAAATAAACTGTATCCCTGATTCAAAAAAGCAGAACAATTAGAAGACCTACCCTCAAGTTTATATTTTCTTAAACTGTATTTAATTATATATTTAGACAATCCCATTTTAAAACATGATGAATTTTCTATACACTGCCTCTTCAAAGAGGAAATAAAATTGAAGCCAGAGCTTGTATTCCTCCTTCAGTGGGACAGTGATGCCTTTGGGGGAATTGTGTGCTTAAAGACTAATGAAGTATAACGATAGTTAAGCCCTGTTATGGACAGGTATTGATCTCCTGCTGCTTTGTTCTTGCTCACACAGGTAGCCAAGGTGCTGTGGTGGTATTATTTTTCCAAAGTAATTGAATTCATGGACACTATCTTCTTCGTACTGAGGAAGAAAAGTAGCCAGATCACCTTCCTCCATGTTTATCACCATGCCACCATGTTTAATATCTGGTGGTGTGTCCTGAACTGGATACCCTGCGGGCAAAGTAAGTCTCTGTTCACTTCATCACCTGGGGTGTGAATCACCTGCTGCTTGGGGGGAATTGCACCACCATGCAAAGCAAGTGCTTCACTGTGCTGCTGTAGCACAGCACCATTAAGGTTCACAGCCTCTTTCAGAATTGCAGCACAGTTGCAGATCTCAGTGAAATTAAAAGCATAGTTAGAAGTACAGGGCAGAAAAAAGTCCTGAGCACTAGGCCCTGGATTTTCCACTTAGCTGCCACAACCTCTTAGATTTACATTTCTTCAAACCACTTTTAGACAGGGTAACGCTCCTGGTTGGTACAGAAGAGTGATCATATATAAAATCTACGTCAAAAGCAGACGTAGAATGAAATCATGACCCTAGTGAAGTCAATCAGAACAGCATTTTTACACATCTCACACAGAATCACAGAATGTTAGGGAGTGAAAGGGACCTTGAAAGATCATCTAATCCAATCCCCCTGCTGGAGCAGGAAATTTCACGCCTATATGCATCAATCTGTTATATTCTGCTTTGGCAAGATACTCCACTTACACAACCATGAATTAAAATACAAGTAGTTTTGTTTTGGGATTGTTTTATTTTGGTTTTGTTTTGTTTTTCCAATGAGATTGCTGTGCCATTAGACAGCTGTTGTAAACAAAAAGGGTTTTCTCCCACATCAGGGATTGTTTTTAACAATTACTAGTTCGTATCTTTACATAGCAAACAACATTTTAAGTTATCTATGTTACAAAGTTACTTTAATCTTTAAAACTTACATAAATTTATGCTTGTGATAGAATCAACCTAAGGGCCCACAGCAGGCCAAACTAAATCAACATTCCTTCAAGCAAACGTGGCAAAAAGCAAAACTATTTCTTGAATTCTGAACAGGACAGCCAAAACTAATGGGTACTGTCTTATTTTTCACACTGAAGTAGTAGAAGCATCAGACTTCCTTGGCTCATCACACTTTGGGTGCCATGTTTCACAACAGTAATCTCTAAGTGTCTTGGGTCTAAGAAGCTATTTAAATAGCCATCATCTTCCCCATTGAGGTGGGGAAGTGCCACAGGCTGCTCACTTGGTATCTGCATACCAACAAAAAGCAGAGAACTATTTCATGTATCTCATAACACATACTTTTCCAGGGCTTCATACAACTGGAGGCTTTCCGCAGCTTTGTTATCGGAGTTGAGAAGAAAATTGGTTTTCCTAACTTTAAGCTGTTAAATGGAATCACCCCGGTCCCCAGAAATATTTTGTAAGGCAATTTGTTGCAGGGATTTTTCGGTATCAGAAAGCAGGATTGCCATTTGTTCGTACTTGTTTTGGCCAGCACAAAGTCCAAGTAAATTACTGTTCTAGGTAGAAGCAGAGATCAAGGATTTCACAGTAGCTACAAGCTGTTTCTGTAGAGGGATAAACTCAATGGAGCAAAGTTAATAGAAAGCACACAAACCTGTGTGTCTGAAAATAATTCCCACACTTTGCACTCATTTTTTGCTATTATGATTAACAGCGTGGAAAAACAGTAGTCCAGTAATTAATCAATAATTATTCAGTAATTAATCAGCGGAAAAATCAAAACCAGTCGTGAGACCATCTCATTGTTGTCAAGCACTGCTATCAAACACATGGTCATACATCAGATAGACTAGTGCTGGTGCTTCTCAGTACTCTGTAAGGTACAGAGGGCAATTCTTTCACTCTCAATCCAGTATTTACTAAGTGCAGCTAATGAGAGTGGCAAGGTGCGACAACATTCTGGAAATCATTCTGTGAATCTGCATCTAGCAGAAGAGCCCCTGAAGAAAGCGAGAGCAATGCTCAAATAAAGTCACATGAAGCAAGTTTCATTCAGAGGCTGACTAAAGCTCTTACTACTACATCAGAGGAGACCAGGTGCCACCTAGGGTGCAGCAGCAGTAATCCACAGCACAGAGTGAAAACTTAATGTATTCAGGAGGCACTGCTAGCAGCAATATCTTCTAATTTTTTAGCAGTTGGTGATATAAAATGTTTTCTGTGTTGAATGTTCATAGGTTTCTTTGGGCCCACTTTGAATAGCTTTATCCACGTGCTCATGTATTCTTATTATGGACTGTCAGTCATCCCTTCTATGCGCAAGTATTTGTGGTGGAAGAAATACCTCACTCAGGCACAATTGGTACGTATCTACATTACTCCCATTTTTAACGGACAGAAGTCCTTCAGAAACGTCAGAGAGGGCAAAACAAACGATAGACAAACAGTCATTTGTAGAATTAAGCCAGTTAGAATCCAGTTACAACAAAGCTATCATGCACAGTAATTCACTAGTACAGCCCGGTAAAATTTAATAACTGAAATAATGCTTGCAACTATTTTCTACAATGCAGTAGAAACTCTGCAGTCCGTAAAACTCCATTAGTTTTGATCTCCTGTGTAGAAAATGGATGCTGCTTAATCATGGTAAATGGACTACTGATTAAAAAGGTGTGAAAGCTATCGACCATGTAAAACGTTAAAAAGATACACTGCACACTTAAATGGCTGTACAGTTTGAAAAACTCGTTCAGTGAAGAAAATCAATAAGTCACTTCAAACAAGAAGTGTAACTGTGGTACAACTATGAAACACAAGATGATATAAACAGCTCTTAGACAACAAGACAGAGCAGACTTCTAAAAGTCTGTTCCAGCAGCTTCCATATACAAAGAACAGAGTCATGCCAAATGCTATCAACAAAATGCAAGGCTTGATATGAAAAAAAAAAAAAGCATTCTCTTCACTTTTTTAATCTTACAACCTGTGCATCTCATTTGGGAGTTTGCAGTGAGCTTAAAAATGCCTCTGCAGAATTGTTTTTTAGGTAATGCCTCTTATCTGAGCTGGGATCACCCCTGCAGCTAGAACAGGCTGCCCAGTTTACATGTAAGTGCACCCGAGCTTGCTGGACTGAGGGCACCCTCAGCTGGTGAGCAAGAGACAGATACAGCAGAATTGGCTGGTATTGCAGTCCAAAATACTGTCAACCCTCTTTCTCCACCCCATTTTTTTGCTTAATTTGTCCCCATCTTAGCTCTGTCAGTGCTAGTGCCCTCCTACTACACTTCTCACTCCTGGGATTTCTATTTTTCTGTTCAAACTTGAAAAGCCATTGCCTCGAGTCTTCAGAGTTTCTCAGGTTTCTGCCCAATAACAGAGGCAACACTGTACCTGGCATGACACAGCCTAGAAGGTGTAACAACCCCTGTTAAAACAGCTTTCATTTTGCCAACAATTTGCCTAGAACCTCTTATTTATAGGAATATCCCACCCCTTTGTGTGTTGTTTTTTGTTTGTTTGTTTTTTTAAGATGTCACAGGAGCACCTTTTTAACCTTACCCTCACAATGCATTCACTTCATTGTTCATTGAAGGAAGAGCTTTCAATGTGGGGGGACTGAGCAGAAAAAAATAATCTTTTGTATGTCTGATTTTGTATAGAGGAAGTAGATTTAATTCAAGTTGTATTACACACTGAATCTTTATCACTTCTGTCAGTGGCCACCAGCATTTAGTAAGTCCAGTGCTTGCGCTGGATAAATGTATGCAAGTGTCCTGGCATTTCTGTTTGCATCTGCACTGGGATAAACTACCAAAAATTAGCTTTTCACTGTCTAGGTTTAATTTTTCTGTTTCTTTTTCTTTTCCAAGGTAGTAAGAGTGTTCCAGCTTAATTGATTATTTACTGCTGTTATTGGGTTTTGCTGCCTCCTTCAGGAAAGTAGCTCTGGGGTTTAAACAAGTTGGAAACCAAGGCAGCTGCCATGCTGCTCTTTGAGACTATCTAGTGATGCAGAGGTAGTAACAGATTGCAAGTCACTTCTCTGTTCCAGAATGACCACAGGCTTTTAGGAGATGCGTCAAACAAACTGTCAAACACCAGGACACCAACATATTAAAAAAAGCTTGGGATAAATCAGAGATAAAAATCTATTAGCAAGAGCGTAAGAATTTTGAACATACTCAATAGAGGAGAAACATGAGTTTCTTTATGTGTTGTCCTTACAGGATTACAGGATTACAGATTCATTACAGGAGCATCAGGGCCAGTGGGGCTGGTTTAATCAGTAAACAGACCCTCAGCTGTCATAAACTAGTGTTCATTCACATTCACATACTAGTGTTCATTCCATTCACATGGTTCAGAAAGGGAGAGTGTTCAAGGATACTCAAAATTTCAAAAGGGCAGAACTAGGTAGCATTGTTATATTTGATTTAGCTAGTACCAACCCTTTTTTCTCAGTAAATATTTATGCATGATCTGTCTTCTCCAGATCCAGTTTCTGCTCACTATTGTGCATACACTCAGTGCAGCTGTGAAGCCATGTGGATTTCCATTTGGCTGCCTCATGTTCCAGTCTTCCTACATGGCCACACTGGTCATTCTCTTTGTAAACTTTTACATTAAGGTAAGGAGTCTATCCAAAAGGATTGGTGATCCAAAATGGTGGGGGGGGGGGGGGGAAAGCAAGCTTTTTGCATAGTGGTCTTGACACAGACCACATACAAAACATATACAACAAACCTCAGTACCTAAATGTTTGTGTTCACATAGACATGTCAGGTAAGACTAATAGATGCAGTAGTGTCTCCAAAATACAGTCAGTAGTGACACTGCAGCTGAGCTCTTCTATACTGCACTGAAGTGCATTCTTGTGCCAGGGCTCAATTCTGCACTTATGTAGCCTGTCAGGTACTGCATGCAGGACCTAGGAGGTCAGTTGCTCTGCTTAGCAACTTTGAGTTTTCCTCCCTTCCTGGAAGAGCAAAAAACAAGCAGTTCTGTTTTTGCATCATTCAACTTTTTTTTTTTTTTTTTTTTTTTTTTAGCAAGGAATGCCCTAGCCTGCCTGCATACATACAGCTTCTAGTGAAAAGGACCCCTTTAGACACAAAGAAGTATTACAGTAATGCTAGGGAGGCAATATCATCCACAGCAGCAAAAATAATACAAATCCCTGAACAAAGTCTAAACCAAATATATACCTGCATCAACAAACACCAGACATCACCATTTTACAGTTAACCGTAAATAGCATTTGGGGAACACTAATTAAATCCAAGTAGTTACTTTTCATTTTGCTTTTGCAGACATACCGGAAAGCACCTTCAAGAACAGCTGTGAAGGAGACCCCTGTCACAACAGAAGTAAAGAATGGTTTCCATAAGGACTACTTCACTGCTGCCAATGGATTCCTGAATAAGAAAGCACAATAAGTATAGTATTTCCCATGATTTTTTTTTCTAAAAAGAATAAGACTGAAGTACAGGCTTTAGCTGAAAACCTATTTGGTTACATTTATCAGTTCTTTGTACCAGACACTTCTTAATGTACTGCTATTTAAGTTTTAACAAAACGAGTAGATTTATTTGTCCTGTCAAAGATCACCACCAGAACAATAAGGCCAACATCATTCTCACACGAAAAAGAAAATCTTTCTGATTAGTAATGCTGACACAAAAACGCCTTATAAAATGGTTGATGGATAAATCCTTCAAAAGCCTTCAAAAGGTTAGGACTCTCTTCAGACTTAACACCCTGAGTGCTTTCTATGCACGTGAGATGTCTCGAGGCAAGTCTTCGCAGTGCATCCAGCACATTCAGCTAAACTGTGGTTAAGGTCAGAAGAAGAGAGATGAGAACAATACTGTTTCCATTACCATACCCCTCTCTGCCACTTCCTGGCCATTCTCCCCAAGCATGTTCCCTCCCATAGACACCAGTGAGGTCTCTGTTCCTGCAGGAGCTCTGAGGAAGCATGTAGCAGAAGGCAGAGACCAGGTGCACAATCCCAGGGTTTGTAGACAAACAGGTACCATGCTTGCTTGCTTTATGTGTGGGCAAACTGGCTCAAACACCACAAAGGTTGGCAGGAGTTTGCTGCGTCAGGGGGCTGGGACAGGTGGCACCTGGAGGCTGTCTGATATGAAATTTAGAATACATGACATCGCACAGTGATGTGGAGTTTTGAGCTCCAGTCAGAGCAAAGCAAGTTTCTTTGGATGTCCTAAATTAAAAGAGATGTAACTAAATGGATTTTGGAAGAAACAGGAGCTCAGCGACTTAATGAACATAAATCCTTTGAGTGTAAATGTGCAAAAAGTTAACCCTATACAAACACTGTTAATCTGAAGGAAACTGGCATACCAAATATTAATAGATAGGAAGATGATGAAAGTCTTAAAAGTGAACATCACAACAAGCCAAGTACATCATAGAGGGATTTCTGCACTAGGTGGGCCTTATTCAGACTGCTGTCTGACAGGAGAGACTGGGACTGGGGCACAGTCTTCTACAGGGAAAGCAAAGAGATATTTCCTGCCTGTAGTTGTAATGGTGCGTCTCACGCAAAAGTCGGTCATTATCTCTGCAGCTTCAGTTAGCTTTTGCTTCCCACTTACAAGCAGAGATTAAGAATCCCCATGGTTAGCTTTGGGAATCTGCTCCATTCCCTTTTCTCACTTAGACCATTTCAAAGTCTCTGCTAAAAGCAAACACAGCCTTTTTCCTCTCCCTTTTTCATCATGAAGTAGTTTTGGACTCTTCCAGTCTTGTATTCTCTCAGTGAAACCACATTTGGAGTCACCCCAACCCACAGCAAGCCTGAGAGACCAACACAGCCCTGTAAAGGGACCATGTCCTTTCCCTCCCCTTGCCCTGCAGGGTCCCACGGAGGAAGAAGAACCGCATGCACACAGCCAGCAGAGGTCAAGCAGCAGCAGGGGACCCCTGAGGAGAGAAAGCTGCCCCAGATCCAGCTCCTCTAATCCTTCTCCACCTCCCAAGTTAGTTTTTTCCCCTCTCAAGCTGATCTTTCATCAGGGGCTCTTGGAGACAGTAGGCACAAAGGCAGGGAGATTTGTCCTGGGACAAGAGGCAGGGTAGCCAGCCTTGCTGGGAACACCCTGAGAAGCTGCAAAGAGAGTGAGGAGAGGGAGAGAGGAAAAGGTACAGGATGGATACAGGGGTAAGAAGAGAAGTTTCTGGACTGCAAAAGCAAGAGGAGGAAGTGGCACAGAGAAAAGTGGCACAGGTCAGAGTGCAATTTGAATTTGTGCTTGAAAGTTCCATTGGATGACCCATCTCAAGCCAGTTGTAGTTCCTACTCCATAACGGCATGAACAAAACCCTTTGTCACCAGCAGAAAACTGAAGCCCTTACTATGCTGCAGCATGGGCAGTACACTTGAGCTACCTGGCCATTAAACTACATCATTGTGAACTGGATAACCAAAATTACTGCAATACCCAAACACTTTTACGCCACCACAGACATACATCTAGCTGCTGCAGTCACATTTGCTCTCTCTTCGTTCAGCTGACCACCGCGAAGGTCAGCGTTTCACTTTATCTAACATTTGATAAGGAGGGAAGGCAGCAACCAAAAAAATAGACACAAAGCCCAGACTCGGTGTATATACTAGTTCTCACTAGCCCTTCCAGAGATATTGCAGATCTTTCTGGTCAATACAGTAAAACTCACAAGCTGTAAGAAATTATTGGGTTTGACCGAGGGTGTTGTACGTAGCCCCAAGTCAAGGGAGAGCTTCAAAGCTCTGCAGATGTCAGCTCAATCCAAGAAACACCTCCAGAAGGGATAAATGTAGAGGGAATCAGAAAAAGCAACAAGATAGTATGCAAGGCAACCAGTTGAACCATTTGGCTGAGGCAGACAACAAAACGGTTGTGTGTCCAAGCATGGATTTTAGGCTGAGTGGAGTCCCTAACTTTTTGATGGCAAAGCATGCGTTTGACTACCAGCACAGACCATGTCAGCATGCTAAGTGTTAAAGTTTACTATAGCAACCAAACCCACAGATATTGTGTTTTGTTGAAACCTCATTAAAAAATAAATGAATGCCTTACTTGAAGCTCAAAGGGCTGGGAAAAAAAAAAAAAAAAAAAAAAAAAAGAAACAAAAATACAAGATGGTCTCACCTTTCAGATCCAGACCAGGTAGGCAGGCTAGAATCAAAGCAGGTATGGTTTAAATTCTTCAGATCTGTCTTAACATCTTCAAAATGCTGCAACTCTGAAGAAAAAGAAGCATTGACTTTTTAAACTGATTTTCCTGTAATACATAACACTGTAAATAAACAGATTTTACTATTGGGTTGTCTCTCCTCCCCTTTGTTTACGGCATGAATTACTGGGAACTGGTAACTAGAGACCACTTTTTTTCTGAAAATTTTCAGAAAGCTTTTAGGCCATTCCACTCAGAACAAGAGAAATGTCCCACAAACACACACCACCTGCACTCACAGTGGTGTTAATATTCTCTGGGTTTTCATACAACTGTTGGCTGTGCTCTGCCCACAGTTGACTGGGCAGGTGGTATTTCTGCATCCCACATTCATACCTACGTGCACAATAATTGGGTTGATAGGACAAAGTTTCCTACAGTGTGCAGACATGGGATTTCTACACTTCCTGAGGTACCTTTCTTTGGTAGACTAAACATCCCTGTCCCTTGCAGACAGTCCTGCTTCTTAACAGTGGCTCTACAGGCAACGTAGGCTCCCAGCTTTATTCCTCTGTGTCCTGGTTCAGATGCATGAAGTAGATGATGCAAATACTTCACACTGAATTTGCCTTTCCCAGCAGAGAGAAAACACTTACAGCCCCAAATTAAATCCAGACTCTCAAAAATTAAACTGTGTAGCTTTGCTGCCTCCCTGTTCCCAGGCCTCTCTCTCTCACCTTGCACATTTCAGCTGGAGAGATCCTTTCGATTCATCCTTTATAAGAGCATCAAAAGAGCAATCTTAGACAGACAGAAGCTTCTAAACTGCACAGGAGGAAGGCTATTGCATCCCACTTGCTAGTCCAAGCAAGCTTGACTCTCAGTTCGTTTTGTTCACACTTAATTTCATGTACTCTGTGGTACCCCACAGACAACAGTGAAAACAGTGAAAAACATCTCTAGATTTTGCTGCGTATGATGGTGTGAAGGCATACTTGGAACATCATCGAGACGTGCTGTGATTTTAAAAATACCACCTCTTCACCCAAATATACCAGCGTGGTGGGGAAGGGCCTGGTTTAACCATTCTGTGCCAAGATGGGGAATGCTGTCAGTCAGCGTAGGCTGCCTTACCAAATGCATCACTATTCTTGTGCCTGCTGTTTCTGCTGTATAAAGGCTTCAAGACATCCTCTTCAGAGTTCTACCAAAGAAAAAATGAGTAAATTAAACAGTCTACACTGCCTAGAAAGAAGCATGTGGATTTCCAGTGACTCTTCTGCAGACTTGGCAACTACAAGAGGCTTTTAACTAACACTCTGTTCCTGGAAAATTATTTCAAACGAACAAGAAGTGGGAGCCTGGCCCAGATCAGCCTCTGAATTCCAGTTAGGGCAATAAAAGGAAACATATTATCCTCATTTTATGTGAAAATGCTAGAATTTTATCCTCATAAAACTATTACTTCTTTTTCCCCCTTCAGGTTTGAGAAAGTATTTATGTATTTCTGAAAGATGCATTTTATTTCTCCTTGGAGCAGATTCAATAAAACCATAGGAGCAGGATGAAAGAAAGTCTAAGGTCTCAGCTGGTGCTGATGGTGGCAAAGAGGATCCAGCCTAAAACCTGCTCCTACCAACATACAGGCTGAGGAGGTCTTCAGGCAGTTACATGTTCATGCAGTGCTTCAAGCTATATTCAGAGAAAGCAGGCTTTTTGCATTTGATCTCTTTGCAGCCCTTACATAGATCTTTTTCTCCGCCCATGCACAGACTTTCTTGTGCTACGTTTACATGCAATTTCCAAACCACACTTTACCAGCTGAAGATGAAGCTTGCTGGGCATGCTCACACAGTAGTGTGTTTGGACCACCACAAGGGAATGGCAGAGGAGGAGCACTTCATACAGCCCAACAGGCAAGCCACACACCTGTTCAGTCCGGAAAAGAGGAGGCTAGTGGCTTACCACTCTCTACAGGTACCTTAAAGGAGGTTGTAGTGAGGTGGGGATTGGTCTATTCTCTCATGTGCCTGGTGACAGCCAAGGGGAAATGGGCTAAAGTTGCGCCATGGGAGGTTTAGGTTGGATATTAGGAAGAACTTCTTTACTGAAAGGGTTGTTAGGCATTGGAATGGGCTGCCCAGGGAAATGGTTGAGTCACCATCCCTGGAGGTCTTTAAAAGACATTTAGATGTAGAGCTTAGTGATATGGTTCAGTGGAGGACTTGTTAGTGTTAGGTCAGAGGTTGGACTAGGTGGTCTTGGAGGTCTCTTCCAACCTAGATGATTCTGTGATTCTGTAACAGAAACAAATGAACAAAAGCATTGTTTTACCATGGTCATCTTCTAGCAATACCCCAAATGCAAGGGCCATTCCAATCACCTTTTCTAACGTCCTTCCAGTGCATTACCTTTCCTCTGGGTAGATAGTGCAAGAACTTCATGCTGCTGGCAGCTCCTCTCCTATAACCAGGAAAGGCCTAAAGACTTGGATACACGAGTCACTTGGTTAGGCATCAGCATTAGCCACACAAACATCAAGGACTGGCATGGAAGACCAGATATTGTACACCAAGGTTCCCTGCAGCACTTCTTACAAGTTGCTGGTGATCTCCATAGCAGGTTGCTGCTAGTATTTTCCTAAAGGTCATTGATGCTCAAGTGAAGGCTGAAGCAGCCAAATAACTTAAAAGCATTTTTCAAGTTTATTTATTATGAGGTAAAAATATTAAAAAATAAATATTTCTGCCACTGAAGTTAGCCACACGTTATGATTGCTACTTCAGGCCAGGCAGGCAGCTAGCAGTTTTGTAGGGACTACAATATCAGAAACCAAGGCAGAAGGATGACTGCCCCACAGTGGAGTAGACTCCTCTGCAAGGAGTTATGCTGATTACAAAGCAGGACTGTTCTCCAAAAAGCCACCACACTTTTGGGGACTTACATTCATCTAGCTACCCTCCTTCTGGCCAACATACACTTTCATACTGAGATTCAATGCCCATGGAAATGCCACACACATTGTCTCTTCTGATGTAATTTTAAACAGACCTATTGAGCCAGTTAGCACATTTTTCTAACCCAGATGGTACTGTAGCTGGGAGCCTCCTAGATCTCCATAGACAGCTCTCTAGTGCCCGCAGAAACTTATCTTTTAAAGAAAGCTAATATTTGAATAAGTTGTTTGTTCAAAGCTCATACTTGTTCACTAGGTCATCCTTTGATTCTCAAAGTTGTTCCTTCATTGCCTCTTATCTCAGTTTTCCTCCATTAGGTCCCAGATGAACTCAGTTACAAAAAATATCATTTATTTCAGATGAAAAGAACAGACAAGAGATAGACCAACACTTGGCCTGCTGTTTCAGGCTCGCTACAGGGTACATGCAGAAGGAAAGGAAAGCAAAGTAGAGGAAAGAAAGCTATCGAGTTTGATTTGCTGCTTTGGGACAGTAGTAGCCTCCCAGGAAGCACAGAGGAAGGAATGAGCTTTAAGAAGGTCCTTCCAGGAACTGGAATTACAGGACAAAAATCAGGCTGCTGATGTATGCCAAGGCTCAGCTTTGTTGGGCTTTTCTCACCATCTGGCTCTAAGTAGCGCTTTCTTCTCAGCAATTGCTCATTACAAACAAAAACCACCCTATAAATATATGTATAATATATGACCAAGAAAGGCTCTATCGCTTCATTCAGTTTCAGTATACACTAACTCTCAGCTGTTCCTGGAAGCACATTCATTTTCCAGCACACCACTCCCATAGAAACAGTCATGCCACTTCCAGGAGCAGGACATGTCCCAGCACACAGCTAGCCCCAGCAGCACACTTTGCTGAGGGCAGGGCAGGCTGACCCTGGGCCAGGACAAGCAAAAATACACAGGTCCCTGGTCACTCGGCCTTCTTCCAGCCCCAGAGGGCACCTCCTTTGCTGGTGTCTTGTGGCTTTCATGCAGGCTTGCCACTGGGTGACAGGAGACCTTGGACAGATCACTGCATTGATACAGAACATGCAGGTAAACAAGTTCTTGGCAGAGCACCGTACCCCAAAAGAGATATGGTATAGAGATACCAGGGCCTATAACAGGGTTTATTATTAAACTGGTTAATTGAAGTGGTTAAGAGATAACTGCTTCATGCTTTTTTTTTTTTATCCTCTACACACACTTCCTATTTCCCACTTCTTTTTCTGGGTACCGATGCCTTCATGTGTCTTCACAGCACCCACATCATGTTTGTTGGTGATGCTCAGACAACAAGATGAAAACTGAGCTCTATCTACTTACACAAAAACAAAAAAGAAATTAAAAGAAGCAACTGGCTAAGGAATACTTAAAAGAAAGTCAGTTAGATGATGAAAAGCATCAGATGATGAAAAGCATCAGGGAGCAAGGAGACCTGCTCAGGAAAAAAGACAAGGTGAGCAAACTGACCTCCAAAAGGAAACATTAGGATAACTCACACAAGGCCATTTTGCCAACACAGTATCTGCAGAAACTGAGTGGACTTAAGACTTCAGGGGATTTCACCTCAAACCTGCCAAACAGCATGGGAAACTGTATGAGATGGGCTGTCCAAGGATAGAAAAACTAAGTCCTGCTCCAGAGGTTGTCTCTACATGCATCTGTTGCTCACTACAGACAAAGACCATTAGGAAAAGACATAACTTCCAGCATGTCCTCCCACCTGGGACAGTTTACAGGTTGCTGAGCTTCTCAACTGGTAAAACATTTTATACACAGGAATACAAAAAAAACGCAGGGCAAACAGACATCTGAGCCGTGCAGCAGCTCTTCCCCTTCCCCTAACAATAAAAGGGTTTTTTAGTGTTGAGACTTATCCAATAAATCTGTTAAAAACAAGTGTGAATGCATACAACAATAGTAACTTCTAATAAGGGAGAGATCCTGATTTTCCAAGCCCTCTGAAGTGTTCAACGCATCTTCCAAGCTTCTTACTAACAGATTAGACAAGGATTCAATAATGAGACACTATGCTTGTTTTGTTCCTCTAAATGCCCTAGTAAAAATACTTACACATGAAAAACATCTCTATGTATTCCTTCAAGTCATGGTAGAATGCTCTTTTTGCATCTCCTATCACACACAGTGGGGAAACATAGCAAAACAGGACTCACAGCAGAAAGAGCTATCATGTTTCACACTGTTCCTGTTCCAAAACTTCCTTTGGGCAATAACCCTGTTGTAGATGCAGGCAAGCAAGCCTAAACCAGCCCAGCCAAGGCAACGTCTGTCCTAAAGGAGATGACACATGCCCCAAGGACGCAGGTTACAAGTGGAGATTCAGTGAACTTGCACAATTCAGATCCTGACTCACACCAATCCCAGCCAGGAATACTTAAGCTAAAGGCACGAGCACAATCTCCAGCAAACAATGCCGTGACAGCAGCTACGGATGCTCAGTGTTCTCCACTCAGGCACTATCCTGCACAATCTTCGGAAGACAATAGGTTCAGCTCCCCAGAAGGTATTTAGCAGTGAAACGAACCCTGACAAAGCCGGGCTTCTGCTGTGAAAGTATGCTGTGTGCAGGGACGATTCCTTCAACTCTGACCCACCCAGTAATCTGAAGTCTGTTCTACAAGATAAGTAGGGAGACAGAGCTTGGAAACATGCCGCATTCCCACACATTCATTATGATGCACAAGCACATGTGAAGTTTGCCACAGCATTAAAAGCAACCGTAATTTATCAAATTCAGTTGAAATAGAGGATGTTAAATAGCACAGCTTAGCTCCTGCTTGTTGTCGAGACTTTTGATGCTACTTATCTATCCTAACATTGTACTCTGTACTTTGCACTCTCCTAGAAGCCAATAGTCCCTGGTTTTAAAAAAAATTCTTCAGCTTCTCATGTTTTTTTCTCTGCAATGCTCCAGGTTTCTTACCCTCCACAGTCCCCAGTGTGCCATCAGGCATCCGGCCAACATCTAGTGATCCCTCTGGGCTTTCATCTCTGCAAACAAGAATCAAGTGGCTCTGGTTTCAAGCCAGTAGTTCCCACAGTGCTGCATGCAGGTGAGAAAGGCTACCCTTCAAACACTCCACAAAGGTTACACAGGACTCTAGAAAGTGCCTTTCAACAGGCATGCATAGCGCATCGATTCAGGAATGAGAAGTTGGTTCTCTTATGCAAAGAATGTTTTACTTAGAATCAAAGTACTTTTACATTTGATAAGGGTATTAACAGAATACTCAGAGATAGCCAATACATATCAGGCTGTTGGATAAACCATGATATTATTTAGTTCTTTTTCTATTTCTTTGGTATTTAGTGGACCTGTCTTGCATTTTTCAGAAAATCTTGATGTTACTGACACAGGAGTCAAAGCCGGAACCTTCAAGCAGTCTACATTAATACTGAGATTTGTGTGTGTGAAAAAAATGTTGTTTGCCATTCCCTCCCCCCGCCATTTTTCTTTCCACTTAAAGTAGATTAACATATCCTTCACATGACCATCTTTTCTGTGTGGTTTTCTGTGTGGCATAAGATGCTTAAACATGAAGAGCTCTTGTGAATCCAGAGGTTGCTAGTCAGAAGGAACAATGAACATGTTTTCTGCCGCCTTCTTCATTGGGTGTTCATACTGTAAAGAAAAAATAGGCAATGAAGTTTGAATAAGCTTTTATGTTGCATTAGACAATAAAATGCAGAGAGGTGAAGAGAATGTTTAACTTCAGCTTTTAACTCCCAAATACCTAGCCTGGAACAAGGCACTGCAGGATGAGCATCTCCCATGATGTGACTGCTCCTTTCTCAGCCCTGCTGCTCTGTGAGGGACCCTTCACCAGGAGCAGTTGTAGTAAGGAAATGCCTGCACCCTGAGCAGCTTAGGGCTTGTAATAGAAACTTATCCTTAAAGAGCTACACAGGCCACTGATTACACTAAAGCCAACCCACAGATAATGGAATCCCTCAGATAAGAACCCAGGAGAAGTATTACTACATGATGGTTCCTGTCACAGTCACACGCCTAGAATGGTTTGGGCACAGCACCTACTGTGGTGTTCTGGATCCTGGATTGTACTGGCAAAGCTCCAGGTTTCCTCACCCAGGGCTGAGTCAGCAGACTGAATTCTGGAAGAAAAAGTAAGCTTGTATAGTTAATCTGTGATGAAACTTAGTGATATTTACCAATAAGAGTGAACCTTGGGATTCCCCTTTTGCAGCTTCTTGCTGAGCACTTGTACCAACAGCATTTTATTTTCTTTTTTAAATACAGAAAAGGATCACCTCCTCTGACCCCTATTATACACAGACATGACCTGAGGGTTCATCCCTTTCCAGAGCCTGGTACAAGTCTCTTGAGGTATGAGCCCACCCTACACAGCTTCCCATGCAGGGAGTCCCCTACTGAGCCCTAGTCCCAGTTCACAGACCTCACAAGACTGCAAAGGCTCCATCAGCAAACAGAGCAGAGGTGCCATACCAGCTTCAGGCTACTCCTTTTAAGTAGCTACTTCTTTAACTTGAAGCCATCACAGGACTTGTGAGCAGGCACAACTGACAGCAGATGCGTACCTTTGATTCCGCTGGTTGAAGAGAGAATTCATTTTGAGTAACTGGGTGTTCCAGAAGTCCTAAGAAGAGCCCCAAAGAAACCCCAAATTACTTTGGAAGGGGCACCCCTGCAGGCTGGCACAAGAGGAGTCATACACACCATAGCATCCTTCTCCATGTTTGACAAGATTTGTGTTTCCTTCTCAAGGCTGGCAAGCTCCTCAACAACAGTCTTCTGGAAGGTGTCCAGCTTATTCAGTCTGACAAATCAGAGACAAGTTTTCAGGGATCAGCAGCACAAGGTGACTGAAATCCCCACTCTCTGCTTTGGACATCAGACCTGCCTTTAGGCAGAGGCACGTGTCCTTGCTGGGCTTGACAGGGAAGTCTTGTTCTCAGGGCACACAAATAGCTTTACCACGCCAAATCAAAGGTGTAGGTTGGCCAAACAACCTTCCTCAGGTAGCAGCACAGAGGCTGTATGCTCTGAGGCTCAGTACACAGCATACAATAAGTTTCCTCACGCAATTATTAAATAAAGACTATGATTATATAAAGACTATTATTTAATAAAGACTATTTTGTACCCTACTTCATCTAAATCCTGCAAACAACATGTACAGAGGCCAGATAGATTTGCATATGTCAAGTTATGCCTGTATTTTGCCAATGACAAATCCATAATGGTTGCACCTGATTTTGAATACATCTCCAATCTGATAAATCTGACAAGCCAGAAAGCAAAAGGACCTGTTGAAAGCCCCATCAGGTGAATACACATGAAGTCCACTGGCTGACATTTGTTTCATGCACAGAGACAATCTACTGAAATGGGTCTATAACAAAGCTGGAATAAGTAACCCCTTACTTTTATTCTCACCCAGTTCACTAACAAAGTTAGCCGGGCTTGTTTGTTCACTCTCTTAAAAACACAGCAACAAAAGCTATTAAGTGTAACAAGAGGATTTTTAACAGATTTGCAAACAATGATGACAGCAAACAGCACTCTCTGGCTGTCTACATCAGCCACTCCTAAGTCAAGCTTTCTTTGTATTGACTAATCCATCCTCTCTGCCCTGAGAAGCAGGACAAACCACCAGAACTATACATCTGAAACTCCACTTACAGAACAGTTAGAGGCACACAACCTTTTCTGCCTTAAAAGCTGTGAAGATCAGGCTCTGCTACAAAGAGGCATTTCAATTTCATACCAATCAGAATTCACGTGGGGCCAAAGCTGTTTTCAGCCAGCAGCAGACAGCTCACCTGCGCTCGTGTATCTGGTTCAGCAGGACAGACATGGTCTCCTCAGAAGTCTTCAGTGCGTTCTGGGCACGCATCTCCATCCTTTTGTACCTGGACTAACCACAGGATGCACCATCAGGGATGGGCAACAGCCCAACCCCAAACCTAAAAATCCGGTTTGCAAAGCACTTCCCTGGAGCACACGCTGCCCCATGGGGCGTGCTCAGCTGAAACCATCCTAAGTCAGATTTAAACTAGAGGGAGATAGCAAGCAGCACTTTAAACTAAAGGGAGATAGCAACACAGGCAAAATGGTGTGAGCATGAACTGGATTTGTTCAGCCACACTACTCACACCAACAGATCTGTGTAACCCATGTGATTTCAGGTCAGGATCCTGCTATCCAGCCAGCAAAAAAGTGAAGTTCACTAAACTCTGACACACTTAGCAGCTGCACAAAGCCAGGTCTTTGTTAGCACCACTTCAGATCAGCATGAATACAAACCATGTGTATTTTCATCATAACCGACTTTTAAGCGCAGCCACATTCAGCCTCAACTCAGCAGCTAGTGCCAGAAATTAGGTGTTAGAACCTAATGCCAACTCAAAAAAAAAAAATCACTGTTACAGAGTGTCAACCCACTATAAGGCTGCTCTGACACATCTGGTTTGTTTAAGGCTTTTAAAATACACAAGATTCATGATGGGCCAGACATTGTCCTCTCATGTTAAGCTTGGTTTAATGCTGACATGTTACAGCTCAATCAACAGTAACGATTAGTTACACACACTGCATGTCAGGTACGTCTAGACTGTGGAGCAAACCAACAAGAATCACCAATACATCTGACTGTGAAACCACCACCACCAAACCACTGCACTGGAGGGAACCAGCATGTCCTTATGGATCCACACGTTGTACTCAATCAGTGCATCCTGCATTGCTTTCTGTTTTCCATTATGAAAAACCTCTGTAGGTTATTCTGAGCTAATGAACTCTGTGATCCAAAATTAAGTTTTCCTATGCCTGATATTTGCCCCTTGAGAACAAATACCAATGGCTACAATTTAAGTGTGCTGCCACTCTGCTGGGTTGGTCTTCAGAAAAATCCATTCTTTCTGATGAAATAATTTTAAACACCTAAACAAGTATTACATTCCAACACAAAAATTAGAAAAAAGGAAGAACCTAATTAAAACCTCCCTTACGAGTCACTCCTTGCCCTTCCTCTAGGGCTTCTGAGAGCACAGGGGCTGTGCAAAACACTTAGAATAGCTCCAGGCTAACAGCTACTGCAGCCAAAACTCTTGGACATGAAATATAGATTGAATATTTGCACCAATTGTTGAAAGGCAGTTGTGTTTACTATGAGAACATTTCACCCATGTTGTACATGTTAAGAGAGCACACATTACCCAGAACAGTTTCTTTCGTTGGCTGATGAAGCTTTCAAATGCAGTAATCATCCCTGAAGCAACAGTATCTTCATGATTTATCTCAGAATAAAATACATCATCCTCATCTTCCATTTCCTGACCTACAAGAAAGTGTATGCTTGGTAAGTACTTTGCTGGGGGTCTTAGTGGAAAACACACACACACGCTACCACAGGGAGATATAAAAATTAATATTCATTAGAGTGGAGACTTGAGGATTGCTCCTCTGGAGCTCACAAACAGGAAGGAAAACAGCTTAAAACACAGTTGGAAAGTGGGAAAGACTTGTTAGCAAGCAGTGTTGAATAAGAGGTGTGATACTAACCTACTACAGAGAGCAGCACATTTACAAGTAACTATGCAAGATGATGCCAATAGAGGTCAGTTATCCAATAATCAAAGTTAGTTTGTCCATTATCTCTGTGCTTTCTATGTTTTTAAATAGCTCTGGTCAAACAATAGTCAAAAATACTAGAAAGCACTACCACTACCAGGCAGCTTCCTGAGTGCATGGTGGTTAGGAACACCAAATTTCAGTATTCACTCCTCTAAATGTGTGGCATCCAGTAAGTGCATCACAAGATGTGCCTTCTGCTACATTTTGCCTTTTGGAGAGGATACCCTCCCTCCGTATACCTCTCTGCAAGCTTCTGCACAACTGATTTCTACCACCAAAAAAGAACAGCTGGAAACACTTAAACACTTCACCTTAGAAAACAACCTTGCTTTACCTAATTGGATCTCTTCTTTCTTCTCATCTGAATCAAAAAGTTTCTTTGGTGTACAGGGAGCATCAGAGAACAAGTGTTTTGTTTCCTGACTGTAAAGCTTGGGCTTCTTCCCAACAGTGCCACTTAATACATCTAAAGAGAGAAGAGGTTTCAGTACAGACCGGTTCTTTTGCAGAAGACATGTAGCAGTATCTACCAGGTACATAAGCAAAAACCACCACTAGAATTACCAATGCTGAACAAGCAATTTTGTTTTAGGGTCTAGCATCAAACTTACACATGACAGAACACAAGACTTCACCAGCAAGTCTTTTCCCCTTGCAAAAGCAGTCAGCCAGACCATCTAGTGCCATGCAGGCAACCGGAAAACTAACATGTCCATCTCAAAGATGATTTAGTTTCCCACTTGTCCCACTACTCTAGCCAGAAAAAACAAAACAAAACAAAAAAAAAAAAACTCTTACCCATCTTCTACCCCTTCTCTCTTCCAGCCCAAGCCCACAATCTGTTTATACTCATTTGTTCTTAACCTAGTTTTAGCTGTTGCTTTAAAAGAAAAACATAAGTATGGAGAGAGATAAACTAATTGCACCCATTATAACTGAATTCCAGATCTTCAAAGCCTTACCACATGATTGCTTGTAGCCCAGGAACAACCTTGTTAACACAGAGCTGGATATGGCAGCATGTATTTTAAGTAAAACATAAAACAACAGAATATCCCTCCTTAGTCTGACTGTCCATTTCTCTGAGCTCATTTATGTGTCTATGGTTAAACAATCACCTCTCTGGATTCTCCACTGGGCAGAAAACAGGAAAGTGGTCAAGCCCAGGACAAGGGGTCAGTGAGGCCATGAGGAGCATGCTGCTGCAGCAGCAGATAAAGTTAGTACATGGAGTAAGTGTTCATGTGCAATCACAGATCACACCTGACATTTCTGAACATATCCCTACTTCTTGCCTTTGCATAGCATCCATTTTTCTCCAACTATAAGACTGCAGTAAATGGTGGTTAAAAAAAAAATCGCCAGCACTTATTTTCCCCCAAATTAAGCAGAGGTATTGATGGGGTGAGGGTATATTCTGCAAGTGCTGAACAAGTTGTGCACATATTGGGGAAGCCAGCCTATGAGAAAGAATGCCTTTTTCCAAAATGGAGGTTTCAGTGACTCAGTTTGTTGTCCCAATGTTAACTGTGAAGTCTACAGTCTCTCAGAGCTACATCAGCCTCATAAGAAATAGGATGACAAGTCTGTTGTTGCTTAACTTCCATGAAGTTCAGTAGTTCCAAACACAAAGACACTCTGCTGCAGTTTTGAGCAAGGCTGTGCAAGTTCAGTCTCAATAAAAGAATTAGTAAATACCAACATTACCTAAAAACCTTACAGCTGTCATAAGCATCAGTACAAATCACCATTTACCAAGAGCTTCATACCTAAGAATACAGACATATACCACTATTGTAAAGAAAGTCTATAACCTCCTGGGATTTTTATTTTATTTTTTTTTATCATTATTCTTCAAATTGAGGTTGTACTGCATCTCCAAGTCATTAAAAGTAAATTTGGGATTTATTCTTCCACTTATTTCACATATTTACTCTCAGGCAACTAGTTTGTAAATCCCCATGCTCTTACCAGCTGTGCTAGTAGGTCTCCTGTGAGCAAAGGCAGGATTTAAGAGTTAGCAATCAGTTCAGGAATTTACACAAAACATCCCACCATAGTCCATATCACAATATGGACAACAGAAATGGAAGGTGTTTCTTGTGCACAAAGCATCCCTCAGATACATAAAACCTCAGTGCCTTCACGTCTTTGAAAGAAAAGAACCATCAGCACCCCTTCTACTTTTTAACCAGTTCTTCTATATTACTGAGACTAACGTACCTGAGTCCTTCCGCTTAAAGTTTTCTTCTTCTTTTATATTATTGTCAGATGCATTTTGAAACTTCTAAGAAGAAGAAGATAATCAGAAGGTGCCCAGTGCTGCAGGCAAGCAGTCGGGTTTGCAAAGCAAAGAAGCAAAATGAACCGATACACTGCCTACAGGCCAGAAGTAGGCCAAGAGCAGATCAGGAAGAGCTCAAGCACTGCATACAGCACCTGTGTTGCCTTCTCCTCCACATCAGAGAGGCCCTCAGCAGATGTATCCAGGGACAGTGGTGCCACTTCAGGCTCCTCTGAGAGCACGTCACCTGTGAAAGAGTGCAGCCAAGCAACAGAGGCAGGAGAGGTTGAGTCCTGTGTTGTCTAGACACCTGAATTTAACAACAAATATAGAAAAAAATACAGCCATCCTTCTCCTCTGCCTATCCACACATGCACAGGGAGCAACATCTCAAACTCGGTCCAAAGTTCGCCTTGTTTCTGGCTGCCATCACATTCCCTTCCTTCACCTCATGTTGCTGCTGGGTTGTTCAGGTTTACAGAGCAACACCTAATGCTGTTGCCCGGTCCAGCAAGAGCACTGGTGTTATGGTTTAACCAGGCTGGCAGCTCAGCACCACATGGCAGTTCGCTCACCCTTCACCCTTCCCCCTCTAGGGTGGGGGAAGAGAATTAAAAAGAAATGAAAGCCTGTGGGTTGAAATAAAGACAGCTTAATAGGACAGGAAAAAAATGAAAATAATAATGGTAAAGTAACTACTACTACTACTGTGTCCAAAAAAGTGATGCACAATGCAATTGCTCACCACCTGCCCCGATGCCCCCTCTGTCCTTGAGCAGATGGTCCGCCAACCCTGGCTAGCCACCCCTATATATTGTTCAGCATAATGCCATTGGGTATGGAACACCCCTTTGGCCTGTTTGGGTCAGCTGTCCTGGCTCTGTCCCCTCCCAGCTCCTTCTGCATCCCCAGCCTACCCACTAGCAGGATAGGGCAAGAAGCTGAAAAGTCCTTGGCTTCATGTAAGCACTGCTCTGCAGCAACTAGAACTGTTACCGATGTTACTCTCATCATAAATCCTAAACACAGCACCATACCAGCTACTAGTGGAAAAATCAACTCTATCCTAGCCAAAACCAGGACAGCTGGCAGGAGGAAGAAACTGAGGCAGGGAAAGTGGGATAGTGTAATGTCAGTAGTATGATATCCAGGAAGTCCAAAGCAAAAATTAAAACAAATAAAAAAAAGCAAAACCCCACAGAATCAAAACCCCCACATTGCAGCATGAAGATAGGCTGCTTAACTTTTCAGTAGAAAAAGTTTCGGGCATCACTAGTTTTCCATAACCACTTTATGGAGCAGTCTAAATTCAACCCAGTGGCTGATGTACCATCAGGTGCAGAGACACACTGCACTGGGTAACACCACCTAAAGGGTTTTTGTAGCTCCAGACTGTCCACAGAAATGAATAGTAGTGTAAACACTGTACGTGTCTTTACTCCCAATGAAGCCTCAGACCTACCATAGAAAAAGTGACCATCAGCACTGCAGAACAGAGAGGAGAGATCTTCCAACCAAGTTTGTGCAGAGCTGACATATAAGCCATGGTCTGTATCTGCACTCAGTAGTTGCTTTACGACATAAATGAAAAAAATACCAGTTCATAGGCACACTATATATTAGTATCTACAGATTATTTATTTCAGACCTTAGAAGATAATGCTTGAGCAGAACATTTTTTGTTTGCTTCTGGGAAACAAAACCTGGACATTTAAGTAGAGGTAACAGATTAGCCTGGACAGGGTAAAGTAGAACAAATGCAGTGCATTCTTCCTCCAGAAACAACACAATTTAGGTGCCAGGTAACACAGCCCTTGTGCCCTACTTTCATAATATGTTGAACAACACTAGAAAAAGAAATACCAGCAAGATCCACTGTAGGTAAGTCATCTCCTTTGGAGGTGGACATGCTTTTTTTCTTTAGCATTTCCTTTTGATCTCTTCGGCTTTCTTTTAGCTGGGAGCAGAAAGACAAGTCTTAACATATATTTCCTTTAAACAATACAAGTAATTTAAATTTATTTTGGTGTGGTTTGATTTTTTTTTTGTCATGGAGTTTTGTTTGTTTCTACACTAGGAGTGGAAACTTTAAGTTAGATATAACACATAATGACACCTCTCTCCAACTCTGAAGGAGATCTGTATCTTGAAGTCAGCTGCATGCCAAAGTTTTGCATTTAGCCAGTAGAGCCTAATTTGCTTAGGGATCATGCACAGCTGTTTTTATGAAGTTTCCCATGTTTTCCTACAACCTCCTTGTTTCCCCAGTCTCTGGTGACCAACACAATACCAGCAACATTTAGGCAGCAAATTGGTCCATTAGAACACTTGAGAAGATGGCACCAGCTTATTTGATTCCCACTGTTTGTGTGTTTTGCATACATACTGTTTTTAAATATGAGACACATGAGCATGACAGCTCCTCACCTCCTGGGTCTGGTAGTCACTGCCACTACTTGCGGAAGACACTGGAAGCACTGCAAGGAGAAAGGTTTACCTGGGTACCAACAACATAACAGGGAGCTAGAACTTGTTCCCAGAAGGGCACCCAAAAGGGGAGGATTCCTCCTTCACAAGCCATCACTAGCCACTTCCTCACCTGCAGTTTTATGCATTCACTGTGCATGACACAGACCAAGCTTACCTTTTAATTTTCTCCTCACCCTACGCCTTTTTCGGGTATAGTCAAGAGATTTTGGCAATGGCTGTTTCTGAGAGTCAAGGATCCAGCTCTTTTCACTCTGACTGTTACTTGTTTTTTCATGGTTGCTTCCAGAAAAAAGATGCTTCCTGTAACTAAAGACACTACCAGGAGTCAGTCCTGCTCAGCCAGCTCCCTCTGCCCACCCAGGAAGCTCCATAGCCATTCCCCTTCCTCTCCACCAGCAAATTGTCCCATTTCTTGCTCCCCACAGTAAAACACCCAATGCATTTTAAGCTGCATAAAAACACTGAGAAGCAAACACTTGCCCTTTTCCAGTACCGTTTAGAGCATCGTCATGCTTCATCACCCCCCTTCCCCTCCTGTGTCTAGAGGGGAGCACAGCTCTTGGCAGAGGAAAACCCCCAAATTAGAAAGCATGGATGACCAACTGGCCTTCTCTCAAGCTTGCTCACATCCCCATTTCATCACTCCTGCCAAGTAACCCACACAGACACAAGTCAGACAATTAGGTGCTGTGACAGTGTAACACAGGGGTGCAGAAGGGCACAACCAAACAGTGCTACTGAACAGGCCAGCAGGACGGCCAGATTATTCATGCTCAGCACTATTAGTTAGTTTATCAAATTAAATTACAAAAATCATAAGTTAAATATATTAATAATTAGACTTTGGCATTATTATTGACAAAGAAGTTTCCCTTCTTTGGCTGGCTTCTGAAGCTAACAATTTTGGAATACCAGAACTTTAGCACCTTTCAACAAAATTAGGCTATGTGCTTCAAGGCATCTAACCCCTGGCTGCTTGCTGTAACTAGAATTGGCCAATAAAAAGCAGAGTGCTTAAATATTTTTCAGGAGGTAAACCAGTTGTTTAGGTGCATGACTAGGGAAGGGGACTGCTTAAGAGCTCAATTCATAATATTGTTAAATTAGGCAGAAGTCATTCTTCCCTCTAGTAACTCTGATATTCTCAGATCCTGTTTAAACGTTAGTACCAGTAACATCCATAGAAGCTGTGACAGCCAGGCAAGGAACTATTTCATTGGGACCATCACACAGCTTTCCTGATCCTAACTTAAACTGCTTTAACTGAGGTAGCAAACTTTTCCACTGAGCAAGAAATTGATGGATTGTGCATGTATGATCCTGTACCTCAAATTCTGTGAAGAAGTTTTCTGGCCAAGAAGTTTTCCTTTGGCTTCAGCAACCTAGAAAGAGAGGGGGGATGAAAAAAGTAAAAGTCACGTGTCTTGAAGTTCAGTTACCATGTGAAATAATCTGAAATTAAACTGTATCTACCCAGGCAGATTTTGGAGGGAGTTGTTGGGACACTGGGCAGTATACCACAAAGCACTGTTTCATGCTGACACCCAGTGGCAGTAGTGAGAAGCAGACGGTGTCCAGTTTTATCAGACATTTGGTGTGTCTCATTCAGCATCCCTGAATTAACAGGAAGCTGCAACAGCACATGTGAAGAGGCTGAGAGCCAAAGGGCTTGTGTATGGGAGAGCCACCTCGATGGAAACTATTAGGAGCAAGTTTTTTTTTTTTTTTTTTTTTGCTTCCTGGGAAGACCTGCTCTGGTCAGATGCAAAGCAGGCAGAGTGACTCATTTTTGCTGGATTTTCTAACAGCCTGCAGATGTAAACCAAGCAGAATGTCCAACCAAAGCTTCACAAGGACTAAGTTTAAGCTGGGATTCCCAATGTGCAAAGCATGCCTCAATAAAACAAGAACAGAGGCCAGCCTTTGATCACAAAGATATCCCCCAGCCTCATTCAAGCACCAGCTCAAATTCCTATCGCAAACAGTTGTAACATCACAGTTTCCACCCCAGAACTCATGAAGGTACTGAAGCATTCTCCCCACCTAAATACATATATTATGTATGACACCACAAAGAAGTGCAAGAACCTCAGATTCCCAGTTGCCTCTAACAGCATGTCCACCCTTGCTGCATGCCTGAACCCAAAGTCACTGCTCCCTGGTAGCTGCTGAGCAAAGCTCAGCCCCTAACAACTTCTTCCCTATAGCATTACCTTTTCATGGCTTGCAGAGTCTGAGCTTTCAAAGCCATAGGAGTCCTTCCTGGAAGACAAAGCAACGTATGCATGGCAGCGATACACAACCATGAACAGTCACCCAACTGCACTGCGGGAGGGGGAAATAACATTTAATTTTGGGCTCTATTAATAGCAAACAATTAAATAGTTCATATGCCTAAAAATACTATTTCCTCAGCTTTTAAAAGTAGCTTGTTCCTTTCCTACCTAGTCTCTATTATTGTTTTAATTAATTCTCACACTATTTCTTTCAATTGTAAGTTTTTAATTTTAAAAGAAACATTTATAAAAACAAGTCTGTACATGTTTATGTAATCAATATCTTGTTCCCAGAAGTTACTAATACTAGCACATAGTAGGACAGTCATGAATGACATGAAAGAATTTCAGAAATATTTAAGAGGAAAAAAGCGTAATTCCCTTTTGAAGGTTGTAACTTAACATTTGTTTCCTAATCACTTCTCTGCATGCATCTAAATTTTGTTCTCATACCCTTAATTATCTGAAGTACATTTTTCTTTCTCTAAATGGCAGCTATTTAAGAAATCCTACAATTAGTTCTCAGCATACAGTACACCCTTCCTTTCTCATGAACATAAGAATAGGGAACTGCGCCCTTCTTGGTAAAGCTTTCTAGCAGAAAGAAGCAATGTTCATTTCCAGATGAGGCACTACAGGGAGCAGAATGACCAAACCAAGACTTCTCTATCCCTACCTTCTATTATGTTACTCCTGCATCAGATTTTTCATTCTTACCTACAATCAATCAAAAAATTCATTTATGCATGTCTTCAGGCTAAGAATCCCTAGGCTAAACAAGGATACAAGAAAACACTGGAGCCAAACACTTGGACAGCCAAACCCACAGCAGGGAGAAAGAGCCCATCCTAAAACTCCAGAGCATGTGATACCAAAGACCTAGGGCAATATCAGGAAGGTTTGGGTACTTGTGAAAAAGGTTGCCACTCATAACACAACCCACCAGAGGGTAAGAGGATTATGGCTAGGTAAAGAAAAATGGAAATGCCAACTCGGCATTGTGTCATAGAGGGAAGGGCACTTTTGGCAGACTGGAGTTAGCTTCAGGAACTCTGTTCACTTCAGGAACACACAGGTTCCCAGTGGGACAAGTAAGGTCCTTTTGTCATCTCCTGCTTGTTTTGGTGCCTCCTTTGTTCAGAAAGCCCACCCCATCAGTGCTCCCTCTGCCCCACCCCATTACTGCTAGAAGGGGTCTAAAATCACCTGGGACACCAAACCCCACATGCACTTCTGTGCCATACCTGTCTTCAATCATCTGTTTGGCCAAGCCTTTTTTTCCATTTCTCCTTTCCCTGGTATTGTCCTTCTAAAAAGGAAAAAAGAGTTGCAGGATCTCGAACCACAATATGCAGCCACCTACTAATCCTACAGCCTGCTAGAAACAGGGATAAGGAATGTCAGGAAACATCAACATTTGCACCACTGCAAGCCTATTGTAACAGTCCAGATATAAACCATTTCCTGTAGTTAGTTCACACGAGAAAGTGTGGGAGCCCTGGAGCTGAGGCCAGGGAGACAGTGAGTTGAGGATAAAGAAATAGTTTAAAAGCTCTGAATTCTTATGCAGAGGGAAAGCATTACAAAAACCTTTGAGTAGTGAAGTACAAATGTGTGT
This sequence comes from Aythya ferina, assembly GCF_964211825.1. Lineage (NCBI taxonomy): Eukaryota > Metazoa > Chordata > Aves > Anseriformes > Anatidae > Aythya > Aythya ferina. The sequence continues at coordinate 69,172,524 of NC_140297.1, forward strand.
ATTTTATAGAAACGTAAACCCCAGGACAAATCTAAAATCTGATTTCTCACATAAGCTCAGTACCAACTTCAAAGCAAAATTAGTCTTTTGGGAATTTCATTTCTTTCCTGTATGGCATGGATTTGTTTTATTATTATTTAATACCTCAGCAGAAGTTCTCAAGTGCTCAAGTTGCCTAAAGACATGCAGCCACAGATAGCTCTTATTTACCTGTTTTTCTCTAGCTTGCAAGCTCCCATACCAAGAATATGGAGACAGATCTGTCCTGGGATCATCATTAGAGCTCAAATACAAAGCGTCTTTGTAAACTTCCAGACGCATCTTCCCTTCAGGAAGCAAATCTTTGCTCTTGTAGACCATGTGTAAGGCTTGCAACACGTGAATTTCTCCCATGGAGGACCAGGCTAGCTGCCTATACACCCTGCTCCTGGGCCTGCACACAGCATACCACTGCCATGGTATATACTAAGTAAGCTCAGCTGAGCCCAAATTGCTTGCTTGGGCCACACCATAGTAAGGTTGACAGGCATTGCCTTCTCAGCTCACTCCTGGTGCTAAAAGGCACATTACATCTAGTGTGACATTACATGGGCTCAGGACTGGCTCAGCCAACCCTAGGTGGCTTTAGCTGTGCCACTAGAGCATTTCCTCCCTTACCCCACGTCTTCACTGAGGTGTTCCCCAAGGCAAACATACCTTCGGTGTTGACTCCTCCATGGGTGGTTCTTCTAGGGCCTTCTCACTGGGGAGAAAAGGACATGTGAGGAAACATGGTGCTGGGGGACTACCCATTTAAAGCTCAGATCATCAGTTTATGAAGTACTAAGAAAAAGAACTGGCATCAGTAAGTCTACCAGCCTCAAAGCAGTGCTTTAAAAGCGAAGAAAGCTAACCAGTAGCTCTACAGAGTCTGCCTACTTAACTATAAGAAATGCTGTCCTTCATGGCTCTGAGAAAAGGTATCACTAATGCCAAGGTGGCCTCAAATTCACATGATCTTTCACAAAGATCATGGTCTTTATTATGAATTGCTATGTATCTGATGAGCTGAATATACAGCAGAAGAACTGTAATACAGATGTATGCATACTACATTTGGATTAGATTAATGATGAAACTAAGATGCATCCAAGCCAGGACCTAAATGCTACCCTTTAACCAGTAACTATTCTGAAGTGTTGTAACTATTGGCAAGCCACCTTGATAGCCAAGGTGGCTAAGATTTGATTTTTTTCATTTAGTAACTGACATAGATCTCAAAAATCTCATGCGTTAAAGCCCCAGAGGAAGGAAAACACACCAAAGAAGAGTCCTAGACAGATAAGAAAGAAAAAATAAACACCTTGCAACTTCTGGTCTGCAAGGCGCTTACCTGGTCTTAACTTTTGTCCTTGGAGATAGAGTTTTGGATTTTTTTGCTGAAGGAGGCAAGGAAACTACAGCTTCACCCTCAGGAGCTAAAAGTAAACAATTTACCTGCTTTTGCTGGGAGGCCCACAAAAGCAGAGTCTTACCAGGTCACCCGGGTGATATTTTACTGGGTCAGACTTAAGGAACTGAAGGGAGCCATGCCTGACCTGAGCCTTGGTGAGCATTGTCCATGTCAGTCTGCTGGCCCACTGAAACCATGGTGATACCAGAGTTAACTATTTTCTGTTTAGAGACCTGAAACCATGAAGAGAGCATGCACAGAATAAGAAAAACAGGTGGTCCCTTGTTTGTTCATGTGTGTGGCTTGGTGGTTGGCAACTTTTTTTAGGAAAAGATTTTCAGTGCTAGCCTGTGGCAGCAGCTGGGTGACATGATCCTTGTTAACCACAAAAGTATTTTTGGTTATAGTTCAGTAATACTATGAGCAACTCACTAAGAGCATCCCACCATCTCCTTACAAGGCAGAAAAACTTTTTTTCCCCCCTTTTTAAAACAGTTTTTACCAACACTGCAGCTCTGCAGGCAAGTGTTTAGGCTGACTTCCCACTGATGTGAAAAAGAGGAAGTTTGAAAACATATCAGGTACCAGCAGGTTTTCTTTGAAAGAACATTTTAACCACACCTATGAAAAAGCAGAATTGAAGAGGTGATAAAGGGGGGCACAAGGACTGTTTCATCATACACCAAACACTTACTGCTACACTGCCTACTAACGGCTGGTTGTGTTGAGAAAATAAGTCTTCTGAGGGGGAGCCTGCATTTTCAGAGACTGAAAGATCTTCCCTCTTCTGTGGATCACTAGATTGAGGTGTCACTGCAGAACAACAATCAGGATGAGATTATCTTCTTAGTACTTTAAACACAGATGTATGTGCATACATATACCCCTCACTTTTACACACATGCATAAAGGCATAACAGTACCAAATTATTAGGCACAAACCTCTCAAGATCATGTTTAGTAAAACAAAACCAAACACCTCCAAATCGCCCCCTGTGGAACCAAAATGCTAAAGATCCTCTTGAGCCTACCCCACAGAGCACATGAAGATGAATAAGTTTATCATCCTATTGCTACCTCGACTCTTAGCTCTGCAAGACATGGCACAACACTTTTTGTCTGACTGAAGCACCAGACCAAATCTCCCACCATCCATTTCCCTGTGCTGAACCTCCACCAAGTGCTGCAAACTTGACTGCAGATAAACCACGTGCTACCCTTTGCATTCCTAGATTGCTCCAAGTAGCACTGCCCACCATATACCTCTGTGTCCTCACAATGTACATTGATGAAAGACCTTCACCCCTCTGATATGCCTCCCAGATCTGGAGGACTTCCATTAGAGTTCATTTTGGGCTGTAACCAGAGAGGAAGGACTACTAAAGAAGTTACTGTGAAGGCTGCTTTTTTTTTTCCCCCTCCAATATGCCTAATTGGAAGCTGTGGATTGTGAGAGAAGGTACTCGCTTTAAAATTGAGCAACTTAAATCCCATAAACTGAAAATAAAAAGTCACCTGCTTCAGTCTGACCAGCTTTATTCCCGCTATGGATAGTGTCCTCTTCAGCCACATCTGTCTGTGAGGGTGAATGAATCTTTTGTCAAATGACCTTAAAGAAGCAGACTCCTTTATCTAAGGAAGCTGGCTACTTAATAAGACAATAACCACCAAGAAGTCATTGCATGCTAGCTGAATTAACCATCTGGAAGCTTCTCCTCTTCTACAAGGAGGAATGACAGCCACTGTATGACTATTTACTCTCATGTAGCTTTTTTCCTGCTAATTTTGTGGTCTGTGGCTGAATCACAAGGATTAAAAATGTTTATTGCATGTATGTATATTTAAATTAACAAGAAAAATCACTCCCATGTTCTCCCATTACAAAAAACTTGAGGACTTTTGCTTTTTGGAAGTACTCTGCTTTTACTCTAAGAAGTAGTATGTACACAGGCAGTTTAAGACTTCTCTTGTAGTACTCCTTTTCTTTTCTCCAGGTTCTAATACCACAATTAACTTAACCTGTGCAATGAAATAGTTTGAGTTAATGCAAGAGTGTTTACATTTCAAGCTAGGCAATTAAATACAATAAGCTTTATTATATACTTCAAGAATTCCACAAAAAGTCATCACATCACATTGACTGAATTAATTAACAAAACAGTTTAACACTTCCAGCTTCTAAACCACAAATGAGTCCTTTGAAACCTTCCCCCCCCCCCCCCCCGAAGTGTCTAACACCTCTTGTGGTGGTTTTATCATGCTAGGCAGCTAAACCCCACAACCGCTCTCTCACTCCCCCTCCTTAGATGAGGGGGGTAAGAAGTAAAGTAAAGAACAACTCACAGGTTGAGATAAGGATAATTTAATTTAAAAAGTTATTATTAAGGAAAGATTATTATTAACTAAACAATTTAACTAAAGGAAAAAAAAAGGGGAAAAGGGAGGGTGGGAGGGAAAAAATCAAAACAACACAAATAAAGGCTATATGGAAGTGCAGAGGAAAGAAATTACTCTCTACTTTCCACAAATGAGCAATGCTTGACCACATCCTTGAAGCAGGGCCTCAACACACATAGCCAGTGTTCAGGAGGAGGACCAATGTTTTCACAGCGAGAGCCCACCCCTCCCCTCTTCTTCATTTTTCCACCTTTTTATTGTTGAGTGTGACACCATATGGTATGGAATATCCCTTTGGTTGGTTTAGATCAACTGCCCTGGTGATGTTACTTTTCTCACTTTTTTGTCCACCCTCTAGGAGGGTTAAAGAGAGTCCTGATGCTGTGCCAGCACGGCTCAGCAGCAGACACAACGCTGGCGTGATACCACTACTGTTCTAGCTACAAGTGCAGAGCACAGCACTGTGTGGTCTGCTGCAGGGAAAGTTAACATCCCAGCCAGACCCAGTACACCTCTTTCAGGCCAACAATAAGTGTCCACATGGAGGGTCACAAACCCTCAAGAGGAAGAAAAATATATAATGAACAGACAGGGGAAAAACAGAAGCACAATGTTTTTGCCAAGTGTATATCAATAAAAAAAATTTAGGGCAGAAAAAAGGCAAACCATAATAAGAGCTTACCATCATTTTTTCTTCTCCAAGGACTTTTTTAAGTATATTTAAAATTTCATACTCAGCACTGAAACATATTTTGATTTTTGTTGCTTCTGTCTTGTTAAGAGTAGCAGGAATCTTCATGTGAATTATAACAATCTTTTCTCCACCACCCTCTGTGTAAAAAAAAAAAAAAGAGAACAACTACATCTGTTTTAGAGCAATGCATTCACTCTGTTACTCCAAAAACATTTGAATAAGTGTTTTTGTTCTTCAGTTTTAAGGCAGTTTCTTTCACACCTTCCCCATGCATTTCCAGTTACACCATTGACACATTTATTTCTCATTGGATCTAGATGATTATGCATACAGTACTCTCATACCTCTACCACCACCCTAAGCACCCCCCCCCCAACATGTCTGACTGGGAGAAGAGGCCTTAGGACTGCAACCTCCTACCCCACCACCTTGGCAGGTTACAGAGCCACCAGTACAGCTATGCTGCTGTCTGTGCCAAGCAGATCCTTTGTCCTTTCCACAAGGCATAAATACCTTTCCTCTTCACGTTTCTACCTACTGCCGTTACAGGACACACAATGAAGAGTCATTTACATGCACAGCATCCTGGTGACACCTGGAGTAGCTCTTATTGTTTCCCCAGCCCTGGGTACATTCAATCACTGTTTCAGTCCAGCTCTTAATGGCAGCATAGCCATTTCCCAGGCACCATCCAGAAAATGAGCTTCTGTAGGGCCTGAAGCAGCTAGCATAGATCTTCCCTTACACTAATCTCACAGGCTGAGCCAGCCTAGCCAAGGGGCTCTTCCCTCCTCCCCTTCTCCTTCCACTTCCCTCCTCTGCTCCCAGGGGCATAAGTCCCTCTCCTGCCTTCCTCTTCCACTGTAGTTGCTGCCAGACCTGACTGAGATGCTCCAACTCTTTTTTGGGGTGGGCCAGAGGGGGCAGGCAAGATCAGGTTATTGTGCTAAATGGGCCCACAGATGGTCCAACGAGCAGAGCTGGTGCAAGGTGACAGAGTACATGGCATGGAGAAGGGAAGGCATGGGAACTCTTTGGTGATGCTGAGATTTTACATTGGCTCCCTATGTCTTATGAGCCCACAGCCAAGCAAGGGCTAATGCCGGTTGCAAAAATCTTACCCTTCAGACTGTAACTGCTGACTGCATCTTTCAACAGCCTCACGGAGTCCCAGAGAGCACCCTTTAAAACCAAAACCGCCACATCAGCAAGGCTGAAGGAGCATCCACCTGGTATATTAGGCTAACCCAAGGCCACCTGGGCTTTACTATTACCTCAGTACTGTCTATGTAAAAAGTCACACTCTGGCTGCCAGTGTTGAAGTCAATCCAGAACTCCTCCAGCTTCTCATCTGATGGCTTTTTCACCTGGGAAAGCATGAGAGCTGTGTTGCTGTTTCTTCTAATACATTATTCTCAGTTTTATTTACTGCAATGAAACTGGAGAAAGTTGCTCCACATATACACACCTTCCAGAAATTAAAGTCGTGATCAACATGTAAGGTGCTGGCCAGTTCACAATAGCTAGTTAACCCAGCCCCCAGCCATGCCCACCAAGTCAAAATGAGGCTGTACATCAGCTAAATGAAAGGAAATACCTCAGGCAAACGCCTGCATGTTTGCACCAGGGAACACTGAAGCTTTCTGTATATCTGAGCACTTGAGATAAGCTGACGCAGTGGGACCAGCTTCAAACAAACCTCTTCATTGACTTGGTTTTGATTTGGTACAACTGTCAAGAACACTTGTCAACGCTTGAACAAATGTCAGGAACATTTACTTAAAGACCTGGAAAGCAATCTGCACAATTTATAACCATGACTATGACCTCTTCTATACATGGGCATCATTCTGATCTTGTTTTCTGGCAGTCTAGGAGCAGCTCTGCCAGAGGAATCAGAGTCCTCCTGTTCTCCTGCTTCTTTTCAGAAGGTCTCTCTTCAGTCATCACCATGAAGAGAAGTGCTGGCTCTGCCATTTGGCTGACACACAAGCAGAGTCAGCAGCAGTAGATTAGGAGCTGGGTGACAAACAAGCAAACTTTTGAACTAGAATGGAAAGTTACACTAAGTTCTGGAAAATTAAGTTATTTAATGAAAAACAGAAGGGGGGTGGAAAGACAACATATACTGCACCAACTACCTATTTTAACTGTGGCAGCACTGTAGATAATGTGATCCAGTATTAAGATCTTTTACCTGGTTCATGTCAGCAAAAGCAGATATGCAAGGAAACGAATAGACTCTGGAAGAAAAGCAGACTTCATATGAACATCAATCAGAACCTGACTTTCTGAAAGCTAAAGATTGGCTGCCAATCTTCATGACTCATTGTTCAAAATGACTTGTAACTTCCAAGAAGTTAGAAAAAACACATTGTCTTCAGTAGTTTTAACTTTCAAAAGGACCACTATTAGAATAAAATCTTTTTCTTAGTAACTTCATTAACCATGGATGTGATGTACATTTTTTACAGAACACAAGTTAGTGTACAATCCTACTTTTTCCCCCCCTCTGATTTTAAATGAATTGAAGGAACATCAGTTTAGTTTCTCAGTTCACAGATTACCTTCTGTCATCCCCAAGTCTTTCATTTAGCTGGTTAAGAAATTTCCTGCAGTCCTTCAAGACAAATAATATCTTATTAAAAAAATAGTCCAGCTATGTCTTCTTTACAAAGCATTACATTATTGGAGATTTATAACCTTTACTCCAGTTATAAGTTGTTTGTTTGTTTTTTTTTAAACTCAGTGAGACACCAAAGGCCAAGAATAAACACCCAAGTTGCTACAAATGGTTGAACTCAACTTATAACCAGCAAGCCTTCAAACATAAACCATACAAGCGAACATATTTGTAAAGAACAACTCAGAGATAAGGGCTTTTCTAATGATACATGATTTTGTATCTGCCAGGTTAAAAAGAAGCACATTCACAAATAAATAACTTAGTGTATCTACAAAAATCAGTTCTGTAAGAACTTATTGCAAGGACATCCTGAATGAACTAGAACAAAACCAGCCCCTGTACAGACTTGCCAAACACATTGTTTTCAAAATAAGGACCCTCACCGTCTCAAATTCTCTATCCTTGATCTCTTTGAAAGCTTCAGCAAGATAGTTATCTTCAAACCAGTGGTGAACAAGGTCATCTCTCCATTTTTTTGTCATTAGCCTACAAAGTGCTTCTGAAAGTGCAACCTGAAGGTCATAATCTACATGGCAAACATAAGCACAGGATAAATACCCCCCTGGCAAAAAAGGGTTAGCATCACTGCTCTTAACACTAATATATTTTGCAGCCTTGTTCCTCAGGGTGAACCCAAAGGGTGCCAGGGAACAGCACTCCCAGGCAGCAGAGGACAGCAGCCAAATGCCAGCTGTCGGCATCACCTGCTGCCTGTGCTCAGGGTGTGCAGGGCACTGCACACAGCCCTGTCAGGAGAGGCCCTTGGGCATCAGGGAGGGGATGAGAGGGAAGCCTCCTCGCTAAAGCACTACAATTAAGTGACATTGCATGCTCCACACTAACTCCCCAGAAAAACATTTTGGCTAGGAAAAAAAAAAAAAAAAAAAATCACACTAGGCTAGGAATGGCTAGGAAGATCACACTCAAGATGTAGTAAAACCTTGCTAGATGCAGTTTGCCCACATTACAGCTCAGTGTTATTTTAAGAGTAAATGTGCAAACATACTTTGTAATACAAACAAATTACCTTCTTAGGTACATAAGTTTAGCTTTTTTATTAGTTAATAAGAGTTATGAACTAGAAAGATCTAATACACATTGCATTGAACGACTTTTGATAAAGATTTTCTGAAAGTACCATCCGATTGTTCACCCCCCAAGAATCAACTACCTATAAGGAAGTAAATTGAATTAATTCATCTGTATTAAATAAGCAGATGAAGTAAAGCCAAACAAACCCTAGCTTCATAAGAATATCCACTCAGTATTTCTTACCACCAACCTCCAGTATCGTTTTTGCCAGGTCATTCCTGAAACGACATAATTCAATATGTTAAAGTGGAAATAAAACCCTAATGTAAGCCTAACGTAACACTTCTTAATACACTATCAACTGATGCCAACAATCACATGTAAAGTACAAGGGAGAGCCCTGTAACTCTGTGCCCAAACAAACAGCAAACGCTGCTCAACTGAGCAAGTACTACAGCCCCAGAGCTGGGAAGCCAGTTGCCCCCAGCAAATAAGCACTTCTTTCCCTGAGACAGGGATTGCTGGAGAAAACACTTACGTAAGGGAGCAAATCTCTTCAGACAAGGGGAACTTCTTCCTCTCCTCACGCGGGACACTGTCTAGTATAGAGTTGAGAGTCCTCAAAGCCTTTCCCCCCAAGAAAAGGAGGATGGCAGAACAGGGAGGAAAGAAGCCAACTTAATATACTTCACCTTATTTACTCACACACCCTTGTGTGTGGGCACATCTACATTTTCTTCCCTGAGCATGAGCCTTACCTCCAGCCGCAGAGCGCAGCAAATGCTTCCTTCTGTCACAAGATGTCCTAGCTCAGGCAGAAATAAATTCACCAGTTGTTTCTTCCCTATGAAATGAGCTTGCAAGGTTACTACTAGCAATGAGCAGATCTCTGGATAAAAGATAAGTGAAACAACTAGACTTCGTAGTGTTGAAGGAGTAAAAACATCCCAGCTGTGCACTCAGCTGTAAACAAGACTTGCAATCACCTAGTCACAGAAGGGTCCTGGTGACTTCTCTGCAAAAATAACTCCAGGTATTTTAACTGCAGACCTGGGTAGCTATTTAAATAGATATAGAAGGGAGAAGCTACTTACTAACCACAACAAATAAAACAAGCAATACTCAGATTTTTAAAGAAGCCAACAGTGCAAACTGCAATTGTGTTAGCCAGAACACTCCAGTGCCCGTTCTACTTCCACTCAAACATGGGACAAGGATGAATAAGCTCAAGCTACCTGGTGCACAGTGCACAGCTTCTTTCTCATCTGACTTGTGAAGCCAGGTCCCTGGGCACACAGATCTTGCTCTCTGGCAGTACCTGCTCCCTTAGCATAAGGGAAAAGCAGCTGTGGCCGTAACATCTTGGCTCCAAAATGAAGGCAGGAGAGGCATCCCCTCTAACAAAGGGGCTATCATCTCAGCCACAAAGAGCACACAGGACTGTAGCAGCACTTAGCCTATTTCTCAGCTACAAGGCAGCAGCACCCTGAACAATGGCAGCAGCAGCTTGCTTCAGCACATGCCTGCAGACCCCATGCTGCACACCTCTAGGGAAGCAATGGGCTGAAGTCCTCTGCTCTTGGGTGGACTTCAGGGTGTCCAGCTATCATGCTGGCCTGTGGAGGTGGGCACCTTCAGAAAAGAAATGGCACCTGAAGGCACTACAAGGAGACATGCAGGAGCTGCTTGACCAGGCTGACATCCTTTCAGTAGCTCTGCTTATTCTGACCAATTGTAATACTTGATGCTAACAAGTATATTTGAACAAGATACCACAGCTAGCTTTTTTTTTTTTAAGCATATGAAAAATAAAGATAAATAGTAAGGTGTTTTGTTCTATAATGCAAATGTTAAGGAAAATGAACTGGAGGGGAAACTTATCAGGAGGCTTTAAAGAAAATATTGCAGGGAGGAGAGAAGAGAGGGGATAGAGTTCAGGCAGAATTAAGAAGTGTACTCCCAAGACTGAAATTCAGGAGGCTTAGGAACAGAAAAACAAAATAATAATACTGACCTTCATTACTGCACTTGCATATCACCTAATGGAAAAAGGATGTCTTTGTTAACATACAACAACCCAAGAACAGCAACAAAGTGCTTAGGTGTTTATGGCCCTACTGCCACAGCATTCAGGGGCTAAAATAACCTAAAACATTACAGCACCCACATCCAGAAAAGCAGCGCCACCTGAGACAGGTATCATACACTGTCATCGTGCAACATACATGCTGACACTACACAGGCAGCACAAAGGAGAGGCACCCGTTTCCCACAGGTATTTCAGCAGCACCCTCAGATTTCCTGCAAAGCCCACACCCAGGCACCTGCCTGCTGCTTTTGGTGCATACAGGGGCCTGTGCAAACAGTTTGTGTTCACATGCTACTGTAAAAGTGTTGTAACAGGAGAGATTTGGAGAGCAGTCAAGTCCCTTGAGAATAATACAACAATCACCTCATCATCCACAGTGAAAGCTTACAGAAGTTGTTAGTAGGACAAAAGAATCAAACTCTGACAAATAAATAATTTATGGAGTCTTTCTGATAATTTCAATGCAGTTAGAGGAGCAAGAAAACCTGATCTTGCTCAAAATCTTTTATAGTGTCCTAAAAAGTAGACTGCAATCATGAACTGTCAATGTGTCATAAGCATTCTAACACTCAAAGTACACACAGTTCAAGTAAGAGCACACACATCCAGTTGGACATGTAATTGCACTCACCCCCAGAAAACTTTATAGCACTATAGGCAACAAAAACAGGGGAACAGCTTGTGGAAAGGTGCTAAAAGCATTCTTCCAATCACAGCATTCACATTCCTAGGCCTCTGATAACTTTCTAGTTAAAAACATTGACAATAAATAGATAAGTGATAACAGCAAGTAGCTCTGATTAGCCTTTAAAATTAAGTCAGTCATTTCAAAGACTGCAGGCACAAATAGCCAGGGCCATCTTGTAAAAGCATTTGCACCTGAGGTACAGCTCAGTGCCAGTAACTCATGCTTTCAAAGAAGGGCTTCAATTCAAGTTTTGAGAAATGCATCTGAATTTCTTCCCACTTTTCCTGCAAAAAGAAGCAGTTAGCTGAATCCTAGAATGCAAGGCCCATATAATTATTTTTTGAATAGAAAATTATTTGTGAATGATGGCTAGCTTATGTAACAACAGCAGTCCTTCTACCCCCCCACCCCATTCATGTACATACCAATGCAGAATCAAAGAAGTCTTCAAGAAGTGCCATCAAAAAATGATTTTCATTTGGATCAATGATGATCACAAACCCTCTTGTTCTTTCAAACCAAGATACCAAGTAAAAGAAAAAAAAAAAAAAGTTAAAATCTCACAAGAGGTAATAAGACTTAAATAAGATGCATCTGCAGCAAGCCTCACACACATGGGAATGTTTTCAATCGCTGCACTTCACAGGCCCCATACTGTGTTAAAAGCCACATGGCACGAAGGAGTTTGAATTTTGCTAGCAGGCCATGCCAGCTGCTGCCCTTGCAGCATTCATTCTCCCCCCTTCCCTCCCCAGTCCCATTTTTTTTTTTCCCCCTTTCTGGTCTCAAGGCACCCATCCTTGGTGCCCAGGACCTCCTTGTCATGACACATTGTAGCTACCATGAACTGACCTCCTCCTGAAGTTTCCAAAGTGAAATAATGCTTAAAATATTTCCCAAACTTTTGCAGTGTTACTATATGAATGCACACTATTCAACATACTACATAGCACCACACACCTATGGCTACCTACAGATCTATACCTGGGGTGCAGAGCTTAGATAGGCAAGACTTCATTAATAATGTTTCCAGAAAGGAATTTTGATCACCCATATCCCTGTAAAGCATCATTACAACACATTGGGCTGAGGACTCCTTGACACACAAGAGAGCAAGTGCAAACTCTTCTCTCCAAACCACATCAGATGCAGGCATTATTCAGCTTAGACACAAGTGCATTACTACAACTAATGCCAGCTGAAATCAGTATTGTGCTGATTAGAAGACAAAATACAATTGCAGATTAAATGCACCTGTTGCACTATATCTGAAAGGGGACCTACTTAAAGTGTATGTTAGCTTTTATGATTTTAAAAGCTGAAATTGCTCAACAATTCTACTACTACAAACATTTTGCTACTTAAAATGAATTTATACTGTATTTATGTTGTTTGACAAAAAACACTCATCTAAACTCCTCATCCTCTGCCTCCCTCATCAGCTTAAAAACATAGGTGCAGCAATGATGTTAGCTTCTGTACTGAAAGCAGTGCAAAGAAAGCAACTCACCCTCCCACACCTGCTCAGCTCAAGAAATATATTTAAAAAGAGTAAAATTTACTTTTACAAGCCATACTCTAGTACTCACTTCCTTCAGGGTCTTTCCCTGATGCAAGCAACCCTAAGTCACATTAGTAATTTATATAGGCATTATACTCATCTTGTCCACCAGTCCTTGCTCGATGAGCAAACTCATCCCCTGCTGAAGATCGCTTTTCAAGTAGAGCTGCACACACTTCAACAGCAGGGAGACATTGTGGAATTCGTTCTTGTCCAACTCCTGAAGAAAGACATAGTGCCACACTTGGCTGGCCTGATGCCATGGGTGACAAAGGCAGGCACCAGGACATTTAAGATCAGTTAGGGTACTCACCTTTCGCAGTGCTTTGTCCAGCTGGACAAAGAGAGACTCGCTGTATTTCTGGAGAGGCTCCATTCCTCTCCCTTGAAGCAGATCACTTATTTTCTGAAATCCCTTCCCCTTGAAAGCATCAGTGAGAAGCGATTCAAGCTGCAGAGGGAGGGGAAGCAAACACCACAGAGGCTAAAATAGGCATGCGTTTGAATCATCACGGTGCTGATTACAAGAAAACACTCACCATGCTACTCTAAAAGCTTGGGGGGTTAATAGCTTCATCTATACTTACTTGACTGTTTCCCTACTTCCATTTCACTCTTACACCTCAAGGTGAAACAGTTATCTCAATCTCCAAAAGAGACAGAGGATTGCAGGAGCTTCGCTACTGAGTTATTTTAAAGGATTCCGAGGAAGGGAGCGAGCAACTCCTTTGGCACAGGCAGCAGTAAGCTGCTCTTATCCCATCCCACTGCTCCCACAGTAATTTTTACATGTTTGCTAAGAAAAAGGCAGTGGTCTTGGCTTCACTTGCAAAGTTACATTAAACGACTAGAAATCCTAGGTCCTGCTACATGCATTTAAGAACGCACCTTTAAATAAATAAATATATATATTATAGGCATATATATTTGGGTCCCTTCCAACTTGGATGTTCTCTGGAATTTGTAAAACAGAGGTAGGGATGTATTTAAAAGGTATTTACATAGTCTTCTGCTCTAGCTGCCATATTGTCATCCATTTCTTTACTCCATTTTTGGCTTTCTTCTTCCTTTAAAAGAGAAAATGTAATATAAGAAAATCACTTTTTCTGCTCAAAATTTGAGGATGTTCTACTTACCCTCCCTCTCCCAAGTTTTCTTCTGTCATCTCCCAAACAAAGTTTCACAATCACCCCATGCTTCCAAAGCAGTCCCCCAGCCCCGGTGCAAGGGGCTCCATGGTGCCCCCCACCTACCCACCCAGGGGCTGCCTGGCATCAGTAGGATGAAAAGGAAGGAGAAAAACCCTTGAGGCCAAAGGATTGCAGGTACACACAGCATTCTAAGTCTCTAGCATCACATCACGAACTCTTTTCTATTCCTGGGAGCTGAAAACAAACTTTTTGGGAAAATCCCCAAAACCAGAAGGCACGTCAACTACTACCCCCCCCCCCCCCCCCCCCCCCCGAAAAAACACCTTCAGCAGGTGCAGCACAGCCTGAACTGGTCTAAGCATACCGGGGGGTGCAGAGCAGGCAGCCCTCACCTGGTGCAGCAGCTGGGAGCCCCCCTCCCTACGGTAGTCCCCTCCAGGGCCAGCCCCCTGCCGCTCAAGCGGGGCCAGGCAGGGACGCCCCGGGGGCATAAAAACGGGAGCTGCCGCCTCCCGCTGCCCCCTCTTCCAGCATGAAGCTTACCTGGGACATCAACGACCCCAAACTGCCGCAGGTACCTGGTAGAGGGAGAGGGGGATATGGGGGGAAGGGGGCACTGGCACTAGCACGAGAAATCAGCAGGAAACTGGGGAACCTCCCTGTGACGGGGTCAGAATGCTGTTGGGGTTTTCCCCCAGGGCCTGAAGCCCTCCGGGATGACTTTGTCCTCCCAAGGAGCTGTGCTTTACAGCCTATTTAATTTCCCCACATCAGGAGCCTCAACATTGCTTCCTACCAAGCTCACCTCTTACCTTGCAAAATCTTTCCCAGTGCAGTTACAGGGTTCTTAAGGGACTCTGCTGATGGCCGGAAATAAAGGCAGGGATTTAATGCAAAACCTCGGGCAGCTGTGTACAAACTCTTAAAGCAGTCCTTACTGTTAGACCAGCTTCCTTCTCCCTCATTCCCCCATTTGCATGCTAAAGGAAGCTCGGTTTGGCCTTTTTCCATTATAATTTAAATCATTTAAATATTGCATCTGTCTGCTGATGTGTCTGATTAAGCAGATTTGTCAATGAACATTCACTTTTTTTTCTCGGTTTGTGAGCTCCAAATGCATTTTTAACCCAAGCAGTTTTCATCTCACAATATATTGCACATCTCATGCAATTACAGAAATGATTAACTCTGTAAATTCTGGATGCAAATGCTCTGTAAATCCCTGAATTCCCTGGGATTGCTCACATGTGGTGTATATGTATGTTAAATGGGCATTGTGGGAATTCTATTTGCATTGTAAAATAATTGGAGTTTAAAATCTCAGTCGTTCTTTCATTGCTCTGTTAATCGCATTTTGATAAGGAATGCTGGAAAGCCAGTGACATCCCTAATGGAAATGGTCTTTCTCTGGACCACCACGCATCTACTGCAATGTACAGAGTTGCACGTTTTTGCAATGTTTTCTTTTTCTGTTTGTTTTGCAAGAGCCTTGTTCATCTTGTGTTAGATGCACTGCAAGCAACAGTTGCTTAGCTAAAACTTCTAGTTTCCAGCCTGCAGGTGCATAGCCCTGTGGTGAGAAGAACTTAATAGTAAGCAGAAACAGGGCAGCCCCCGTCCTGCCTGGGCACAAGTGTGGTGGGGCAGCCCATAGGTGCTCGTGGTGAGGCTGATTTCCTACAGCTGGGCCACCTTACAGGAAAGAGGCATTGGTGACAACAGACCTTCTTATTACCAATGGTGATCCCAAAGGGGAAGGAGACCTGATTTTCTTTCGTGACATGGAAGCCCAGGTTGCCTTTCTCCTTTCACAGGCTGTTTCTGAATAAGCTGTTCTTCCAAAAACATTTTCTGCTGCTTCTGGCTTTTGCTGCATGAGAGGTCACAGAAGGAGCCCTCCCTCTCCTATTGTATGTTTTGCAATGGGATGACAACCTTGTGTTGCGATACCCCATCCTTATGCTCTCCCTGCTGTAGGAGCCCAAGCACTTCGATGCCTTCCAGGAGTGGCCGGATGGCTACGTGCGCCTCATCTACTCCAGTGAGGAGAAGAATGCGCAGAGGCACCTCAGCGGCTGGGCCATGCGCAACACCAACAACCACAACTGCCAGATCCTCAAGAAGTCCTGCCTGGGGGTGGTGGTGTGTGCCAGGAGCTGTGCCCTGCCCAGCGGTGCCAGGCTGCAGCTGCGCCCCGCCATATGTGACAAGGCTCGACAGAAGCAGCAAAGTGAGGGGGGCTTGGGGTGGGACAGGGCACCTGGGGACCGTCAGCTGGGGCCGGCTGACTTCTAAGCAGAGGCCAGGTTGTTTTCTGGCATGCAGACTAAGGTGGTGTTGCAAGCAGTGTGAGCAAGTTAGTCCCAAATTCTGTCAACATCTGCTTGCAAATAGCTACAGGCAAATGGACCCACCGTCCTTTCATTCATTAGCTTATATCACCCGTGCAGCTCTAGTCTGCACTATTCAATTCTGCTCGGTAGACTGCATCCCATTTACTGGAATATCATATCTCAATCTGAATTTCAGTGAAGGACTTGTCCTATTGCTCTTGTGCTCCATTCACTCTCTGATTGCACCCTCGCCTTGAACAAGTGTTTTTCAAAAGTTTTTCAATCTGTTTTTGCAGGGAAAGCCTGTCCAAACTGCAACGCGGCCCTTGAGCTCATTCCTTGCCGAGGGCACAGTGGCTATCCGGTCACTAACTTCTGGAGGCTGGATGGCAAAGCAATATTTTTCCAGGTAAAAGCATGTATATGCATGTGCACAGACATGCACATACATGATATCCATATCCAGAAAGATCTCCTTTTTTCTTTTTTTTTTTTTTTTTTTTTCCTCTTTTTGTGTGTGTGTGTGTGTACCACCGAGCATGGTGAGTACAGTAGAGTTTGGACTCATGCCTGGATTCATCTGTATTATGAACCTGGCCATAACACATAAAGCAGTAACACTTGCCTGTCTTTTAAAAAAGCAGTACTTGAGGGCTAACTTTTTTCCATCTTAGCTATAACATCATTATAGAGGTCTAAAGTTCTCTTGTTTATAGTAAACAGATATGAACAAAGCTTGTCCTGCACCTTAGCACGTCTGCTGACTGAATCTCACCAAGGACCAAAGATTTATTTCCTACTAAGATAAGTAAATGGGGAAATGAAAGCATCATTTAAACTGCATAATTTCAAACAAAAATTCTGCTACATATGGAAAAAAAAAAACAAAACAAAAACAACTTTGAATTCTAAAAGGTTTTAAAAGTTCACCAGAAAAAGGGTATTTAGAAGGTGATTTTGAAACTTTATGATGTTTCTGTGTGTTTGTTGTTGTTGTTGTTTTTTAGCAGTACTAGGACAAAAATTTCACCAAACCCTTCTGTTTTGAGCTTACATTCTCTGCTGGATTTGGGGCTTTTTTTCTTCCCCAGACTCCAGTGAACTCCATTTTTTCCTATCAGTAAATGGAATCAAATGGGCCACATTCCCTAATTCTCACCTGTTATTTATAATTGTTATTATTCAGACATTGCATCATAAAAATGCAAAAACTGAAAAGATTTTGATAAAAATTGTTGATAAATTCTCACTTGGAATTTGCATTTGATAGAGGACATTTTTAAAATAGTTTTAAGTTTTCTAGTTTGTATTAGGGACTACCTGAAAGTCCGTGTTGGAAAGTGTAATGGGTAAGTACATGTAGCATACGTTGTTTTGTCATATGTGAATACAGTTTTGTATACATAAGTCTGTGTATCCACAGCAGCTTCAATAGCAGACCATCTCTGGATGGCTTTCCTGGGTATAGATTTCCAAAATGTGGTTATCATTTTCAAAGTAAGTAATACTTGTCATCCATTAGCATGAAACCTCTTTCAAGCATGTTGTTGCCATTTTAGTGGTGGATGTTATAATGCAGAACTAGGATCCTGGAGTCAACCAATTAAACTAAATTTATAATGCATCCCCCCACTCCCCTGGTTCTGATCAGCTGTTCCTGAATGTCGTAGACATGGGTAGCAGCTTTGCTTTTTCATCACCCAGTCTTGCAGGTCTGCAGTCATCTCTGATTTCTCCTCCCTCACTTCTTACTTCTGTCTACCTGCAAGGCACAGCTGGCACAGCTGGGCTTTATTCATTTTTAAAATGTAATCCCCCCTTGTTCTTTAGATTCTTCTCTGTGCTCTCTTGTGCCAGGCCACAGGTTATGCACGCTCTCTCACTCTCTCTCTCGTTCTACTACTGCATTTTCTTTTCTCTTACCTCCTTCCAGTTTGCATCTAGTTCTTTGATTATCCTTATTTAGGCTAAAGGAGTTCACGACCACCCTAGGCCAGAGAGTAAATTGGAGGCAGAGGCAAGGCGAAGTGCAATTAAGAAGCAAATATCCTCTTCTCACCATTCCCAGAAAAAGAGACCTCTAAACTCAGAGGTAAGTCAAGATTTTCAGTCAATTAGAGAGGTGTCAGAGATGCATACTGGGAAGCCCAAGGCAAAACAAAGCTTTATACCATGCTACAGCTGTTTGCTTGGGACTGAAATGAGCAATAGTGCAACTGTCAGGATGTGTATGTGGGTGGTATCCATTCCCAAATCTCAAAGATCTCATCCTTTCCAGGTGGGAAAATACCATGATAGCAGTGGTTACGTCAATAACATGCAGAATCTGCCCTGCATGGATGGCCCAGAAAGAGTCAGCATCATCACAGACACCAGTTTTTCAATTCCAACTCAGTCTTACCCCTGGCCACAAAACGCTGACCTCTACAAAGCGCCTTATGACTCAGCCAGCTTCCAAGAGGATCAGCTATCACCATACCAGAAGTGCCCCAATCCAAGGATCTATGTGCCTAGAGCGTGCAGCTATGAGTTTGGAGTTCCTACTTTTATAAGCTCCACTGCTTACCCATCATTATACAAAGATCTAACAAATCCTCCCACTGATGCTGACCCCATCAATTTGAATGGATCTCACTATAGTTCTTTGGCCAGCAATGACAAGAGCTTTGATAATACTGGTAGGCATTACGGATTGAAACCAGTCTGGGGGAAAACTGCCAGCAGAGAAAGGAGCGACTATGGTCAGATGCAAACAAGGGCTAACCACCCTTATTACGGTGGTGAGTACCCCAGCAGGTATGGTACCAGCCCCTCTCCCATAGCCCCACCGTTACAAACTGTCATCACGACTACCACAAAAGTGTCCTACCGGGCCTACAAGCCATCTGCGCTGAAATGCAGCAACAACCTCTGCGATATGAACAACCTTCAGAGCTATACCCACGTGGCTGAAAACGTCTCAGGCGCTATCTATTCAGGGATGAAGAATCAGGAAGATTTTGGGATGATCAAGTCAGCGTTGCTCTACCAGCATGATGCAATCCCTGCAAAGGCCGAACCAGCCGAGAACGTGGAGACCTATCGGTATGGGCTACCACTGGGGAACAGCTACGCTGAGCATGAAGGACAGGACTTAAGGTTTGAAAGTGCTGAATATTGGCTAAACACTGCATAAATGACAGCAGAATGATTAACTCAAACTGGGAAATAAATGCGTGACTGCACTGACCGTATACATGACTTGGGAATTGAGGAGAAGTGAGGAAGCAGTGTGTTACAACAACTTATCCCCCAGATAAGTTGTTTCTTGCCTTTCTGGCACTGAGCGAAGCATATTGCCCACAAAATTTCAATATTAGTAAATAGTATGAGATGTCCAGCCCCAAGCAGGAGAAGGTTGTGCAGGGGCACAGCACCTGTGGAAGCAAATGGCCTCTGCTGGAGGCTGCGATCTGCTTACAGCCACCAGCCCTGCCAAAGGCTGCGGGCTTGGAGGGGGACGGCAGTAAAGAAAATGGTTCCCAGGGAATGGGAAAAGATGAGGAAGGAGGTGTA
This sequence comes from Aythya ferina, assembly GCF_964211825.1. Taxonomy (NCBI): domain Eukaryota; kingdom Metazoa; phylum Chordata; class Aves; order Anseriformes; family Anatidae; genus Aythya; species Aythya ferina. The sequence goes on from NC_140297.1 coordinate 69,192,142, forward strand.
GACTGCGGTCAATGGAAAGAAGAGACAGTAAGGCAACTTGCAGGATAATCCACCTGAGTGATCCATTCACCTGCCACAATCCTGATGAATAGAAGAACTAATTGTCTTTTTCTGAAAAAAGAAATGATAAACCTTCATGGAAACTGCTATTTTGTTTGACGGCAGCAGGCCAGTGTGAATGCACCTTCCTGGTTACTGTTCTTCTCTCTGCTTCACCATTAAGTCTTTCTTTCCTCCAAGGGATTTCTCCTAGCACTTTTTTTTCCTCTCTGCAATCAACCTCCCATGACAGCGGTGGTCTACTGGGAATGAAGCAACTGACAAAATGAGAGGCCAAAAAACAATTTCCAGAGACCCTGAGCTAAACAGAAAAGGTTGCATCCCCAGGTTCTCAGATAATTGAATTAATTCTCCAATGGGCACAAAATAAATACTGCTGGTTTAAATGTTATGTATTTTGGAAGCTGTATAGTGCTGTGTAACAAAAACCATACCTAAACAGTGTATGCCTAGCAAGAAAGCTATGTAGGCTGGGGTTTGGTCAGGGTGACAGCATTTATTATTAATATTAGTTACCAAGTATTTTAACTTTTTGGATGCTCAAATATTTTGGAAAAATCTGTTTTTATTACGTGTTGGCTATGTTTTATGTAACAGCCTGCTACTGTGTGCTTTTAATAAATATGCGTTTAAAAACAAGATAACATAAACTAACATGAGCAGCTGGTTAGTTGGCTTCGACACGCAGAACCTTGTAGTGCTGTCATAAATCAGTAACTAAATCTTATTTGTAAAACATGGTGTACAAACTCTTGGGTTTTTAAAAAAGTCATACATCTTTCGAGGTCCCTTCCAACCCCTTCAATTCTGTGATTATGAGTATTTCTTTCTTTAAGTTTGTACTTTTATGAAAAAAATATATGCACAGCATCCTGTTCCAGTAGTGGGTGGTTGTTCAGCATTTTGAAAACTCAGGCCTCTTGCAACTGGAATTTATCAAAAGACTAAATTATCGTATCTGTCAAACTTGCATTGACTTGTAATATATTTGCTGTCTACCTCACTGGGCTCATTTAAAATTTTATGTCCATTCTTCCAGGGGCTTTAGATTACAGAAAAGAACCGATTCAGGTGAGCAATGTCAGTTTGGTAATTAGCCCACATACTAAGCTAAGAAAATAACAAGTAACCACCCAGAAAGGCTGAGCCAAAATTTGAGCTTGTAAGTATATAATGCTATCCCTGTACACAGAACTGAGATTTTTCTTCTGTACTCCAAAATATATTGAGTCATTTGGGCTGTAGAATAAAAAATAAGATATAAAGCCTTCTAAACTTAAAAGGAGAAAAAAAAATAAAGTGAGGCAAATTGACTAAAAAAGCTGAGATAAGATTCACAGCAGATCCCAAACTTCATGAAAATCTTAAACAAAGATGTAAACTGCTCCATTTTGTATTGATTTTAGAGAAATTAGACCGCTGCAACTTACACTTTGAATGTGTTAAAATGCTAGGATAGGCTGTGGGGATTTTGTGCTGTTAATATGCTGGTATCAAGTTTGTTGCTGTACCCATATGCTTAAATTGTTACGCTATGCTCTTGAAATGCTTCCTTTTAAGCAGAACTTGGCTGCATTTTCTCAACTGATGTACCACCTGTGTTAGGATGCTACTTTTTAGGTGTGGACTCCTGTCTAATAAATGCAACAGCTGTTTAACACGGTACAAAGATATGGTAGCAATTACCTCACCACATCCACTCGAGCAAATAAAAAATCCCTGAAGGTTATTGCAGCCTTTCTCTACACTGACACCAGTGCCTTTTGTGCACAAGCATCTGCAACAACCTGTCTGTTCAATAACCTTTGTGGTTAAAATATCAGATGGATACAATCTAGTGCAGCACATAGTTTTCTCTCCAAAATATAGCAATTTAAAAGCAATGTTAGCTTCTGTGCTCACACAAAAAAAGCTGAAATCAAATGTCTCTGCTGTTTTATATAGCTGCAGAATTATCTTTAAAAGCGTGCTTCCCAGGCAAAGCAGCATCCTTGAAGAAAGATGTGCTCCTTTCAGTCCTTGAGTAGCTGTTTTTCCATTCATCGTACCATTCAGATGTGGTTTCTGGCCCTTCCTCGAGCACATGAGAGGAGTGCAGGGGCCACCCGCATCCTGTGCCATGGCAGGCATCCTCACCTAGCAAATTCCAGTTGTCACAGCAAAGCTGAGGAGTGGAAAAAATGTGCTTTCAGAGCTCAGCCACCTGTGGCTCCGGCTTCGTATGGACAACAAGGGCCCTACTGAGGCGGAGCACCAGCTGTCCCCAGGCTGAGGATGCCCTTTATACTCAAAAAAGCAGCCTTTCAATGGCAAGGTTTAAAAGCAGAAGTGTGTTGAATGGATCCCTTCCAGAGACAAGAGGCTTCTCGATGATGTTTCTCAACATGTGTACCTGCCAGGTGTGGCCATGTGTCACAGACCCGATGTGGGCACCTGTATGTGGGCAATGCCACCTGGTCCCCTCTGCTGCTACCCCCTGCCCTCAGTAGCAGGTCCTGCTAAGGGGACAGACCCTGGGAGCCCAGCATTTTGGGTCTGCTGAGCTCACTGGTGTCTCTACTCCTCTGGGGAGGTCTTCATGATCTTTGTGGACAGAGGCAAGTGTTCCTCTGAGCTCTATGGATGGGAAACAGTCTGGAGACAGTGATGATACAGCAGAGCAGAATATGATTTCTAAGCCTACTTTTTACTTTTTTTTTTTTTTTTTTTTGGGGGGGGGGGAGGGAGGTGGAGGGAGGTGTCTGGATTTTTTTTTTTTTTCATGTTATTTGTTTGTTTTGCTCTGTTTTTTAGTCTTTTTGAGTTATCTAATCCACCTGAGCTACTCCTATTCACAAAGATGGATAACACCTCTTAAGACAGACTATTTAGCAGGAGACACGGTGCACTTCTGGAGGTGCAGGAGGCCTTCTAAAAAGATGAATCACGGGTTTTGTGCCACTCCTACTGTGCTCAGTGTCAGTCACATGCAGAAAAAGCGGAGAACTGTGACCTTCAGCGTTGTGTAGTTCCTCCTAAGACACAGGGTGAAAAGTCAGTCCAGGTGTGTTAAAACCCATCTGCCTGAGAACTGACAAGAGCAGAGAATGGTGTTGTCCCGTGTCTGGACAACTGCCTGAGGTCTTCTAGACACATAAAGTAAGTATCTGCCCATCGCTCTCGAACAAAGGAAGGGCAGATCAGTTGCTGTTTATGTAGTGCTATGGTTAGGATTGTGCAAAATAGAGAGCACATTTCAACATGACACCTCCACAAGCTTGCAGGAGCCCGCATGCAAGACAGAGATCAGGGGGATGATACAGGTGTGAAAAAACATCACAAAGAAATGTTGCTCATTTGGATCAAACTCATTCAAAGCAACAGCAACCAAATAAAGTTCACACAACCCCTATTAACTTCTACATACCTGCTGTCACTTGTTGTACTGCCAGTTGTGAGGAGCTGGTTTCAGGTGCTTATGCTGGCATTTTAGCAAAGCACTGATACCTTTATGGGCCGCAGCCAAAGAGGGTTCTTTCAACAGAAAATTAGTAGAGGGTCTGCTAATCTTGTTGTGTAAAATGAGCAGGCAAGCAGGTGCACCAGGATCTTCTCAGAGGTCCTTCTGCAGGACTCGCAAACACCCCTGCCGTTCCAGCCTGATGGCTTTCCTTCGTTTTCGTGCTTCACAGAAAGAGCAAAGCCCAGCACTTCTCTTAATGCCTTTGTGACAAAATGAGGGGTTAAGTGACTGGGCTGCAGTGCTTGCCATATAGCTCTGAAGCATGTTGCAGTTTGTCATAACTACAGTGCAGTCTTCCCACCTCCATGCATCAGGGAGCATTACAGAAACCACTGGCAATCAGCAGGTGCAGGACAGCACTAACAGAATTTAGACTCAATTGCTGCACCTCTGCAAAACTAGTATTGAAATTATTTATATATCAGTCTTGACTTTTGGTTGCTTCCCAGCACTCACCACTCCCATCCTCTGTGTCCCACTATTTGGAGTTTATTTCAAGCAGAGGAAAAAACACACTCATGTTTCTTATTTTGAGAGGCTTTTTTTTTTTTTTTTTTTCCCCATAATGCAGAAGCAAACGGAAGAGCAGCTTTCTGAAACAGCAGGTAATTCCTGGTATGAGATCAAACTCAGAAAATTAGCTATGCCCATGCGCTTATGTCCCCGCAGAGAAGTGACAACACTTTGCAAAACACAGCTGATGTCACTGAACCATGGCCCAAGTTTTGCCTGTGGGGTGACGCTGCTTTCACACTCCTCATGTCCAGGTCTCATCTTTGCACTTCATTGTACTCAGGAGGCACCTCTGATGTTTTTACTTCAGTAAAGGAAAGGGACATATTCTGTTTCTGGAAAAAAGAAAAAAAAAAAATATATATATATATATATATTAATCCTTGTGCTGTCATTTCAACAAACTGTTCGAGTTGCTGAGTCCTCTAGGCTCCAAAGTGCTGCTTCCCACAGCCTCCTGTTCTGCACAGCTGACTAAAGGCAGAAGCAATTCATCTGTCAGCAGTGCTTGACCTCATCACCACCCTGGCCATTGACAAACAGGAGAAAAAAAGTGTAACTGGGACAGCTTCCCCTTTTTGCTGACAGCCTGGTGAAGCTGAGCAAATCTGAACTTCTACACCATTTCTCTGCCTCTCCCTCCAAAGTATCTCTTGTAGTTACCATGTTGTCTCTTCTTCTTGGCCCTTGACCTCAAAAAGCATTTAAAGAATAGGAAGCTTTGAGCTTTAAAGCTTCAGGCGAGACCTCACTCTCAAAACTACCCATTGGCTCAGACACTAAATACACATATTTTTTTAATCGTGTCTTCTGTACACGGAAAATTATGGAAATTTATGGAAATTTATGTTATAAAGGACTACTAAGAAACGGCATGGAGAAACACTCTTTACTTAGGTAAATGATAGGACAAGGTGGAATAGTCTTAAACTAAAAGAGGATAGATTTAGATTAGACATTAGGAGGAAATTCTTCCCTGTAAGGTTAGCAAGGCACTGAAACACGTCGCTCAGAGAAGCTGTGGATCACAGAATCACAGAATCATCTAGGTTGGAAGAGATCTCCAAGACCACCTAGTCCAACCTCTGACCTAACACTAACAAATCCTCCACTAAACCATATCACTAAGCTCTACATCTAAACGTCTTTTAAAGACCTCCAGGGATGGTGACTCAACCACTTCCCCAGGCAGCCCATTCCAATGCCTCACAACCCTTTCAGTAAAGAAGTTCTTCCTAATATCCAACCTAAACCTCCCATGGTACAACTTTAGCCCATTTCCCCTCGTCCTGTCACCAGGCACATGGGAGAATAGACCAATCCCCACCTCACTAAAACCTCCTGTAAGGTACCTGTAGAGAGCGATAAGGTCACCCCTGAGCCTCTGCTTCACCAGGCTGAACAACCCCAGCTCCCTCAGATGCTCCTTGTAAGACTTGTTCTCCAGACCCCTCACCAGCTTCGCTGCCATTCTCTGGTGTCGTGGTTTAACCCGGCCAGCAGCTAAACACCACGCAGCCGTTCGCTCACCCTCCCCCTCCCTCTCTGGGACGGGGGAGAGAAATGGAAAGTGAAGCCTGTGAGTTGAGATAAAGACAGTTTAATAAGACAGGAAAATAATAATAACAATAATAATAATAATAATAATAATAATACAATGGTGATAATAGTACTACTACTAATAATATGTACAAACAAGTGATGCACAATGCAATTGCTCACCACCTGCTGACCGATGCCCAGCCTAACCCCGAGCAGTCCGGCCCCCTCCCCCGGCTAGCCACCCCTATATATTGTTTAGCATGACATCAGATGGTATGGAATACCCCTTTGGCTAGTTTGGGTCACCTGTCCTGGGTCTGTCCCCTCCCAGCTCTTACTGCACCCCCAGCCTGCCTGTTGGCAGGACAGAGCAAAAGGCTGAGATGTCCTTGGCTTGGTATAAGCACTGCTCTGCAACAATTAAAACATCGGGGTGTTATCAGCACTCTTCTCATCCCAAGCCAAAACACAGCATTCCACCAGCTACTAGGAAGAAAATTCTGTTCTAACTGAAACCAGGACATCTGGACATGGTCGAGCACCTCGATGCCCTTCTTGTAGTGAGGGGCCCAAACCTGAACACAGTACTCTTGGTGCAGCCTCACCAGAGCCGAGTACAGGGGGACAAGGGGACAATCACTTCCCTAGACCTGCTGGCCACACTGTTTCTTATACAAGCCAGGATGCTGTTGGCCTTCTTGGCCACCTGAGCACACTGCTGGCTCATATTCAGCCGACTATCAACCAATACTCCCAGGTCCTTCTCTGCCAGGCAGCTTTCCAACCACTCCTCTCCCAGCCTGTAGCTCTGCTTGGGGTTGTTGTGCCCCAGCACAGGACCCGTCACTTGGCCTTGTTGAACTTCATGCAGTTGGCCTCAGCCCATTGGTCCAGCCTATCCAGATCCTCCTGAGGAGCCTTCCTTCCCTCGTGCAGATCGACACACATGCTTAACTTGGGGTTGTCTGCAAACTTACTGAGGATGCACTCGATCGTGCAATGAGGAAGGCCAAGGCCTGGTTAGAATGAAATTTAGCAACAGACATCAAGGACAACAGGAAGGGCTTCTTCAAATACATCAGCAGCAAAAGGAAATCTTAAGAAAATATGGGTGCACTGCTAAATGAGGTGAGTGCCTTGGTTATAGCAGATACAGAGAAGGCAGAGTTACTGAATGCCTTCTTACGTTCATTCTTCACTGCTAAGGCTAGCCCTCATGCAGTACTGAGCCCAGAAACAAGAGAGAAAATGTGGAGAGAGGAAGACTTTCCCCTGGTTGAAGAGGACTGGGGTAGAGGTTATTTAGGGAAGCTAGACACCCACAGGTCTATGGGCCCAGATGGGATGCACCCAAGTGTGCTGAGGGAGCTGGTGAATGTGATTGCTGGGCCACTTTCCATCATCTATCAGCAGAACGGTCCTGGATGACTGGAGACTTGCTAATATGATGCCCATCTCTAAGAAGGGTCATAAGAAGGAACTGGGCAACTACAAGCCTAATCTCGGTGCCAGGAAAAGGGATGGAACAGGTCGTCTTGAATGCAATCACGCAATGTATACAGGAGCACTGGGGGATCAGGCCCAGCCAGCATGGGTTCATGAAAGGCAAGTTCTGCCTGACCAACCTCATCTCCTTTTATGACTGGGTGACCCGCCTGGTGGATGAGGGAAAGGCTGTTGATGTAGTCTACTTAGACTTCAACAAAGCCTTTGATACAGTCACAGTCTCTCACAGTGTTCTGGAGAAGCTGGAGACCCATGGCTTGGACAGGTACACTCTGCTGGCTTAAAAGCTGGCTGGACAGCTGGGCCCAGAGAGTGGTGGTGAATGGAGTGAAATCCACAGCGTCCTGGCTTGTATCAGGAATAGTGTAGCCAGCAGGACCAGAGAGGTGATCGTCCCCTTGTATTCTGCTCTGGTGAGGCCGCACCTCGAGCATTGTGTAAAGTTTTGGGCCCCTCACTACATGAAGGACATCGTGGCCCTGAAGCATGTCAAGTGAAGGACTAGGAATATGGTGAAGGGCCTGGAGCTCAAGTCATGTGAGGAGCAGCTGAGGGAACTGGGGTTGTTCAGTCTGGAGAAGTGGAAGCTCAGGGGAGACCTTGTTGCTCTCTACAACTACCTGAAAGGAAGGTGCAGGGAGCTGGTGGTCGGCCTCTTCTCACAGGTAACTAGTGATAGGACTAGAGGGAACGGCCTCAAATTGCACCGGGGGAGGTTCAGGTTGGTAATGAGGAGACATTTCTGCTCAGAAAGAGCAGTCAGGCATTGGGACGGGTTGCCCAGGGAGGTGGTGGGGTCACCGTCCCTGGGGGTGTTCAAGGAAAGGCTGGACCTGGTCATTAGGGACATGATTTAGTGGGTGATAGTGTCGGCAGGGCGATACTTGGGCCAGATGACCTCGGAGAACTCTCCCACCACTAACAACCCTTCCCCTCCATGCCCCTGCAGCCACGCAGGCGCGCTGCCCGCTCTCCCTCCTGTCCCCTCCCCGGAGCGGGCAGGTCCCGCCCAGCGCCGCGGCGTCGCCCCGGCGACGCGTTAGCGCGGCCCGGCGGCTGCTGGCTGCTGCGGCTCCCGGGCGCAGGTGGGTGGCACTGCCCCTGGCGCACTCGCCCCGCCGCCGCGGTGGGCCGCGTCCCGTGCGCTGCTTTTGTTGCGGGTTTGGCCTTTCTGAGTTTCTTCGTTAGTTTTTGTAGCCGGCTGTGCGCGCAGCTCAGAGGTGCTCGCTAACGCGTAATTCAGGTACAGCAGAAGCCCTGGAAACGCAGAGAGCGGTGCAACTTTCCAGGACTCGTTTTGGAGAATTAGGAAGCGGGTGTTCCTTATTAACAGCGCTGGGTAAGCGGGGGATGATTCCGCCCAGCGCGTACACCTGATCGAGACAACGAGGACGTATCTGTGGTACGGTGATAGACATACCCACGCGTTTTGCCGAGACAGGGCAGGATTTATGTTACTGGTTTCTGAGGCCAGCTATCGTAGCGTCCCTCCTCCTTTCGCCTGCGCACTGCCCTCTGGCGGTGGCACTTTGGGGCCTTTCCGATGAAGGTTTGTAGCCTCCTTCCCCTGGGACTTCGCTCCTTTCCCCGTTGCGCGTGCTCTGTGGTTGTTTAGCACTTCGGCAGCTTTGCTTTTTTCCAGCTCAGCCAACTCAGTTGTCTGAGTTCTACTTTGGGGCACCGTGTGCCTTCTTCAGGCTTGATTTTGTGGCTAGAGCTGAGCCTTGTTGCGTAAGGCTGATAACAACAGTTGAACAGTTTGAGCAATCCCTTCGGCTTGCTGTGTTAAATATTTTGCATTTTATACTTGTTGTTTCACCCTGATACTTTGCCATTATTAATTACCTTTGAAAATGGAATATCTACATTCATTTAAGGTTAGTGCTGTTGCATAAAGTAATAAAACACCAGAAATACAGGAAAAGTAAAAATGAGCTTAGAATATTGAGTAGTTCTACATTTACACAAATGACCAGATTCTGTGGCTCTGCTGCATCTGTCCTCTGTTTGTCCCCTGCTTTCATCCCTCTTTAATCCCATGTGAGGAGCTTATGGACAGTGTGTCAGTAAGGGTGTAAAACAATAGGATTTCTGTTGTCAGTTTGGTAGAAGAGACCATTATAACAATTTTACATTTTAGAGCTTCAGGCGAGTGAGGAAATGATACCACATAAGTGTTGAAATACCAAAGGACATGTCAGAGGCCTGCAGTACCAAGTAAAGATAGATTGGGTCTTCCCCGGGCTGGTACAAAAGAGAAGAGCCTGGAGTCAAGTGTGATACACTTGGCTGGCTTTTTTCCACTGCGTTTGGTTAGTTTTCAGTTGGTGATGTCTCACTGTGAGTTGCCTCCTTTCCATCTTTTTGTTGACTGAAAGTACTCGAGGAAACTTGTTCACAAGAGTCATTTGTGAGGTGGCCTGGTCTGCATCTGTGGTGTTGAGTGTGTGTGGCATGTATGACAGTACATACATTCATACAAGATACATAAGGAAAGGAATAAGGCAATAAAGTATTTGCCAGATCAGACAAAATGCATGCTTATTATGCCTGAGATGTGTTACATTACGTAGGAATTTTGGAGGGAAGAAGTGATTTATGTGCTGCTGTTCCCAGTGCACATGCTGAAACAATAGGAAGAATTGGCCGAACAGAGTAATTGTAAAAGCAAGTGATTAATTTATAAACCTAAATAGTTTTGGAACGCAGGCAGGATTTAGGCACCAAAATCAGAGGACTTAAAGGTCAAAACCTGAGGTGTGTATCTAGATCTGGGTCTTTGTTTTTTACAAATGCAGAGTTTTCTTTCTTAGTATTTAGTTCACTTTGTTAGAGAGCAGAAAGTTGGGCATGAAATGTAGATACATATGTGAGTTCTAATGTATACAGCTCCAGGCTAGGGCCATCTTTGACAGATACTGTGGAATTCCCCCTGAAAACCATGTCCTAAGGAGCCACAGTTAGGTTTGTTTTAACAGAGAAGTGCAGTTACATTTAACTCCTACATTTAACTTCACTACAATACATGGTTGCTTTAGAGGCTGATACTGTTTTAAAATGTGTATTAGAATATCTTAAGGAAGTTTGTGTGTGTGTGTGTATACAACCTTACAATCAGAAAATAGCAAGAGATGACGAGCTAGTATGTGTCAGCTTGATCATCTGCTTTTTACTGCAGCCAACAAATGGTCTCCTTGAAGAAATAGCACTCAAGGTATTAGAGTGCATGTAGGAACTTTGGGGAATAAGACAAAAAGCTGAATTGTGAGAAACACAGTAGGCAGAAAATATATGTCTGCATTTTAAGTTGGATTAATATGAAGACGTAATTTTAATTGTCTATGATTGTAAGTTTCTGTTTGTGTATGTGTGTTTTTTGTTTTTTGTTTGTTTGTGTTTTGTTGTTGTTGTTTTGTTTGTTTTTGTTTTACTTTGCTATAGAATATACTCTTAACCAGTGACCTCACTTTATGGTAGAAATGGCTTTTTTTCTGGGATGGATACAAATTTTTTTTATATTTCTTACTGCCAAACTGGTTGTTGTCTGGTGCAAAGATTATAAACTGAGGTTGTCCACAGGGCCATTCATTACTGGCATCACAACAGCTAGTGCAAGATTCCTTCCCAGTAACAGAAGCACCAGCAAGTAACGAGGTGCATGTTACGACTTCTCTGGTTAAGCAGCATTTCAGGTAACAACAGCTCAGAAACATCAGTGCACAGTCCACACAGATGCTTCTTTTATGCAGCAGACTTCTGCTCTAGCATGCTGTGTTCACACTCCTAAGGGACCAGTTTCATTGTTGCATTTTGCCAGACCTGTAAATCTCAAGCCTGAGATTTGTTACTGGCTGAATTTGAGCTCCTTAATCTGTTTGGACAGCCTTACCAGCCTGTAGCTAATTCTGGCATAAGCATAAGGACTACAAAGCTGCATGCTGAATTCTGCATCTCCTACAGAGGTAGGTTGTCAGTGAATGTCAGCTGATTCGAGTGTTTTTTCGAATTTTCAGACAGCAGAGGCAAAAGATAGAGCTAATGCTGGAATTTGTTTAGCAGCAGGTGGTTTGTTTGCATTTAAGCATTTGTGTTACAGAGAATGAAAGCTGCAGTGAGCAGTTGTTAGATTTTCCTAGGACTATGTAAATAAATTAATGATTGCTGGGCGTTTGTCTAAATGCCTCAGTATTGGCTTTAAGGATTATGTCTTGGAGGCAGCCAGAGCTGAGGTTAGAGTTAGGATTTGTGAATAGGACCCACGGGAACATTCCTAACTCTTAAACACTGGTGACATAGTATTGTGTATCACGAAAGCTAGAGTTATGATTCAAGTTTGGACTGGGGTTCAAATTAAGATTTACATAAATTTGAAGAATCAGCATTGTTTGATGTGCTTTCTTTTCCAAATGAAAATTCAGATCAAGTCTTACATACCAATGCATGTGAGCTCTATACTTACTTATGCAGGCCTTGTGAAATTGAAGAATAAATTTAGATCTTCAACCATTACTGTGCCGAACCCTAGCTGTGGGTCCAAGAATTCTGTGAATTTAAGAGTGAGATATTCGAGTAAATTTAGAAGAACTCAATTTACCTTGGCAACAAATGCTGTGTTTATCTTGCTTTCTCATGTCCTTTCCTCACTAACTTTAAGCGAGCCTGCTTGCACTTCCCATCCATAATGCGGCATTCAGACCAGCAAGCACCAGTCCTGGATTTACCGTAGCACCCTGTGCAAGATTTGGGTTCTGTTGCCTGTGTTCCCAAACGTCAGTCCTGCCGTTGCTGCAGATTAGGAACCTACCTCTGCTTGCAAATTAGGGAGATCCATCAGAGGACGCCAGCCTTAAACATGCTTCTGTGGTTCTAGGGGATTATGGCAGTAATCTCCACTCTTCACTGCTTACTCTAACCCTAATCCTAGACTAGGCACCTCCTGTGGCTTGAAGGATTGAAAAGAACTACTTATATTGAAGCGTTCTATTTAAGGAACGCATAAAGGTATGGAGTTATTATTCTTAGATACAAATTGTACAATGACTTTGCCTAAAATACTGTGAAATTATATATTTATCTATTCTCTCTCTCTTTTTTTTTTTTTTTTTTTTTTTTTTTTTGAAGTATCAGTTGAGAATGGCCATGCTCTTCTCTCTCTCAAACTTTATATCTGCATCTCAAAATTTGGAGGAGACTAGTGACTATCCTGCACAGTTATGAGAAGACATCCAGCAACCTAAAGCAGCCTGGAAGAGGAGTTCTCTAAGAAAACCAAAAAGCACAAAATCCTTTAAGACATCCTTTAAAACATTTAGAATTTTATAAGCTTTTGGCTACCCTGGTCTTCAAAAAATAATTAAAAAATATGAACCGTTACACAATCATGAAGCAACTAGGTGATGGCACCTATGGCAGTGTGTTGATGGGAAAGAGCAACGAGTCAGGAGAACTTGTGGCTATCAAACGGTATGTAACATCTAAATTCAGTAGATACTTGCACAAGCTGAACATTTTCACTCCTGCTGACTTTGCTGTCTGCTGTGTACAATAAAAAAGAACGTCTCTTTTTATGGAAATGAACATAAAATCTATTTTATTTATGTAATTCAGATGCCTAATTGAGAGTGGGTCAGGCTCCTAAGCTGGTGTGTCAACAGTGAGACACATCAGTTTGTATAACTTGGCATATTGGCATATGAAATTACATGCTGCCTTTATTCAGTTAGTATGTGCTTCCTTGTAAAGTGTTGCTAGGTTTTTGTTTTGTTTTTACACCAAGGGAAAAAACAAACAATGTGCAGGGGGTTGTTTAGGGAGTTCTTATATTTATATGAATTGTAAAAATTGGCAACAACCTTCTTAATGGGTAGATGTGAAATACCTCTCCACTCCCCAAATCTTTTTACATACTACATAAGTGTCAGATACTACTACAGCGATAAATAGCAGGTAATAGTCTGGTCAGATAAATATAAGGTATCTCCTTGGAGCTAACAAAGTTGTGTTATGCGTATCCATCAGCATTGCTATACTTCTTTAAAAAGATTATCGCAAAACAACAAAAATCACATTAGAGGAGTGAGAATGCTCCCTACAGAATTACAAGCAAGATCCAAGACATACGTACTAAAAACTGTAGATTGCTGAGATTTTTTTTCCTCCTTTTATGGATTTATCTTATGTCCTTTTATGGAGATATCTTTCTGAAAAGATAATTTTAAAGAGTTATCTGCAAAGTAAAAGCTGCAGAAGGGTAATTGGAATGTAATTGATTCTTTTTTGTTGTTTGTTTTGAGAATTTCTGAGAGTGTTAGCTTTCTCCATATTCTGCTAGTACTGTTGCCTGTTTGTAATATGAATCTATACCCAAAGGAAAATCTCTGATTTGATTATTTTTGTGATTTTATTATTATTATTATTGTTGTTGTTGTTGTTGTTGTTATTGTTGTTATTATTGTTTAGAAACAAAACCAACCATTTTCACTATTTCGAGACTTGGAATTTTTTTGTGTGACTGTCAAGTTTGGGATTTGGGGAAGGAACAGTTTTGGTTGAAAATTCATTTATTTTAAATGAAATCTTAGTTTTATATAGTTTCACTCTAGGAGCTGGAACTTTACAAAAACACAATAAACAATATGACATTAACAACTCAGTGCCAAAATCTGAGCAACACTTAATTATCCTTATTTGTATCTAAGACTTCTGAATAAATGTATTATACAACTATATGTAGTGGTTAGTTTAGAGATTATTGTATTTATGTATGGGTATTGCTTGGAAAAAATGAAACAATTTCTATTCACTATTTAGTATTTTTGAACAGGCTTGTAAAAAAGACTGATCAAGTCAGATGGCTAATTATAATTTTAGGCAGTTAAGATACTTCACAGATTTCAAAAGTATCATTTACTTATTTTCCTAGAATGTGCAAGGTAGGCACGAGGAAGTGATTTTTCTTGTTTTAAAATCCATGCTTTATGTGCTGTGTCTCTGTTGCTTTCCTCTTTATTAAGGGCACAATTCAAATGATACAACAGGAATCTGTGTCCCTGATGCTTTTAGAAATACCTTTGTAGTATCGTGGTCTCTGGTTATCTACTCTGCTAGACATGTTTGCAGTGATTAATCATCAAGCACGTTAATTTCTAGTACATGTAAGACTTGAGTTTACTTTGATGTTGCTGAAGAGTAGTATAAAATGTTTTAAATTTGGTTCAAAATACAGCTAGTGCTATATTCAGGAAAAAAAGAAAAAAACAACATCCTGGTTTGCTCTAAAAGTATTCTGTGCTACTCACTGAAGATACTTTTTCTCTGACCTTATTTCAGAATGAAAAGAAAGTTCTACTCATGGGATGAATGCATGAATTTGAGAGAAGTCAAGGTAAAATGGCAGACATACCACATTTAAAAATGTTTGGTTAGGTTTTCCTGAAAGAGAAGGGCATCTACCATGTCCTAATAAGGCCAAACTTAGTGAACTCTTTAAATGGGGTGACAGGTTCCACAAAGCCACGAACTGATGGCACTCCGAGAGCTGCTTCTGCTTTGCAGAATATCCTGCCATTCTCAAGCTGTAGCCATGTCTTGTAGCCAAGCCTCTTGTCTTTGAGAAAAGATGATGGATTTGATTTGCTTTTGTGGGTGTGTTTTAGCAGTCTGCTCTTGCACTTTATTGATGGATTTCCAGTCCATCCAGTATATCTAGTCCTCATATCTTTTCTTTGGGGCATCTGTAGAAAGCACCAGGAGTTTTGGCTAGCCAAGTGATAGAATAAAGCCTGGCACATGAAAACCTGGGCTAAAATTTCAAGTCACCCCATGTTTCAAGCATCTAATTTTTTGTAAATATGAAACTCCCTAACAGAGGAATTAGGTATCTATAAATTAGGTTTCACTAGATTTATAATTTAGGTACTGGAAATTGCATATATCTCCAAAAAGAAAACCTATAAGGGAGTATACTTGTTCATGAAATTTTCATTAAAAAATGCTGGGTTGTCTTACTGAGTTCTGTAAGCAAAAGCTGTTACATGTTCAGAACTATCTTTCAGCGTAGGCATTTAGGTTTTTTTATTCTTCATCTCAGTTATGATATCCCTAGAAATGGAAGTTTTAAACTGCTACTAATATGCTGTTTTTGTTTTGAAATTACTGTAAAATGCTGTTTCCTTGTTCTTAGACACAAAGAGAGTTTACAAGATAAATACAGGCTTCCAGACAGACTTGTTTTGTAAATTCCTTCCAATAAACTTTTACATATTACAGGCTTAGCTCAGATAAGGAATCAAAGCCACTGTCAAGTTATCTGAAACCGTTTTGGCTCTTTTACAGTCTCTGAAGAAGCTAAATCATGCCAATGTAATAAAACTGAAAGAAGTCATACGAGAAAATGACCACCTTTACTTTGTGTTTGAATACATGAAGGAAAATCTTTATCAGTTAATGAAGGACAGGTATGTGCCTTTTAGGGAACAACTACTTTGCTATCATGCTTTCTGTAATGATTTTTATGCTATCGTGTAGAACGTGCTGCAATTCCCTCTTGCAGCCCCACTGATGTGAATAGGAGCTGCTGCACCTACTTGTGCAAGGGTAGAATTCTGCATTGCTCAGCATTGCACATTTCAATGCCTCTGGGAGAAAGTCTTTGCTCAGTTGTTAATGAGATAACTTGCATGTCTTCAGTATGTATTGAGCCAATGGAGAAATTCAAAATCCTTTCTTTTTTCTTAGTTAGCCTTCTTTAATGTATGAAGGATTGTACAAACATCATTAATTCTGCATTAATTACAGATTTGGCTTGGGGTGGTGGGGGTAGTCATCTGTGCATACACACATGCATGTTTATGAGAAAACCTTGATATGGATTGTGTGATGTTACAATCTTGGACAAACAGTATGTAGCACTATTTGTCATCACTTTCAAGGTGAACTTTAGAGTAGGACCTGCCATTTCAGTAACCGTTTTCTTTGCTGAATTCTTCCAAGTTTAATGTTTCCTTCATGCACATTTATCTCCTTATGCACAAAGCCCTTAGTTAGCTGTTAGCAAAGTTAGCACGCTGTTACCCTACAGCTGAGAAGCACTGTCCTTGGTCAGGGTTCCCTTAACGGTGCCACTGGGTAGCACACCTACTACATTGCTACATAGGGCAGTCTCTTGTTCATTCCTATACTGTGTGTGCCACATCATCTATATGGTCAGTCATGCTACAGGCCAGCCAGATTCATCTACAGGTCTGTTTTCATCTGTTCAGGACATATTGTGCAAAATGAGGAAGCATGTATATTTTGTCTTACAAAAAATACAGTGTTGTTTGTTTTTTTAATTATACAAAGTTTTTAATCTTTCTTCACAGAAACAAGTTGTTCCCTGAGTCAGTCATCAGAAACATGATGTATCAGATATTACAAGGGCTAGCTTTTATCCACAAACACGGTAGGTTTGATACTGGAGTTTAAGTATATAGTACTCTTCTAAGAAAAGAAGATAGTGCACAGTAATAGCATAAATAAAAAATATATAGCAAAGGCTATCAATTATCTCTAATAAAATTATTCCTATATGCTTCAAGTATGGTGCATTTTTAAAACAATATCTGAAGTTACGTTTTATTTTTCTATAAGCAGATGTTCTTCCTTTTTGAAAGCACTAGGTATTGTTCATACACTGTTTAGTATCAGTAGATGCCAGATGAATAAATAAGCTAAAGAAGCCTGTATGCTGTGCGTTTCTGTTTCCTCGGAGAGATCTATCCAAGAAACAATAATACCTTATAGATGGCAGTTTCTCTCATCTTCAGGCATCATAACTAATATGGTGCCCTAAGCCATAATAAATAAATAAATAACTTGCTCACTATAGAAATCCAGTCTCCTCATCAAATACAATTTGGATGTAAATATTTTGAGCTGAGACTCTTCTAGCAATTACAAGCACATTCTAAAAATGAGGTGCTGTGTGCTAGCAACAAAAACAAAAAGCTTCACAACACTTACAGATTATCATGTTTAATGTGTCTGCAACCTGCATTCTGAACTACTGGCATTAAGCTCCTTTGCATTTCAAAGGATAGTATCTTTTGCTTAACTTGCTTAACTCTCTTTAGTACTTGTCCATCACATCATATTCCTATCCCTAAAACTTTCCAAAGAGAGTAAAAAGCTCATTTAGAGTGAATTAAGCAGCAATGTTCCCAGTGATCTATGATTAGCTTTCATGTACCCTGATAAGGCCTGTTGATGGGTTGGAGAATTTTTAATTTTTTTTTAATTTACTCCATTTAGTATTATAAAATACACAAAAGTTGCTGGTTTTGTATCTTTCTGATCAAGGTCATGTATTGTTTTCTGATTTTTAGCATCCTCTTTCCCTTCCTCCTTTCTACATGTAATAAATGAGAACATTAAAATATATTAAAAACTGACACTTCTAAGTTACAGTATTAATATTTTGTTTTGAACATAAATATTTGGGAATAACAGGTATGATAAATATGAACATTTACATTTCACTGTAATAATTTCAGCCAATTATTTACAGTGGTTGCCAGTTTCTGCAGGCAGAAATTGAATGCTTTACTGTAGTAAGTGAATTTCAATCAAATTGATTTATAACATATTGTGAGCTTCAGTTAACCAGCAGAACTGATTTGCTCAGCTGCTTAGCTCCTCTGCAGGTATATAGCTGCTTAAACCACCACTAACCATTAAAGAAACTTTATGTGCCTGCTTTACTAATATTAACATTTCTGAGCAGAATTTGGATACATTTTAAATATCTATGCCTGCAAATTGTTGTCACAATGATAAATAAAATAATGAAAAATTGTTTAATTAATTCCATAAATGAAGCAAGTATCAGATGGTCAATTTGACAAAACAGTTCTGTTCTTGTTTTTCAAAAGATTTAATTCTAAATTGGTTGTTATTTGATACTGCTGCAATAGCCAATTCATATTCTACAGCATGTTAATGAATGTTTACATTTGTTAATTTAAGAATCCTTCATGTAATAATCACTGGAGGGAAAATATGTGTGTTGGGGGTGGGGTTGCTGTTAATTTATTTTTAATTTTTAAAGGGATTTTTTTTTCCAAAATAATCTTAAAGTAAAATTTGGATGTCTGTTTAAGAAATGGCTCTTGCTGTTTAAGAAATGATGACACAATTCTTCACCATTTTTTTTCTGTCTGTTTTTGTATAGGATTTTTTCATAGAGACATGAAGCCTGAAAACCTCCTTTGTATTGGTCCAGAACTTGTAAAAATAGCTGATTTTGGTTTGGCTAGAGAGCTAAGATCTCAGCCACCATATACAGATTATGTTTCTACCAGGTGGTAAGTATATCATGAAGTTAATCATTGTCTTAATTACCTTTCTCTGCTTACCATTTTAATTTATCTATTGCTTCTTTCCATCCTCATAGGTACCGTGCTCCTGAAGTTTTGCTGAGATCATCTGTTTATAGCTCACCTATTGATATGTGGGCAGTAGGCAGCATCATGGCTGAACTATACACACTAAGACCTCTTTTCCCAGGCACAAGTGAAGTAGATGAAATCTTCAAAATTTGCCAAGTATTAGGGACTCCAAAGAAGGTAAGACTTTTAGAAGAACTCATGCAATAGTATTAAAAAAAAAAAAAAAAAACACAAAAGTGAAATAAAATTATTATAAAACGTTATGTTACCTCACGTCCAGAACATACATATCAGTAGCTGTTTTAGTAAATTTCCCATGGAGTTAAGACTTTCTCAACTGTATGTCTTTCTAGACATCCATTAAGACATAGAATGCTGGACTTTTGTTGCATATTAGCATCTGTTTTATATCCTACTATTATGTGTAATCCTGCTCTACTCTATGATGAAAGCTAAATAAAATTGTTTTGTTTGGTTATTTAAAGCCATGCATGTCAAGAGAATTTAAAAATATATATATTAATTCAGTCTCTTAAGGCTTCATTTAGTTTTGCTTCAGCTGATTTGTTTTCCTTTCCTGAAACCTTAATTGTTATAGGCTGGTGCCCAGATTTTGGAGCTTGTGGAATTTATCCTGAATAAGATGAATTATGCTTTTTGTGTTTTTGAAGCATAAAAGAAACACGATCTCAAACACAAACCTGTCATATAGTATTCTTAGCAATAAGAAGTTATGGAGGGAAATGTTTTTCAATTATTTTCTGAGAGGGCTAAACAGTTTAAAATCTACAATTAGGTAATGCATGTACAAATTTATGCAATTATACTTACTTCAGTTAAAAAGTTTTTATGAAGTGGATATGTGAATGTAAAAGAACATGTCTTAAATAACCAATACTTCCGACAAGTAAGCATCAAGGTGTGTTGTTGTTCTCTATAATGACTAATATGCTTGATCCTTTGAATTACAAGTGTTATGAGTTCTTAATTTAATTGAATTAAGATGTTAGAGACATACAGAAACACAGATTAAAATGCTTCATGAAAAGGAGAGTTTGAAAGAGAAGGTAACGGATGTTTAAAAGAAAATGAATTCCTAGGAAGTGGCTCAAAACAAGTGCAAAACTAGAACATGAGAAAAACAGCACCACAGCATGGAAAAAAAGTCAAGCAAGGACTAGAAAGGAAGCCTTGAAACTAAGGTGTCTGATGAAGCTGTGAAGAGATGTCAGAATTGAATGGAGTAAAAGAGGGGAAAGAAGTTTTCCGTTAGAATATTGAGTAAGCTGGAAAAAAAAAAAAAAGAAGACAAAATAATAGAGATATATTTTGGGGAAGCAAATTGTGATAGCTAATGTAAGAGATGACAGAAGTATATCAGCACTTTGCCCATGGGAGTAAGCAGATCTTTGTGAAATAACTGACTGAACAGTCTCTAGAACTGGAGAATCATTGGTGTTTTACCAATAAAATATAAAGCATAACATTTCCTCTCCTCTACAAGGACTATCAGTGGAGAAGTGAGGAACAACAACAACAAAAAAAATAGAGTAGGTGTAGCTAGGGACATACAGAGCTTGAAGTGGTGGGAAAACATCAAAGAGAACATACTGAGAGACAGGTGCGAGTTCATGACAGAGCAGAGTGTGAAAGACCAAAGGTGGAGAGTTATATACAACATTTTGCGGAAGTTAAAATTGAGTCTAGAGGATTAAGTGCAAATTGTTAGGTGTAAAACAGTGCTCACTATGACAATTGTGCATCAGAAATAATGTGTGATAGGTAGGAGTACTTTAAGACTTGAGTTTTCAATCCAAGATACTAACTTAATTTTCTTAAGCATCTCACAAGTCTAGGATAGTAAGAATAAAGTTTTGATGTGTAGCCAGTGTAACTGCGCAAGAGAACAACACGCTAGCTTCTGGAACGTTTTCAGTGTTTTCAGCACAAACAAGTTCTTGGCATGCACAGGAGGTTTCCACGATGTGCAGCAGAGCAGCGTTGGGGTCACTGGTGTGGTTCTGTAACTTTACCAGTAGCTGAACAGAAGCATATCATGGCTGGTTGCTTGGGGAAGCAGGGAGCATTACCAGCTGAGTATTTCAGAGGAAACTGTAGCCTCTTTTAAAGACCCTAAGGGTTAGAGATGCTGTAAATCAGCCCTCTAGAATCAGGAGGCTGTAATTTAAAGCTTTGTGCCCCTCTCATCTGTTGGGCAGACTTGGGAATTTTATCTTCTTATGACAACGTTACGGTATTCTTCAGGGACATCACTGTGTAAGACGAGCATTTAAATATTATGAATTATCACAAGAAACAATGTTTTGTTAATGCTGAAGTGTTTTTCCGCATTCTGAAAAACACAAGGAGTTACTTTTATAGTATGTTTTTATAGATAAAGTTTCATAAACAGTTGTGTTTTTTTTCCAGGTATACGTTTTAATTTCTTCCATTAACCTGCAATAAGGAATTACAGGAATTATGCCCAGAAATGGTCTAATTTCAAATTGCCTTCCTTTTATTGGTTTAAATCCATAATACAATGCTTATGACTTCTGTTGGTTGGTTGGTTTGCTTGTTTTAATACTGACAGGTAACTACTTTGCTCTGTTCTATAACCCTTGGATAACATTACTACAGATACAGTTCTGTTACCTAATTCACGTATTGGTTGTGATGGTGCTCTAAGAATATCCTCTTCTAATGCAAATGTAATGACAACCTGAAAAGAAGATGAATGAAATGCATTTTCATAAGTTGAAGGTGGCAATGGCACTTTAATTCCAAATTCATTTTTTTTGAGAAATTGAAATGTTTTCTTCATTTTTCCATTGTACCATTTTCACTCTTGGTACTTCACCAGTTCAACATTTAGCCCTTGCTACTCAGTTGTAAATTGTTCCTTTTTCAGTGGGATGTCACCAGCTACAATAAAGCAGAGGTGCAGAGGAGGAGGAAATAGTTTACCTTTGTTCATTTAAATCAGCAGATAATTTTGTGACGGAATAGAATGTCACTTGAAGTCTTGAGACTTATTTTAACCAGATTTGGCTTATAATTACATTTGAGTTCTTTGATTACTGTAGACTGATAAAAGAACTAAAAAAATGTTGTTGGTCTGTGCTACAAGATTAGCAATAGCTAACAAGGTATCTTAAGACCAAACTGTCAAATCAATCTAATTTACGGTTTTAGCAGTGTAGCAAGCTTTGTGGATAGAAGAGAAGCAATAATATCATACATTGTCATCAGTAAGGCTTTTGATGCTGTTCCTTATAACATTATTAGCGGCATATTTAGACAAACAGCTATACCTATATACTGTATAGTATATGCCTATATTCTGTATATACTATATATTACATATATACCTATATACTGTAGGTATATTTGTAGGCATATACTGTAGATATATATGTACCTATATACCTGAATACCTATTTGGAAGACCTTACTCAGAGAGTAACTTTTAATGGTTCACACTCAAAATGATAGGTAGATTAAATAGGACTCTGAGTGGTTCTGCGTATAATTAAAAAAAAAATCTACTAAGTGCCTTCTGATAGAATAGGTTTTCCTTATTAAGCTGGCAGGTAGCAGGCTAGGAAGTCTGTTAGATTAGAATTCAGAATTCCTTATAAAATTAGAGATGCAGCTTAGAAAATATTCTTTAACTATGTTTAGAGTGGTATACTTGGTCAAGCATAATCACAGCTGCATAAATATCTGTGGATAACTATCCAGCTAACAATTCTGCAGAAGAGGATGTAGGAGATGTATACTGCATTATACATCAACAGCTTTTTGTTGCAGCAAAGACAAATACCATACCATGTACAAAGAAAGGAGTACAGTCCATGGATATATGAACTATTCTTTTCATTTCACTTGCAGTGTGGTGCCCAGTTGTAAGTTTTGCCTTTCAAGGAAGAAAATCAGAGTCCGGATAAGAGGAAAAACTTCAGAAGTCAAGACCAGAAGTTCAATTGTTTGGGCTTCTTCAGCCTACACAAAGGAAGACTGGAAAAAAAGGACAAGAAATACAGCTCCTGATATATAAAAAGGCTGTTCTAGATAGACAAACAGGATTCTTTCTTGGTATCTCTGAATACCAAGAGCATGTTCAGTTATGGTCTTGTATTGCTTCCAGAGAAACGTACATTCTTCTAATCATGAGGAGATCCAACTACGAGAGACACTGTCTAGAACAGCTGTTTTTTTACCAGGAACTGGAAGCTTTTTTTGAGGCTAAACTGCCAGAAAGGGACAAGGGCATGATGATTTGATGATCTCTTTTGAGATCTTTGATGATCTCTTGAGATCTTTGATAATCCTACAATTCTGTATTCAAATAATGCAATTTTCATGCAACTAAGGACTTCAGGTTTTAATTTTTGAAAGCACAACACTTAAAAAGAAAACTTTTTTTTTTAATCTAGTGGTCATGATTTTTCCTTTTGCAATACTGTCTAGCTGTAATTTAATCAACTGTTTTAATGGTGGAAGCAGGTACGTTGCATAGGCTGCATTGTGGCTGCACAGCCATGGTCTGCTGGTGCAAGGGTTTCACCTCTAGTATGAAGAGAAATGCATTGAAATCAGCTGTTAGAGCTTATTTCTGTAATAGTTGGGATGTGCATTACTGCTCCTGTTAGTGCTGCAATCTCTTCTCCTTCCAAGAGAGTATGTCCAAGTGAGACCATACTGCAGAAAAGTTGATTTGATCGAACACCTCAAGTATGCATAGTCTTCATCCTTTTATTTATTTATTTATACTGTTTTTCTTTCCTTTTAAACAGAGTGACTGGCCAGAAGGATACCACCTTGCTTCTACTATGAATTTCCGTTTCCCACAGTGTGTCCCTATAAGCCTAAAAACTCTTATCCCAAATGCAAGCAATGAAGCCATACAGCTTATGACTGATATGCTGAACTGGAATCCAAAGAAGAGACCTACAGCAAGTCAGGTCTGAGCTTCCTGAATTGTAATTATAAGTCAATTCCCCCACTTGATTTTCATCACTTGTCTGTATGGAGGGGAATAGTAAAAGTAAAGCTTTGATTTTGTAAGGCTGCAGATGGAATGCAATATGGAAGAGCTAGGGATTGCTTTTCACTAGGAGATGGGACATAAACTGTATGAAGTGATAAAGAAAGAACTTTGAAAAGAACATACCAGTAGGTCACAGAGGTCACAGGTTTTCTTTAAGTTAACTAAAAAAAAAAAAAGTATACAATTTTCAAAGATGTGTACATTCTACTGATTTTTGAGTATTTATACCTAATGCAATACTATTTAGAAGGTACAAAAGGGCAATGTGGAGAATTTTGTCGGGAAACAAACATAATGCAAGGTATAGGTGGATGTAATGTAAGTGATTCAGAAGTGGTTAAGCAGATGGTGCAAAGCAGAGCAACCATATCTGTCCACTTTATGTAGCATTTCTATTGTTACAGTCACTGAGATCTAACTGTAGTCTGATGCTATACATCTGTACTCAGAATTCTTGCATGGCACTTTATGAAAGCAAATAACCAGGTTTTACCCAAGTGAGTTGTCAAGGAAGCAGCTGCAGTAGTTGTGTAATCCACAGGCAAAAGGGAGAGTTTAATGCACATTCGCAAAAATGTGTACAAACACAGCAATTCTCAAGTGTAGCTGAGGCAAAACATCGCTGAGAACTAACAATCCAAAGCAGGCAATGAGAGCATATTGAGAGCTGGTGTGTTAATAAGGTATGAAAGATAGTTAGCAGGGAAGCATGCAATAAAGCAGTGAGGGTTTTGTACTGTGGTGGAAACTACCTGTTTTTAAAATTGAAATTTGTTGCTGCGCGAATGTAGAATGGAGTTGAATGTAAAATGCACCTCAAAACTCAGACTCCAAAAAATCTAGAAATAAAAGAATTTAGAAAAGGACATGACTGCTATAACATGTCCAAGTGGATCCATCTTGTTAAGTTAAACGGTGGGAAGCGCTTAAAATGCTGAACTGAGAGCTAGCTATACATAAGATCTAATTACACATCCATCTTGCCTTGGTGCTGAAGAGATTGCTTGAATGCTTCAGAAACATAATTAGATTCTTGATGAAATTACCAAAGTCAATTTTATTAAGTATAATTAGTAAGTTATATCTTCTTCTCCAGGCTCTGAAGTATCCTTACTTTCAAGTTGGCCAAATGTTAGGACCTCCTCCACAATACCTGGAGAAGCAGACTCCTATTAAGCCAGTGCAGCCAACAGAACCAAAGCCAACTTTACCCAAACTGGAAGCAGTATCCAAGCCAGAACCTCTGTCTTCACCTGATGTACCTGACCAAATGCAGCCACAGCCCCTCTCAAAGGTTAACCACCAGCCACTTCAGCAAATTCAGTTACCTCAGAATACAGCTAACCAGCAAGTACCAAAACAGCAGCAGCCACAGGCACAACCATTTTTTCCGACTATCAGTAAAAACTCATCACCAGTAAGTTGCCTTCAGTAAATACCTAACTTAGACAGGTGATTTTATTGCAGGATTTTACTGTATTCAACCTGGTCATTCTCTGAAAGTAGCTGTACTTTTTATTACAGAAAATACAAGTTGATAATTCAGGACTAACTAGGGATATAGCTAATTACTTATTAAAATTTTACAGCAAATTGGGAAAATACATTAATTACAACAACAATGTAAGTTCTCTTACAATAGCCTTTCCTGACATGCTTCTGCAGTAATGTAGTTACAACAGCTATCATTATTGACCTTTGAGAAACAACTCACAAAAATATTGTTGGTATACGAAAAAGAAATAGGAAATGAGAACTGTGGTTGTCTCAAGCAGGAAAGTACCTGAGCGAGTATGCTAAAAATTACAAGTATTCCAGAAAATAGTGGACGGCAAACTACAGTCGCATGAAAAGATAGCTTTATAAAGTAGTAATTCTTTGGTAGATAATGTTAAGGGAAAACCTGACTCTAATTTCTGAAAATTGCATTTGCTCTGGCGTTATGGAAATCGGTACTCCGAACCCTGAGCATGATTGCTGTGAATGATTTGCACCCCTGTGCCCTGCTTCTGACAGTTGTTCTACTGCCAGCGAGAGACTTCAGCAAGATGCCAGCAACAGAGGCTAAGCGCTGAACTGGCCTGCATACAGAACATTAACCTAACTACTTCAACTAGACTTAAGCCATTGAAAGGTGACAGTCTAAAAGAGCTACGCACAAAATACCTGCCAACTTTGTTACATGTTTTGTGCTTAAAATCTTTCTTAACATTGTGACCAAAACAGGCACAACACAATGGGGAAAAATTCTTCAATGTTCTTAAGTAGTAGTCTGAAGTAAACTAGATGTAAAAATATTAAGTTTTAGAATTTATTTAAAGCTTTTTTTTTTTTTTTTTTTTTTTTTTTTTTTTTCAAAACAGAAACAAGCAGCTAGTGGCCCTCAGAATGGCACAGTAGGTCCTAAAAGCTGCAGGAGGCGATGGGGTCAGACTTTGGTAAAGGCTATGGATAGTTTGGATGACTTGGACAATGCTGAATTTGGAATGTCGTGTTCAAAAAAACCTAGCATTGCACTGTTAAAAGAAAATAAAAACAAGGAATGCCTTTTTAGGTAAGTCCTTTAATTATATAATCACTTTTTTTTTTTTTTTTTATGTACACAATAACCAGTAGATTTATAGGTTGGTTAAAACAGATCTGCTAAAATTTAAGTCACTCAAGCTCTGCAAGAATGCAAAGAGCTGTATGAACAGGCCAGCTTTGGGTGTGGTATCTATGTGACACCAGTAATATCCATATTTATGTTTAAGCACTGTACATTTCATATGTTCATCCTGTTTCTATGAAACTGCATTTTACTGTAATCATATAAACTAGATTTACTTCATTTCCTTTATCAGTTGAGCTAGGGAAAGTTCTGCAAGTTACCCACAGTTGCTTTTTATTCTGTAGTATTGGATACACTTTTTTTTTTCCTCCATATTCTCATCTAAAACTCTCATGAGGTTTGAGACTTGACTGTTACTTTCTGTAGGACCAAAGTCTAATGATGAAATCAGGCTAAGAGAAGAGCAGTGTATTCTTCAAGCTAGCATCAGCTTGTGCTGTTCTGAGGTGGAGTCGCTGGCCACATAGTTTGAATGTTTTGATTTTTCAGCATTCCAGAACCAAATGCTGCATGCTGCATCCAGCCAGGAGGGGAAAATAAGGTTTTGATGAGAAACGATTCTGGAAGATCAAATACATCAGCAAAACAGTACTATCTAAGACAATCAAGATATCTACCTGGTAAGGGGAAAAGCCAACACAATATGGAAAACATAAGCAGTGAACAACATTTTTACAGTACATTTAAACTTTAGATTTTGCACTGGATAATTTTGCTTTTCATACCCAGGCTAAATTTTCAAATTTTGGGCTGAATGCCTTTCCAAGAACATATCTCACCACAACTGATGCAGAAGGTCCTGGCTATGTAAAAGTGGAAGGGAGCTCAACCAACTCTGCTTGTACATCATAAACATTCACAGGCCCTCTTATAGTCAGTAGCATAGGAAACCCTCAGTAATATGAATTCAATATCTCTTGGATGCCTAGGAATACATCCTGATTGACCATAAGCAAGTGTACCCAAGGAGTGAAGAAACTATCCATCTGTAGTGCATATGCACCTTCCTCAGTTTTGCAATACAAGGAGGTTTTGTTTCTTTTGAACTTCCAATTCTGTTAAGTGCAGTTACCCTTGATAGGAGGTACTAAAAAATACCAGCCACTTGCATGGGTAGGAATTCACACCTGGTGACTTCCCTTCCTAAGGCACTTATTCTCCGTAAGATAACATTGATAATTAATAGACAATTCCAGTAAGTGTATCATGACATCTACGGTAATCCACAGTGAGCATTTAGTTGGCTCCTGATTGCCAGGCAAGTTGTTTTATTATAGTGTATCCCCAGTTTCTCAGGAATTCATTAGTCCAGCTAATGTATGTCCAGTCCTTCTAAATATGAAATCACTTCTTTAATGCTAAATAGGATTCCCTAGGACTCAAGAGTTTGTTCAAATGGAGGGGGAAAAAAAGCTTCCTTGTCTAGAGGTAACAAATGGAAAATGAATCTATATTCCTTATATTTTTAAGTATGCTTCCAATACATCTGTTTTTATTAGTTTTCAATTAGAAAGGCATTGTTTAAAAAAAAAAATAATATATGTATGTAGTAATTCCAGCACTTAAGAGAATAATAACTCCAAGGAGCATATTTGGTATTTATCCGTATTACTTTAGTTCTATCACCACTAGCTCTGGGAGCTGCTTTCCTACTGCGTAATCCCATTAACTCCCGTAAAGCTCATAACATGGTGAAGTAGCAAGAACCTCTTTGTCCTACTTTTAAACTTATTCTTTGAAGATATAGTTTTTCAGCCTTGAGAACTCAAATTTTCAATAATTTACTTAATTTCTGTTAATTGTTTGAGAGTCAAAAATATCAATAACGAGCTTATGATTTTATAGGAACCAAATAACTGTAGTAAAACATCTCTGAAAGCATGAAAAGAATTATTTGATCGGCACCTCCAATTTTCATAGTAGAGGAATATAAACTAATCAATGGACATTGTTCTTTGACTTACATTTATGGTGTTTACATTATGCTACAAATAATTTAGTGTTGTTTCATGGTTCTAGAAATGACTGTTTTTCATTGGTTGAATTATGTTTTAAATTAATAAAATTTGCCGTGATTTGTTTTCTAAGGTGTAAACCCTAAGAACATCTCTTTAGTAACAGTCAATAAAGAAGGATCTCATGGAACCTGGAACAACCAGTTATTTTCTAAACCACTGGCACATTTTGGAGAAGGAATGTCTTTCAACAGAAATAATACAGGTAATGTGTAATAAAAATGGTCGTGTTGTATTTCATCATACTTCATTTAATTAATTTACTTAAGACCTTCTAGTTTAACTTCTGTTGTCAGGCTTAGGTTTTAGGCTTTTTTCTTTTTTCTTATTTAAACACAGACTCTTAAAAACTTTTTCATACATAAGTGATTTATTTTGATTTCATAGCACAAAGGGAGTATAGACTAGCTCCTAGAATAAAGTTCTGTCAAGACAAATTTTTTTCTGTAATCCTCTTAGACCAATTATTGTACTGTGCTAACTCAAGCAAGTAGTTTGACCTCATTACTGCCTGGTCAGTGTCATGTGGAACACTATAAAACAGCAGTCTCGTATATAAAAAGAAACTAGGTGATGAATGGTAAGCTCGTATAATAAAAATGATGTCTAATATTCTAACCAAGTTATTCAGTAATCTACCAGCTTTGTAGCTGCATGAAAAGTCTCTTCTTTCAGGAAGGCACTTGTAGAAAGGTGCCTTTTGTGCTACATTTTTTAAAAATCACTGCTATCAGTGTTTTAAAGTGTGAAGACTAACACTTACAAGTTAAATGACTTACCTAAGATTTCATTGACTTGAGACTAAAACCTATCTTCTGACCACCAAGCCATACACACCATCTATGTACTCCCACCACCCTGTGATTGGAGGTAACTTTTAACAGCTTTGAAGCCACTGTCACTCCCAACTTCACTGATGCCAATAAACCACCTAACCTAACGTGCTTATACAAGAACTTCAGAAAGCTTCTTTACATGCAGATGCTACACCCCAGCTCTTTTTTAACAGAACTTTAGTAGCCATCTTGCAGTGTCATCAGAACTGATCCTCCCTCTGGAAGTCAGGTGAGGTATAAATCATTCATCTGAAATTATGTGAAAGACAGGAAATGGAAAAATAACAGCATCCCCTGGATTAGAAGAGACTTTTTTTTTTTTCCAAGCAATTATGATATGTACCTTTTTATTTTCAGAAACATTGTGTCAGGGTGCCTTAGAATTAATTAGTTTATTCATAAAATGCTCTTGCATTTGAAAGAGGCACAAAAAGGTCAAGAGCTGTTTCTGAAACAATGTATCAGAAAGCTAGACAGCTACCTACTGAATTAGAACATAGCATTCATCTAAGTTAATTTAATGGTAAAAATCCCCCTGTTGTCTTACTGGGTTACTTTGAGTATCTACCAAAAATAATAATAATTAAAAAAAATTTAAAAAAAAAATCTAAAACTGATAATTTCATGTGTTTGAAAATTCTTAGTATTATTTCCATCAACATCTTAAATAATAGTATATTTCGTATACCCAGGAAGCAACGTTAAAGATAGACACACAGAAAACAAGAATAGTTGGAGCACAGATCAGGGTAATATAGCACTTCAATCATGTTTGTTTGTTTTATAATGACAGGATTGAATACTGACACTGCTGTGTAGTATGCTAGTAACTAAATTTAGTTTATTTAAGTGTTTTATTTTTCTTACCCATGACATTTCCCTAGGGTGAAATAAGATGAAAGCAAATGGTTACAAATGCTTTGTGAAGAATGGTAAAGTTATGATCAGTCAGCTTTGCAAATATGCCTGAATGCTTAAACTAGGAATTTATGTATTTATGTGATTGGCATATGACTGCATTGTTGGTAAACTACATTTTCATTCCATTATTAGAATGGCCCTTATAAAATAACTAGACAGAGTAACATTTCCTGCTTGTAAAAACATAGAAGTGAAATGAGAAAAATGTCAGATGTTTATTTTCTTGCTTTGCTCTTCCTCATTTCTTTGATATCATCTAGCCAGATTCTTTCTATACTTTTTCTAAAGTTCTGTCTTTCCATCTTTTTCTTCCTTTTCATTTTCTTCTCTACAGAAGAGAACTTAATTATACCAATTGAAAAACTATCATGCAAAGAAAGGTTGAATGAAAAGTTAGAGGATCCAAAAGGTAATTTATAGCAACTATAGCCTGGTTCTTTGCACATTTCATATTTGTTTTATGTTTTCTTCTAAAAATTGCACTTGCAGTGCAGATTCCAAATAATCACATACTTCATTTTCAGTTGTAATCTATTTTGTCAAACTTTGCCCTGTTCATTATGTCTGCTTTAGACCAAGCCTCTCTAGGCTGAGGGAGTTAAGGCAGAGGCTATACTTACCAATGAGCTATGTTTTAACAACTCTTGCTGTGACACACAGAAGCAGGTAAACAGCAGAGGTCAATCTCATTTACCATAATGTAACATAGCGTGGAAAATCGCTGCTACTGTGAATTTTACTCTTTGGAGTAGTCAGATGAACTCAAGTAAAACACATACATGTATTTAAGATCCCTCTGTTCTTGGGTGTTTTTGTTTTGTTTTTGTTTTTAATACTGACAGAATTGTTTCACCTTTTGTATTTGCTTTGAAACCAAATTAAGTGCGTGCTGTTATACCTGAGTAGGATAAGTGATTTCCCCCTACGTGCAGCCCAACCTGAATTGCATCAGCACACTCTTTGAAATGTGAAAGAATAAACTGACTGTATATACTTACTGAAGTCTTTTATATAACATCTGAATGTTCCAGTAAGTGACTTCCTAACTTTTCTTCTGGATTCTCAGCACTTTAAAAGATAAAGTAAATTTTATTACCATAATTGTAATGCATAGCATGCAACTGCACTGTTGCTGGATAATGGCAAAGAACCAATCCCACTAACTGCATTCCAATTTTCTATCTATTACACTGATTTTACAGTACTGTGATTGCATAGATTTTGTTGGAGTTAACCTCAGTGTAAGAGAGTAGAAACAGGTTTCCAAACAGCCTAGTTTGTGCCTAAACACACTCTCCACTGCAAGCAGTGTTAAGCTGGAATGTTTCACCTCTCCCTCAGTTTCTGGCACCTCAGGTGTGTACCTTTGTGGTACATCTCATTGCAATGATTCATAGCTCTTCTTTTTCCTTCAACTCACTACCCAGCTCAGATGATTCGGTGGCTTTATTCTTTGTGAAGAACCAGGTATGTGTTGAGGTAGGGTATACTGCCCAGGCCACGCTTGCACTTGTCATCATGGCCTCCTGCATGTCTGAAGGATGAATAGCAAGAACTCCTTTTGTACAGCAGTGGTCAGAGGTAAGGAACAATTTAGTATGTGCTTTTAAGATTTTTTTAAAAATATTTGTAGTTACTCCTCTGTATTGAACTTCTACTTTTCTTCCTTTGTTCTCATCCAAAAAGATCGTACCTCCAGACCTCTCAGTTTCACTGAGACTCTTCTTCTGGGCTGCCCTCTACTATTTTCTGAAGAAGGGCTCATAAAGTACATCAGGCATTAAGAGGTAAGGGGAAGTGAAAAAATGGTTCAGCAGTTTGTTTGTTTTTTAGTTTACAGATATGCAACTTTGCTGAGCTGTAGATAAGAAACAGGCAGGAATAGTCTTTTTGAGGTCTGAGCCCTGCCATGATCTTACTTTTAGATTTCAGAATTTTAAGAAGTGCTTAGACAGGTGAATGTAATCCTAAAACTGCATTGCTTTGTTTTTCAGGCAAATTCCTGAAAAGGAAGAACAACTTAAAACGGCAAGAAAGTCATATTTTAATTGAGTACTTTATTAAAGTTTTATTTTTCACCAGGACTCTTGTGTCATTCTTTACTGCACTGGAGACTGGCATGAACTATACACAGGGAAGTCCCATAGAGACCCAACTATTCACAGGACTTACAGAACAGACAGCTTGGGGAGACTGGCGAAATCAAGTCAGCTGAATGCTTTTTGTTAGTGTTCTTAAACAGGAAGGTACACAATGACACAACACAGCTGTAATTAGCTGAGGATACTTTGGGGGTTGGTAGATGACCAATTTTGCAGTTTATAAGTCTGCTGCACTGAGCTCTGATATTAACACAGAGAGCTGGGGGTGTTTTTGTGAAGAGGAGCATTTTGCAAGCACACGGGCCAGAGACAGGAAAACTTTGTCAACTCACACATTGTGTATTTTTCCAGAACTATGGTTGAAACCAACCTAAATGTTAATAAAAGTGTTCACACTTGATAAAGGTCAAAACTACTATCATCTAGTAATTCATAAAATGTAATACTACCCAATATGGAACCTCAACACCAGAGAAAGCACACTTCTTCAGATGTTGTGCCAGCACAGTCTTTAAGTCTGTCCCTATAATGATACAGTTGGAGAAGGTGAGAAATTTGCTTGGAGCACAGTGTTAAGTTATAACAGAATCCAAAGCTATTGTACAATAACACAGTACTAATTTTGTGTGCAGATGAATGACGTTTCTCAGCTTCCAAAAGAAGATGATTATGTCAATCTTTTCAAGGTAGCACTGCTTTAAAAAAGATCTGGACCAAAACCAGGCCCAATAAAATTCCAGCCAGAGTCCAAAGGCAAGGGGAACTGGGTCAAGATTTTTGAACCTGGCTAAGTCACCTTCATACGGGGTACTACTTACCACAAGAGGATTTTGTTTCTATTTTGGATAGACTTAAGCCAAATATGTTGAGTGCAAGACTACTGTTGAGCACCGATTTTCAAATATGGAAATACTTAAACTAGCTTCCAGTAAATTAATTAACTGTAAGTAAAAGGTAAGATCTCATCTTCTCTAAGCTCGGTATAAAGCTTTGCTGTGCGATCGAAGTTTAATGAAAGTACTAATGAAATGTTCGTACTGTTTTTCTGTCTTTAGTCCTACTGCGTCACAGGATCAGACATACTAGAGTATACGCAAATGTAGTTTGTTAGGCACCTTAAGGGGTCCAACTACAATACAAAGAAAAGAATAAGTACTTTTGCCAATAGGCAAGCACTAGGGAGTTCTTAAAGAACTCTCACACTCGTTATTTGTGTTAATGCAAAGGTGTTTTGAAGTGTCTATAAAAAGCAGGCAAGGTTTTCTGCATGTAACTGAAAATATTAAAACTCTGATGTCAACAGGAAATCCTGACTTTGTAGGAGGTGCTGCTTACAACCCATTAGGAGGATACATCCCTTCCTTTCATAAAAAAGAAGTTGGATCAGCTGGACAACGGATACAGCTAGCTCCTCTTGGTCCATCTGTATCAGGTAAGAAACATCCTTTTAACATATATATCTAAGGAAACGATAAATGTTAATTTTGTGTGCTTCCTAAAATGTTTATTATCCTTTAATAAGTCTTCCCTCAAGTTTTGTAAGTAAAATTATTAGGCATATTTTTCTTAAATGATTTGAATGCAGGTATCTAGAGGGAATCATGATATAATACCCGAAGAAACAACTGCTATTAGATGTTAGGTAAAAGTAAACAAATGCGCAACCCTTTTGTTATTCCAGTTGTGGAAAAGTTGCTAAACTACTTTTTATTAGACATTCAGGCTAAATAAAATTGCTAAAAAAAAAAAAAAAAAAAAAAAAAAAAGTAACTCCACAACTCAATAGTAAGTGGTCATGTAGACTGGATATAAATATAACTGCATGATTTATGTAGCTATTAGGAAACATTAGTCACCAACCAGTAAGTATGAAAAATAGATAAATGCAAGTTAAAAACAAAAAATATAAAACAAACAACAACACTCCTATTTAACGATTTGCAGGATTTTTTCGTGACGGTGACTTTAATGTAGCATGTGGCTGTCTTGAAATACCCATGTATTTCATCAGTATAATGTAATTGACGATCCTGATCCATGCTTATAATGGCCTCAACTATTTGGAAAAAAAAAAAAAGCAAAGACCTTCCTCAGGTGACTTAATAAATAATAAATTCACAAATAATGTCCCAGATACAGTACAAGCACTAAATTAAAATTAATTGCTCTTTTATTTACTAGCCCTTTCTGGTTGGTCAGCAGCTTCTGTGGTGGTGATTTAAGACAGGTTTTCACTGTGTCTTCATCTTCACTATGTTAGCTATGCAAGTCTGAGTGTCATCTCAGTAGGTGACACTGTTCTTATACCCTTGAAATATCACAGGAGTGCTTTCTGGAGTGAAAATCTCAACGCTGGTACATTATACAAGGTAAAAGCCAAACAAGAATGCAGTGACCAGTTCTGAATAGTTATGATATACTAGTGATCTAGCTGTACATTACCTTAAACACATTAAAAGATAGATTTCATATTGTTTTTAACTGAATGGAGGAAACTATCCTGAATATAACAGTTACCTTGTATATTCTATGGTATGGATGATGTTTCTTTGTTGATATGTTCCTGATTCAGAGAAGACAAACAGAAGTGCTCAGGAAAAATTGGTTTGTGAGTAGAAAACTTAGCGCCATTGTCCAAACCCAACAGAATACTTCTCTAGTTACTTCAGATGAAATAATAAGGCCCTAAACTGACAGTGAATTGTTTAATTGAAGGGCCTATGATAGACCAATCTGATATGGTCCTACCTAAGCATGCTGTCTGTTTTGCTGACTTGCTCTTTTGAGCTACTTGTTCCCACCTAGGAACTGGCAAACAACTTCTGAGGAGAGACGGAGGGAAGAAAGGAGATGGCATGCAGATATAAAATACACTTAACTAAATTAATGTTCTGAGCCTGGGTTGATCAGGAATCCACCAGGGAAGACTAAAACTGCACTTCATTATCTGAAATTTACCAGTGCAAGTTTTGATTCGTCACTGTGTGGACCAGGAAGTTCACAGGAGGACAAAATCCACAGCTACTTCTAGATTGCTGAGAACAGTGAGAATGAAAAGAAATTACTTAAGTGATCCAAAGGGAAATAAATTCAGTGTTAATCTGTAATTAGAAATGGAAATGTAGTAAAAGTCAGAAAGGCTGGCAGACAGAGGTCAGTTAAAAAAAGTCTTCCATGTCCTGGAGAAAGAGCAAGAATTCTGTTGCTTAAACTAATCATGTTTAGCCTAAAATCCACAGGCCTGCATGGGAAGAGAGGTAAAGGTGAAGCAAACAGCAGTTTCTCTCTCCTATAGTTGAACATTAACATTTTTGTTGACCCTTTGCTTTCTATTATCCAAACTGAAATAAACTGGGCTCTCAGTTGCTTTTGCTCCCTTTGTTCAGAGATTTATAATGCAATAAGTTAAATATATTAAATAGAAAATATAGCATTTTGTTCAGAAAACTTATGCAAGACGCAAGAAAAGTGACCTTCCTTGCCAACAGAGAGGATATGCCAGAATCATACTGATGAAAGATAGGGAATACCAGCTTATAATAAAAAAGAACATTAGAGAAGGTGTTTGTTTTCAAAGAGATGGGGATGACCTGACCCTCAGTTTCAGATTCTTGAGGTTCCCCCTTTCTTAAATGCCTTGATTCTCACCTGTACTTTAACAAGTTTAACCCAGTGTTGAAAAATACCATACATGCTTTTCCACAAGAAACAGAATATGCAAGCACAAAAACAATCATTTATTTTTATTCATAACACTTTAACTAAAACAAAACAAAATCTATCAGTAATAACTAACAAGACTGAACTATGAAAGTAGGAAAAGAATGGCAGGACATACGTTAGGAATGCTAAGGAAACAATGGTAGTGTACAGCAAAAGTTTGCATAAGAGAGATTCTGAATAACTAGCTTTAGAAGCTTGGGAAAATAGCAGAATCGGTGATGAACATGAATAAAACATGGGTTATCAGCCCCTGCAACAGGGCAATCACTTTAGTAAGCTTGAGGCAGCAGTGTCTATTTGAAATGCAGAAAAGGAGAGTCTGAGGAGGAAGGCCAGGAATGTGGTAGTGTGCTACTACCAGTGCGGGAGACCCGATGGATGCCAATATAAGGGGGGGGGGGCAGGGAGAGGGAGGGAAGAGCATTTAGAATAGAACCTATTAAATCAAAAGAGAAATGGAAATTACCAGCAGATACACCAGCAGTCCTTAGCTAAGCAGGAAGGAAATAAAATGCATAAAATCTCAGAACAAGAGGGTCTTCAGAATCTGTGCTTTAGTACAGGCTGTTTGAGATGTAATGAGTTTATTGAAGTTGTTATTATATGCTTTTTCAAATATTTGAGATAAAGAGGGAAAAAAAAACACATTTCCTTTCTGTAGCAGCTTTATGACAGGAGATAGAATTGTAGGCGTAATCATGAGGTTTCACTGAATTTCCGTCTTGGTGTTTTCTACAGGGATTGTTGTAGAAGAGGTAGGTATCCAGTAGAAGAGAATTACTAGTAAGATACAAAAATGCTAGGAAACTTTAGCCTTATCAGAAAACAAGCATAGATAGCATGTCAGAGACTAAACCATCCTTCTGTGGTTTGTGAGTAGAAAACTTAGCGCCATTGTCCAAACCCAACAGAATACTTCTCTAGTTACTTCAGATGAAATAATAAGGCCCTAAACTGACAGTGAATTGTTTAATTGAAGGGCCTATGATAGACCAATCTGATATGGTCCTACCTAAGCATGCTGTCTGTTTTGCTGACTTGCTCTTTTGAGCTACTTGTTCCCACCTAGGAACTGGCAAACAACTTCTGAGGAGAGAGGGAGGGAAGGAAGTAGATGGCATGTTAGCTTTCAGCTCTCATTCAAATCTGTAGTGAAAGTAGTGAAACGCTTTTTTGATTCTGACTTCTGGTTCCTTTCAGACTATTCCTGGAAAAACAAAGCTGCCCATGCATTACCAGGTCCTACTTACAATTCAGCAGCAAAAACCATGAATATTTTAACTCGTGCACCAACAGTTCAGCCAGTACATGGAAGAACAGACTGGGTGGCCAAATATGGAGGACACAGATAGAAAATGCCATCCTCTGCAGGTATCGTGTGAGCTCTGTTCAGTTCTCCTGCACTGGAAACATGAATTGCATATTTGCTCCAACTTTTCTTAAGACTGTTCAATAGTAAAGAAGGAAAAAAAGACCTTGGGTTCTGTTACCTGTGGAAGAAAAATAATTTACAAAATATTATGTAAAATATTGTCTATGTAGTAGGACGTCATGAAGCATTGTGTAACATCTTGCCAAATCTGAGTATTTTAAGCTAATGAGGAGTAGATTTCACCTGACATTTCTCTATAGATCCACTTCCTGACAGAATACTCTTAGAGGAGCATACTCTTGGTCCAATGTCTACCACTGACATACACTGTTTTCACATACACAAGCAGCTAGAAGCAGGGCTAAATCTGAGCAGCACCAGGCTTCCAGGTGAAATGCTTGTTCCTTACTAGGAAGATGAGAGTGAAAGTACAGAGTGGGCTTGGAAGAACACAGTGTCATACAAGGATTTCAGAACTCACCTAAGAGGTACTTATGGTCTGTGACATCTAAATGTTTATAGTAGCAATGACAACTCTGTATAGTTGGATATAAGTTATCCACTGACAAGTACTATACAAGGTCTGAAAACCTGGCCCAGGATGATACAGCAAGACTGGAAAATAGCTAAACTACTATCAAATGCTACACTTGTTGAGCTGTAGTGAAGCTTAAAATTAGACTCTACTGTTAAAATTAAATTATGATTGTTTTCAGTTGAAGATCTGTGGAGATTTACATCTCCCCTGTCAAAGGTGTGTCACAGTGATGTTTAAAGGAGCATGAATCACTGCAGTCTCACCAGCTCTTTTAATGTTGAATTAGCCAAAAAGGCTTAAGTGATCCATAAACTCCTGTTTTTACATCTTACAGACTTCCCCTTATTTTAAAGAAGTTGAATCAGACTGTTCTTCAAAGAGGTTACTTTCTGCTTTAGCTCTCAAAGGCTAACTTAAGTCCCTGAAAACACACACAAACTTTACTAATGCAATACCTCAATGTATATGCTCATGCCATACCTTCCCTGGCTTCTATGGTAAGTTTTACAGTAACATCCTGCAAAAGACCTTGCAGTGTACAATAATTTTTTTCACATGTTGACCTAGGCTAATTCTGTTAACGGTTGCATTCAGAATAGATGCTTTGGACTGTCATTACATAATTAGTAATTACATAAACCCTGCCAATTTCAAGTGCAAAATTAGTATGTTCTTTAAAGATGTACAGCTGTTAATGATTACTTTAGGCATTGTAAAAAGAGAAGTATTTGTATGATTTTTATAACTACATATAAAATTTCAATTTCTACTGTTGACCTAATGTGCCATAATATATGAGCTACGTAACTAAATGTATGTCAATTTAATCTTAAGCTGTTGTACCAAAAAATTATATGGTTTGTTATAAAAGCAGCACCTAAACAAAACACTAATACTGGAAGAAATGTACAGGGATAGGAGTATCTAGTTAGTAACACACTAGAAACTTTAATTCATTTGCCATGGGTCTACTCTCAAGTATTTGTTATTCCCTTACTGCTAGCAGGCGTTCATATGCTATTTAAATGTACCTTCATTTATCTGTAGAAGTGCTGTTTTATAAATGCACTGGTTTTACAATTAAAAACAAGAGAAATCCATCACTCATCTCTAGTACAAGATGCCAGTGAGTTAGTTACAGTCACAGTCTAGGCAAGCAACTAATTATGTGGCCATAGCTCACTAATATTTACATAGAACAGAAAAATGTAGTACTTATTGTATTAAATATGGCTAGAAGAAGCTCACCATCCTTACCATATACTAATGGACATTGAAACTATTTTGACATAACCACAACGGTCTTGACTTGTCCGTAATCAAAGCATGACAAGTGTTAAGTTTTTCTTGCAACCAGTAGGAGACTAATAAGGCTCTCTACAGCCACCTTAACCCTGATCCACTGACAAACCCTTTCAGTGCAGAAATGCCAGTTACTGCTTAAGAAGTTTAGTATACACTCAAAGGGGATGAAAAGTACACAACTGCCAAACTCTGATCCTCTCTTGGTTTGGCTTACTGTTTCTCCTGACTGTGAGAAGTAGAAACAAAGAGTTCCAGCAGCAGTTCTCAATTCAGGCTACTGCTTTCCACAGCACATGAAACAGCAGCGAGGCATAAACTCTTTGGTCTAAGTCCCTGCTTTTCATTGCCTTGTTGTCCATTAAAGGACAACTGCTGCCTAGACTTGCAAGTTACCTGATTTGAGACCAGCATTACACAATTAGAAAACTGCTGATCTCTGCCTGTGCTCAAGGCCAGCTGTAACCCAAGCTGTGTGGCCCAAGACAAGGCTGCTGGCAGCTGCGCTCTGTAGTAGCAGTGATCACAACCCTTGGTCCTTCGGGGAGCTGTGCTGCAGCTATGCCCATGCCCAGCCATGTCCCTACTGACTGCAACCCCATCCACTGATTTCCTGGCCTCCCCGACCTTGCCTCATTGCTGCAACCTGCTAGACAAATCCCCGTACTTGTGGTAGACCCCAGACAC
Source organism: Aythya ferina (assembly GCF_964211825.1). Classification (NCBI taxonomy): domain Eukaryota; kingdom Metazoa; phylum Chordata; class Aves; order Anseriformes; family Anatidae; genus Aythya; species Aythya ferina. Next base: position 69,231,851 of record NC_140297.1, read on the forward strand.
TGCCACTGGATGCGATCTCATGACCTGCTCAGGTAGCAGGGGCCATGCCATCCTCAGGGAGGTCACTGCCCTGCCTGTTTTGCTGAAACTCTCACCTCTTCCTATGGGAAGAGACTTCCCACTTCCGCTGCTCCCATCCATGTCCAGAGCATAAAATTATCCAACAAGGAAGGAAAAAGGGAAGAAAAAAATATGTACGTTGTCATCCTCCTGCTGAGGTACTGGCTCAGTATTTAGGGAACTCTGAACAAATGAGGCCCTACAAGCTATCTAACCTAATAGATCAATCCCACCACTTCCATTGCTCGCAGTACCATACACCAAAGAAGAGAGGTTGTGAACGCCAAGTTCAGGCCCTGTGCAGAAAGGGACATAAGGCAGATAGTACCAGGAAGGGATATATTACCATCCACACATAGCTCCCAGCTGCACTACAAGTTTATATTTAGAATGATTTCAGGCAACAGAGTACTTGTGAGGGAATCATCTGAGCCCTTTAGTCTTTAAATAAACTTTCACTGAGAGTTTTTTCCAATCTGAAATAGATTATTTTCTCTCAGGAAAAAAAAAAAAAAACAAAAAAAAAAACAACAACAATTAAATACTTGTATGAATATATAAAGCAGATGCTTTTTTGCTCTGGCTATACCCCTCCACCCCAACCAGTTCAGGAAACTTAAAAGTCCCTATATTCAGGGAATGGAACAAGGATAACTTCTACAATTCACATTCACAAATACATGTAGATACCCTACATAAGAGGTACCAATTTGCATCAATCCAGATGAATGATTAAAGAAAACCGTTGCAGAGAAGTTTGTAATCATAATTTCTTCATTTATTTAGAATAACATTTTAATTCTCATGAAATGCAAGTGCTATGACTACAATTCAGCATTATCTAATGAAGCACATTTTTTATTTCTCTTACCAGTGATAGTATGTAAAAGTGAAATGAATGACATTAAGCGGGGCACTTTTCCTCATAAAAAACTAAGTAAGGAATTTACTTTCATTGTATCACAATAGCAACTTGACAGCCTGCTCCATGATTGTTTTGTGGGCTCTAACGGCCCTAGCAGAAAAAAGGCCCTGACTGACAAACGTGATGAGCAGATAAGCTGTCAGGGAAGTGGGAGGGGAAAGGTGACAGAACAAACACATTTGTTATTGGCAGTATTAGCAACAAGTTGGCAACTTGTCTCCTATTGTTTCAGAAGTACAAAGGATTTCAGATTTTAAGTCCACATGTATATTTAAGCTTCATTCCTATCAGCACACAAAAGCACCAAGAGGCCTCTTTCTACAGTCATCTGCAGAACAAGCATCTGAACTAATACTACACTCTTATTTTCTTGCTTCATAATTTAGATACTGAGATAAGTGCCAGTTTGGAAGACAACACAGGTTCTCAGTTTATGTCCTTTAAAGACAGACCCATGTGCGTTAGGATATGAAAAATACAGTGCACAGTCAGCAATGCCTTTTCTTTTTTGCGTGGTACATTCAGGCAGTTGCATTTTCAGGCTTCTTAATGATCTGCGTCAAGTCACTCGAAGATAGACTTATGGCTTAAGAGGTTTTTCCATCATCTGCAATCCAAGCCGTCCAACCATCAGTATACTGTTGAACAGAATATTTGTTAAAAAAAAAAAAAAGCAAGGGTAGCAAAAAATCTTAAAAAACAACATGAAAACTTGATATGATTTAATTTAGCTGAACTCCAACATAAGATTTCATTTTTCACAGGACTCACCATGTAATATTTTTGTTTAAAGGCATGTATATGTTAAATAAAATGCTTATTCAAAATGTGGATGAGAACAGAAAACAGGTGACTACCTGGCCCCAGCAATCAGCCCAGGCATTGCTTTTCTGGAGTTGTAAAATCTCATTCCCATAACAGCAGACAAGGTTCCAGATGCCACTGATAAAAGAGAAGCGCAGTCAGGACTACGTGAGGGAAGCAGGTCTGAAGCACCAGCACAGCACTGTCAGGGCAATTGACAGTGCCAAGCAGGCACAAATACACAGGCAGGAATGCCTCCCTCCTCCCCACAGAAGTAAACATTTTCCTTGTTTCTGTTAAGTAGCAGAGCAGCTGAAAGCTTTACAGCAGTTTGGTAAGCATACTCTGCTGCTCATTAGAGATGAGTAGTTCTAATGAGTTAAGACCACTGCCTAAACACCGAAAAACTCTGATCCCCTGTGCAAATTACTAGCTCCCCTTCAATTTCTCCTTATTTGTGCAAGGGGAATGATTACGTCCTTGAATACAGATATCCTCAAAATGGCCAAAAAGGTGGGACAGTGACAAAGATCACTATGGGGGAGCCAAATATTATTACACTGCCCCTTTCTTGGTGACCTTCGGAACTGAAAGGTGGAACTAAATTAATAGTTGCCTTTTGACATTAGATTTGAATGCCACATTCCTACATACATTCATGCAATAGAAGTTAGCTTTGAACTAGATTAAGAGTCGACAGTAAGTATGAGCTACAGTACATTTAATTTTTTTAATGGCTTCACAACAATAACTTGAGACATAAAACCCCACTTGAAATACGAATTAGCAAATAACAACAAGCCAAAGGATCAACCTGAAAGAGCAACTAATGTTTTAAACATGATTCCTAATTATTTGAGTTAACAATTATTAACAAATTGATTAACAATATTGGAATTATTAACAATGATTAACAATATTGGAACAAATCCAATCAATACATAAAAAGTTACAGGGCTGCCATTTCTTTGAAGAATAAAGGCAGGTGTTATAAAAGCTTCACATTAGTTTCTATCAGACAGGGTAAAGTATATCCTCAAGGTACATTTCTCCTCTAAAAAGGAAGTTCTTTTCTCAGAGATTTACTTATGAGGTAGTGTGACCAATCTAAGCTCAGCTGGAGCCACACCTGCAGCCTTTTGTTTCACCTGAGGGGTTTACTACCAGCTAAACCCACAACTTCTCCTACCATCTGTTGTAAACAAGGAGAGTACATCACCGTTCCCTCCTTCCCTTTGGAGGCTTCAGGCTTTCTCCCCTAGCGTGGGACACACTGAAGCACATGCTGTACAGAGATGCCTGTGCACCCCTCTGCAGCCACGGCTCATGTGCATTCCGTGCACCTGCATCAGTCTAACGTGGCATCAAGTCTGGCAGCAGAGAGAGGTGTTTCTCACTGAATTTCCAGCTTCGAGGGGTTTCAGAGCCTACAAACCTTACACAGACACCTCCTGCTATGGGCAGGAGGCCCTGCCGCCATTTACAACACCTGCACAAATAAAGATACCTGCTAGAAAAAGCGCTGCCACTCGCACCGCTACCAGGCACGCCTGGTACAGAAACACAGAGCACACCTACCGAGAGAAAGCCAGATATTCTTTGGATCTTGGGCCTGCTGGTAGGCCCCCAACCCTGCTAAACCACCGAAGAGGAGCCCGGCGGCCAGAGACGGGACGCTGCCTTGGGTGAAGGAAGGAGAAAGCCGTTAGCGGGCGCGCACACGCCAAGCGAGCCGCCCCCGCCCCCCGAATACACGCATAAATAAACAACCAAATGTACAAATACAACTCCCCCGAGGCGCCGTGTGGCCCCCGGCCCGCCCCCACCTGCCCGGGCGTAGCCGATGATGCCCCCCGAGGCCACCAGCGCGGCGTAGCCGAGGCCGACCCAGTCGTAGGCCATCGGCGGGCCCGCGGCTACCCCCGGCCGGGCGGGCGGAGCGGAGCGGAGCGCAGGGCACGGAACGGCCGCTGGGCAGGGCCCCGCCGACCTTGCCGCCGGGCCGGGCGGCGCCTTCCCGGCGTTCCCGCCCCTGGGGGCGGGCGGGAGGGGACGGGTGACTGTCAGAGAGGTGTTTCTGAGGGCTCCCGAGCTTCGGTGAAGGGGCTTGTGAGGATGCCCGATGTTCAATAAAGCGGTGCGTGAGGGTGCCCCGAAACAGCGTGGAAGCCACGCGTTAGGCACAACAGGCAGCACGGTACCTGCAGCCACGCACATGGCGTAGGGCTGAAGGTGCGGCTCCGGCCAGCACGGGCTGGCCCCGGGGGTGTGCTGCCGTCAGGTTACCCTGCCTGGGGTAACTGCTCGCCATCGCACACCCAGTGCTGCTGCCTTGTGCCAGGCCGTGCGAGCTAATAACGCCACAGCTCCGCTGTTAAGGCCACGGTGCTGCATTGCGGGGTGGGAAGCGAGACCCTGACAGTGCCTACGGGGACTGGAGAAATGCTGTCTCTTAGCAAGGTGAAAGCCTGGGAAGGAACTCTTAGTTCTCACATCAAAGAGGTACTTCAGAACCCTGTAGGAGAAAATTCCACAAGAAGCAGCCCTGTCAGCTCATACATCCCATTGCAGGACTGACTATGGTGCTGTACAACTGTGCACCAGAGCGCTCCAAGTCTTGCACCACCACCTACCTGCATTAACAGACTAGTTCAACAAACCCTGGCGATGAGTCCAAGATTTGTCCTAGACTAAGATGACAGCAAGCACGGCGTGATGCAGTGGTGATATCTCTTCCCTACCTCTCTGATAGAGCATGCCATCAGCTCCTCCAAACCTCCTCGCTTCCTCTCCTTCCTAGTTCATGTATTGAGTGACCAAAAAAAAAAAAAAAAAAAAAAAAAAAAAAAAAGGAATGCATGCTGCTTCTCTCTCTTTTTTTTTTTTTTTTTTTTAATTGACCGGACATCTGAGATGCTAGGGAATGAAGAAAGAATGATGCAGTATCTAGAAAAAGCACAGAATTTTGTGTGGGAATGAAGCAGCTCATACAGCATCGATACAGGCCCAGTCAGCTTTTGAGGGGGGAAACAGCATGGAAAACTTTGCTCTGTTGTTCATACTGATTCAGAAAGGCAGTCAAAAGTAGTATTTGAAAGAATTTTTTGTTTGTTTGCTTTTTATCACTGTATCTGTAGAAAAAAAAAAGGGGGCAATGTCTGTTATTGATATTCAATAGCACTGCTAATACTGTCAGGTCACACTGATTTAGATGTATTTATTGAGGTCAGCTGTCAGAACCTTTTATTTTAGAATCATAGAATCACAGAATGGCTCGGTTTGGAAGCGACCTCAAAGCCCAGCCAGTTCCACTCCCCCGCCATAGACAGGGACACTTCCCACCAGACGAGGTTGCCCAAGGCCCCATCCAGCCTGGCCTTGAACACTTCCAGGGATGGGGCATCCACAGCTTCTCTGGGTAACCTGTTCCAGCGCCTCAATGCCCTCTGAATGAAGAATTTCTTCCTAATGTCTAATCTAAACTTACCCTCTCTTAGTTTAAACCATTCCCATTTGTCCTATCCCTACCCTCCGTAACAAAGAGTCTCTCCCCAACTTTCCTGTAGGCCCCCTTTAGGTATTGGAAGGCCACTGTAAGGTCTCACTGGAGCCTTCTCTTCTCCAGGAGGAACAACACCAACTCCCTCAGCCTGTCTTCATTTAAAAAGAAAAGAAGCTGATGATTTGCATCCAAAAATCAGTCACACAATGAAAACAAAATGATTTATTTCAAGAAAAACATGACAAAGAGTAGCATTCATTTAAAAACAACAATAACAAACTTGAAATCAAGGTCTCTCAGTAGACTAACCACCTTTGATTTTTTTCTGGGTTCTTTCTATAACCAGTACTACAACACAGTCGTAAAATATCTATATTTGCTCAGGCTTGGAGCCTTTGATATCTGTGGCTTCAAACTGCCAAACTTATTGCTTCTGCTACTGGGAGATATTTTGCCATTTGCCTGTATTTTCTTGAGTCTGAACAATGAAATGTAATTGAAATGTAACCTTGTCTGTACTCTGTGCTACTTTAAATAGTCACGTTAAACTGTGAAATTGTCTTTTATTTGGAACATTTCAATTTGGGGTTATTCAGCTAGACAGAACAACCTGGGGGCGGGGGGAGGATTTTGGCTCCAGAACTCTTAGTTGGGCACTTTAAAACTCTTTCTTTAACAGACTTGTCTCTTCAGCTGCCACCATGGTAGCAAGTTCCCTCCACAAGAAAGCGAGTAGGATTTCCACCAAAACTCTGCTGTGGAGATAAACTCTTGATGCCTTTCTGCAGAAATCTGCATTATTAAGTGTTGACAGCTATAAACACAGAACAAGCTGACTGAAGCAGATCCAGCCCTTTCAGACCCATGCCTGGGGGTTACCAACCATGCTTCAGGACATCTGAATATGATGTGTTGTCATTTCTGAACTTCTGCCGTTTGCAATCCAGTTTGTTAAAACCGAAATTAGCAATGGTTTAATAAAGTTGGATGCTAAACTGCTGCTATTCAAGACCTCCTCTTTGAGCCACCTTCGCTTGTTCAGGAGAGCAGCACATTCACTCCCAATTTGTACTACCCCAGTGCTGCTGACTTGGGTCATTCAACAGTGCAGCTAAAATACCACATAAACTCCACCAGTCATCACTACAGGAAGAAGCATTCAGAGTTTTGCTTCCCTGCTTTGTTTTTTTTAGGACACAGTGACTGATACCTGTAACTTTTGCCTTCTGTAGGCCATACTAAAATATTCCTGAATGCAGATTTTTCTCTACAGCATGCCTAGTCTGTTTAAACTGTGCGTGGAAGAGCATTAGGTAGACTTGGAAAGGAACATGTTTGATTGCCTCCCTCTAGTGGCTGAATAAAGGGGAATAAAAATAGGGCTGGGATGAAGTGAACCCTAATGTTAAGTATGTGTATTAGCCACTAGTTTAAGATCAAAGGAAGTAAACTTGGGAAGAATACTCAGGCTATATCAAAACATGACACAGAATTACTGAGTTATTGCCAAAGCACAGTTACCCTCTTCCAGTCCTGAAAATATGTGTCTTGCCACTGTCTTCCTTACTTTGTGTCCTACATGGGATGATCTAAGGACACAGGTGAGCCAAAATCTGTGTATAGAGACTAGTTTAGTTTAGTTTAGTTTAGTTTAGTTTAGTTTATTTTTTTCCAGCTCTATTGGTTGGCCTTCTAAAACAAATATGTAAGCCCTTGTTTTTCAGACATGAAGAAGGGCTTCTGCACCTGCCTATGAAATTTTTCAAGCCATATTCATTAACCTAGCAAACGATGCTGTTTTCTTTCACAAACCTTGTCCCAATAGATATTTAAAGAACAGGTGAGATCTGGACAGTGCAGCATCTTTATTCCATTTCCAGTACTTTCTTGACGGTTCTATGCACTAGATTTTGTCTTTGACAAAACAGCATCTATATGTATGACCACCAACTGTATTCCTGTTTTTTACTGAGGTACGAGAAATCCCAAGGATGCATGATTCTCTATACATTTTATAGAAATAGGTAGCAATGTCACTATAGCTAGACAAAAGTTATGGCTGGAAAAAATTCCATTAAAAATGGCAAAAATGCAGACAGGCCAGCTGCAAGAGGGGTTGTGCCTTAGTGCTTCCTTTTGGATCTCTCACACTTTGGCCTCAGGGTGTTCAATCAAAGGTTAGATTTGCAGACTGAGTGAGACAAGCTGAACTGAGCTGTATCTACCACACATCCTAAAGAAACCTGGTGGATGAATTTGTGTTACCAGCACAGCAGAAATTAGACATTTGCTGCTATTCTCCCAATCACTTTCATTGATGTAGTCTGATTTTTTTTTTGCTAGCTAGAAATACCAATTTGGTTCCACCTGAACCTCACTCTGGGACAAGGTTCTCTTTCGATGTCTCAGCTCCAAGCACTCCACAGTCAGTGGGTATGTTCTGAGCTCAAACTTATTTGCAAACATACAGGTGGAGTTAAAAAGCCATTTGAGGTCACCTGTTCCATACACACAAATGCCTCTGACATAATGGCCTGCCAAAAAAAAAAAAAAAAAAAAAAGAAAGAAATGTCAGAACCCAGGTTTATTTCCACAGGCATGATCAAGGATCCAAAACTTTATTTTGGTAACTTTTATCTGCAAAGCCACTATCAGTAATCTCTTACACAACAAACACGCTAAAATACCTTATAAATGTAAATAAAATGAATGAAATGAAGAAAGTTACTTGAAAGTAAACAACAAGTAAAATTCCTGAATAAGGAGATAGATCAGAAAAGTGTTATTAGTTAAGACTTTCTATGATGAGACTGACACATAGCAAAGGGGAGAATTTTCTTCTGTCAGTGAAGAGGAACTTACGCTTTTACTTATACAAGATTTTCAACTACATAATTCTTGTTGGCACTGGTTCAGTGTCACTTATTTCAGTGTATTCATGCTGATGTGAAACTGATGCAATTTAAGCTGACTGAAATTCTCAAAATTTTTCTCCTCAGCACAAAAAACTATATGAGATGGATCAAAAATTCTTGAAATAAAATTTGTATTCTCTTTTTCTCCCACTTTTTTATGTCAGAAGTACAAAACAGTAAGCAAAAAATGAAGTGTGCCATAGAGGTTATATCTTGTTAAGGTCATATCATGAAAACTGTTCCAGCTTTCTCACTGCTTGTCATATGTAGCTATTATCATTCACTACCTAATGACTACGGAAGAGCTGACTCCTTTTAAATGCCTTATCTGCCACCTGAAGACTGACTCACATTACAGTTAGAGGCCATAGGACTACAGGAAAAATAGGCAAGTGTTTTTCACTAGATGAACAGAAAGAATAAAGGATGAAAAATGTATACATTACCATGACAACCTCCATGGCTCTCTTCCATATCAATCCACTTCACTGCTTTCAGGTCTCCTTCCCATGATGCGTTGGGCATGGAGCCTGGGACACCTGGTAATTAGGTAACAAAAAATAAAATAATTAGTCCTTTTAACAAGTATATGCTCAGTTTTCTGTCTGTTTGCTAGGACCCTTCTCACAAAACTAGGATAAAATACTCTGTAGTATGTGTCAACCAATGCCTGGATGCTAACTTTGTTGTAAAGCTTTTTCACTGAAAGCAGCTTTCATTCTGTGAACAAGTTGACAGCCCAAGAGACCTAAATAATTTTACCTGAAAAACAAAGTCTCACTGCGATACTGCATGCAGTATACTGCATTCACATCACCTTCATAACCAGTATGGCCCTCCCAGTGCTATTTGCACACCAGGCCACTGACACATCACATCTTCAGTAGTGTTAAATACTTCATTTTTTCTTACAGTTTCCTTCTCTCTCTCTCTCTCTTAAAATATATATATATATATTTGAGAAAACAAAAAGGAAAAGAGACCACCAGAACAAGTTCAAGTGTTATATCAGTGGATGGAGTTCTTGAAACTGAACTATATAGCTTATGAAAGTACACAATAGTATGTTAATGTCTAGACATATCACAGGACCTATCTAGACATAAACTGGTAAATGATGAACACCTGCTATAACATCCATTTTAAGTACTTAAGGGAATAATGCTGAGCACTCAGTGTTTAGTATTTCATGAAGAGTAAACAAGCAACATATATGCAATGTGTTGGCAGCTGCTTAAGTCAAGAGAACTTCAGTATTTTCAACTCTAGGCAGCAACAAAGACCCATTGCCATGAGATGAGGCGTTCGGTTTTGAAGGTAGGAGCTGACCAGGTAGGTACAGCTAGGAAACCCTCTATGCCTGATCTGTATGGCTATAAGTGTCCAGTGATAGGACCCGCGGGAATGGTGTCAATCTGCGGCAGGAGAGGTTCAGGCTGGACATCAGGAAGAGGTTCTTCACTGAGAGGGTTATCGTGCACTGGAACAGGCTCCCCAGGGAAGTAGTCACTGCACCGAGCCTGTTGGAGTTCAAGCGTTTGGACTGTGCACTTAGTCACATGGTCTGAATTTTTGGGTTGACCTGTGTGGTGCTGGGAGTTGGGCTTGATGATCCGTGTGGGTCCCTTCCAATTCGGGATATTCTATAATTCTATAGCGCGCTCAGTATAGTGAAAGATGTTTATTGAAGCCCTTCTTAACACAGTCTTCAAAATACAGTAGAAAAAAGTAAAGGCATGTTATGTAAAATCATAAAAGCTTTCTACGAACTCATCCCTTTCTGTAAATTTTATCTTTCTTACTGGCTAATTTGTTGCTTGAGAGCTAAGCAGACTGTAACTGCCACCCCATACACACTAAGAAAACTGGAAAAACACCAACTTCTCACTGTAGCACAAACACTTGTAAATAATTTATTTGCCTGCTTGGAAAAAAAAAAAAATCAACATATTTTGTTTTTTTCCTGCCCAGCAATGTAGTGTTGTGCCTGAGTTATTGTATGGCAGAACAGGAAACGTTTGGGGAGCCAAACACATGCAGGTACAAAAATGCAGACATTATTTCTGCTTTCTCCTCATGAAGCTACAAACAGAGGAAAAGACTAACTTGCTCAAATGCAAGCATTAATTTACCACCGTGGAGTACCTGCAACTCAATCTTTTTAACAGCTGCAGCAGAAGCAACAGGGTGTGACTGGGGTGGCAGTGGCAGGCAGCAGCAAGCTGCAGCTCCCTCTTCTGAGAGTCCCCCCATCACAGATGACAATTGTCATAAATTAGACCACGCCAATTTTTGGTCTATCAAAAATTTATTAATTGAGTAAGCGGATGCAAGGAAAACAGCGCTGGGCGGCCGGGGAGTCTGCGCTCCACCAACGGCGCGCGCCCCCCTTCTCCAGTCTCCTCTTCTTATAGTCTAATAGTTCCGGTTGTTTGTCTGCTACACTGCCACATCCTGGCATATCTGCGGCTGCGCGCGCTGTTGCTAGGGGGTCGTCTTCAGTTTTTGGTGGTCGTGAAGATGAAGGCCATAGTCTTCCTCTACGAATCAGTCCCCTCTTATCTCCTTATAAGGGTCCCTACAAGACCCAGAGCTTAACACCTAAGAATATTGCAAAATCTGTCTAACAGCTTAGGAAGTAGATAATAATCTTTGCCCAGTCAAGAAGCTGCACCTGTCTAGCAACTTAAGAAAAACAACAAGTAGATTACAATCTTTGTTCTATCAGGAAGCTGCTGCGGTTCTTTGTTCTACAGGATACAGCTATTCTGCAAAGCTTTTACCCTGCTCTTTAGCAAAGTCTTTCTTATTTCACAATGAACAAACTTTATTATTCCATCACAACAATGATATTAATAATGTCATTAACTAATAACCCCAGGTCATAGTTGAACTGTAATTAAAGCAAAAGTTAAACTGCTTGAACAGATAAACATATCCAAATCTTTTTCTTCCAGATTTTTAATAGGGCTATTTAAAGTCTTTTATTCCTATGTCCTCTTGTTTGCTTTTCAAAAGAAACTATCTGAGTGGCAGGGAGGGAACCATGCAGCTTTTTATTGAAACATCCTCATAATTTTTGCATTATTATCCATCATTTGTACTGACTCTCAGTACTAAAAACACAGCAATTTTCCTCGATTTACAGTAAGATTTTTAGAGCTTGAACAAAATGCAGAATAGTGTTGGTTTGCCGTTGCAGGACCTGTGCCCAGTATGATTTTAAGTAAAATAAAACAGACATTTTAATCCCCACTTCTGACCTCTTTCTTTAAGAGCAATTAGCCCACTTTCTGATTTTCATAATGTCATTTAAAATGTGTATTAATACAAACTATTTATTTTGCTATTTAACTACACTCCTAAAAGGGGTTATTTGACAGCAGTTCTGTAAAACAGAACAGAAAGCTAGTGCTTGCAGAACACAAAGAAGCCATCAGCAGTGTTCAAATGGTAACTGAAATAGTGTCATCACCTCAACTTTGGTGTTTTCTGAAATTTAAAGCTGAAAGCAAAGGGAGATTTTGCTACTATTCTATTTTGTTTGTTTGTTTGTTCGTTTGCTTGTCTTCTGTTCCCTTCTGGATGGCAGTCATCACAGTATCTTCACAATTACTCTAGCCTAACAACTACTTTGCTTGTGAGCTTGAAGAGAAGTACAGCAAAGGTCAAAAGAGATCCTAAAGGCACTGAGTAATATCAAAGGCATGGGAGTGGGTATTTTGGTTTGTTTTGAGGAAATTTGATGGGAGGAAGGTTAAGCAGTTTTTTGGCTTTGTTTTTGATTTCAGATTGCTTGCTTGGTTTGGTGTATTTAAATACAGCATGTTCCTTGCAACTAAAAAAGGTTGTTTGCAAATATTGAGTTGTGACTTTTATGTCAGATGCAGAAAGACTGCTTGATCTGCCAGCAGAACCACTGCAGCAGTTTGCTATAGAGATACCTGGCAGCAATAACTGGAACGTCACAATCTTATTCTGCCCCCCCTTTGTATATTAGGCTTTTGTCAAACAAAAGAACATGCCAAAAAGCATGATTTTGTCCTGGGGAAAATTCTGAAAATGTTATTCCTTTGCAGAAAGCATCCAACTAAAGATAACACTTCATAAAAGAAAAAAAAAAAAAAAGAGGCAGTGATGACAGGCTATATGCACCTCAAATGGCCTGGGATATATGTTATTCCTCCAAATTAAAAACCTGTTCACAAGAGCTGGCAGTAAATGTGGTGTGAGGAAAATCTTGGAAAATGCTGACACTGTGGGAAAGCAAAAAAGATGACTGACAAAACAGGAAAGACCTCAGGATATCCACAAAAACAATGGGAGCACTGCCTTCTAGGAATACAAAATTACCGACTTCACATTATTCACTAGCTCTCAAATTAAGTAAACTAGGCATTTTTGTAAGTTAATTGAAGAGTAAGGAATAATGTAGTTCAGCACTAAAAAAAAATAGATTTATCACATTCTCCATTATATATTTGTTTGGTCCTTATCAATTGTTTTCCTATTCAGAAACTGTTCTTGGGACCTCTTTTGATAAATACTTTGTCTGAAAAGTTATGCTGATGTTAAATATGAATATAAACTCAGGTGTGAGTTGCTAACCTCTACTTTTGTTCAGCTCTTATCTCCCCCTCCATGGGGCTAAAAGGAGTTTTGTCCCTAAAACACAGGCAGCAGAAATGAAGGCTGCTCTGTAAACTACAACAGGGATGAACATATTCCCTGCTCCTTCTCATTTAGCACAAGTGGGGAAGCATGATCAATATCTCCACATTTTCCTGTCCACCTTTTAAGTGTACTTGGTTGCTGGAGGGAAAGTAAGGGGAAAGGGGGAAGTGCGATGTTTCTGCTCTATCCAACATGAGAATCATGCAGCTCAAATCCCCCTCAAATCCTGTATTGTGACAGTTTATTTTTCAGGAACTTGAAGGTGCCCCCAGCAAAGGAAGTGTTTTTCAAGTACACGCTAAGGGAAGAAATGAAATTAAAGGCATCAGAGAGCTGGACTGTCTTTCCAGTCAGTCATGGTCGTCTTCATACCTGACCTGTGCAGTTTTGTTGGCTGCAAACCACTACTTGGCAAGCAAAGCACACTCTTTCTGTGAGCAGCACCTCCTGTGGGCACAACACCATGCTGAGCACCCTTCCTTTTCAGACAGAGGTTTGGAGGCAGGAAAAATACACTTTGGTTCAGAACATGGACCTCATCCACAGGACACAACACGTTTCTCAGCTAAGCTCTTCCTTTTTTTTTTTTTTTACTTCTTTTTACCATTGAAATACAATGAGAGTTGATTTGCATGTGTTGGCACTAAGACAGAGGCAACTCCATTTCCTTCTTGCATCTCTACCAGGTATTATCAAGAAAGACATCCATATGTTACATAAAATGAGCCACCGTACTTGCATTTCTGCAACGCATGCATAAACTGACATTCAGAAGGAAATGCTACAGCATAAATGGCTGCCCAATTTGCTCTGAACTTCCAAGCCCTGTACCTGTAATTCCGGAACCAAACCAACGCATCAGTTAAAGCCAAGCTGACAAGCAGCTAGTCCTCTCTGGTCTTCTGAAGCAGCAGTGTGTGCTTCCTCATTTGCAGCTGTATAGGGAAGGGAATGAGCTTACACATCTATACCACCAGCTCATCCAAGATTTTCTCCTGCACTTTGTAAGCTGGTACACAGAAAAAAAATCCATGCCCTCACCTGGCACATGAGGGCTAGGGCATACTTCCTAAATCTGCTCCAAACGGTGCATGCTTGGGGTAGAGAGGGACTATTATTCTAAGAGACCTTTTGAAATCAGTGATAACTTTGGCTGGACTTTAGGATCAGATATTTACGTTCCTGAAAAACGTTGGTATTGGAGTGGGATATGCATAGGTGGGCGAACTCCATTAGGGTTAATGCCACAGAGGTGAGACTCGTGGTGACCACCACAATCAGCTGACACCATGCCATGGCCAGTTATTCCTACTGTACTATTTTAGCAATAATTAGTACTAAAACCTTCTCCTCACCTGTCCCAAGGTGCTGGATGCCAGGACATGGACCTCAAAGCTTACCTGGGATCCTGTTGAGCGTCACCCAGAAGTGCTCGTCGGGGCTGTAGGTGTCCTGGGACCATGCCAGCAAGTCGATGGCACGCCGGTCCCTCAGCACGAATTTCACAAAGGGCCGGGTGACTGCAATGTATGCGGAGCCGAAGTAGATGGTCAGGTTGTGTGGTGGGGGAGCCTTGTGCACCTTGGGGGTGACCAGCCCCGAAATGTTGCTTCCCTCCCACTCTTGGTGCATGAATCGCGTTCGTGCAGTGACATGGGGTGGCGGCAGCACCCCAGGGGTGACATTCTTTCCCCTGAAGCCCTTCAGCTGCCGGACAATCTCCCGGTTGGTCTTCAAGGGGAAGTCCTGTCCGCAGACGTTCAGCAGGTACCGCCAGGGCACGGCGGAGGCCAGCAGGTCCTGCATGCAGTGCAGGTCGGCCCGCAGGCGGGATGCGCCGCCATAGACCACCCGCTCGGTGTGGGAGGCAAGGAAGGCGTTGGGGAAGCAGCCCACCAGCTGCCACACTGCCTGCCGCAAGGCAGCCGGCGCCTTACCGTCCACGTGGACGCAGTAGACATTTTGGGGCATGTAGACCGCCCTGAAGAGCCGCTCGAAGGTCTCAAACTCCTTATGCAGGGTGATGATGTAGGCAAGGGGGAAGGCGGCCTCCTCGGAGGACAGGGCACGGGTGATATACCGGCTGTGGAACACGTATGTGCTGCAGGATGAGCCCCTGGTCGCGGGCCGCAGCCCACCGCCCTGCATGCCAGGGGCCTGCCCAGCCAGCAGCGCCCCACACACGCGCTCCAGCACCATGCCCTCAGCTGAGCCACTGCCTGGCCCTGCCGTCCGCCACCCGCCACGGCCCAGCAGCACGGCGGCACCCAGCAGCACCACGGTCACCAGCACTGCCACTGCCCGTCGCTGCCGCATGGCCATGCAGGGCCGGAGAGGCAGCACTGGTAATGCTGTTACCGGCTGCCTTTCACGGGGTTGGGAATCCGTCCGTCTTAGTGCTCTCCAGGTTCTGGAACTGTGGATTAGATTGGTTTGGAGGGGGAGGATGGGGGAGGGAGGGTGTTCTCTCTTTGGGTTTGTGTTTGTTTTTCTTTTGTTGCTTTTTTTCCAGCCTCTGTCATTTTACAGAAGTGCCTAGGGAGAAGTCCAAACCACAAGCTGCCAGTGCCAGGAAGAGCGAGGGAGACCAAGCAGCCACAAGTAGGATAGAAGTGGTCACCTCCAAATGGAAATGGTTGCTGGGTTCTTGAGGTGACACGCAGGAAGGATTTGCGCTGAAATCCTGGTTTAGTTGTTGTCCAGCTTGTCCTTCAAGACAAGCTCTCCCAGCTGTCCTTCAGGGAGGTGACTGGTAAAGGTACCAGGAGGTCTTTAAAAGAAAAACTCTTCTTTTAAAAGAAGAAAAGGGGAAAAAAATATTGCAAGAAAAGCTCTTCTTGCAAGATTAGATTGAAATAACAGGAAAAAAACAAAAACAACAAAAAACCACCACTTCCCCTTAAAAATGTACAAGTGCTCAGTTTTGAATCTTGTTGCCATAAATGTCCATTTCAGTGGGGGTTACGGATGTAAAAGCAGTGTGTGTGGCAGGGGTGGGAGTTAAATTAACACAAGATTGACAAGCTTTAAAGCAGACCTCTGAACCTGTAGAGTAGGAAATAGAACTCGAGGGGGGGGGGAGCTTGTTTGAAACTGCTTCTTTCAAGACAGTGGTTTGAATTAAGGCAATGCATGCTCTCTGCTTGAGCAGTTAGGCTGTTGACAATGGTAGGAGAGCTAACCTGCACCTCTTGTTTTGATTAATCTGATGGATAATAAGGAAATGGTCTCAGTTCTAGTAACCAGCTTCATTTGACAATATGTTTTGAAGGAGGTTTTTCTAAGCTTTTTATTCACCCATAAACCAATGTGAGCATCTTCAGCAGGGTCGTGGTTTTGACTCAGAGGAGCTGGCTGATCTCTACAGGGCTGCTCAGGACTTGCCCGCTTTGCCAGCACCCTGTCAGGAATGGCTCTGCTGACTTCTACATCGGCTGCCCAGACAGGCTTCTGGCAACAGGGCTTGTCTCACAACACGTGTAACACAGCTTTCAGTGCAGTCAGATGAGTTTATGTGTAGATGAAAGCAGAAGACAGGTTCAGGATGCCTGACTGTGCCTTCCTAATGAAAACAAGGGGTTGTAAGCAGCTCAGCATCTCATGGGAACACTATATTCAAAAAGAGGCGCTGTTACTGCAGCTGGACTGAAGTTTGTTTAGTCACATGCAATAATTTTGATAGATATTACCTGATGGTAAAATTCAAAAAAAAATACATGCTTTCTTAAGATGCTGTCATCTGATTCTGCTCTTCAAGGAGTTGTGCTGTTTGAAGCCCATTATGCCAATGTGTGATAGATACAAAGATACTGGAGAGTCAAGCAAAGGAGTGCAAGTCCATTTATTAGTTGTGCCTTTTCAGAAAGCCTTCCTTAAGGCATATCCTTCCTTATCCTGTCATCACTAGGCAGCTTTAGTGCAAAACAAACAACTGGTTGTGAAGCAACATTTGACTTCAATAGCAGCAAAATCAAATTGATCAAACTGAAAGCAGTACTTAAGTTCCAATGACTGCAGATTGCATAAAGACTAAACCATATTTTAATTCACATTTTTTCAGATGAACTTTGGTATCTGAATGGTGAATAGAGGACAAGAGTAATTTTTCTGGAAATTCTACCATAAAGCAGATGTATTTGTGATTACTGCCATTGTGTTGCAACACCTCGCCCTAAGTAGGTTTGGCAAAAGAGAAAGGTTTTAATTATGAGATTGCAACAGCTTTGTGGACATAAGACTCAATAACGATCACAAAAGATTCCCTGGCCTTTTTATACCTTCTTACTACAAGAAATTCTTGCTCGATCAGGAAGTCTCATTAAAATAATGTGGAATAGGAACAAGATAACAAGTATTAGTTATATAAGTAATGCTGCAGATATAGGTACAACATACTTCCTTCTAGAATATTGCTTGTTCAACTAGCATTGCTATCTGGAATCATATTAAAAAGCATCTGCCTCTCTGTCTACCTGTCATTTGAAGTGTGGGCACTAACTTAAGGAAAATGAACCATTGTGGCAGACAAAAGCCAACCCAAATGGTGAATGTTAGTATGGTGCATGCATTGCTGAGAAGGTCATTCTAAGAGTCTGTATAGAAACTATGGAGAGGTACCAAAGTAGTTTTAAATTATTTAGTTGCTGTAGAAGGAACCTTCATGCAGCCTAAATTGCTGGGGGGAGCAGGTCTGTTAAAATTTCACTGCAGTTTATTTGAGGCAATAGTTTCAGAGACAAATAAAAGCTGATAGCTCTCAAGGAAAATCTCATCCACTTCCTTTCGTGGTGGTTGTGAGAGAAGAATACCAGAAAATTCAGGGTATCACTGATAGCACATTAATCAATCACATTAGGCAATTCCTAATTTTAAAATTTTTATGTGTCTGTTTGCTTGTACAAAAAGAACTTCTGTCTGCCCTGAGAGTGCACTTAGCTTGACTCACAGCACTGCCTCCCACATGCCTGCCATTCCCTGAGGCATACTGTATGACAACTGCCCTTCTTATTTTGCTGTCTACTATTGAAATCCCAGCTGAGGGCTTGCCATCAGGATGGTGCAGATATACTTTTGAAGTTTGGGTGTGATTTAAGACACCACTTGCTAACAAAACTATCCACCCTTTTCGTTCTTTCTCAGCCATTGTTGAAACGAATGAGTCAGTTAGCAACCTTTATCCTGTTCAGAGAAAGGTGAGATGAGACTGGTTCTTTCCACTTAGGTACACACGATATGCAATTGTATCCAAAAAAAAAAAAAAACCAAACTTTGTGATAGGCACACAGCTGGATGAATACTTGGAAAATCAAGCACAGAGTAGAATGCAAAGTCATCTTCCACGGCTTTCCTATTTCTATGTTGAATTAGCAGTAACAGGAGAAAGGACCTCACCCAAAGATAGCGGGTTGAGGTTGCTGATGTCCCCAGGTGCTTGTTCTCGAAGGGAAGCTGCCTAGAGGTTCAGTGATCTGACTGCTCAAATCAAGGGTGGTCTGGGCATGCAAGACAGGACACTGTGAACCACCCCTTCTGTTAATCAACTACCTTGTGTTCACACTAACCCAAAAGTTTGTCACATTTTACAGCAAGCAGTGATGGTATGCTGTGTAACCAGTGTTCTTCCCAGGCTGGCGCATCAGCAGAAGTGACATGGTACTCCAATCTTTATTTCTTCCCCTCTGGGACACACAATCCACAGCTGCAGGCTTCTTGCAGAACCAGGAATAAAAGCAATTCTGCCCTAGCGCTTTCCCTGCAAACCCCCAGCTTCCCTTATACCAAGTGACCATCACCCCTGTGGAGGCATGTGCGTGACCAAGGGAGGTCCCAGTAGCGGGACCTCCAGGTCAGAATCATAGAATTATAGAGTCATAGAATCATTAAGGTTGGAAAAGACTTTCAAGATCATCTGGTCCAAACATCCCCCTACCACCACTGTCACCCACGAAACCATGTCCCTAAGCACTACGTCCAGCCTTTTCTCGAACACCCCCAGGGACAGTGGATCCACTACCTCTCTGGGCAACCCATTCCAATGCCTGACTGCTCTTTCTGAGAAGAAATGTCTCCTGATTTCCAATCTAAACCTTCCCTGGTGCAACCTGAGGCCATTCTCTCTAGTCCTATCACTAGTTATCTGTGAGAAGAGGCTGACCCCCAGCTCCCCACACCTTATGTGTACTCTCACATAAAGCTGAAGAGAAGTGAAAGAACAGAGTTGTGCTGTGTGTGAGGGGGCACACTGAATCCCATACCACATGCACAGGTGGCATTGTAGAAGATAGCTTGAACCAGGCTAATGATTCACTGTCCCTGAAAGAGGAAGGTCTGACTTCTCTTCCTCCTGATTTCCCTCTCCTTCTTACCCACATCTGCCTGTTTCCCCCTGCTTTTCTTTGTGCTGACTTCAGTGCTGGCTGGATTCTTCACTGAGTCAGTTCAACTCACCCACTCAGAAACAGTACATTGTTTTACTTCAGGGCTAATTAATTGAACTGGCAACCCTCCTGGCACAGAAGGGAGGAAAGGATGAGCAGGATGCAGGAGGAAAAGAAAGTATTGGTCTTTGTTGCATGGCTGTGGGTAATAAGCGTGCTATTTTAAGATATGGGGACCAAACAGTCTTTTGTATTATCTGAATGAGATTGTCATGGCTGTCTGAAACTACAAATACCTGTTTTGTTTAGTTCTTTCATGATACGGTGTGTGTCGAAACTGATCTGCAGATGATCTCTCTTCCTGCATGAAGGCCTCCAACTATTTGTTCTAATAGCTGGACCACTGCCTGATGCTATTATCTTCAAGAGTCACATCAAGCATTGGATCCAACTCGCATATGCTTGGGACAGTCTGACACCTCCTGCTACACTTAGGAGATAGGCTTCAAAATCCTGGATGACAGCAGCCCTTGAGTACATCTGTCAAAGCTATATGGCTACTTTTGTCACTCTAGTAATGGCAGGGAAAACATGGAAGAGGAAGGAGCATTTCTCATGTGGAAACTGCTCCTTGTTTTCATCCTCTGCAAGTTAGAGGATGAAAAAGAAAAAGACAGGAGAATAAACCTATCCTTGCTTCCATTGCTTGTGTTCCTGCTTTGGGCTGCTATGAAACTCTAGGAAGTTAGGAGCAGTAAAATCCTACCTGGTGTTTCTAAAAGCAGTGTGCATGCATGGGGGAGAAGTCCTGTGCACTTTCCAACCCTTCCTCAGACAAGGTAAAACTAATTATAAATACATAAGGTAAAAGTGAAAGTACTGGTTCTAATTCTGTTCCTCTTAACCAATCCTTGAGCCTGTATGTTGGAATTTAGGCAGTACCTATGAGCACCTGCTTTTTGCAGCTGTTACGGGAGAGCTGATATCTTTGTACCCACAGAAGGGCACATGAAGACTAGAAGCAAATTATAGGCTGAATTCAGATTTTTGCTCTGGAGTAATAGATAGAGAAAAAGAAATTGGCTTCTATTCATGGAAAAATAAAGTCCTTCCACAAAATGTGGATATCTTGTAGTAAACCTTCACTTCCATAGCTTATTCTTTATTCTGTGCCTTTTCTTCATCTTGATTTCTACCAGTAAAATGATTGAATCAGCAGAGATTTCCAAAGGTTTGAATTGGAACTTAGATCCTCTGGGCTTTTGGTCAGATACAAAGAAAGTAATGCACACCACACAGAACAGTGATCTAAGTGGCCAATAAGCTTATTTCATAGCTCATCCTTTTGTACGAATTGTAATCTGATTACATTTTTCATCTCGGTTTTGCCAAAGTCAGCCTGAGGTATGTGAATGTGTATGGTGTGTGCACACCTACGCGTGCATCTTCAGGAAAAAAAAAATAAAGAAAGAAAGAAGGTGTCCTTACCTGGGATCCTGTTGAGAGTCACCCAGAAGTGCTCATCAGGGCTGTAGGTGTCCTGGGACCATGCCAGCAAGTCGATGGCACGCCGGTCCTGCAGCACGAACTTCACAAAGGGCCGGGTGACTGCAATGTATGCAGAGCCGAAGTAGATGGTCAGGTTGTGTGGTGGGGGAGCCTTGTGCACAAACGTCCGCAGCATGAAAGAAAAGAAAGGGTATAGTTGCTCCCGGTGCACATACTTGGTGCGAGCGATGACGTGGGGTGGCGGCAGCACCCCAGGGGTGACATTCTTTCCCCTGAAGCCCTTCAGCTGCCGGACAATCTCCCGGTTGGTCTTCAAGGGGAAGTCCTGTCCGCAGACGTTCAGCAGGTACTGCCAGGGCACGGCGGAGGCCAGCAGGTCCTGCATGCAGTGCAGGTCGGCTCGCAGGCGGGATGCGCCGCCATAGACCACCCGCTCGGTGTGGGAGGCAAGGAAGGCGTTGGGGAAGCAGCCCACCAGCTGCCACACTGCCTGCCGCAAGGCAGCCGGCGCCTTACCGTCCACGTGGACGCAGTAGACATTTTGGGGCATGTAGACCGCCCTGAAGAGCCGCTCGAAGGTCTCAAACTCCTTATGCAAGGTGATGATGTAGGCAAGGGGGAAGGCGGCCTCCTCGGAGGACAGGGCACGGGTGATGTAGTGGTTCCATGTGATGTACTCTGTGCAGTTGGATTTTCTGAAGGATGTTTTTAAAGCAGTTTCCTTCAGAAAGGGCGCCTTATCTTCAATAAGTGCTTTACAGGCTTCTGCTAAAGTTGAGCTCACTGGGAAGTTGAGCCTCCTTAGAGATTTTTGCACATGGAAATTAATGGCATAGAAAACAAATAGAAGGGAAACACTGAGAATCAAGATGGTAAAGAAGCAATATCTGAGTGTATTCATTGCTGCTTGGAAAAAGAGTCTCACTTGAAATATTACAAGGAGGTCAGATCAAACATCCGAAACACCTCATTTCACTGGCTGTGCTTGCTTCCTTATGGAGAATGCCTGTGTCAGGCTGATGCATAATACGCAGCTGATGTCCTTACTTTTCATATATGTTTGTAGTCGTTCTTTACGTGGAACGAACATGAGTAGTGAACAAACTGTAGAGGGAAGCTGCTTCACAGCATCCTAAAGATTGAACAGACACATTGTGTAATTGCTAATTTAACAAGAACATCCACCACCACATACTTCAGTGTCTTTGAATACAGTTTGTGGGTTTTCTCTTAATTGCTCCCTCCCACTCTTCCTGCACGAATTCCAGTGCCATGAAACTTTGTAGGTGTATACTGTGACAGAAAACACTCATATGTACCTCTTGTATAATTCTTTTATTATTATTATTATTTATAGGGACTTTTTTTTTTTTCTGACCCATCCAAGATTATCAGTCATTGCTACTTGAGAATTACAAATGGTTTGTACACTGTATTACCATGTAAGGCCACCAACAGTCATTTATAAAAAGCAGAAAAGGGTTTTTGGCCTCTGTGTAGAGTTATATCAGAACAATATTGCAACAATCACAGAATCACAGAATCACAGAATTTTCTAGGTTGGAAGAGACCTCAAGGTCATCGAGTCCAACCTCCAACCTAACGCTAACAGCCCTCCACTAAACCATATCCCTAAGCTCTACATCTAAGCGTCTTTTGAAGACTTCCAGGGATGGTGACTCCACCACTTCCCTGGGCAGCCTGTTCCAATGCCTCACAACCCTTTCTGTAAAGAAGTTCTTCCTAACATCTAACCTAAAACTCCCCTGGCTCATATTTGCTTGTTGTAAATTTGGAAGCTGTAAAATTGTTTCTGCTAAGTGTTGTGGATGAGTTGTGATGAGCTCCTGGCTTACAGTCATCACAAGGAACCAAGTTCACAAAATCTACTAGTTAAACTATTTAAGTTAACCTTATGCTTTCTAACAAGGCATTCTTGTTTCTAAGAGCCATGCATGCATTAGGTACAACATCATGCTTATGCAGTGAGAGGTTTTGGCATGGCTCTGTCTAAAGTGGAACACTTGGTAATTCTCTCTTTTCCAACTGCGAGTCTGTTACTGTGGATATGCTGCCATGAGACAGCATATTTGCAGGATGTAAGCATTTTCCATACTCATAATACTTTGATCCAACATGAAATAATGTTGAGGCAATGTCAGATGATCTGAGATTGCACCAATAAATGCTTTGATCAGGCAATCCAGCATGCTACAAGGCAAAGGTGGAAATACCATCACCTGCCTTCCAACACATGCAGACAGGCTACCTCAGGCACAGACAGGTTCCTCCTGATGCCCTTTGGGTCTCTTTCCTCCCATCCTGGCCCCATGCACTCAGTTAATAAAAGACTGAAGACTGCAGGTGGTAGCTTCAGCCCTACCAGGTACAGTCATGAGCTGTTCTGAAAGGAGCTCTGAAGCTGCTTTGTAAGGATTCGTGGCCAGAATGAACCCTAGGCAGGCACTGATGCAGGACGCAGGAGTCAAGCTTACACAGTGATGATAAGCAGCACACTCTTCAAAAACAACACCTCATTGGGGAGCTAGCAAGAATAGGTAGGGGTAGCCATGGTCATGCTGGGCTTCCAGTGCAGTCATCTTCACCAACGCCACTGCCTTTGGTTGGAGGCAGGAAGACTGCTCTGGTGGAGCCGAAGGACTGGAACAGGGTTGTTCAAAGTCACAGGGAGTAAAGGAGACTTGCCAGACACCACTAAGAGGTCATCTGGAAAATGGCACCACAGCCCAACAGTACAGCTTGTTAAAAGAGGATTCAGAGAGATGAGCAAACACTGAGCTGAGACCACTGTCGAAGTCAACAAAGGAATATGGAGCAAACACCAGTTCACTGGTCCCAGCTCAGTGACTGGTGAATGCTGTCCCACGGGTGCACAGACCTGCCCACAACACCTCAAACCACTGCTACTTCCTAATTGGATCGTTATAGTGAATCTCATTCAGGCGTGAACCCTGCCAGACACCTCAGTAACACAAAATGCTGTGATCTCAGGTCATAAAGCCAGCAGCCTCTGTGCTCCCCTCTGTGCTCCATGGACCATCGAGTTCAGTGTGTTCCCATTGGGACTAGCTGCCCTCAACCAACTGCAAGACCATTTCTTTCCCTGCACCATGGTCTTACAGGAGAGCTCCAACCATCTGGAATGAGGAAAATGTGGAAGGAGGAAAACTGGGAGCAGGTGCCAGTTTTCCTGCGGGAGCATGATTTCCTTGGGGAAGTCTCAGTTTGGGGCAGAGAGCACAGGTAATATTTCCAAAGTATTAAATGCTGAGATCCTCCAAAGCATTTGAATAACTTTGAAACTGCTCAGGTGCTTCTAAAACTCTATTTTAGGTACTGTGTAACTTGTTAGACAGCTAGGAAGACTTAAAAACTTTATATACTTATAAATGAATATATGTCCAAGGAGACTGTTTACTCTTAGCTGTCGAAGTTTGCATTACTTGTATGATCCATAGCAAACAGATAAGCTACATTCAGAAAATGAGAGAAAGAGACCTGCTCATCATAGGACTGGAATGCAAATGCAAGCCTTAACTTTTTTTTTTTTTTTTTCTTGCACAGACACTGCTGCAACACCCTTTCAGCAAACCAGACTAGCCACAATCCTTTGGTACTACTAGCCTTTGGGGGAACGAAGGCTGCATGCTTGGTGGTACTTCTTAATCCTGGTGCATTGATGCTTCAGCACTGTTATTATTTAAAATTCTGAAAACATGCATGCAAATAATTACTGTAGAAATCCAAGCTGTCGAAAATTTTTTGATCATTTGGTGGGTTGGTTTTGTTTTTGTTTTTAACTAGTTCTAACTTGTGGTGATTTCTATGAAATAACGCCCATGCCTTGGATTATAGGCAGAAATCACATACACACACAGAGAGCAAGGAAGCAAACAGAGTATAAAGCCACATAGAAAGTCTCTTTCTGAGGTCTTGGTGCAAAGTTCATACACAAGGAACAGCCAAATCTACATGTAAATCTGAATTATATTATGGCAAAAATCAGTGAAGGAGCAGCCGGGTGCCAGGAGACCTCATGATACCTATGGCTTCTCTTGATGTGGGTTGTACTGGACCTTGGCATGCATTTTGGGTACAAAACCAGTTACTGGGCAAAATAGAAGATCAAATTTAACATGTTCTTCAACAGGAGCTGTGTAATAGAGGTCTGTGCTTGTAGAACTAAATCTGTTGCTGAATGAGACTTGCAGTGCAGCTCCTTTTTATTGCTCCCTGGGCCTTCATTGTGGCAATTCTCATTTTTGCTTTAGAGGAGGTTTTGGTACAGCTCACGCAGTAGAAACACACTCCCCAGTAAGATTAGCAATTGAAATGTCTTCCCTGGGGATGAATGGGAACAGACCTTCCCAGTCAGGAAGGATATTTTCTTAGGCATATAGTTAGCACTCAGTAAACTGCTCCTGACCTTCATCAATATAGGTAATTGGTTTCAACTAATTTACTAGCAAATTAAAAAGCAAAATTCATGGGCTTTGCACGTTGTGGATTTAAGTTGCAATTTGGCCTTGGTCAGTAGTGACAGACATCATGTATTTCACATCTATTAGGAATTACTTAGACCTTTATATTCTGTTGTTGGGACAGATCTGTCAGTATCACGGCATTCCTTTTCATGACCCTCATACGCAAAGCTGGCAGTTTGAATCGGCATTGTCAGAATCACAGCAAGGCCTCAGCAAGCAAGCAATTTCTCCTCAGTGTGTTTTTTTTTGTTTCAGAAATGCAGGTAGTCACAGATTTCTGCTTTGTGCCCATAAAAAGGAGCCCCCATCCCTCTGTCCTTGCACCAAGATGAAACTGTCTCAGTCTCACGCTGCTCTTGGATGCTGCATGGCCTCCACAAAACTCTTTCCTTGGAACAGTCCTACCTGGCAGTGATCTTCTCTATCACATGCATAACGTGTCCCACCTGAGCTAGAAAGCATGTATGCACAGTGTAACATGAGAAAAGAGAAAGCAGAGTTGAGCACAGGAGCAGTTAAAGTTTATTCCTCTCTATTTTTCTTGCAGTCCCTGGCATTGCTGCACTTGCCAGCTGGAAATAAACTGGCTGTCCAAAGAGACAAAAACACAAACCTACCTGAAAAAGGAGCTCCCAGGCAGGTACACAGGCTGACACCGGACCGTCACATCGCAGCAGCGCTCGCAGCAAGTGGGAGGAGAGATAAAGTGACACATCAAGGAAAACGCTCGCTCAGCTCACATGGTTCAGTGGAATCATCAAGTAATCTAATCATGCACCATCAGTGAGCACATCCGTCTGCACAAACAGCAAAGGCCAGACAGTACACCATCTCATCTGATTTTGTCTTGCTGTGCTCATAGAGCTTCTCACATTGTGGTAACTTCACTTTTTGTCTGATTTCATGGAAGACTTTTCAATACAAAGAAGGCAGGAATATGTAAAGCTCTCTAGTCTCCAGCAGAGCACATTTTGCAACTCAAACATACTACTGCTCCAAAGCAGAGCACTCCACTGCTCACTCTTCCAATTAATTTCCAGCAGGGACACTTACCTGTGTGAAAACAACTCACCAGCTGCTGTGTGAGGGGATGGTGACCTAATGATTGTAGTTGTGGTGTTTTGTCCATCACGGAATAGCTCGTCCTTAAGCACACAACACTGGGGTGTAGGTTTCTGAGCGTGTATGCAGGGTGTTATAAGTGAGACCACGCAAATTTTCTGGTCTATCAAAAGTGTTTTATTAATTAATTAATTGAGTAAGCAGGCACAAGCAAAACAGCGCTGGGCAGCTGGGGAGTCTCCACTCCACCACGACATGCAACTTCCCTTTTCCAGTGTCGCTGTTTTATAGCATTCAAGTTCCGACTTGTCGAGACTTGTCGACTTGGCAACTTGTCGAGACTTGGCGACTTGTCGACTTGTCGAGACTTGGAAACTTGTCGACTTGTTCTGAGGCTGCGCAGTCTGTTGTTGGGGGTCGTTATTCTTCCTCTGGTGATCATGCGTTGTGCTTGTGTTCAGGTAGGGGAAGTGAAGCGGCAAAACAGTATGTAACAAGGATGTTTACCCAACCCCCCTTCCCCATTTGTCCCCATGTCACAATGCCGTGAGTTGTGAAACCTTATCTCCTCAGTAGATTCTTTAAATTCTCAAGGACAATGAACAAACCCCTACTAATTTATCACACAGGGTAAAGAGAAAGACAGAAGGGGAACCAACCAAGTTCTTGGGTCAATGTTGGCAGAACGGTTGCACCACTGATAAAACTCTGCAGTTTGGCTCGTGCCCACAACCTTGGCAGTTGGACAGGTTGGCCAAAGGACAAAAAGGAAGATGATGGAGGATTGAAGTAGCGACACCCGTGGGGCCAGTGCAGCCCCAACTCCAACAGTGCGCATCCACATTTGTAGGTATGCTTATACAACACCTAGGAGGAGCCTGGCATCCCTTGTGACACGTTTGCCCCACCTGTCAGAACAGCTGCTGGGCAGGAGGGGATAAAATCGTGACTCTCCTGAAGGAGAAGCAGACACACTACAGAGGCCAATGTTGCCTCAACGGGGTCGTCTGTTTGAGCAGTGTGCCTGCATTATTTTATAGGTGATCCCTGGGAGGATTATTAATATAGCTTAATTAATTTTTGGCTAGCTTTAGGATATTTAGCGCTAATGCGACAAGCGTATTTATCACTGGCAATTCCAGATCTGTTATACCTGTCACCTCAATAAAATCATCTAGTTTTGACTTTGTAAAACTGTCTCAGTGAAAGTCCTTGGAGGGGCTCTGTCAAGCAAACGTCAAATCCATAGGCTTTATGTAATAGTAATTTCTCCTCCTGTGCAGAGAAAGCAAGCCATAATTAAACATTCTAATAGAGGACAGGCTAGCTGCAATGGAGAACTTTATTTTTTTATTTTTTTTTTAATATGACTGGATTTTATAGGTGATACTGATATAACATCATATATAGTGTAATATCAAGGCATGGAGAGAGCACTGTTTTCTTAATGCAGCTTAACATACGTATTAATTAGCATGCAGAACTGCATGTATTCATGCAGGTATTATCTGCACTGGAAGAATGTCCAAAGGTAGCTCTCAATGGATTTTGCAAACACTTAGGCACTTGCTAACTTTATGAACATGAGCCTCAGGAAGTGCAGTGGGTGTCAAGCCTGACCACCATCAGCAGAGCTTTCAGATTTTGTCTTCTCCTGATAATTGTCAGTTAAGGATACTCTTAGTCACAGGTCTAGGTTAATGGGGGGAAAGTAATTCCCCAATATGTGATGCCAAACCTCATCTGTCTGCACAAATTGGGAAACTGCCCCCTGCTGCAGGTGCCTCAGCAGCTACAGGAGTAACATAACTCCATCTGGTTGTGAGCAACCCGCTCTGCCAAGCGCAGCTACCCACAGCCTTGCTGGCTGCCGCAGGTGTCCAGCTGCTCTTTATTCTGTGATTTGTTTAAACGTGATTTGTTGCTGAGTATGAAATGAGCAGTAGGTGTCTGGAAAACATCCATGAGTAATGACCTAAAAAAAAAAAAAAAAAAAAGGTTATTCTGACAAAAAAGAAGAAGAAGAAGGAAAGAAGGAAAGAAGGAAAGAGAGAAAGAGAGAAAGAGAGAAAGAGAGAAAGAGAGAAAGAGAGAAAGAGAGAAAGAGAGAAAGAGAGAAAGAGAGAAAGGAAGGAAGGAAGGAAGGAAGGAAGGAAGGAAGGAAGGAAGGAAGGAAGGAAGGAAGGAAGGAAGGAAGGAAGGAAGGAAGGAAGGAAGGAAGGAAGGAAGAATAAAAGAGAAAATTAAAAAAGAAAGTAAAGAGGGAAGGGAAGGGAAGGGAAGGGAAGGGAAGGGAAGGGAAGGGAAGGGAAGGGAAGGGAAGGGAAGGGAAGGGAAGGGAAGGGAAGGGAAGGGAAGGGAAGGGAAGGGAAGGGAAATTCAAAATTTCTAGAAAGTCTATGAATATGTTAAAAAAATAAATGAAGTGAAGTCTGATGCAAATATGTAAGGGAGCAGCTGATTCTTCATGTTCTCTGTGGACAGGAAAAGAACTGATCAGCTTAGATAGCATCAGGAGAGTTGAAGATCAGACTTTAGGGAAGCTTTGTAGTGATAAACAGGTAAATGTAGACTAGATGGTCTGGAAAGACTGGAATTCTCCCCCTTGATGGTGTTGAAGAGCCGGTTAGGCATAGCTTTGTCAGCTACTTTGCAGACCATACTGGTCCAGCCCTGGTGATTTTCTAGGTCTTTTCCTGCTCAGTTTCTTCTGATTGTCTATATTACAGTATCATCTAGCTTGGCTGTAGCTGGGTTAGCGATCCTACTACACCTAGGAACTGTACGAAAACATTAACCAAAGGACTTTGTCATCATTTAGGAATATGTTTGTCATCCTTGCTAATTACCATTAAATAGCAGTTTTGGTAAGCTTGAGATAGTCCTAGAGCACTCTGGAAGGAAAAAGCATTTGTATGATACTTTTGTGTTTTACCCTAAATGCAAAGAAAGATCATTTCTCAGTAGCTGTTCACCTATTAACATGTTTCACCTCACAATTTTTCATGTCATAACACAAATCAGTTTAATGTCTGCTCCACCTCTTTGCATAGCTTTCTTTCAGTGAATTATCAGGAGCCTCTTTCAGAGGTCCATGGTAGGCATCTGTTGTCCTTAGAGAGCCTTTCTGACTGGGACAGACCTTTTACTAAGTTGAGGTAGAACCAAACAAGGACTTGTCTTTAAAAAGTTCCTGAATGAGCCCTTATGTCTCTGTATCTCTCTGTTTCAGAAGTGGCAAATTTGCTGTAGCTAAAGTATATGGTGTTTTTGTTGTTGTTGTTGTTTTGGAGGTATTCCTTGGGTTTCTCTATAGTTCAGATTCTCCCATTTTGTTTCTTCTCTGTGCAAGAAACATCCACGGCTGCTCTAGCCCCTCAGATTCTTACTGAGTAGCGATGAGCCACTAGTAAATATATCTGCAGGTGTCAAACTGTGGAGGAAGTTGGCCAATGGTAGCTTCTGTTTATTTTCCCAGCTAGGGAGGCTAGTGCTCATGGTTTGGTCCCCTGTCCTGCTGCTAACACAATCATTTTGATGGCCATCTGATGGGAAGGGCAAGGCTGCAATCACCAGTTCCCATGAGGTCCAGGGCAGACTCTGATGGTATTACAGAAGCTGGGACAATCTAGGCTGACTGGATTGTGTCACTGGGAGGTTATAAAAGGGATAGAAAACTACTGGAAACCTCCACTCTTGCACAACATCACATTCCTAACTACTGCATCCAGCTTCCTCTTGTCTGGTCCCTTCCTACTAAAATACCTCTCCCAGACCAGGATTTTCTTACTGGATTTCCCACTTAAACATACCTGGCAGCTGGTACCCAATATGCTTTTTTTTTTTTTTCTTTTTTTTTTTTCTTTTTTTTTTTCTTTTTTTCTGTAATTTCTTGGATATTCCTTTTTCAGCATGCCTGAATCCTGTCTTAAAATTTAATTCCGCTCTGCAGTCTCAAAATGCTCCAAGTGTCTTTGCTTCTTTTGTCCACTTTGGCTCAGTTTCTCTTGCTGACTACTTCCAGTTTCTATGCTGTTGCTCACATTGTGAATGCTCCTTGGCCTGAACCTCTAGCCCATACTTGGGTTAGTTTTATGCTCTAATCCTTTTTATTTGCAAAGAAAGTGCAGAAAGGGCTGGGCGTTATGACCCAGGACAGCCGACTGCTGCTTTTCTCACTCTCCAGTCCTTTTCCACATCCATGCATATGCCTCGGGAGAGTTGCACATGCCCTGTCCCAGGCTGCAGGTACCAGCGGATACTGAGGTTTCTGCATGTCAGGTCTTGCTCGGGACATTGCACACAGCATCTCAGATGGTGGCTTCTGCTGTTCTCATGATGACTAAACAGTGAGGGTGTTGGAGTTGCTGCCAGTGGTTAGCCTGAGCAGGACAAGGAGGCACATCAGCAGGAGGCTCTGAGCTTCCTTATGTGCCAAGCTCACCACTTCCAGCATGAGGCCGCCTTGTTCCCTCACCAGCTCAGCACTTGTGGAGTGTCTTGGCTTCTCTGTCAGAAAACAGAGGCTGGATCCAGCATTTAGACAGACCCACCTCAAAAATTTCAGCCAGGCCATCTCACAGTGGAAGTAAGACTTTTTCCAGGGGCCTTAGCTGTGGGATCTCTAGAGTTATAGCCCCATTAATCATGAATTCCCCAAGAAACTGCCCTACCCCATTAAGTACACTGGCATATTTTTTAATAAGGTCACCTGCCTTGTGTCGGCTGAGATGGAGTAATTCCCACTTTCATTACCAGTTTGATCAATTTAATATCCAGCCTGCTTGGGGACTGAGCTCTGGTGATGCCGCTGTGTGTGTACAGCACAAAATGTGTGGCGTTTTACATGCCATTTCCATCGGGCCTAACAGCACACCTCCTCTGTTAACGTCAGCCCTGCTGTCATCCCATTAATGTCTTTCAGAGGAAGACTCAGTGGCCAGTTGAGGAGCTGTGGCTGGAGACACTCTAGCTTCTCTTTCTACCGGGAGCTGGCTGCCTCCACGGGGACACCAGGTTTCATGCTGGTTGCAGTTGTATAGATACAGGTCATGCATCAGGTCTTCGTAGCAAAACCATCACAGGCCACCACGCTGTTCCCACACTGTCTTGGGTATTCACTGACCAGAACCTCCTGTCTTGCTGTGGGAATTTCATCTGTGGCAGCAAGACCTGCCTCATCATGCAGGGCCAGTGGCTCTTTGGGGGCTCACAAACTAACCCACATGCTGTCCCGTCTGCAGAAACCCAGCTTCAGCAGAAAGGAAAGGTCCTTTTCATTCCTTTTATGCAACCACTTCACCCCTGGCAGATTTTTTTCCCCGCTAATTGCCTTGAAAAATGACTCTTATTGGCTTATTTGGGCTAGGAGAGGGACCCAGATAATTCAGATGATCAGACAAGAATGTGTGATCACTGAATGTGTGATCATAAGAATGTGTGAACACTGTGGCCAAGGCATGAATAGCAGGTAGATAACAGATATGTTCCAAAGCCTAGAACTTAAAAGTTTTCTAGAAAGGAAAATCTATGTTTTTGTATATTTTTCTCCAATAGTTTTGGATCACTTGAGGTTCTTAAGAGCATCCTGACTAGCAGCATCTCAGGAAAAAAAAAAAAAAAAAAAAAAAAAAAGATGAATGAATTAGAGACCTTTTATATTGCAACTTAGTCACCCTAATCTGTAAAGCGATAATAAAACAAGCTTCTGCCTACTAAAGCACCATGGAGTTATCCCAGGAAAACCAACCAACCAAAAGCACACCCTCCCCATAAAAGCAGGATTTAGGATCCTCTGGCAGCCACCCTCTAGATGGGCTGGGTACCAGCACAGCACCTCGTGCTTAGGTGACACGCTCACCATCTTTTTTTCCCCACGGCACCCCGATTAACAGCCACAGCTTGCAAGCTGCCAGTAAAGAGGTGCAGCCGTCCAAATTTAGTCTAAACCGTGCAGGGGCGATCTGCTGCAGTTCACCCCCACACCTTCAAGCCGGCGCTGTCTCTCCGCTGTCATTTATCTCCTGTGCCACTGGATGGCAATGTTGGCCAAAACATGCACCGGGTTTTGCTGCTGTTGGGAGAAGTGGGAGCGACAAGAGGAGGCCGGCAGCGGGGCCGAGCGCACCAGGGCCGGGGCTGCCGTGGCCTCGAGCCGGCGGGAGGCGCATCCCCTCGCAGCGTGGTGATTTCTCAGGACCACCCTCTCCCCTCGATCACGGAAATATTAGTATTTATATTGTACTTTAAACGTAGCAAAAGTTACCGGCTGAAGTGAGTAAGAATCACATTGTCACGGCTTGCTAGAAATTGCCCAATTTTATACTTAAAACTATACTTAAACTGTGTGAAAACGACTTTGTAAGCATGGCATTGCCGGGCTCAATGACTATTCAGTGCACTCATTTGAATGTGCATAAACAGGGCTTGCTTGAACTGCTGCATCAAAGAGAAATGCTGAAATGAGTCATTTGTGAATCACGGCTTATTTTCTGTTGTTAGCTCATCTGGAATCCCATGGTGATCAAACAGCCTTTTAAAATGTGTTAACACATTGCTACTCTGTGTGTTTAGCAACAGCCCAGTCCCAATAAATTGTAGCTAGTCACCGGTTCTAAAGAGGTGGTATTTTCTGCTCTGCGTCAAGTGGCAAGGACAAAGCCTGGAGACAAAAATGTGGTAAAGTCCTGCTGTTCCAGGTTCTCTTTTCCACGCTGCTTCCACCCTGATTTCATAGTGTTTTCTGTCTCCTTGCTTGTAGGGCACAGTCCAGCAGAAGAGCCTGCCTTGTCTTCCAGGAGAGCTGGGACAGCCGCTCCTGCAGGACCAGAGCTGCTTTCGAGGTGCAGGAGTGGAAAGTAGCACAAGAAACCCAGCCTCATCAGCAATGTAAGGTAGGGCCCTGATTTCCAAGTGGATTGCTCGCCTCAGCAGTGCTGGCTGTCCCCATGTCCTTTAGCTCCATGGGCTGTGTAGCTTGTGTAGACTGTCACCACATTCAGGAATTGATCTGCTTGGGGAAGTTCACACTTTTTTTTTTTTATATATATATATATACCCCCCCACACACACACACAGACAAAGTGAATCCATCCAGCAGGTCTGGGAGGAAAAAAAAAAAAAAAGTGTTGGCATGAGGCTGGAGAAGAGGGTGTGAATCCCTTAAGGCTGCTATTGTCATTGAACTCTCTGGTGCAAAACCACAGCCTGAGGTTCGGAGCTTCACCCCAGAGCGATTGAGACTCAGGATCCGATTTCCTTCTGCCAACTCTTTATTGGAGTGAGCAGCTCAAGATGGAAACATCTTCAACCAACACAGCAAGCTTTACCACAACCCTCCTGTCAGTGCCCAAAGCCCTGTCTACGAGTTACATGGCCATAAAGGACAAATACTCTGCCATCAGACGCTTCTTCTGTCACACATAATTGTAGCTTAAAGATACTAAATAATCACGTTCATGTTGGGCCTGATCCAGCCCCCAATAATAAGCCTAATAACACTGCTCTTATCCAACCACATGGATTCCTTTCAGTCCCCAGTGAGGGCTCTGTCACACTAATTCAGTAGAGGAGTCCATTCACTATGGGGCTAATTTAGTATAAAATGTGGACATTTATGGGACAATTTTTCAATCCTGTTCTAAATTCTTGTGCTCAATCAGCAGCCTGTAAGCCAGGTCAAACCAATCACTCATTAATGTAGGCAGTTGGGGCTTACAGCCTCTTGGAGTTGTTTGTGCTGTGCTCCCAAACAAGTGGGATAGATCCCCTACATAAGAAGAAAAGTAGAAACCTTTTTCCAATACTGGAAATAAATTTCACTGGGCTGAGTATGACCTCACACTTGCAATCAACTCTTGCCTTCTGAAAGGAAACAAACGTCAGTTTCCTGCTGTGAAGGAGGAGTGCTAGTTGGAGGTAAGCAGAAGATGTCCACCCTGCCGAGATGGACACCTTTCTCCCACCGGCTGTGCCACCAGGACTGACCAAGAAAGGGAGCTCCCAAGCACAAAGGGAGCTGTGGTCCTCCCAGGGAGGCTTATGGCTAGCACAAGACTGTTAATGAAGCTCAGGTTCCTCCATGAGTCTAGAATAGGATTAAGCAGTGGCTTGCTCACAATTTTTGAAACACAGTACATTGCGGGAGGAGACAGGGTTAAGACATGCCCGTATCCATACCCAGCAGTGAAGTGGGCAGTAAGACAAACACCCTGGATCCTTGCTCTGAGAACCCAAAGCTAGGCAAGTCCCCTGATTTCAGGGATGCCCCCTCCATTTTCTCTCCAGGGCTATTTTTAAGCTGACTGATTCCAGCAACATGCCTTACAGAGGGGCAACACAACACTGCAAAAGGTGGAAGCAGAGCAGGAAGCAAGGGAGATGAGAAACACTTTTTCAGATGGTTTCTCCTTGTGTGGGCAGCTGTGGCCTTAGGGGCCAAATTTCCCTGTGACAAGGGAGGCTGTAGTGGAAGAGCTGGTGAAAGGAGCAATAAGCACTGCAGGTGGGAAACAAAGGTAGGGCAACCACCCACCAATAAATATAGGCAGGGCTACATTTTGTACAGCTGGGGCCATCTGCCTAATGGCAGGGAAGGGCAAGATAGGTGTCATGAGAGGGCCCGTTTCAGGTTAGCGAGGTTAAGTGCAAAGCAGGTGATGCTGACTCTGGGGCAAGTGATAGCCTGCCTGCATTTGCATGCCATATTTTTCCAATGACACTTTGCAGAGTGCCTGTGCTTTCTGAATAGCCCCAGATAAACACCGCACCCATCAGACGTGCACATCCCTTATATGTTTTGAAATAAGTACCGTCAGCTAGAAGACAGTGAAGGGGGCAAAGGGTTTAGAGACTTCGTGCTGCAGGGCCCACTTGTAGCAGGATCTACGGCAGGATAAATCTGACCAGAGTGCAGCCTGGCTTGGTTTCCTTCCTTTTTGTCCAGATGTCCTGCCTGTATCCATAGGCAATTCCCTTCATTCCTTTGTGTTCTGGTTATCTTCAAGATACAGGAGAGATAATGATAAATCTACCCTACAAAAAGTATTTATAATTAGGATTTTTTTTTTTTGAATTTCCTGTTTCTGCCTTTACTGTTTGAAGAACATGGGGGTTTATATTACAATTGCTGACACAGAGGTATAGATACGCATCTCCCACAACTACAGTATTATTGTCCAATATGCAAATCTGAACCCTCAGGAGACTAAGATACTTTTATTTTTCCTTCTTTCCTTTCAGGCTCTTTCAAAACTGTGCTTCACTGGTACCAGGAGAAACACGGATGAGGAGATGATGCTAAACGTCACAACTCCAGAAAGCAGTGCCTTAAAAACATGAATCGCTCTGCCATGAAGCTTTGGATGAAGTTGCAAGGGGGTAATGCTGGAGTCTGTAGGAGGTTGGGTAAGGGGTGGGAATCTGCACAGCTCAAGTAGGGGGCCAGCCGCTGCGCACTGCAGCCTGGGAAGCGCTACCCAGGCTGCCCCACAGGGGAGATCTCCAATACTCACGCACGAGGTAGAGGATTGTCCTGCTACCGAATTCTCCAAAAATGAGACACACAGGGGCGCCAAAGTCTCAGGAAAAGAAACCTTAGTGTGAGGCTTTTTGCTGCAGAGCTGCTTGTGGGCAGTCTGCTCCCCACAGGAGCAACAGCTCATCAGCCTTGGCCTGCTTTCATTTGCAGCCACACTGGGGCTTCACAGGCCCCTGAACTTGCCTGTGGTAAGCAGGATAGGTGGCTGCTTGCTGCTTTTAACCCTGCTCCTCTGGCTAGAAATTCCCAAAGGAGGGACAAGGTGTGACCGGGTGCAAGGGACGTCACTTCCTGGGCAGAGCCAGGCAGTGTTTTGTCCTTCTGCAACAAGCGAGGCCAGTGAAAGAGTGGTTCCACCAGCCCTGGGCTGCCATGAGATTATGCATATAGAGGACTGCTGTTCCTTCTGTTGCTCTTTGTGAAGATCACACTGCATCACTCAGAGCACAATCTGTGGTTTCTCTCACTTCAGCGGTTTTCTTCCACAGCAGTCAGGGACGCAGGCAACGTATGCCGGTATAAAACACCCCAGAAACACAACTGAGTCAAGCAAGCCAGACCCATGGTACAGGCTGCTGTGGAAAGACCATGCTGTTCACTGCTTCATTTTGCTTTGCTCTCTGCTGAGTGATATATCTTAGTGGCAAGTTGCTCTAGCCATGCAGCACTGCTTTTAA
This sequence comes from Aythya ferina, assembly GCF_964211825.1. Lineage (NCBI taxonomy): Eukaryota > Metazoa > Chordata > Aves > Anseriformes > Anatidae > Aythya > Aythya ferina. The sequence continues at coordinate 69,268,399 of NC_140297.1, forward strand.
TGCCATAAAGTGTCATGGGGTGTAGGCATGTGCTAGGACAATGGCTAGAGCTAATGTTAAAGGCTAAATGTATTGCAGCTGCATGCAAGCTGGTCTCGATTAAAGACTACAGCCTTGGAAGTTTCTTGTTAAAAAAGTCACTTGGAGGGGGTTGTTGTTTTTTTGTTTTTGTTTTTTAGTATATTAATATTGTTATGGACATCAGAGCCTCCAACAGTTATTTTCCAGTAATATGTCTTTTTGTAATTATTTGACACATTAAAATATATGCCTTGCAGACAGCAGTTCTAATGTTAGCTTAGATATATCAAAGTAGATTTTATTTAAACCCCACGATGGAGACTGCCAGGCTTTGTTTCATAAATACGTCTTGGAATTATTAGGGTGTTTTATTCAATGCACTGAAGAATGCGATTCCACTTCCAGTGTATCACATTGTGCCAGGGTGGATGCCATGCCCAAGTGTCGTTAGAGAGACAGCAAGAGTTCCAAATGTGGGTGCGGGTGCCCAGGTTTAGATACCAAAGAGCACAATTCGGCACCTGAATGGAAACAGCCTGTTGCAGAGAGGCCCCAAGCACGCACTGCTCCTTCCAATCTCTCTCTCCTGACAATGGGATGCAATGTCAGCAGCAGCAGGAGGAGCAGATACTGGTCTAGCGGATGGTTCTTGGTTTCCTTTCCTTGATCTTCACCAAACCAGCTGCAAGACCTTGGGGAAATTCCTTATCTTCCCCTTGCATCGATTCACTTATCTGTAAAGCAGATAAACTAATAACACTGCCTCTCTCAAGGGTTTGTTGAAGCTTATTATAGATTTTGAGAGGGAAGTCATTATAAAAATGACCGCATTAATATGACATGAATGTAACATGAAGGAGCCCCGTTCTGCTCCATGCCAGTTTGTGGAGCCCTGTTATTTGCTTTAGCAGAAGCAGGGATTTGGCCTGTACTTAAATAACTTTCATTTGTTTTTCTTGTAGCTAAGAGATAGCATTAAAAGGAAAGCTCACTCCTGCCTATGTGTAAATATTCAGCACCTGAATAGGTGTTCTTTTGCAGAGCACAGGTTCTGCTTCTTAACACTGTCCAAGGATGTTAGTACAGACTCTTTCTAAGCTGCTGCAGATCAGAAGATACCCCGAAATTAATGGCTCAAAATCCTTCCCAGATAAGCATACACATACAGAATTTATTTTACTGAGCAATTAAATATTTAATATAAATATCCCTGGGGGAGGAGGGTTGTGTGAGGTTTTATGGCATATCTTATTATGGGCTCAGTTTTGAAATCTTAATCCAAGCAAAACTCATCATGTAGAGACAGCACTGGAGTGTAACTTGGTGCTTCATCCTCAGGTCAGTGGATACTTGCAGTTGCATCAATGGTTTTTAGGGCAGGGGGCAGTGAAGATGGTGAAGCTTTACCCAAAGAAGAGCAGCCCTCTCCATAAACAATTAATCTGGTTTAGCAATAATGCTTTGTTCAGGCATGTCACATTGGAGGATACCGTTCTGTGAATTTCACCTAACAATTTTAGTGATGAAAAATTATAAAATAATAAATGTCAAATAACAATTTTGTAATTGTTTTTCAGTGGCATGGTCAATAAAACTGCAATCTGCTGCAGCTGAGATTGTTGGCAAAATAGTTTCCTGTATTTCAAATGCAAAAGTCTTTTTGGAGAATGTGTGAGCAGACAGAATCACACAGAAATCACTCACATTTTATATGCCCAAGCTGCAAGCGGAACTGTTTTCTTAAAACTATGTGTTTTTTTCCTGTTTAGCAAATTAAACGTACAATAAAAATAAATAAATAAATAAATAAATAAATAAAAAGTGACTATGGCAGAATAATCAAGTAATCAGATCTCAGCATGTTTATAGTAGCCAGATTTCTTCTCCTGAAGACAAAAGTGCTTGGTGGCTTTAGCATGGATTTATTGTGCTCTATAAAAGGGTCAAATTCCTTGCAAACATTTGCATTTGAGACCCTACAACTGTTCCCTGAGTGATCAAAAAAAGCTGAAGTGCAGAGTTTTACCTCATGGGTGCTCTATCATTAGGATGGATTTTTAGGACTTTGTTTTCTGGAGGTGGCAGTGTACTGAGCCCCAAAGGCCCTATGCTGGGAAAGGGGTGTCAGCTGTATTGGAATGTACCTGCTACATTTCCATACATCTATAGCGTGGGAATTTGCAGCGTGCGGTTGCTCACGCAGACACCAAGTCCTCAGCAGAGCTGTTGCATCCGTACAGCGCTGCATGCTCAGTTTTCCCTCTGGATTACTTCCTGGGTTTGCTCACTTAGTTGCTTTGGTGTAGTTGGGTTAGTCAATAAATATTAAATGGGCAGATGGGGACCCACATGTGAAGAAAAAAAAAAAAAGAGAGAGAAAGAATGAAAGAGAGAGAGAAGGAAAGAAGGAAAGAAGGAAAGAAAAAACACTTATCTTTTTTTTTTTTTTTTTTTTTTTTTTTTTTAAATTCTGGACCGCAAATGAGAGAGAGGTGTGCAGCATGCTCGGCTGCATCCCCATGTGTGGGTCCACAGGAAAGGCAGAAGCTACCCCAGCTGCCTGAATCTCTCTGCATCTCAGAGGAAAACTCTGCCAAAAGTGATGGGCAGGACAGGCGCAGGTGGAAGCGGCCCCACGCCCAATGAGGTTCCGCTCCTGCACCCCAAAACCTGTTCCATCCACCAGCTTGGTCTGCAGAGTGGTGTGTGGGGGCTGCTTCTTTCTCTTCTTATTTTTTCCTTTAAATATATATAAATATATATAAAATGTAAATATATAATATATAATGTAAATATATAATACATAATATATTTTAATATACTGCCAGGTTTTGCCTCTTTCCTTCTGCTCCTCTCTGCTCCTGGGAAGACCCCAGCGCAGCCTGGAAATCCTCTTTCATGGGGGATGCTGGTGGATATGACCCCCGGGAAGCCGAGGAGACCCACACCGACCTGAACCTCTCCTTTTTTCGCTGGAAACACCCCTGCCGGGAGTTTGTCTGGGGATGGGATGGGATGGGATGGGATGGGATGGGATGGGATGGGATGGGATGGGATGGGATGGGATGGGAGGGTAAGGGGCGGGCGGAGCGGTGCCCCCCTTCCTCGGCGGTACGGATCCTGCGGGCTGCCAAAAAATCGCCAAGTGCAACTTCTGTGACCACGAGCCAGTGGAAATCAGCCTGTAGCCTGTGCCCGGCACTGGGGAAGGGAGAAGGAGAAAGCAACATTGCGAGGAGCGCGCACAGGTGGTAGAGACCTTCCGCTGCCTTCTGAAATAGGTGGCAGAGGAAGGAGCTCCACGAGGACTGTCGGAGATTTACATTCCGAATTCACCGCCCAGCTGCAAAGCGGCCGGCGCGATGGAGGGGAAAGGGAATAAAATAAAATAAAATAAAATAAAATAAAATAAAATAAAATAAAATAAAATAAAATAAAATAAAATAAAATAAAATAAAATAAAATAAAATAAAATAAAATAAAATAAATGTAACCTCTGCGCTACACCTTCCCCCCAGGCTAAAAAAGAGTAGGATTGAGCCCGATGCCAGCCAGGGCTGCCTCGAGGTCCCCAAAACTGTGTTGCGGCCGCCTCCCGGCCAAGCGCACGGCTCCCGTCCGTGCGGGGCTGGAGGGGACAGGGGGCCGGGGGATGGGTGGAGGGGGCGATCCCGACGGCAGGATACGAAAAGAGTGGCAGCCAAGTTTACCGGGAACTTTTCGCCAAAGGCCAGCTTCAGACCGGATTAATTCCCCGCCTCTCCCTGGAAATATACATATGTATATATATATATATATATATATATATATGTATATATATATATAATGATAGAAAGTAACGTTTTAAGTAATTGTAAGAAGAAAATCGCTGCCCCCCCCGGGGCGGCTCAGAGGGGCAGGACGGCCGGGGAGCAGGCAGGGAAGCCCCAGAGCCGCGCAACTTTCGGGCTAGGCGAAGGGCCACCTTTCCTCGGGAGGTTCCCCGGACCCGGGGGGGGTGGGGGGAGAAGGGAGTGGGAAGGGGCAGGGCCGGGTAATTAAATTCCGGTGCCCGGCTAATTGCTGTAATTTGACGCTAACTGTACACCGCGGGCAGGCGCTGGTAGCAGCGGTGCGCAGCGCGCCTCTCACGGCCCATTGAGCGCGCTCAGCGCAGGAGCCCCCGGGATCCCCGGCTCTGTCCACCCCTCCTCGCCCCCAGACCCCTTCCCCTGCCCCTCCCCGGGGACTGAGCCAAGCCCAGGACCCCGTTTCCCGGCCAGACGCTGCTGTCCTCCCTCGGTGTCGCCCTGTCTTTTGGCAGGCCTAGGGGTGACCCGCAGACGGGACAAGGTGCGGCGTTGTCCCGGCTGCGAGATGCGAACAGCTTTTTCTCTGCGCCTTCAAAGTGCAGATGGATGGCAGTCCCCCCGACACCCCCCTCCTCGGGCTGGGAAATCAAAACTGCCCTAAAGCCGGGCCGCCTTCCCGAGGCATTTCGGCACTCGAAAATAGGGTCGGGGGCGGGGGGTAGGAGGGAGGAGGAAGTGGGGGAAGAAAACAGGGGTGGGAGGTTCGGGCACCGGGAGGCCCGAAGCCCCCAGGATGTCCCAGAGGGGTCGCAGCATCCCCGGGACCGCCCGGGATGGGGAACGGCGGCGGGCACCCCCCTTTACCCCCTCGTAGGGGGGCTGGGAAGATCTTCTGCGTCTCTCTTATTTCCTCCCAGCTCTCCCGGCAACTTGCAGCATCCCCGTTCCCCCCTCGGGCTAGTTCGGAAGCTCCAGCCCCGAGGCGCTTTGTATTTAGGGCTGCTATTGTAGGCCGGTTATTGTTGTTATTATTATTATTATCATCATCACTGTCGCAGTTAGGAATTCGCCCCCGAGGGACCCGCCGCCCCCCCCCGGGGAGGGGAGGAATAGAAGGGCAGGGGGCTCGCCCGTCCCCACCCCGGCCCGGGGCAGCCCCGGGGCTGCGCGGCGGCGGGGGGCAGCGCGCAGGCAGCGCGCAAGTAGCGCGCAGGCGCAGGCAGGGAGCACCCAGCTCTTTATGGCCAGGTGAGAGAGTCCCGGCGCAGGTAAGGGGAGGATTTACCCACAGGCGTCGCGGGTAAATCGCAGTCCATGACCAGCGGGGATCTGGGGATACGCAGCCCGCAGCCAGGATGTCCATCCTTGCCAAAATGGGGGACTGGCAGGTAACGCGAGCCTCCTTCGCTGTTGGATTTTTGTTGTTGTTGTTTTGGGGTGGTGTTGTTATTTTGGGAGGGGAGATAGGGCTGGAACGGGGAAAGGCGTCGGGCCCTGCGGCCGCTGGCTGCGGGGGAAGGAGAGGGCTAAATTGTGGGGTGCGCCTACCTGCGCCCCCCCAGCCCAATCCCACCGCTTGCTACCTGTTGCAGGGGGACAGCCACGCCGTGGGCTCCCCCGAGCCTATCCCATGGGGAAAAAAAAAAAAAAGCCCCCCGCGGTTCCTACCTGGCCGGAGAGGTGCCAGGAGCGGCCCCCGAGACGAGTTGAAATCGGGGAGGGTGGCTTGGGGGGTAGCAGCGTGGCCCCGACCCCATGGGGCCGTAGGGTCCCCCCACCCCACGAGGGAGCCGCCACGCGTGGAGTAACTGGGGTAGTTTTGAGAAATCCCACAGCCTCCGGAACGTGCGGCCGCGATTTGGGCAGTTAATAAAAAGCGGAGGCGAAGGGGGCAGTTAAAGCACTCATGTTTTTGCTGCCGAAAACGATTTACTTTTTCCCGGACAGTGCAGCGCAAGATGGGAGCCCATCTTTTCTGCTCCCAACTTTTCGATTCTCGCGACTAAGTCTTTCCTTGTGCTGCTTTCTTCTTCTTTCTTTCTTTCTTTGGGGGGGGGGGAGGGGGATTTAGGGGTTGGGGGGGATGTAGCAGTAAGTTTTCTGCGGGAAAACATGCAGTAAACAAAAATATCTCTTAAGTTATTTTCCAAGTTAGTCCGGGCGTTATTTTATCAGGTCGGCGCGCAGAAGTGATCAAAAAAGCATTTCATTATTATTATTATTATTATTATTAGTTTTCTCCTAAAAGCAACCCTTACACGATTCCACCTACAGGCTATCTGCCTTGAAATTCACTCCTGAGTTCGCCGTGTGCCCCTTCCCTCCTTTTCGCCAAGCCACCCCTGCGGCTTTGTTGGGCCGTGCGGAGCCGTGCCCGCAGCCTCGAGGGGCTGCCCCGGGTGGTCCCGGGCGGGGGGCTCCGCACTCCTCGGCCGTGCCCCGCCAGGCCGGCGCTAAGGCGCGGCGACCCCCTGGGTTCCCTCCTCCCCCGGCCCGCATTAGCCGGCCTTAATCTGCCAGCTCCATTTGAACCTCAATGGGAGTAAAACCAACAATTTACTCTCCTGCCATTTGCAGACAAAAGAGCTGGTGAGGGGAGAGGGGGAAAGAAAGAAGAGCATCGAGGGGTAGGGAATGGAGGGGGGGAGCGCTGCATTTTGGGGCTGGGGGCGCGCAGGGCAGCGTGTTTCGGCTCCCCCGTAGGCACCCATAGGGGTTCCCCGCGGCCTGAAGGGTTGCTCGCTCCCGCAGGCGGTGAATGCGGCCTCGGTGTCGGGCGGTGCCCCCTGGGGGGGTTTCCCAGGTCTGGAGGTCCCCTGCGCGCCCCGCTCCGCAGCGGGTCTGGGGGCCCGACCCGTTCGAGCCGTGCCAGGCCCGAGGCAGCGGCCGCAAGGAGGGGAAAAAAATGGGGAAATGGAGCAACAGAAAAGAAACATTTCGGCTGGGCATCGCGGGAAACAAACAAAAAAAAAAAAAGAGGAGGTTGGAAAAGAAGCCCTAGAGGAGGGCAGGAGGAGCGCTCAGTTAGCAGTGGATTGTTAGGCAAACGAAGCGCTCCACCTAAGAAACAACCCAAGTTTTATTATGGCCATTGTTCTGTCCCTCTGCCGAAGTGCTTGCAAAAGACTTTTTGGCTCCTGATGCGTTCGCGTTACCGCTCGCTCAATGCTGTCTGGGAGGTTACGTTGTTGGTTTTTGTTTGTTTGTTTGAAGAGCAATAGCCAACAGACCCGAGAGGAAGCAAATAGTTTGTAAAAGACAGAAGCTTAAAAAGTATCCACCAAAAAATATAATTTAAAAAAAATAAAAATCAAAGCCGGAGGGCGGCAGCAGCTTCCGCAGAGAGCAATCAGCCTGGACAGAGCGCGGCCCGGGTCTCGTTGCTCTCCTCTTGGGTGTTTTCAACCCGATGGAAAGAGGAGGAAAAACCCTAAAAAGGAACGAGAAGGGTGGCTTCTCGGCTAGTCCCAAACTCCAGGCAGGCGGAGGGAGCCGCGCACGGGTGGTCAAAGGCCTCTGTCCCCACGCGTGGCTCGGCAAAGCCCCGTGGCCCGTGGGTCCGTTGTACCTGTGTCCGCCGCTGCAGGTTGTTGTGCTGGAGAGCAATTGGGCTATTGTTGATATGCTAATGAGGCGATTAGGCTGTTGGTAAAGAGCTGGAAAAGGGAAAAGTTTCGACCATTAGAGGGAGATCTCAGAGCGCGCAGAGGAGCAGTGCACAGCCTCCGCCAGCCGCGCTCCGCATACCAGAGGCACCACTTTAGTGAAAGGCAGGGAGAAACAAATCCTCTCTCACGCCAATCCATGAAAATGCTTTGGAAACTGACGGATAATATCAAGTATGAGGAATGTGAGGTAAGCGCTTTCCCGGGCCGGGGCAGAGAGCCCCGGGCCCCTCAGCTGCGAGCAGGACCCCGCAGCATCCATCGATCTCTGAATTTCGTTTAGGAAAACTTCTGCTCCTTCGCCAGGCTTCCTCGCGGTCCTGCAGCTGGAGAGGGGCTGGGGTCCTTCCCCAGGAACTTCGGGGCTTGTGGAAACCCAGCTTTGTCGGCAGTGTGTGAGGGAAGACAAGCAGGACGGAGGATGCAGCAGCGGTCTTGTCTCTAGGTAGATCCTCTCTAGATAAGGCTCTGTAGGATGCTACTACGCTCATCCGTGTGGATGGATGGCTGGATGGACGGATGGCTGGATGAATGAAAGGGCAAGGAGACAAAGGGAAGAGAAAGAATCGCTCTCGCACACCAGGTGCCCGAGGCACCCCTATAGATCTACTCGGGACCGACGCCTAAAATCCTATATTTCGCTGGAGCCGCGGCTCGCTCGTTGCGAGCTGCGCGCCTTGCGGGGCCAGCTGTGGAGCCGCAATCCGGGGCTGCGGAGCGGCGCCCCAACGCCAGCCTCCGCCCCGCAGGGCCGCGCTCCCCTGGCTCTGGGCAAGGATTTTGGGTCCTCCTGGGAGTGCAGCGCCCACCTAACGAGGGCTGGGAGATGTTCAGCATAGCCCCGGGTGCGTGCGTGTGTGTATGGGTGTGCATCTGTCTCTTGAGAAAGAGGCGAGTGGCTTTTGACCTTCCAGAAAGGAGAAGACGAAGAAAAAGAAGAGCCGTGCCCGGAATGGTTTGCCTCGTCCCAAACCAACGAATACCCTTGTCATGCGTTTTGCAAAAGTTGCCTGTGCCGTGCACTCGAACCGCGCAATAAAGGACTGCACTGTGCAAATGAATGTATTTCTTTGGTGCTGAGCCGGGCGGGGAGGCAGCCTCAGCCTCGGCGGAGCCTCTGCCGGCATCCATGCCAAGGGAGCGGGGGGGCACGCTCCCGTCCTCCCCCGCCGCGGCTTTTGGTGATGCTGTAGCGTAGGAAAGGGATGGAGGACTCGCCGTGCTTGCCGGAGATTAAATTATTTGGTGCTCGGGTCCTGGATCAAGCCGTTGGGATGAAGCTGCTCTCCCGGCGTGGGAGCCGAGCACTTAGATCCACTTGCTGGCGGAAGCCTGATTTCTAGGAATGAAGTGTCAGGGCTATCTTTCTATTTTTTTTTTTTTCTTAAGTGCTTTCCCCTGGCTGGACTTGGGGAGCAAGCCGTACCTCTCCCCTTCTTCCCCCACCCAGGACATGGGATTTTTAGGCGTGGGATTTCGTCCTCACTGCCTTTTGTCGCCCCCGCGCTGAGGGGATGTGGCACCCCGCTGCCCCCGGCTGCGGGATGCCACTCCTGGGAAGGGGATGCGGGCTGCAAGGGGGTTTGCGGGGAAAGGGGGGAAAAAATGGGGGGGAGGGAGCTCCTGCCCAGTGAGGGGCAGGCTCTGGGGAAAGAAAACCTGGGGGAGAGCGGCGGGGCGCAGCCCGACCGTTCCCGTCGCCGTTGCGTGGCCGGGCGGCGGAAAGTGGAGCAGCGCCCGGCCGAGGGAGTAGCTGGGGAGTTGCGCAGCCAGTCCGACGGGTTGCGCCGGAGCCCCGGCTTGTCTGGGCCGGGAGAAGCTCTCGCCGTGCCTCTTTTCCCGTCTCCCTCTCCCCCCCGCCCTCCTTCCCTTCCCTTCCTTCCCCGCCCGCTGTCTTTTCCCCCCTTCTTTCTTTTCCCGGCTCCTCCGAGAGGGGGGCCGAGGGGAGCCCGGTGAATGCTCCCGGGGATCCCCAGCCCCCTACCCCGGGCTCGCCTCGGCCTCGAAGAGGAGGAGGAGGAAGAGGAGGACGGCGACGGGGAGGCGGAGGAGGGCTGAGACGGAGCAGGGGAGACACCCAAAAAAAAAAAAAAAAAAGACCAAAAAACTTTCCCAGCCGCTTTCCGGGACGCACGGAGGCGAGCCGGCTCGGCGGCGCTGGGAGCCCCCCGGCGGGGCGCCGTCGAGGCATGGACGGGGCGGCGGCGGCAGCAGCGGGGGGGGGCGGCCCCCCGGAGCCCACCCCGCGGAAAGGAGGCGGCGGGGGCTCCTCGGAGGGTAGCAAGAGCCAAGCGGGGAGCCAGCAGCCGCTCTTCGCCGTGGGCTTTGAGGCCGGCTTCGCCCAGCAGCCGCAGCCCGAGGTGCGCCCTCGCCGGCCCGCGGGAGCAGGGGAAGATGGACTGGTGGGAGGGAAGGGAAGGGGAAGGAAGCGAAGGGAAGGAAGGGGGGATCCCGCGCCCCCTCCCCTCTCTCTTTCTGCCCGTCCTCCCCCCCTTTTCGCCCCCCCCCCCCCGCTCCCGCCGCACGCCCTCCCGTCTCCCACCCTCTCCCTCTCTCCAGATCTCTTTCTCTTTCACTTTTGCATGCCCTGCAACCTTTTAAAATGTTGCCCCTTTCCTGTGATTCGTCAGACGCAGCAGCATGTCCCCCCTCTCGCTCTCCCTCTCTCTCCCTTTTTGTCTCTCTCTCTCTCTCTCTCTCCCTCTCTCTCTCTCTCTCCCTCTCCCCCATCTCTGATTAGATACACTGATTCTTCATTCAATGGACGTCATTTAGAACAGGCTCTGCCTTGAGTTGCCTTCTCGCTTCACGCTCGATTTCCAGCCATTCTTCCCTTATTAAGTATTCGTGTAATATTAATAGTCATGAATATCTGCTATTAGGAGTCTCCAGGAAGGCAGCAGATCTGTTATTAGGAGCTCAAGTGAACCAGCAGCTAAGTCAAAGGAGAAAAAAAAAAAAAAAAAGAGACAGAGGAGAAAAAAAAAAAAAAAAGGATTAAGAAACAAACACACACGCTAAAAAGCGGGAAAAAAAGGCAAAAAAAAAAAAAAGCGCAAAACCAAAAAAAAAAAAAAAAGCGACCAACTTTGACTCCTCACACCACGCCAGGATAGAGAGAGAGCTCGCCTTTGCAAGAGCCGATGAAGGGCAGCCGGGATCGGTGCAAGTTCTGATGGATTATCGTGGCGCACCCGCGGAGCAGCCCCGGCGCCCCGGTCCCCCCCGCGCCTAGCGCCGGGCTCCGGCCGCGCTCCCTCCGCGCCCGCGCAGGCTCCGCCGGGGGCTGTGCGCGCAGCTCCGGCCACTTTGCTCTGCTTTTTTGTTGTTGTTATTATCGTTATTTTTTTCTGCCCTGCCTCGTAACCCCCCGACTCTTCGCAGATGTTAGTGCACAGTTTTTCGGCTATGGTGAGTGGCTTCGCGGCTCTCTCGGAGGGGGATCGGGTGCTGGGTGTTGCTATTGTTGGTGGCGGTGGCAGCCGGGCTTTCGCATCCAGCGTGCTGGAGAGGGCTCTTTTTCCTTCCTGCATTTTTATTAAATCGGTGCTTTACCTTCCCTTCTCTCTCTCTGTCTTTTTTTTTTTTTTTTTTTTTTTTTCCTTCTCTCTCACTCTCGTGATTTTTTTTTTCTTCGTTTCGTTTTTTTTCTCCCCCTACGATTTTTATTTTATTTTATTTTGTTTTTATTTTATTTCGTTTTTAATTTATTTTGTTTTATTTTATTTATTTTTGGTTTGCGAACGGCAAAAGGCTTTGCTTGGACCCCGCCGCTCAGATTTCTCCCCCTTGCCACCTGCAAACGGGATATTTCCAGCTTTCCCGTTTCCTTTTTGCGGGCCCGTGGCCCTTTCCCTCCGACCCCCCCTTCCTCCTCCTTCTCCTCCTCTTCCTCCTCCTTCTCCTCCTCCGCGGAGGCCATGCCTTTTTCCCCGGACGTACCTGCGGGCTTTTTTGCCCGGCCTCAGAAGCCTCCAGAGCCGGGGATCCCGCATCCCCCCGCCGACCCCTATTTCCCTCGGGCAAACGGGGGGCTCGGTGCGGCTTTGCCCCCGGGTGGTCTGCGGAGGGGCCCCGCGGCAGTGCCTTCGCCCCGACACATTCCCCAAAGTTGCAAGGGGAACGGGTGGGTGGTCAGAGCCCATTTCGGCGTCTTCTGGTAACAAGATGGCAGTGGTCTTTGATTTCCCACGTTTTTCTTGGGATGCGTTAGCGGTAATCTCGGCGGCTGACTCCGTCTTAATTTTGCTCAGGGCCGGCAGGAGCGTTTTTTGGGTGGCAAGAGCGTTATTCTTATTATTATTTTCCTACGGCACGCTTAGAAATGATTCTTTCTATTTGCGGGAAATACCTGCTCCTGCAATGCCCGGGCGCGATCTGTTGTGAATCCACGCTGTGCCGCCGCAACATTTCATGAATTGTTGTGAGCAGTCCTGCTATGAGTAGTGCTATCGCCGCTGCTATCGTCGTTGTTATTGTTATTATTCGAGAAGCGAGAGTACCTCAGGATTTTGTTGAAAGGGCGGGGGGGGGGGCAGAAAAATCCTCAGCTCTGCCTCCGAGCAGGCGGATCGCCCGGCGGGTGAAATTTGGAAGCCGCTTTTGACGAGAAACAGTTTGATTTTATCTTTTGTTTTTCTTTTCTCCCCCCCTCCTTCTCCTCCCCGTGTCCTTCCCCCCTTCCCCCCCCTCCCCATTTTGACACCCCCACACCCTAGGAGCGCCACGACAGCACCAGCAACGGGACGGCCCGGCTGCCCCAGCTGGGGACCGTGGGTCAGTCCCCCTACACCAGCGCCCCGCCGCTCTCCCATACCCCCAACGCCGACTTCCAGCCTCCCTACTTCCCCCCCCCTTACCAGCCCATCTACCCCCAGTCTCAGGACCCCTACTCCCACGTGAACGATCCCTACAGCCTCAACCCCCTCCACGCCCAGCCGCAGCCCCAGCACCCTGGATGGCCGGGACAGAGGCAGAGCCAGGAAACGGGGCTCCTGCACACGCACCGGGGGCTCCCCCACCAGCTTTCGGGCTTGGACCCCCGGAGGGACTACCGGCGGCATGACGACCTGCTGCATGCCCCGCACGGGCTGGGCTCGGGGCTGGCTGACCTGCCCCTACACTCCATCCCTCACGCCATCGAGGACGTGCCGGTAAGCCCCGCTGCTCGGGCCCTTGCATCCCTCCGGCATCACTCCCCACATCCCTCGGGGGGGCAGAGGGCAAGGGGAAGGGGGTCTCCCCCCAGACCTTCTCCCCACTAAGCAAAAAAGGGAGGGGGGCAAGGAGACCCTGAGCCCCCCACACAGAACAATGGGTTCTCACGTTTCGTCCCTGCACGATGCCTCCCTGTTAGCGTGCCCGCTAAAATATAAATAAATCAAATTACTGTCATCGTTAACAATATCTTTCCTTCTCAATGACAATAAGCTGTTACGATTGGAAGAATGTATAATATCACCACAGGGCCGTGCATTTGGGGATTTCTCGCTGCCTTGGGAAAAGCATTAGTCTGAAATGCGAGATCTCATTAAATGTCCTCTCAGGCAAACGTAAAGGGAAAGAGGGGAAAGAAAAGGGGAAAAAAAATAAAAGTGGGTGAATGTGGTCTTAAAAGAAAAAAAAATGTTCCCCATGATTACAGAATTGGCATACAGGATAATGACATCTAAAGTTGTAAGAGGATACGGGCAGATCCTCTTCTCCAAAGGAATTAATTGACAAATCAGAGGAGAGGTATATTAAAATGCTGCCTTATTCTTTTAGCAGTAGTGCAGAGGGATGACCTCATAAATCATTAGCTATAGGTTATCAAATTCTAGCCAGACCTGCTACACCCTATATTAAATTAAATGTTTGGAGCCTATTGGGTGGTGCGTTATTTGGGGGATCTAATTTTGTTATCAATAAATACAGATTAAAAAATGATTCCTAATTAAGCATGACATTAGCACGAGGGCTATTTACAAAGTGAGCCGTGCTATTGTTCAGTTAGGAAAGTGGCCTTATGCAACGTGATAGGAATGACTGCTTGTGATCAAAGTTCATCTTTCTGGGTTTCTCCCTGAAAATAGAATTAGAACATGCCAATAAATTTATTAAAGCCCACAGAGCTTGTGCTAAGGGGCTGAAGCTGCTTTACTTTGCAACGAGGAAAGAGGAGGAGGGAATTGTGGTATCTGGATGTGATTTTTGCTGAAATGCCATCCCAAATTACAGGATCAAATATTACAACAATATATTCGCTGACAGTTTAATGAGTACAGTTTCGTGTTGCAAGGATAATGTTCAGATGAACTTACCTATTTTGGGGGGTCATTTTGAAATCTTTTGTAAATCATATTCGGGGAAAATAGTGAATTTATTACAGCCCTCATCTGGCTAAATTAGCCACAGAAAATTGCTGGTTATGTTTAGCAGTTTTGCAATAAACGCATATGTTTCCCAAAGTGGAGGATTTAGTAAGCAATTTGGATCCGTTAAAAACAGGTCGATTCTTTTAACCTGATATAAAATAACACGGAGGCAATAGTAAGAATAAACTAATTTGTTGACTGTGAGCCCCTGACTGCTGTAGGAACGTGACCTAAAATGTTCTCTTGAATTCCCCCTCACTGTGATTGTGCTTTGTTGCAGTGGGCTGGCTTGGGAAGCCTCTTGTGCAGATATTTTAAGTACAAATCATTTTATTTGCCTTTGTAAGATCTATGAATTAATAGCATTGCTATAGTTTATGAAAACCAAATGCCATCTGGTTTAAATCCTTAAACCAGCCCAGCCAATTTTATTTTACTCTCTGTAAAACTGAATCAGCAGGATGCATGAAGGAAGGCATAAAAATAAGATAATGTATCTTTTGGGAGCATTTATCTAGTTATGAAACAACAACAAAATCCTTTGCAGAAATTTGGGTCGTGGAAAGCGTGATTTTTCAAAATTTTCTGTTGCTGCAACAGCTAACCTTTAATAAAAGGGACCGCTAAATATTTAAGAAAATCAAGTAGACGGTGAAAATTATTTAATCATAAATATCTCTGTGGGATTTTAAACTTAACAGTCCTCCCTGTATGGAATATGTGTAGAAATAACACAAATAAAAGTATTATGCCACACTACATTTACTTTATGGGTTTAGGGTGCATGCATAAAGGGATCATATTTCCCCATATAGTTAAAACACAAGAACTGCAGCAGTAGTCATTTCTGAACATTTCTCAATTTAATTATACTTAAATCCAGAAGCACTTTAGGCAAGTTACAAATGAGAGCATTGAGTATAATAAAACCTGTAATAAAGCAACTTAGTACCATCCACCCGGAATCATTGAGATCAGGCACAATTAACAGGAGCATAAATCCAAGACAGAATGGAAAATGTTAGAATCAGTATTATTGTTGGACAAAGACTAGAGAAGGAAGTAATAGTTTTTTAAATGGTAATGCCTGTGTTTTGTAACGATTGCGAAATCTTCTATCTCAGCACCACTGGTGTTAATTTGTAAACACAGCCAGACATTATATCGCTTGTCATTTTTTTTGAATTAGAAAACATGATTTCATTTGACTTTCTAATCACGTTGCGGCGCGGGCGCGCAAAACCCCATCTGCAGCCTCCAGCGCGCAAAAGTGCGAGCGGACAATAGTGGGGACCCCGGGGCTGCAGGGGCTCGGCCCGGCTTGGCTCGGCTCGGCTCGCCCCGTCGGTGCGGTGCGGGCGCTTCTTTGTGCTCCCTTGCGGCGGGGAGAGGCCGGGCCGGGGAGGCAGAAAGGGAGGCTGGAGGCCGACCGGGCGTCGGGCTCGGCAGGACGAGTCCCGAGGGTGTGGGGTGGATCTTTGTTCTTTTTTGCTGTTGTTGTTGTTAGCATTATTATTTTTTCTCGTTTTTTGTGGAGAAGAGCGGGGAGGGAGGCAGGGTTCTTCCGTGCGAAGGAAGCGCCCCCGAACCCCGTCTCCTCTCCGCCCCCCCGTTGTCGCTTTCCCTCTGCCCGGTGCCCTCCGGGGCTCCCCTCCCACGCCCCGCTGCCTTTCGCCGGCGCCGCGCACTGACAGCCCGCCTCTCTCCCTTTCGTTGCAGCACGTAGAAGACCCCGGTATTAACATCCCGGATCAAACTGTAATTAAGAAAGGTGAGCTGCTTCCTCGTGCGTGGTGGCAGAGCCTGGGCGCCGCTGGCCAGGGGCTCAGAGGCAGAGCAGGGTAGCCGGGCTCAGCCCTGCCCTGGAAATGTCCAACAAAGCCGAGCCGGTGCTCTGGTGCCTCAGCAAGTGGCTCCCTTCCCAGCTCTGTGCAGAGCATCGGTATTTAATCGTTGTTACCAAACTGGGCTCTGGAGGAGAACAATCTCTTCCTTCCCCTTCGTGTTTTTGTGGCTAAAGTGCAGTGGAGAATAGCTGGGCTGCTGGAGAGCAAGGGGCTAGATGCTGGGAGATGAGTTGTGCTTAGCTTTGTGCTCTTTGCTTTGCTTGAGACTGAAATTGCTGGGAAGCTGAAACTGCTGGGAGGCCGGTCCCGGAGTGGTGTATGCGGGGCACTGTCGGCATGTCTCCGCTCGGACGTGCGCTCCCACCGTGCTCCGGATGGGAAGGCGGCACAGGGCGCTCTGCTCTCGGTGTGAAGGTGCAAAGCCACCCGGGGGTGCTGTGCCAAGCAAGGTGCCGGCTCACACCACTCTCCCCCCAAGCCCAGCCGCTGCGCTTAAAGTTTTGTCCCCTTCCCCTGCCCGCGAAGCCTTTGTCACGTCAAATTAGACGTGCAAGGGATAAATCTTAAGAGATGCTCTTTCCGAGCCGACATGATAATTGGCTCTTTTATTAGTAATCTCAAGAGTTCGTTTAACTCCTGGCGTATCTATTAGCCCTCCCAGAGCTATTAATGTCACAAGCCATCTATCCAAAACGGCGGGGGCCCCTTCGGGCCGGGGCTGGGGGGCACGGGCGAGGACGGAGCCCGAAGGCTCCCGCTGGGCCCCGGGAGAGGGAAAAGGGGCGCGGGTGTCCGCGGCCCCCCGGGAATCGCCTCCCTCGGCGTCCAGCGCTGGGCGCCCCGTTTGTTTTCCCTCTTCTGGTGGCGTTGTTCTGGTGTCGGGCAGCCGCTCCGCTCTCCCGCTGCGGACCAAGGGGTGCCTGCCCTCGCCTCACCCCCCCCCGGACCCCCCCTCCCGTAGCCCGGCGGCCGCCTCTCCTCCTCCTCCTCCTGCCCCTTCTCCCCGCCCGCTCCTCACCCTCACCGCCCTGCTCCTCCCTCCCTGCAGGCCCCGTGTCCCTCTCCAAGTCTAACAACAACGCCGTCTCCTCCATCCCCATCAACAAGGACGCGCTCTTCGGCGGGGTGGTCAACCCCAACGAGGTCTTCTGCTCGGTGCCGGGCCGCCTCTCGCTGCTCAGCTCCACCTCCAAGTACAAGGTCACGGTGGCGGAAGTGCAGCGACGCCTCTCGCCGCCCGAGTGCCTCAACGCCTCCCTGCTGGGCGGAGTGCTGCGGAGGTGAGGGGCGGCGGGATGGCGGCGGGCTCCGCTCCGTGTGTCTGTCTGTCTGTCTGTCTGTGCCCTAACGGGCGCCCGCGAGCTGAGAAGGGGGGGAATGGGAGGGGGGGGGCTCAGCGCGCACCCCCCCTGCCGCCAGGGGTCGGGGCAGAGCCGGCAGAAAGGGGGCGGGGGGCGCTCCAGCCACGGCGATGCTGCCTGGAGTGGGTGCCCCTCCGTCACGTCATGTACCCCAATAGCAGTGGCACCCCCAAACCCCTGGGCTGTGGAGACCACCACCCCCCCCCGCTGTAACGTAGTCCAGACAATTAAAGAGTGTTTGGGCAGGGAATAAACTCCAAGGGACAAAACGCAGGCAATAAACTCCAGGGTTAATTGACCAAAGTGGTCCGTCTCCTGTCCCCATCTCTGTCAGGAAGCTCATCTGTGGGGAGATGAACCCCTGTGCATTCGTCTCCCCGTTCATGTGTGGTGGTGTGGGCTCCTGACCTTCCCAGCTAGTGAAATAATGTACTGGCCCTCGCCAGAGAGCAGGCGGCCCCTTCAGGGACATGGCAGGTGAGGGTGTGAAGAGGGTTGTCACCTCACTGTGCAGCTCCTATCCACGCATTTAGCTCAGCTTTCAGCCCTTTCTCCCCCAAAACCTCCCCTCAACACCTCTTTGGTGGTGAATCTCCCCAAAAAAACTCTCCTTAACACCCCTTTGATAGCAAATCCCACCCCAAACCTCCCCTCAACGCCCCTTCTGTAGGAGCACGGTGTCCAGGGCCGAATCCTGTCCCTCTTTTCTAACCATCTTTCTGTCGTGGTGCAGGGCAAAGTCCAAAAATGGAGGGCGATCCCTCAGAGAGAAACTGGACAAAATAGGGCTAAACCTGCCAGCCGGGAGGCGCAAAGCTGCTAACGTCACCTTGCTCACTTCGCTGGTGGAGGGTAAGTGACTCCACGGGCCAGGAGGGTTGGTGGGATAAACCTTTCCCATTGGTTTTCCCCAGCAGGACGAGGCTTAGGTTTTTTTTTCTTTCTTTCTTTTTTTTCTTTTTTTTCTTTTTTTTTCTTTTTTCCCTGAGTCAGTGCTGAGGCATCGTTGTGTTTGGTCAGATAAAAACGTACGTCTCTGCCTTTTGTTTTAATGTGAAACAGGCTTGCATGAGTCCTGCAGACTCAGCAGTGTGTCCCACCGTTGGTTGATTTGCTTTGGACTAGATCTTTTCAGGGTCCTGTCCCACTCCCGTAGTCAGGCCAGTAATCCCTCCCCAGTGTAAACTGGTTTTGTTGGTGGCAGCAAGCGGGGGCTGCGGGCTTGGTCTTGCCAGTGCTGGATTAGAAGTTACAGGGAGCAGAGTCGCTGCCATCCTTCTTCCACCGGTGGACAACTAGGCGATCTTAAATGTCAAAAACTGCAGCCACGTTAGGATTCGCCTCCCTCCCGCCCCCAGCAACATAACAGTAAATCATTTGAGTTTTCCGACATCTGCATTTGAGAAATGCGTGACCATTACTTCCTGAATTAATTTGGGAATCCTTGACCTAAGCTATGAATTAATGGTGTCCTGAAAGCCTCAAAGTTGCACTCCCCCCTTTCCCTTTTGGTTCTCATTTTCAGAACATATGTTCCCTTCATTATATCATTCTCCTCTACTTTGCTCTGGCCAGAAAACGTGCGCTTACTTTTAACACCTTCAGATGTCCTATGCTTTCAGAACTTGGAGGTGGGAAGCTCAAGACTTTGCAATCATTTAGTTTTGAAACAGTTGCTTTGCCACCCTGGCTGGCACAAAGTAAACCCACGACCAGAAAATACATCCTCCTCCTTTCTCCTTACTTGTAGGTTTCACAACGTTTTGGACTGCTTCAGTCTGCAGAGTGCTTTTAACCTCAGCCCGGGCTGTGTAGGTTAGCTTAAGTTTGGTTGTGTAGGAGGGAATTTGTAGCTTTGTTTTGTTGTCACTTTGCGTTCTGCTAGAGATGTTTCATGTTCAAAGGGATGGGGAAAGAAGCACTGTGCCATGCCAGACTTCTTTTTTTTTTTTTTAAAAAAAAAATCAGATTAGTAGCTGTATTATATTTATACTGCGTGAAAATTACTGTGTCTTTATGTTTTTGAAAAGGCTTTGCAATTGCATCAACACACCGTACTAAAAAAAATCACGAGGGGAGAACTTGTAAAAAGTCTAGATTTGGTAGACACTTAACATTATTTGTGATGTTAATGAATATGGAAGATGTTTTATGGTAATCTATTGTTCTGCTTGGCTTTGGCATACAATGGCTTTAAAAGAATGATTTTATTTTTTTTTAATAAAAATAAAAAGCAAAACAGAGGCCTGATCTCCAGTTAGCTTAGTGGTGGTGGCTAATTTTGGGGGGATGATAGTATAAACATTGCTTGGGCTTTGAGTCCTGTAGCGATGAGGCAGTTTCTAGAGTACTGTTATTGTTTATGATCCGCTCCATTTTATGGAAACAAGCTCACTGGACTGAGGCTTTGAAGCTCTAATTGGCGCATGCGTTCTTCCGGAGCTAGAGCTAATGGCAGGAAGCCCTGCAGTAAAAACCAACTGGTTCAGGAAATTAAAACCAAAGATTTGAAAATCAACAAAACAGACAGACTCAGTGGAATGACCCTAAAATTCTCATGGTTAATCGTTTGGGGGTGAACATATAATTATATGCGATCAAGTTAAATTTTAAACACTTAGCTGTTTAATGCATTTTATTTAAAAGAGCTCTAGGAGTAATTATGATCAATATTAATCATTGATGCGTTGCAAAAGAATATAGAGACATGGCCGAGGCAAACAAATATTTCTGGAGTAAATAGCTTTGAATGAAATATGTATGAATGGCTGTTGTATACATGTGTATGTGTAAATGTAAGCGCACATTCTAGGTGCATGGAGCCGGTCTGTATAAAATCTGTTAGTCAATGGAAACTTTAAAAAGAAAAATCTAGTGTGAGATTTCACTTGTAATGGCTGGCATGAAAATACACATTTGCATTGCCCTAAACTGAAGCAAAGACAATTCCTACACGGTAAGACGTGATTAGCATTTCTTACCATACCTTTTTGTAAAGAAACAAGTCCAAGTCTTTTAGAAGAAACTGAGTAGAAGGTAGTACTTTATTTCCTAATGGATTTTTGCCTCTCTGCCATGTGTACTGATGAGCTGTGTGTTTTCCTCCCGCATCTCCCTTTGCAGGAGAAGCAGTGCATCTAGCTAGAGATTTTGGGTACGTTTGTGAGACAGAATTTCCTGCCAAAGCAGTAGCTGAATTTCTCAACCGACAACATTCCGATCCAAACGAGCAAGTCACAAGAAAAAACATGCTTCTAGCTACAAAGTAAGACATTTTACCTTTCTGGCATGTTGCTCAGTTGTGAGGGGAGGGCGAGAGACCCGGGTTTGGGGCCTTTGTGTGCAAGTGTTTGCCACGTAGTCAGTGGCTAATGGTTTTGCAAATTGTGAGGGAGTGTGTGCCCTCACGCTCTAGGACTGCTGCATAACCCAGCTTGATCTCCATCGAGTTGGTTTGTGTGAGGATTACCTTGAAAGTGAGTTGTGAAAATCGTGGGTGGATGTTTAGTTAAAGAAAAGGCAATAATTCTTCAAAGAAAAACATTTTCCAGGTCTTTTCACTTAGCTTATCACTTTAGGTGGAAGGGGAAGTTTTCCCATTGACAGTAAAATAAAACTGGCACATTAAACCAATTTCAGTTCATTAAAATCTGCAATGGTTCTTTCTTCCCTAGGAGCTCGGTTACTTAGTGAATATAGGGATATTAAAAATATATTTTAAATGCCAATCTGTACGCAGTTAAAATGCTAGTGGAGTTTATCGTTGGTGGGGCTGACTAGACTTCCAGGTGGTGTGTGAAAAGAAAATGATTGTTTTGATATGTTTGCTGGAAATTAAAAGGGCTGTTTAGTAGCCCTTAATTACCATTGGAGGTGTCACCAAAGGGCACAGTGCCAGAGGGCGCAGGCAGAAGATGGGAGCCAGTTTATGGCTGGAAGACATTAACGTGGGTTTTAGAACACAAACTATTTCAACACGCCTCTAAGCTCTTGCTATAAGGTGTGTTATTTCCCCAAACGTTTGTGCAGCGAGCAGGTGATACAGCCTCACTTCTGCACCGTGCCCTCGTATCCTCCCTTCCTGGCTCCCTGGAAGGAAATTTCCAGACTCCAGTTAGCGTCAGCCTTCCCCTCTGTGGCAACGTCCCTTCGGATTTCGAGATATAGATGTACATATATAAGTGCTTCAGAATACCCTAATTTAAAGCCTCTGTTCCCCTCTCTGCCCTCACTCTTTCTTCCTGACACGTGGGCATGTTTTAGCCTCATGCAGAAGGAGGCCCGAGGCTCTCTCCAGTTCCAAAACATGAATAAATCCCTGAAAAACTTTCTTTGGATATTACTCCCCATCTCTTCCGTTCCCTTTCGCTGGAGAACTTTAAACTGTGTTACAGTTCTGTTCCAAAACCCAGCTGGGAAGGGATGTGTGTTTGTAGGAAGTAGGTGAAGGGGTGCGATGCGGGGATTGCTGGGGTGGACAAAAGATGCTCGCGTGTGCGTGCTGCTTGTTGTTTGCCTGTGCATTGGCTGGGGCGTGAGGCATGTGCGCAATTGTGCGTGTATGCGAGGTGAGGGGAAGAGGTTTGTGCTTGCCTGCCAAGAGTGAGAATCGGGGGAAAGGTTGTGCAGAAGGACGGGTGGAGAGTGCGTGTGCATGTGTGCACTCGGGGGCAGCAGCCCCCTTGATCCAGGGCCTTGTGTAATCTAGCAGGGAGTACACACAGACTTTGCTGCTGACAGCGATGGTTCATTTCTCTCCCTCTCTCTTCCTCTCCCTCCTGCCCTCCCTCCCTCTCTCTGTCTCTCTGCTCCATTTGTGCTACAGACAGATCTGTAAAGAGTTCACCGACCTGCTGGCTCAGGACCGATCTCCCCTGGGGAACTCGCGGCCCAACCCCATTTTGGAGCCGGGCATCCAGAGCTGCCTGACCCACTTCAACCTCATCTCACACGGCTTCGGCAGCCCGGCGGTGTGCGCTGCTGTTACTGCCCTGCAGAACTATCTCACCGAGGCGCTCAAGGCCATGGACAAAATGTACCTCAGCAACAATCCCAACAGCCACACAGACAACAGCACCAAAAGCGGCGACAAAGAGGAGAAGCACCGAAAGTGAGGATCCCCCCCCCCCCCAACTCCTCTCCCTTCCCCCCTTACAGCCCATCAGTCCATTCGTCTCCCTCCTCCCTCTTCCCTGCACCCAGCACCCCAGGCTACAGCAACAGAATGAGCGTCCTTCTGCCAATCTTGTTCTCTGACTCTGCAGGACTGCTCTGCCCTCTCCCCGCACCCTTTCCCAGCATCCACATTTCCATTTTTTCCCTTTTCACTTGCCCCTCCTCTCCCCCGCTGCTACCATCGTTTTACCACTCCAGTTTGGAGCCTAAGAGAACAGAACAGGGGGACGGAGCCAGCAAAGAGAAAAAGTTCTGTCTTGAGTTTGTGGACATTTTTTTTTTAAATAAAACAAAAGGAGGAAAACAAAAACAAAACAAAAAGGACCTTTTTTTCTAAAAATATATTAAAAATAATAATAAAAAAAGAAATAAATAATACTAAAAAAAAATTCTATGAGCTTCACCGGACTGAATCACCACCTTCCCTTACATAAACTTCAGTTAAGATTGTAGCCATATTAAGAAAAAAGTGAAAAAAGTGCAACAGCAAACAAACAAAGAAAAGGCAAAAAGGACTGATGACATTTTATCAGTATTGTGAATAAACTTGAACACAAAACACAAGCAGTTCCATGTCATATCTTCAGTTATAGAACTTTTTCCTGTCAAAGGTAAAGCGACCAACTTGAACTTTCTATTGCAACACGGTTCACGGTT
This sequence comes from Aythya ferina, assembly GCF_964211825.1. Taxonomy (NCBI): domain Eukaryota; kingdom Metazoa; phylum Chordata; class Aves; order Anseriformes; family Anatidae; genus Aythya; species Aythya ferina. The sequence continues at coordinate 69,291,272 of NC_140297.1, forward strand.
ATTATATAAGGGAATCAGTGTTCATGTATGTATATATTTATTTATGTGTAATTTAATGGGAATTGTAAATATGGTGAGTCTGTTTTAAGCCTTTTTTTATTTATCTGGTGATCTCGTTTACCTCTTGTTTAGTGGGTTTTAAATCTTCCCCTCTTAGTTCATCATGTGGTTCATGGTACTTATTTAGATATCAGAGGTTTTTTGGGGGTTATTCTCTGGGATACATCATTTTTAGCCCTGTTGTAGCATGTTAAAGGCGACAATGAAGCAGCTGAACAAATAAAAAAAAAAACATGAATTTTTATATATAATTAGTATGACATTTAGTTTCTCATTGCAGAAAAAAATTAAGTGATGTTGGACCCTGGCAAGATTTTTAAACATGTTAGTGGTTTTACAACCTTTATGTGTTGTGGGAAATGAAAGAAGCTATTTTTATCCACTGTCCCTTTCCTGAAAGCACCATCAGAGCAATAAATTAATATTGTCTTTTAAAACAAGATTTAGCTTTTCTTTCCTTTTTTTTTTTTTTTTTTTTTTTCTTCCTCCCTTCTGTTTTTCTTTTTCTCCTTTTTTTTTTTTTTTTTTTTTCCAAAAAACTTCAAACATTTGGGACCACCTGGTATCCTGTAATTCCACTGGCCATATTGGAAGCAGTTATAGTTGTATTGTATTGAGTTGTGCCGGCAGTAGTTTCCATGCCTGTCAATGTATCATAGTCCTTTGTTGCCCAGATAAATAAATATTTGATACGCTTTATGTCGATTTTTTTATTCAGTGGCTGTCTTTACCCAGGCGTATTTTTGTTCTTGGCAGTATTTTTTATTCAGTATGGTTACAGTAATTGAGTTTAACTCTCCCTTGACAATTGCTCCTTGCAATAAGCAGCTGAACCCATTGTTTCCCTCAAGTATAATAAAAACTTACTTTCAACTTGGAGTTCAGAGCAGGGTATCATTTAGATATTCCACTGAGTCTGTATTCAGACAAATGACACAATAAAGCACAATGTATTCTTTTGGATAAAAAATTGTCTGTACTACTAACAAAATGACACACTATCTTTTCTTTAACCAATACATAATTTTATTTAAAAAATAAAGTTTTATTTTATTTATGTTGACCTCTAGGATTTTATTTATGTTTCTATATAGCATACAGAATTATAAGCCTATAAAATTTTGTACATGTAGTTGTCCTAAAGGAGAGCGGAGATAAACAAAAATCTATCTCAAGAAGGACGTTTTAAAAAGAATCATTGCTAAGCAAATACTGAAAATTAGGTGCTCTGAGGAAAAAACAAAACAAACAAAAAAAAATGGTGAATCAGACCTGAGTGCTCCCTCCTCCTCAAGAAAAAGAAAAGCTCCATAGTCGATGCCAACAACATCATCTCACGGTTGTGAACTTTAGTGAAATCTTGCAGGAGACAGATTATTTCTGATTGATGGTGTACGTTTTAGTGGAAGGCTCAGACTGACATTTTGAGATGGCTGTGTTAGGTTGTAAGGAACTGCAGTTTTTATCTTAAGTTTCTTCTTGTGGAAACCAGTTGTAAAATAGGGAAGTTTGCTTAAAAAAAAAAAAAAAAGAAAGAAATGAAGTGTACATCTTGTAGCTAGGCTGTAAAAATGTGAGAATTCAGACTTTGAATCTATTTTCTTTGGCCCAAGGGGTAGGTGAAGTTTGGATCATACTGGATTATATTATATCACAGGAAAAGGGGCTAATGCAGTTGAGATTGTAAAGGCATTTTAAAGAGATGGTCTCCTTTAAGTGGTGATGATATTTTGGAGGTGGTGGCTGATTTTTCTCTCTTTCTTGACTCTGCTTCTCTCTCTCTCTCTCTCTCTCTCTCTTTCTTTTTGCTCAGGCAGAAATTGAGGAGGTTAAGAGGGAGATGTTTACAATAAAGCTGCAAAGAGAATTAACATTTGCTCATATATTTTGACGTTTGGTAGGGCTGGTGAAGCAAAGCATTAGATAAAGCCCAAGATGTTTCATTTTGCTTTGGTAATCTACTTATGGAAGGCAGTGTAAAATCAATCTTGCCAAGCAGAAAGAGAGTTGGTGGAGTCTAAATTCTATTTCTGAGAGCCAGACAGTTTATAAAAATGGTGAATATTTTTTTCTTATAAATTGAAAGTGGTTCTTTTGAATGCAAAGCTGCAATTGTTTTAAAAACAGTTATTTATTATTTCCAAGAGAGACTGGTTAACTGTAAAGTAGATGTAACAAAATAATGAGGTGAATGAACCCTAACTGTACATATTCTTGACATAAATGAAATGCACAGTATTGTAGCAGGTGAAGTGAAGCATTGTCTATCAGGGCTGTTTTTCTTGGCTGCATCTCAGATTGTGTGTGGGATCCTAACCTCAGGCACAATAGCATTCATAAACAGCAATACATTGCTGCTCTTTCTACAGCAACACATAAATACTCATTTTTAAACGAAAACAATCTTATTAAATACCATTCATTCATATCTGGATTTACAGATGCTTGTTACTTTTTGAGACCTGTATCCAATATAATCGTTTTATACTGGGCAATGTATAAAGAGGTCTTATGCTAGAACATTATAAGGTCATAATAAATAATGTTTTAAAGATATAATTAGCTACTTTACGCTAGGAGAGTGCATTTTAAGTGTCCTTCTCCTGCATTAGCAAGCCACCAGAAAACAGAAATGAAATAACCTTGTGTAGATTTCTTTATTATTATATTATTATTTCTAAGGGAGGATTTTTCAGGCGATAATGGAAATCAGACCAGCTTCAGGTTCAGCCTCTTCCGCTGTGCCCAACGTGCAGTTACTAAAATGTGCTAATTACTTTAGTGTTCTTTGGATGCTTTTTTAACATTGTAATAAACCTGCAGCAGTACAATTCTAGGTTATGTTTTTATACACTAACAAAAATCTACTGTTATTTTCTTTCCCAGATAGGCTGAAATTAGGGTGAGTGGCTGCATATTAGACCGTTGCTGCGACACAATGCTGATTTCTGCATGTGAACCAAAACACAGCTCAGTGGTCTTGCACCGTAGATAAGGACAGCCCTTTCCTTTGTACTGTAATTTACCCCACCCTCCAAAAATCGAATATTAGTATAATTTGAGATTTAACTGGTGGAACAGCCATCAGGACAGCAATGCCCCACAGCTGAAATAATATTTAAAATAGAAGGGATTTGACATTTGAGAAGTCAGTGGCTTGAAATACCCAGTTGTACTTAGCTAATTCAGTCCTTAACCTCTGGTTTCAAATAAATCAATTACAGTCGATTCCACTTCAGTTCAGAAGTGCACGAGGTTTTTAGTTAATTGAATACATTTTATTCACTTGCCAGGAGTATTCATTTATTCAAACCCTTACATTTGAGGGTGATTTCTTTATTGTCCATGATAAATCTGACTGCGTAATCAGATCAACTCCTTGTTTGTTTACTCATGTCCTGCCTCGCATTGAAATTCCAGAGAGTGCACTTCCCTTTCCCTTGTCAGTACGTACGTGTCTGAGCCCAAACTGGATTCCCAGAGCGCCAGCCCTTGCCTTCAAACAGCATAGCTAAAATAATAAATGTCGCTCTGACAAGGAGTGGCGCGAAGCCCATCCCAGCTAGCGAGGGCGGCATGATTTAAGCAGCTTGACAGCCGAACAGAAAAGGTTAGGAGTGTACAAAATAAATCGTGCATCTGGTTCTATCCTGTGCACCTTCCCTGAATGGAACAGCTCTGTCACTGCTCCCTGCCCTGCAAGTGCCAGGAGCTGTTAACTTTTGGAGAGTGTTTGGAGCCTGCTTAGCCTCTGCAGGAGACGATTTTGTTGAGCGCAGGGCGGTGAGGTTGTGCCACTGATCCATTCCGAACAGATAGGGATATACACAGTCCTTTGGATGTGGTGTTTGCAGAATCCTGCTGGTGTTGGTTTGCTGTTTTGGAAAGGAAAGGGGTTAATTAGCATCATTATCAATCACTAATGCTTGTCTAACGTGTCCAAAGAATAATCAAGTTAGAGGACTGCATGAAGCTAACATCTGCTTCATTCCAGCTAAAGATTTTTCCCTATATCGTTCAATTATTGGAAGTCCACACCAGTTTCAGGCTTTGTCAGGGCCATAAAACAGGGTCAGATCGTTAGAAATCTAGAATGGAGGGGAAAGTGCAATATAAATAACAAATGGCTTCATTATTTGAGTTACAGGTGCAAGAATGGCCATGAAAATGAGCAGGGATTACTAGAATGTGTTCCTTCTTTTTATCTCCAGGATGGAGAAAAAAAAAGAAATCAGCCAAGCCTGGTTCTTAAATCATTTGTCCTCTCTAATGCAGTATTTAGTTGAGTAACCCCAAACTCCCCCAAAATAAGTAATTTAAAGCAATTGGAAGCAGAGGAAAAGTAAAACTCTGCCATGGCTATTTACTAGTGGAGCCTTACTGGTTCCAGTATAGCAGAATGGCCTTGTTTCTCTTTTTCTAGTTGAAATTGCTAGACTTCCTTGGGTGGCTAATGTTTTGGGCAGGGCAAATAGAAATATAGCTTATGACAGAGGGAAATATTTGTGTCCTTGAGCTGTTATTCCTCTGTTCTGGTGCCTGGTGCTGTAAGCAAGCAGGTGACAGATCTGTGGGCTTTCATTCCCTCTTACTGTCTCTGCAGTCACATCTCCGTGAGGTCGTGTTCGGCTTGAGTGGCCCAAATTAGAGGGCCAACGTTTCTCCTCTCTCTGATGAAGTGGTTGGGGAACCTTCACTGAGTGAACATGATGTGGAATTCAGTCTATTAATTCTGTGTCTACCTGGAGAGCTTTTTAGTAGGGTAGGAGGGACCCAATGGTTTCCAGCTTTTTTTTTTTTTTTTTTTTTTTTTTTTCCTCAAGGCAGGCACTGGCATCCAAATATCACCATGAGCTTTGCAATTATTAGTCTGCTCATAGTCACTCATTTGCACAGACACCTTCAGACCAGGTGGAGGAAAGCATGTCCCGGGTGCAGAAGGAATTGTCTTGTTTTCAAAGCAGGGGGGTGAAGGGCTGCTGGCTGTGAAATGAGTGTCGTTGCTCAAGTGAGATGTGCACACACCCCAGTCCTGATTTCCATGTGACATTACAGGATCTATGTGAAGACCTTTCCTGTCCAGAGGTACTCGTGAGCCATGCTGCTCTTGTTGCCTGTGGTGTGGTTAATTCCCTTTGTAATAGTCTATTAGAAGCAGATGGGGGGGCTCTGAATGGATAGTTGTTTTCTGGCAAGAGTGTGGGCCATGCAGTTGGGCTCTCAGGCTTAGGGATGTACGTTACTTCACTATGATGGTTTTGGTTGTGCTCCTACTGGCTTGTTGGTCCTGCAGAACTCCTGCCCTGTGCTTCTCTGGGCACAGCTGCCCCCTCCTCTCTTTGTGAAATCTGCCCAAAGCTGAGGATAAAGAAGCAGAGGTGTGAAATACACGGGGCACATTTTCAGTGGTGCTTGGGGCTGTGTGGAAGGAGAGAGCTGCCTTTCCAATCTTCTCCCTTGTTCCCTTCCTGAGCCTGCTGGCTGCCTCCCAGCAGCTCCAGCACCCCCTCCTTGCCCTCCCCCTGGCTGCTGGGTGCTGCTCCCATTGCTAGTCCTGTCTCTCCCGCAGCCCTTCCTCTTCTGCTTGGGGATTGTCTTTCTGCTCTGCAAGCAGGGTGGCCTGGACCTTAGCTGTGGTGAGCCCCTGCTGTGGCCTCAGCTCTCCCCTCCCCTGTAGACCCAAAGAGCTAGAGTGTAAATATGCCAAAAACGTGCTCCTGCTGTCCCTGCTCAGGTTTGGGCTTTTAGCAGATGGGTTTTCCTATTGCCACTGAGATAGGGGGCAGGATGTTCCTGAGGGCTGTTGTGTAGGCTCGGGCTGGCCAAGGGGGCTTCTCCCCATCTCTGTGCACTCCCCATGCAGCCACCTGACTGGGAATGACAGGATTTTGCAGGGAGCTGAAGAGAGGGAGAAAATTTGATGGAAAAGGGTTTTGCCCCAAGCCTTCCACGTAGCTCAGGCAGGACTGTGAGGGGGCAGGGATAACCCCATCCCTCACTGCAACTGCCTCTGGGAAGTTTCTTGGGAAGGCACTGGGGAAACTGGAGCCTGCAGGAGAGCACCGGCTGCTGCTAGGAGCCTCTCAGAGGCTGGCTGCTTGTTTGTTCGCATCGTCACACCCACGGAGGCTTTCCATCCAGGGTGTCCCTCTGTCCATCCGTGTGGCCGTGCTTGGAGGTGTGTAGGCAGGTGGCTGTATGCAGAAGTGTGGGTGCCTCTGCCCTTGTCCATGGATGTCCATGGGTGTCCATGAGTATCCCTTCATCTCTGCAGGCGGGTGTATTTATCTCACCATCCCTGCGATTTTGGAGAGGCTGGGAGAGGAGGGGGTTGGGAGGGCTGTCTCCCGGATAGTTGATATTCCAGGTTCAGCCTCTTTCTCCGCTCTCATTCTCTAAACCCAGCCGGGGGGAGTGTCGCCCCAGGCCGAACATATGCTTCTTTCCATTGCACTAATCCACCTTCAGCGTGGAGGAATAATTGCTCGAGTGTCCATGGCTCCTCGCCGCTTTGTCCCTCGCTGGCTCCCATCAGCTTGGCACACGCCATTTCAATCAAAGCCTTTCAGAGCCCTGTCTCCTTTTATCACTGCCCCGCTTCACCGAAAGGAAGGGAGGGCTGCACCCCGTCCCGCAAGGTGGGGGGGACGGGGTTGTGGGGGGCCCAACCCCCTCATCCGCCCCGCCGGGAACAAAAGGACAGTAAAAAAAGAACAGTACCGGGCTGAGTTTACTCTGCCTGCATGTACGGCGTTGGAGTATTTTTGTTGTTGCTGCTGCTGGAAAAAAAAGGGCGGGGGGTGTGTGGGGGTAATGAAAAAAAAAAAAAAAAAACGGCCCGACTGCGCTGCAAGTGGCGACCGGCATTTCCTTTCCCCAGGTTTGGGGAGAGCCCAAATGAGACGGGACGGGAGCGGCCTCCTCCGGCTGGATCCGACCGGGGGGGGGCAGCGGGGACAGGAGGTGCCCTGGGGCAGGGGCAGCCTCCGCAGGGCTGCTGCAGCACCCATCCTTTCTTTCCCTATTTTCCTCCCTCCAGGCGAGGGGGTCGTGGGTGTTGCGAGGGTGGAGTGGAGGGCTTGAAAATTCCTCCCAAGAGCTGAGGGAGAGAAAAAAGGAAAAGGAAAAGAAAAAAAAAAAAAAAGAAAAGGAAAAGAAAAGAAAAAGAAAAAAAAAAGGAAAAGAAAAAAAAAAAAGAAAAAAGGAAAAGAAAAAGAATCCAAGATCAGCGGGATTTTTACATCTTTGAGGGACCGCCCAGCTTTTTCTCACCTCCACTTTCCTCGCAGCTGCCCCCGCCGGGTGAAGGGGGGGGGGATGCTCGGTTTTGGGTGTGGGGGGGTCCTGCCCCGACCCCACCTGCAAAATGCCGGCTCCCCGGGGGGGAGCGAGGGTTGGGACGAGCTTTGACCAAGAGAGAGGGGTTTGCTAACCCCCCGGAGGGACAAAGAGCGAAGGGAAGCGGGGCTGGATCCGGCCGGGCACCGTGGGAGCGCACAGGGGAGATGCGCGGCGCTCGGGCAGCTCCGGCTTTTTCCCCTCGCATCGTGAATCTCTGGATAGTTTTGTTAAGCACGGGGCTTTTCCGCTGCTGAGAAAAATCGCCTTAAAAAAAAAAAAAAAAAAAAAAAAGGGCTAAATTTCCCCTCTCCGCTAGGTTTAACCGCAACACCCACAGAAAGTGCCTTATGAAAACCAGACTTTTCTATGAAAAGACTCTTCTGGCAGCAATTAGTCTGGCTTTCTTTAACAAAATTCTTTGTAATGTCATTCAGCGGGAAAAAAAAAAAAAAAAAAAAAAAAAAAAGAAAAATTCCAGGACAATTTTGATTACTTACTTAAAAAAAAAAAAAAAAGTATAAAAAAGTATATTCGGTTTTGCTCTGAAAAAAAAAAAAAAAAAAAAAAAAAAAAAGCATTTAAATCGCCCATTAATCGGAAAAAAAAAAGGCTAAAATTTTGCGAGAATGGGTTTTCATTGGAAAGAAACTTGCTCGTATCATACGTGACGGGCGTAAAAACACACCCAGAAGGTACGGATTTATTTAGGGGGCTTCAGCACCACCTTGGTTGGGAAGGGGAGGGAAAGCAGGGGGGCTGGGAGGCGCATTTTGGGGCCCATTCATCTGCGCCCGCCGAGGTCCGGCGCTCAGAGGCGGTCCCAAAACCACCCCCGGCAGGCTGCGCCTGGAGGAGCCGCGCTGAAAATCGCGGCGCTCCGGAGCGCTCAGGGATCGGAGCTCCCCCCCGCCGCGACAGCAGGGGCGAGGGGCGGCGAGATCCGAGGCCGCCCTCTGCCCACCTTCAGGCGGAGGAAGAGGAGGTGGAGGAAGGAGAAGGGGGGCACCTACCTGGGCATTTGTCGCGGGTGCTGGGGCAAAGCTGGTCCCTCTGCCTCATCCGCAGGTTTTTTCTGCTTCGCTTCTACCCCCTCCTCCCCCCCCCCCCCCGTGCTCTGGTGAAAGGTTGTGTGTTCCAGCCCAGAGATTGAAACGTTAAATTGCTAAAAAGTCGGAAAGAGGGGTGTAGAGGAGGGAGGCGTGTTTATATTTCAGATCTGTTCAAAGGTCGGCTTTAATTAGGTTAAATACAAGTATTATTGGCCCAGAAACACGTAGTGCGTTAAGCTCGTTACAAGCCTAATTGCAAGGCAAAAATAAATAAAAAGAATAATAACAAAGTACGTGGGAAGAGGAGAAAAGCTGCGCTCCTCCATCCCTACCCGAGGACCCTGCGCCCACCTGGGCACATCTCGCCCTGGCCTCCCTCCTTGAGGGGGGCGTTTTGCAAGGCCCTGCCGAGCCCCTAAAAAGGTGGGGTGGGGTGTGTTTGGGGTGCGTGAACCTGCTCGGAACTTGTGGGGGGCCTGGTCCCACGCGATCCTCCAAAATCCATCACCCCATCTGGTCCTGCTCGCTCAGCCCCTTGGCAGCGCAACTTGGGGGGGGGGGGGGGGGGGGCGGAGAAAGGGGAGGAGAGGGGGAAAAAGGGAGACATTTGTCCCGAATCACGAATTTTCATGGCTCGGAAAGAAAAAGGTAAACCTCATGTCTAGCTCAATTAATAAACATGGTAATTTCACACCCAAAAGGAGGACATTATTTCATGTGAGTGCTATCGGCTCCATCACAAAGGGTCACAGCGCAGCTGTGCGAGCCCGGGGTTATTATGCAGCCTGATGATAGGATCCCGCTTGCCATCCCGGCTCCTTCCTCGGGGCTACCAATAGCCCCCGGCAGGGCTCGTGCCACCTCATGATAAAGGACTTACCCAATGCGGGAGGAAATGGAGCAGCTTTCAGATGAGAGGTAATCAGCTTGCAGGCGCAGACCCAGCCTCTCTTTCCCCAATCCCCCCACCCCTCGCCCCCTTCTCCTGCCTTTCCATTTAACTTTTTTTTTTTTTTCTCCCTCCCCCAGACCCAAACAAACCCCCGAAGTTGTTTGCAAGCCCCCGAGCGCAAAGCGGAGCTGGGAGGGTCCCCTGCTCGGCCAGCGCCCCCCCAACCCCGGTGCATGGGATTTCTGGTGTCAGGAACCGGGTCCAGGAGCCGTGAGGCGACACATTAACTGCGATCCCATAATCTCTTAATCACATTACGTTTTAAGTGAGCATGTGTAATTTCACCCATCAATGATTTATTTAAGCATCGGAGCACAATTACTCGTCTCGTATGCAACCGCCGGTCGGGGAAGCGTTATTTGCTCGAAATAAAATCTGGGGTCCGGGGGGGACTGCCCCTACCTCTGTGCTGAGACCCCCGCAGCCAGGAACTGCCGCTGGCTGCCTTTCTCTCCTCTCTTAAAAAGCGAAGCCCCCCGAAGCACTCCTCAGCAGGAGGTTTGCTAGCGGCCGTGGGACGGGCCCCGGCTGCACCCTTTTGGCTGAAGCAGGTGCAAGCTGGGGGGGGGGGGGAAGGGACTGATTTTCACGCATGGGTGGGGCCGGTTTCACCCTTCCCGGATCCTATGTTACCCATCCCTGGCTGGCTGCCACTCCGCTGTGACAAACGCCGAAAGGATGCTGGCAACGAGCGAGGCGGCTTCCCTGGGGGTGGGCAGGATCCTTCCTCCTCTTTTTTGTCCTTTTTCCAGCCGCAGCCCACCCCATATTCCCGACGGCAACAGATTCAATCCGTTTCCCCGGATGGGCTGGGGGACACCCCGCCTGTCACCGTCGCATCGCGCCTAGGGGCCACGGACGTCGCTTGTCCCTGCAGAGATGGGGCAGAGGGGGGCCCCGAACCCCCCGTGCCGGGGATAGCACCCCCCAGCACAGTCTGGAAGTATTATTATTATTATTATTATTATTATATAGTGTTATTATAATTTTATTTCCCCGCGGATTGCAGTGCTGCGGGCCGGAGGAAAAGGCGTCCCAAAAACACGGGGGGCTGCTGGGGGCCAAAACCTTCCCTAAACCGTGCTGGGCTTTCCCAGATTTTTGTTCCACACGTACTGGTATTTTTGTTAAATCGTCGATACAAGGAGATGCCTGAGAGAGAAAATCTTTGGTTAAAGACAGAAAGAGACGTCCTTTCCCCCCTTTTTTTTTCTCTTTGCACCCACTTGTTTATTTATTTTTTCTTTCCTAGAGCTGCTTTAGTCAGGCATTTGGCAGATTTAACGTTGCAAAGGAAACAAAGGAAAAAATGTAATTACATTTTTGGAAAACAAACAATAATTACACGACACAATCGGTATAATAGTAAGTGAAACACAGCAGCGGGAGTTAGAAACAATATTCAAGCCGTGGAGATGGGCTCCGCTGCTGACTCAGCGTTTCTGAATTCTACAAATTATCCTTACATCGGATTTCATCGGCTTCAGCTGCAGTCTATTGGCTTTTAAATTAAAACATATCTCGCTGATTAGGCACATATTAGCTGCCTAAAATAAAAATAAAATAAAAAAACACAAAAGGAAGGAAGCAGGTTTGCTGAGACACAAACAGTTTTGGTGAATGGAAGATATTTTGGTAGCCCTGCCTTCTACCTGTGCCCTGCTCCCCCTCTATTAGTGCCTTTGGCTGGGGTGAATTTCTGCAACACCTGTCACCTGGGAAGGCTGTGCGTTTGCATGGCCCGGGGCTGCAACTTCATGTCGGGGCACGTTATCCCCTGCCCTGGATAGGGCTGACAGTACCCCGTGACATCCACTCCACAGCTTCGTCCCGGCTCTTGCACGGAGATTTAGTTCTGGGGGGGCTCTCTGGGTACCAGGAAAGTTGTGCATGTGTTCATCTGTTTTTCAGTGGCCTGGATTTTACTTTAATTGAGAGCCTTTAGAATTAGTTGTAATAATAGGAGTGGTTAAGATGGGAAGGTCTCAAGGCTGGGAAGAACTCTCTTTGCCTCCGAATAAAATACCAGACATCCCACAGAAACAACCTTGTAGGGTATAGGTCTTGTGCGGACAGAGGGAAATCATTGGGCTGTTGGTGTGCTGTGAAGTGTATGTGAAATCAAGCATTTGCTCAAGCAGTCCTTCGTTCTGCTTCCTATTAAGCACCAAATCAAAAACATGATCAAAAATCAAAAAAGAAGGAAGTGAGAGATTAAAAAAAAAAAAAAAGAAGAAGAAGAAAAAAAAAAAAGACTACTTTAAGTGCCCAGCACTGAATCAGGAGAATCCCAGGGAGAAGTTTGGAGCTGTGCTGCTGCTCAGCCCCCCAGTTCTGCTCTCTGGATTCCCCAATTCCCAAGCAAGCAGGCGCATTACCGGCGACAACAGCAGCAGCAGGAGCAAACACGAGGCTCCTTGCTGCCCGCTCCTTTGAAAACAAACACGGTCTATTTTTGGTCAGAAAACTCCAGACAGAAGTGGCAAGTAAAGCTTTAAACCATTTGGAAATTCCTTTATGATTTAAAGAGAGAGCCGGGGGGCTTTAGTCCTCTGCCTGCCATTGGTTGCAAAAAGGGAAACAAAAGAGGTAAAATGCATTCTCCAACTAACTGGCGAAGCGTTTCATATGCATCAAAGGGAAAGAAAGAGCTAATCCGAAAATGACCACTTTAATGTACACAAAACCGTTGCAAACCCATGGCTACAGCGGCAGAACCGAGGGGGATTTTTAACTCACTACCACAACAAAAACCTACACTTAATGTCATAATAACAGATATTAAACAAAGGGGAATGAAAGGATCTCACGCTGGTTTTTCTGCATTCTTGACTCTAATTAAAAATATACAGAAAGAAGACATAGTTTGGGTCAAAATGGCATGAGAGCTGCCTTGTGCCAGCAAAGGATCTACAATTATCAGCTTAGAGGCTGGACCTGAGAGGTCTCACTCTCTGGCTCTGGGGGAGCCATGAGCTGGGCGCGGGGGTCAGGGTGGGATGAGCTTGGCAAGGGCTGGGGGACAGGGCACCTAGTCCTACCCCTAGATGGCCATGGGACATCAAAAAGGGACTAAAACAAACATTCAAGCTTCTTTTTTTTTTTTTTCTTTTTTTTTTTTTTTTTTCTTTTTTTTCTTCTCTTAGTTTTGGAGGCTACTTGGACAGCCCTTCCAATTTGAATGGCGCCAGGGTGTGTGCCCAGCATCAGGTGGTGACTGCTCCCATCCAACAAGTGCCCTGCATGACAATACCTCCCCAGGGAGAAAATGCCAGCGCAGAAGGAACTTTCTCTGAAACTGGGGGCCAGGAGCTGGAGCCAGACACATTCAAATGTGAGATAAGGCACATGCCGGCAATTAACTACTTGAATAAGATACTGAGGGCAGCAGCGGTCTTGTTCCTTGCTGTATTTTGGCAGAGGAGTGGATGATACTGTGGTTTAGTCTAATCCGGGTGCCCGGGCTCCACACAGAGGCAGCTACGTACAGCTCAAGAACCTGCAGTATGCAAGAGGTCGGATGGGGACCTTCCAGCCACGATTCACGAGTGACTTCAAGACTTTTTGATTTGACCCCGTAGTAATATCCATAGTGGCGTGTGCTTTGTGTTACTGATGTTTCAGTGTAGGAAGTGCCTCTTCCCTGGTTTGTATGGAGGGAAGCATCTTTAATGCTCGTCTATTTTACTTTCAGAAGAACCAAACTTGGCCAGGTATCAAGAAGACAGGTCTGATGTGAAGAGTCACCAGTCTCACTGCTCTCTGCAGGCCTTCTTCCATCTTTGCAGAAGACTTTTAGGTGCCTGCAATCATCCTGGGCTACACTTGAGATATTCTCATTCACCAGCAACGGAAAGGGCTCCCTCAGTTAAGGTGGTTGAGGAAACCTACAGATGGTGCTCCCAGCCTAGGGAAGGGACAAAATTGGAAACTGAGGGAAGTCAAGCTGTAGGGGCAGGGGAGCAGTGGTGCTCTCATCACACAACGTTCACACCTGAGCTCATTGTCCCATTTACCTGCCCCCAGAGCTGGTCTGAAGGACTGACAAGGAGCTCCTCCAAGAACTATATATGATCTCAAGAACAATATATGCTTCAGTGAATAAGGAAATAGCTGAGAGCACCCTCCAGACTTGCTACCTGATCCAACCTTGCATCTTGATATCTTTAGCTATTTCCTTCATGCAGAAAGTCCTCTCATGGTCCTCCAGAGAGGCCAGAGACTCATTGTCTGTGCCTCATCTTCAAAGGCTTCAGCAGCCCAAGTTGTCCTCACCTAGCACAGTCACACAGTTGGTGCTACAGGGAGAGCAGGGTCTTTCCAGCAAAGCCTACCTAACCTGAGGGCCTTTGCAAGACGCACAGGAAAACTTCCCCCATAATTGTAGGGTGCTCAGCTTGGGGCTGCCTGTGTAGTGCAATTATCTTTTACCAACACAGTGACTCCTGCTCACCCTGCAGCACAGCTGCCTCGCAGGAGCAAAAGGTTAAGTATTAATTACTGCCTGTAAATCCAAGAGGTCTTCTCCAGACAGCATCACTAACACTTCCAAGACTGGCTTTATACATGTTGAGTAAAAGCTGTCAGATGGCGATTTCAGCTAGCATCATTTTTCAGCCTGTAAAATCATAAATGGGGGAGAGGAATACCTGACATTTCAGGGCTTGAGCTGGGGCTCTTTGCCTCTACTCTGTTTATGGCTTTGGAGTGACACCTACACAGCAGCATTTGAAATATTTATGTGCTGTTTTCGGTGAACACCTGCAGAGGAATCCCACTCCTCATTACAGAGGATGCTCACAGGACTGGAGAGAGAGGAGCGAGAAAGCTGATTTTCCTGCTGCAGGTGTAGGCTCACACTACTTAATCCTGCACTCATCTTTGGCTAGGACACTTGGGGGAAGTGAACCCCGACACTCAGCATCGCAAGGGTGCAGCTCAGCCACCCCCTGGGATGGATGCCAGTCTGCATCCCCTCTGGGCCCATGGTCTCCTGTACCAGGCTATTAAAGATATTGCTACCTGGTCTCACAAGGGGAACAGTCCTGCCTCAGACAAGACAGCTGTGAGGCAGCTCTGACGCTGTGGATGCTTTCTGTGTGGTGGGGTGCCCACCAGACACACGAGGTGAGCAGGATGCTATGAGCATGTCCAAAGCACACTGCCTCTCTCCTAAAGATAGGCTTTTACCTGCAGCTTGCAGAATATTGATTTTGGAGGTGCGTTTCCTTAGTTCCCTTTGTATGAGACACAGTGTGTGTTGGTGTGGCTGAAGTCCTCATCAGGACAAGTACATCAGAAATAACAATGGACAGATGGATTTTTAAAATAAAAATGATTTTGTGCAGCAGCAACTTTGTATACAGTTCTTTCTTGGAGAGATGATCTTAACTAGCTATCCTATTGTAAAGCCAGTTGGGCTCTTGAGATAAAAACAACAGGAGGAATTTGAATCTAATAATAAAATTATCATCATCATCACCAAAGGAAATGGTAATGACAGCCAGGATGAGCTTGACCATTTCTCCCAGGCTAATAAAATAATCTGGTTTGCCTTGCTCATATCTGATAGTGCCTAATTGCCATGCCAGTTGCAGTCCTATTGCCAGTGTAATTTTGAAGCGATTTACCATTTGTCTGCAAAAATTTGCCCTCTTGTGAGTCTTGCTTTATACATTCTTCCCCAGGATGTGCTAATTTTCTTAACCAAAATTGTGAAGAATGATTGGTTAAGCCATAAAAATAAACACTGACATATTTAGGGCCAAAATGTGTCATCATTTCACTCTTAAGGGTGTGAGCACTCACGGCATGTTCTGCACGGGCAGGTTTTCTCATGCACCTCTTGGCCAGCTTGATGGCTTGATGGATGTGCTGAGATGGGGATGGGAGGAAGGGCAGTGGGGAGGCTGGGAACCAGACCAAGACATAGGAGACCTGCATTTGCTTCTGTTCCTCCTGCAAGAGGGAATAGGCAGGAGGAGGTGGGATCACAGTTCAGTGTACGTGCCATGCTTTTTGTGGTCTGCTTGAGGAATATTCCTACAACATAAATGCAAGCTCTTGGTACATCAGAGGAACAAAAGGCACCATACCCCTTCTGTAGCCAACAAGTTTGTTCTTCACATTTTTCAAGTACAGAGGTGCTGAGATCACATTTATGAGCCTGTGCCTGGTCCTTCTGCATGGAGAGCAACGGGAAACAGCTAGGTGTCTCTCTGCACTTTCAGGTGCTTGAGTGCTTTAAAAATCTGAGCCCTGTGTGTCTGTGTCCTTGTCTTAAAATAGGTCTAACTGGTTTGGAAACAGTAGGAAATATTACCGCAAACACTCAGTGGCCTGTTTCTAACTACATGTTAGAAAATAAAGACAAAAAGGGCACTGTGAATCCATGCTACCCTTGCCAGGGGAGCATCTAATAAGGCCAGACGGAGAGCTGAACCCTGCAGATGGGATATGTGGGGTTGGCTGTGCCCGCTGAGTGTGGGGGGATTGGTCCCACGAGGAAGGCTTCCCACACCTCAGCATTTGGAGACCTGGGCACAGAGGTGGGGCTGCCAAGGCACTGTGACATCCCTTGCACCCTTGGCATCACCTTCTGCTGCTCTGCAGATTTTTAGTGAAAAATGCATGAGAAGGAAAATTCTCAAGGAGAGGAAGCAAACCCCACAACCCTGCTTATAATTAATGCCAAGATTTAAACCCAAAATGACGGGGAGCTCACATTTTAAGCTGGGTCTGTGTCCTGTTTTCTCCCTGTTGAGCGAGAATGCAGTACTGTTACTTCAGATTCCTTGTTTGCTGTGGCACTGATAGTATCCAGGGTGGGAATGGTTGCACTCCTCTACTGCCATGTTTCTTCAACGACAGAGTTGTTTTTCTCTGGCTACTCCTCAAGTGGGCTATTTGTCCCTAAACTCATTGGCCTCCATCAGACCCAGCCTCTGAGATTCGGTATGAATCTCGCTGGTAGTGTCCTTCCTGGTGGCCTTTAAGGTAGGATCCTCCAAGTGACAGACAGACCTCTAGCTCCTCAGTCATTGCCCTTCGTCTTGTCCCTAAGCGCCTCCTGTGAACTTCCACAAAAGGACTCTGAGCATAGCTGCAGAGTATGATACGTCCTGGCATCCCTGCTTAGGCTTCTTCAAAATGTGCTTCCCCTTGTTCAGAGCAATCAGTCCATTCCTGATGATGGTTCAGCAATGCCTCCCAGGCAAGTGAGGGCATGATCGGTCCTCCTTCTCCAAATTTTATTGTGAGTGAGTCAGATAAATCAGCTGGGCATGGAGAGGCTCTGTGAGGCAGGGGAGAGAAGAGGCTGCTGGTGCCTGCATGTCCCTCACAGAGGAGACAAGATGGCTCCTGGGGCTGGGAGGGTTTGGTGCCAGCACCCCGGCACCCGAGGCCACCACACTTGAGGCATGAGGCCACCATGCACCACAGCTGAATTTAGGGATTTTCATGGGTCTTTTTTTCTGTAGAAGCAGACCTGTTGTTGCATCCAGCTATGCCTTCTTGAAAAGCATGGATATCTGGAGGTACGGCCATGTGTTAGCAACAGTATGATGAAATCTAGAAGTGACTCCTCTGTCAGTTATCATAAAATGCCTTCTGGGGTAGCAACAAGCTTTTATTTTAATGGCAAACAAAGAAAAAAAGTATGTCTCTTTTCATTGTTAGTTGGTGTTTCAGTAATCCATTAACTTTTCAAGAGAAATCCTTTTAGGATCCAGGTTTAATTTTATTCACAGTTATGTACAGGACAGAAAATGGTACCAAAAAAGGACAGAGTAAGAAAGGAAGGTGTTTTCTATGATTACTTACTTTTGAGGTAGCAGATAGCACACATATCCTATCCTCTCCAAAACAAAGAATCCAATAGATAATTTTTAGATGGTAAGTTGCCACTGAGAAACTTGATTAACCCTGGTCATGGTCTAGCATGCTAGCACTTCTCCTATCACAGCAGTACATCTTACACATGACAGCTGATCAGCCTTAACACTGCTGCGGCTGGCAAAAGCAGAAGCAATTTCCCTCAGCAACGTATGGCCCACAGACCTCACTCAGCCAGCTCACCCCTAAATTAACCTCTAGTTTGGGCACTTCTTGTTACCAGGAGAAGGCCTTGGGATCAGGCCATCTGGGATCTGGGGCAGCCTTGAGCAGAGGAAGAGTGAGCTTTTGCTGTTCTGCCCTGCAGCAGAGTGATGCCATCAGCAATGACAGCCACACGACCGCTTTGTACTTGCAGTGCATGGCACCTCTGGCTCAGATGCGTGGGACAGTGCTAGTGCTGTCCTCTGCTGGGAAGGGAATCAAAGCAACGGGCTGTTAAGGGAGCAGTTCAAGGCCAAAAATCATGCCCCACACAGAGCTGGGAAGAAATGCAAGACACTTGCCTCTCAAACCCTGTATAAACCACCCTTCCCCCCTGCAGGGTGGTATAGGATTTACAATGGGGAAAATAAGCATGGTGTAGACATATAGAATAAAGGGAAGATGTGAAAGAATTTGCACAAGACTGTGGATTTTCAGGGAGCAAACTACATGTGCCTTGTAATTGCTTTTTGAGATTATTGGGTGCAGAGAAGGGTTTGGTCTGTTTCCATGTATGGGAATCACAAGTGAAACTTGCTTTAACTAAATCCTGCCAACATGATATCCCTGTGTGCTTTTACTGCTGGCATCAGGAGGTAGGCTACAGCTATGAGCACAGTGCTCAAGACATGCAGAAGGTGAATATAAGGATACTGCAAAAGCAATAGACATGAATAGACGTTATACATTCAACTTTAACTCCTGCTTGATATGTGAATTTGCATTGCCTAACTGGTGAGGGGTGGGTGTTTCTTTTGCATTACTTGCTCTTTAAGGATGTGATTAAAATGAGGCTATAAAACATCCTGTGTTTTATTCCAAAGTCACCTACTAGACAAAAAAAGTGAGAATATCCTGGGG
Organism: Aythya ferina; assembly: GCF_964211825.1. Lineage (NCBI taxonomy): Eukaryota > Metazoa > Chordata > Aves > Anseriformes > Anatidae > Aythya > Aythya ferina. The sequence goes on from NC_140297.1 coordinate 69,309,635, forward strand.
AGTGTCAGTAGTGGGACCATCTCCCATCATCAGAGTGCTTAAGCTAACCTCTTCACAGCACATATGTAAAACTTTGTCCATTGTCCAGTGTGGGTCTATAAGAAATGCTTTACTAACACCAGGACAAATCAAAATGTCTGCACAAGACCTGCAAAGGATGGCATATGTTGAACATCTCCTCATCAGCTCTGCCCCCAGTGTGGTGATGTCCCCTTAGGGATGTAGACAGCAGCCCCCATCACTGCCAGTGAACCCCATGGGGTTCCAGAGGAAGGAAAATCCCAACCAAAGCCAAAAGTTAGTTCTGCAGCATTATCATAAAAAGTATAGTTGCACAAGGGGCTATTCTCTGGTTGTGTTTATGTGGTTTGCCAGTTAGTGTTAATAGCAGCTACTCTTGTATGTCCCACAGTGGGAACAAGCCTCTTAGTGAATAAAGTAGTGTTAAATTCTGGGTAAGACATCAAAGTGCCAGTAAAACCAGTGCTATAAGATTACCTCTGGCAGCTCCAGTTTGTGACCAAGCTATTTTTAATATTATAAAATCTGTTGCTCCCCTCCCATGAATAGGCATACTATATTTTGCTCTTTCAAGTCAGAACATGCCTTTGTGAATTTTTTTCTCTCTTGCTTTCTCTTTTTTTACGTGTCTCAATACTTTCCCCTGTTCTCTACAAATGAAACTAAAACTGAGGGCTCAAAGATTCACGTCAATGAAGACCCCACAATTTTAAGTCATGGGTGAGACCCTCATACTAATCTTTGAGGGCAAGCTGGGCATTTGTTGTAAACCAACAGCAACAGCATGACTCAGTATGAATGCACATATGGTACCTACAAAATATCATGTGCTTCTTAATTTGGGACCTCAGCAACACCTTAGCATACGGAGAATATAAGAACCACAAGAAAAGGCCATGGGAAGAGGAAAAGGCCCTTTTAATTCCACCTTCCTGCTTTTTCAACCTCCTCCCCCATCCTCTCCTTCTCCACCAACAAATGAAGGTGTCTGTGCAACTCATTTACATGCTTTGCTTAGACTGCCTACTCTGATAATTTATTCCATATGTTTATTGCCCTTTGTGTGAAATACTCCTGCCTGTGTTCCCTATTTGCTTATAATTTCTGAAATTTTCAGGTCCTACCTCCTGTTTTTTGTTTCGTTTTATTTTGTTTTGAACCTGCTCACCCATGTGTGATCTCTGTGAAATTTCTGCTTACAGCAAAGTTAGCAGCCGATGTTACTTTTAGCCTTTGCGAAGCAGTGCCTTGTTCAGGGGGACTATGCTGAGGCTGCAGACAGGATGGGACCTACTGGGAGATGTAATTAGTGCCAGCCCTGCTTTGGTGAGTCAACGCTCCCCTTCTCTTCTGCTGTTTCAGGAGCCACAGCTTTCCAGAATGGGCCCATAAGGAGAGGAAGTGTCAAGGCACCTCTCAATACATGGCTGGGTTTAACAAAGCACTGAGCTATGTGAAGCAGCTCCAGCTTGAGAAGGAAATGCTCTGAGAATGTGATTTTGAGCCTGAGATTTGGTTTTTGAAATATCACCTGTGCTATTTTCAAGAAAATGGTGGCACTTGCCACTGCCACAGTTCTATTACACCCTCATGCTCATTCATGAGTTTAGTTTATGGGCAGCATCCATGTGGCATCTCCTGTACACCCCTCAGACTGGACACATTGATGGACACCCTGTGAGCATCACCCAGCCACAAGACTTCTGAATGCTTGGGCAGCTCAGTGCTTCCCAAGAATGCTGCCTGAGCAGGACTTGGAGGATTTTCTACAAAATGGGAATGCAGTACATAGTGGTGGGCATCATCTGCACCCAGCACAACCTAGTGGGAATGTGAGTGTTCAGTCCAGCTGTGGCAAGGTGGGAGCTCCCCAGGAGGCTGGTAGGTGCTGGGGTGGGATGTGCCTCTGGGGCATCAGAGGGTGAGCCCTAACAGGCATGTGACATTTCTCAGCACCCACACTGTTTGTCAGGCAAGGAGCTGCTGCCAAGCTGGGTTAGTATTGCCTGCAACATGAACTCTTTTCCTGATGGCTGCTAGGAGAACATCAATTATTTTTTACTATGGAAAAAAAAAAAAGTTTTTTTTTTGTTTTTTTTTTTCTCTGTGTGTGCATGTGTTTGTGGGGGCACTTTAGAGAATTTCTGTCTCATTTGGTAGATATCATCCCTGTTTTTCTTCCCAG